>NC_041408.2:3610000-4277500 GCF_900747795.2 Erpetoichthys calabaricus | reverse complement strand
GTGGACGAACTGAATGCAAAGGTATGTGCCGTTCATAAACGTACAAATTTATTCCATTGAAATCAAATCCTTAAGTTTTATATTTTCAGAATAACACCAAAGGTAAATTACCACATAATTATATTTTCCATTTACCCAATCCATGTTGTAAATGTCACTAAAATATTGAAACGGCGAGCTTGCCAGGTTTAGGTTTAACTTAAAGGTCCTCACTCTGATGGACAGCAAATCACACAAAGCACCTGACGCTTTTGATGGGGTGGGCAGATAAAACCGTCACCCCTTTCCATGAGGAATGCAGTCGTGTGTCGATTTACAAGATGGGGCGATTCATACTTATGGCTGAGAGCCACAGGAAAACCAGTAAGAATGTTCTAGAAATTGCCAGAACCCTCCACAGTAATAAATCTTCTGTTATTAATATTTTACAGGGTCACTTATGTATTCTGACTCGTAGAGGATTTTTAAGGTTTGTTAATATTGGAGCCGCTTCACGTGGCTAATTCTTATGCATTCGGCCCAAAGTGCCTTCCATTACACCAAGTCAAGTTGGGGAGCATGCACTGGAACAGTGTGTTGCCGCACCCACTACACAAAGAAACAACTCGGGATCTTGCTTTGCAATCCCCCAGGCAGACACGCGGTCCAGTCCCACCCTCCGGAAATGACCCTGTATCTGCCCTTGGTCTGGTCCAGCCACTCAGGTCCCCAACAATAAGGATCTTACGAGCTGGATCACCCTCGGGGGAAACGCACCACATGGCCGTAGTGCCGGAACTGACGCTCCCTCACAATGCAGGCCATGTGCCTCAGTCGACACAAAGTCAAACCAACGGTACCCAAGGATTTTCTGGAGAGATACAGTACCAAAGAGGTCCAGTCTTCAGCTCAGGTCACTGGATAGCGTCCATGTCACGCAACCATATAGCAAGACAGGACTTTAAAGACTTGAACCTTCGTCCTTTTGCATAGATATCGGGATCGCTACACACCCCTTTCCAGCAACCTCATGACCCCCCCCATGCTCTCCCAATCCATCTACTGACTTCATAGGAAGAGTCACCAGAGACCTGAATGTCACTGCCCAGGTAAGTAAACCTCTCAACTAGGTTTACAGCAGCGTTTCTCAAATTAAAAAATGGCAGAACTATAAAATTTATTGATGACCAAACAGCAGCAACTACAAACCACCCTGGTGATTGGAGTGACCCCCCTTGGTGAAACAAGCTCACTTTGAAACAGGGACAGTAAAACATACAGCGTGGCACTGCCAACCACTTATGTGACCCAGTGGCAAACCCACGACCCTGTGGTTAAAAACGACTGCCTTCCACCAACCCATCGGTCTGCGCTCCCCCCATTTAAAGCATGCAAACCGGTGACCCACAGAGACCTGTAGGCTTTGTGACCAACACACGGCCCAATGGCCAGTCCTAAAGTGAGCCCTCAGGTGGCACGTGACTGTACTTTTAATAATTAATCTTTTATCTCCATCCTTATCTCAAATGTTCTTTGTTACGAGTGCAAACTGGTGTTTGTTTTGACTTCAGTTCCTCTTCAACTCACTTAACTTTGTAGGCCTCATTGATTTTCTGTCCTAATACTCTTTTTTTTTTTGTTTAGTGTAATTCCACTAATATTATTAATATTTGTATATTTTTAATAATCTAGCTTGCTGTTGAGAAGTATGAAGAAATGTTTCCTGCATTTTCAGACTCCAGAGAATGCAAGCTGTTGAAGGTAATAAAACAAGAAAAATCACCCGGCAGGAATGAGGCTGATGGATTTGTTTAGTTGAAGTGAATTCTTCATATTTAATACGGAAAGAAATGTAAAGTCTAAGCAGAGGACACAACATCATTAGGGTTGTTTTCTTGTTCTTATAATTTGACTGGTTTTTGTATAATATAATAAGTACAAAACTTAACTTCCCCTTGGGGGCACATAAAGTATTAAGACTTTACAGAAGCTTAAGGTCTACAAAGACAAGCGGATAGAAAACACACAGCTTCTGTAAAAGGCGTCCTCCTATATTATTATAATCCATCCATTTTCTAAACGTGCCCTCCCAGAGCAGGGTGACGGGGAGCTGGAGTCTGTCTCAGCTGAACTGGCCCATGTGTGCCCACGTGTTCTCATCCTGTGACGGACTGGCACCCTGTCCAGGGGTTGTTCCTGCCTTGTGCCCGATGATGGGGGTTGCCCGTTAGGCGGGTTTTCCACCAAATTAGTGTTTTGTGGGTGACCATATCAATTGGCTGGTGTGCATGTTTTGATTTGAAATCCTTTCTTAATCCCAGAGACAAAACTGTCTTTTCGCAGGACTTTTTTTGGGTTATTTTTTAATTTTAAGTGAATTGGCCACCTCATGTTCTATAAACCCCCCCTGTTATAGTATGTGTTTTTATTAAATTTAATGTCACTGTTCTCTGTGCCCACTGTTATGGACTCATTCACACAGGCAGACCAAATATGGTACAGGGGCACAGCACCCGCATTTAGAATTGTCGAGCCAAGCACAGGGCTAGAGCGCCACAGACAACTGGAGAATTGAATAGTCAGCCTGAAGACAGACCAGTATATTTCTGTCTTCTGTCAGCACACCATTCTCTCGCCTTGTTGGGAGAATGAGAACTGTATGTAGGCATTGTGCTATTCCTGTATTTTTGAAGGTGGGATTTGAGTCCTTTCCTGTCCTTGTTTGGATCCGGAAGCCAAGAACCTGCACATGGAGCAACCCGAATATAAGGATGGATCTACGGCCAACACTTTGAAGCTGCCGGGCGGAAGAGTATGTCTTCTGTCCGGTGAAAATCCGTTCAGCGTGGCGACGAAAGATGGCAGACTGCGTAGGTTTCAAGACGCCCACATGCTTGAAAAGAGTCTGTCATAGGCTTCCCGTCTGTAATACCACGTGAACCCGTCAGTAAAGAGCTAGCTTATCCTTTTTTACTTCTCGTAGTAATGTTTTAACCATCTTATTGCATGCTGGAAGGGGATAATACCTTTCTATTATTTAAATTCAGGTTAATTAAAACGCTGCAATTGAAAAGAACACATTTCCAGAGAGCTAATGCCTCTTACGGAAGCCCAAACCCAAACATGGGTCTTGTGGCATCCATGTAATGCCAAGTGCCCCTGACCCCAACTGCCACATTATTTGGAGTATCAAAGGTCTCAAAACTCCAATGTTGGGACCCAGCCCGTCTCCATTCCACTCTTTGATTTCATCCTCATGTTATCTCCCTCAAACCTGCAAAGGAGGGGACCCCCCCACCCCCAACCTGCTCTTCCATTTTAAATTCTGTCTTATGGTCTAAGGGGAACATGCGTTATTCAGTTGGGTGGTCTCCAGCACCATTACGTGGGTTTTCAGAATTTATTGGGCTGGAAGTTTTGGCAGGACCTGTCAACCCTACTGATGATCGCCGAGATTAGCGAGTTAAGAAAAGGGGATGGAGAGACGGACGGATTAAACGTTTGATTTTACAGGCCCGTGGCGATTGCTCGCTTTACTGTGTTATTTATTTATTAAGTTATTTCAATGTTTTAATTTCTTTTTTTTTCCTTGCAGAAATTACTTGAAGCTCATGAGGAGCAAAATAGTGAAGCGTTTACGGAGGCAGTAAGTGATGTTTTTTATATGCTACTTGGTCTTGTTGTAGGCTTTCCTCATCCTTACAAATGATAAGGACCCCAAAAGCAGCTGCTATCCTTAAAAAGTAGACTATATATTTTTTTAAGATAATCTGCACAGATGAGCTCCAGGATCATCTGGAATTCAGCTGAACAGCTCGTCAGTATTTGTGACTGTGAAGTCGCTCAGTTTGTAGCAGTGAGCTTGGTGGGATTCCCATTCATAACAAACAAGCAAATCCCACATCCTGCTATTCCTTTTGGTTTAATTTCAACCTGTGTGTCACGTCAAGTCTTTCTGTGGCGAACCCTACCCGGAGTGAGTTTACAAGCTCACGTCACCCACCCGCCCATGTATTTGGGGCACATGTAGGTTAAGCGACGTCCTCGACCTCGCAGCTCGGAGCTGAACCTCCAGCCGTCTGGCTTTGTTTTTAGTTCAGTTCCCTACCCACAATTCCATGCTGCCTGCCTGACAACTCTTGCCGAAGCAGGATTGAACAAAGCGGTGTCCAGTGTGGTCCTCCCTTCAGTGCAGTTGTAAAAATGAACCGCACTCGTCTCTTTCTTTATCAGATAATCTAGTGTTGGTTTTTCAAAAAAGAGACTTTCATTTTTATACAAACTTCTGTTCCTGTCGCAGGTGAAGGAGTTTGACTCGGTGTCTCGCTTGGACCAGTGGCTGACCACAATGCTGCTTCGCATTAAAAAGACGATCCAGGGAGACGCCGGAGACCTCAAGTGATATGTGAAAGACCGCCACGGCATGCTGCCTCTTACCACATTTTTAACGATTGATTTATGCAATAGCCTGTGACCACATCCGAGTCCACGGTTTTTTCAGTGCTGAAGTATTTGTATAACATTCTAAAATGTCGTGACTGTAAAAGTTACCCTTTTGTTCCTCTGACTATGTTTTAGGCTACAAAGCGGTCGTTTTTTGTTGTGCTTCTAAATGCAGATCACCCGTGAAGTCCGAAATGCACCAACAACAAAAACTCAGAGGTATATAAGAAACGAATGCATTCCTGAAAAAAACAAACACTATATTTAAAAAAAATACTTTCTTTTTTTTTTATTTTTACATTTTTTTTTAATATTTGCTTTGTATTTGTTCAAGCTGTGAATGTCTATCCAATAATTTGCTATTGCGTTCACTGGTTTGTTCGTACATAAGGTGTGTGTGTGTATATTATATATCTGTATGTTCCTCATGGTCTCTATATGTATGTATAAAATATATAAAGTATCTATCTATACATCATACAGAATATAATTATCTATACCGTATACCTATACATGATACAGAATATAAATTATCTATACCGCATACCTATACATCATACAGAATATAATTATCTATATATTATCAAGCACAGGCATTATACCAAGTCATAGTTGACCCGTTGTGCCACTCGAGTCAAGAAAGAAGCCAGTAGTTGCCCCCACTGTTCGGTTGGACATTGATGATGTCCTTTCAAAAATGAACAAAAACATTAGTATATCGTACTTTCACAAAGTCAGCCCTTGGGGTCACGACTTATAGTTGGAGATGTTGGACCTGTTAATCCATCTTATGGATGACTACTCCCAGGTCCTTTTTTGTGTTTGCTATTGCTCCACTTCAGATTCACGCAGATTACACCACTGTAATCCGTAAAGACGAAGCAAGGAACATAAAGGTTCCAGACGGTAACACCATTTAATGAAGAGAAAGGGGACAAGAAAAAATACACTTGAGGGTGAAAACAACTGGCATCAGTCAATCGGTCTTATTGGAATGGTTCTCACATGAATGCCCGCTTCTTGTGGTTTTTATACTATGGGGCATTGTGATGGAAACAGAAGCTGGGTCAGTCAACGTCTGGCTACAGAGCATCTGAACTTTGAATGGAAAAGGAGATGGTATTAGTGAGAGTGCCCCTGCTCTGCCTGGGGTGGTATTGCTTACCTAATTGGAGCCTTCAAGATGATCTCTAAGCGTTTGTGCTCGTCAATATTATAAATGTATACATACACTTTATCTAGATCTATGCATACATTATCTTTACGTTTATCTCTCGCTATATATATATATCTGTATTAATATATATATCTGTATTATGTATATGCAACATAAATATACTATACTGCATATGTAAACATATTGAGAAAAAAAAAAAAAAAAAAAGGGACAAGAACCTTCCGGACACACACCGTTTTAATGTCCCAAATCAAAAAGGAGAGCAGAACTTCCTAATGGACAGTAATTTAAGTATCTGGGTGACCGGAGGAGGTATAGCTAGTGACAATTACACCGGATGTGTGGTCATTCCCATACGACTGCTTCCCTTCCATTCTAGAGGAAACTGAAACCATGTGAGTAATAATGCATCAGTCTTTTTCTTCCCTAAACCATCACCCATGAGACACTCCCACAGGTTCACACGTATGGCTACGTATTTGTACACACACACACACACACACACACACTCTCATATATCTTTTGAGAGTTTCAACATGGTGATATTCATTGATTTTCCACAAGCAGTAAACTGCTAAACTGCACATAAGATCTTCTAAATGACATGTGGCTGACCCCCGGAGTGTCAGTGACACCTTCTGAAACACAATAACTGCCTGGCAGTGAGCAGAAATTCAGGGTGATTTAGGGAAAAAGAAAAACACTCCATAGTAATAGTGACCGGTTTATGGGGTCATTAACTGACACGTGTAAACTACAGCGACACTGTTACTTACACGTGCTAATCGGAACTTGAAACAATGCCTATGAGGAACTTGTTCTTGCCCCCTATTATTCAGCCACCTTTTAAATCGACAGATTATCGAATGATTGTCGTCATTCTGATGTCCTACCTGATCGGTACTCTAATAACTTGTAACATAGTGGTGACAGGAGGGTATTTTATAGGTTTGAGCAGTCAGGGCTCCACACTTTATGAAGGGAAATTAAAAAAAAAAAAAGCAGCACCCACCTGCTATCTTGTCATTTAAACAGCCTGCATACGGCTGGTAGTTTAGTTTCAAGCAGGGGAAACGGCACGGGGCACCTAATCCAGGTCTTCAAAGTCCTCAAAGGCATCGATTAAAGTAACCGAATTGTTTCAACTGAACGGTGAATCATATCGAGGACGCCAGTTGCAGTTAAGGAGAAACATTTAGAACTGAAGGCAGGAAGCCACGGACAAGCAGAACCTTAACAACCTTTTGGAAGGATCTGGAAAGATACAAAGAAATCTTAGCTGTTAGCGGAACAAATGAGCGACCAGCGGACTCGATGATCTCCCCTCATTTGTCAGATTTCTTATGTTCTTATTTAGAATTATCTGGATGGGACGTGGAGACATCTTAACTATTAGCTAAACAAACGAGCGACAAGTGGACCGAATGGCCTCCTCACTTAGTCAAATGTTCAGTTTCAGTCAACAAAGATTGCACTCTTTTACATGAACGGCCTTCTCTTTTAATAATCCATCCTGTCGCGTCTCATCTAAATCTTTTTTTTTTTTTTTTAAATGTAGAAAGTATAAGTAGTGGCTGTGACTGTTTGGCTATTTTCCTTTAAAAGCAGGGAGCCCCAAAGGTTTCATTTTTGTATCGGGTACCCTGCTTTTTACATGACAGCGGCTACCCATTCCTTCACTCATCATACTACAAAGGGACATTCCAAAGCTGCCAAGTTACATTGGCACACACCGTGTTGGGTAACCCAACTATGAAGGTTGGAATACGCCTCCTACTGGTTTGGTTACTCTTGCACGCTACTGACATATGTAAGTACGCACTCAATTCATTCACAAACACCCAGACTGTTCTGCAGATTTTGTAATATTTATTTTGCATTAAAAAGAATTAAAAACACCTCTAGCTCTGCCGGTTTAATAACCGTTTTCCATGTGGCGACCATCTAAAGGGGGTATACAGGCAGAAACTTTTAAGGCCGGATACTCTTCTCGACACCAACCTCCTTTAGTTGCCTCTTTTTAAAGCCGTCTACTGTACTATTGTCAAATGAAGTGTCTGCAATAGAGAAGAGTCGGTCAGTCAGTCATATTCTAACCCGCTTCGTCCTGTTTTTAATCCAGATCAGTTAGTACAGACTAGGATTACGTAGTCTTGCGGTACTGGTAAAGTACCAAAAAAAAACCCCACATTTTAAAACCGTACAGTACCAGCAGTTTGGAATTTTGTCAACTTTCATCTTAATTCCTTGACACTCTGTGTTGCTGTTGTTGAAAAACTACATGCTTTGACATGATCAGAAGTTCACGGGGGGACCCCCAGCCTTTATTGCCTTCAATGCAATGGGGACTCTCGTGCCACACCAGGGAGGCTGGAGTAAGACGTGAGGTTTTAGAGTTAACCGTTATTTGCTTCCAAAATGTTTTTGGTACGGGTGCGGTGGTCCGAACACTGGTGTCGATACCAAAGTCAAAATTTTACCATTGATCCAACACTACACACGTGCGCCTTAAAATAAAGACGACTCTTAACAGGAGGGCACTCTGGTTAACGCGGGTCTCACAGATCCTGGCATTCGGGATCAGATTCTACAACCAGTGAAGTCCGCACATTAATAATAATACATTTATATACCGTTGCCTTTTTCAGTACTGTACGGTGTAATGGGAGGGATTAGCAGAGCAGCATCAAGACAGAGATGGCCGCTTGGCCGTTCTCTAATCCTAACCAACCAACCACCACCCCATACCCCGAGTCTGAGGCTATCTCAGGAGGACGATTGGCTGGAGTGGGGAGCTGCACCCTGAGTGAATTCCAGAGAAGAAACACCTAAAGATGTGCACGACAGCTAATTTAAGATCGCCAGTTGACCGATGTGTGGGTCGACCCCACAAACACAGATGTCCTATTCAGAATCATTTCCTACTTTGTGTCCAGGGCTGCCGGGATAGGCACTAGCTCTCCAAATGCCTCGTGTACATTAGGTGTGTTTGTGGATGGCCTGCTGCGTGACCGACTAGTTCTCAGAAGATGCAAAGAGGCATCAAATTAAATAAGTCGTTAACTAAAAGGTGGGAATTTGCTGCAATACTAAAACATTGCAGCCGCAGGATTAGGACTGAGAAACCCTGCCATTCAGATCTGCCTCGATTTAGTGACCCTTGCAATCAGAAGGTGCACACTTCTGTTTCTCTATGGTGTACTAAAACGTGAAGTGGGCAGCATGCTTGTGCAATGCCACCTTAAAGATCTAGACATCTCGATTCAAACTTCACTCTGGTCATCGTCTGTGCCGATTTTCCACATTCTTCCTCCCTGATTCCCAAAAGATGTGTGCGTTAAGTTGTTGGACCCCACACCAAACTGGTTTCACCAAAAGCTGCTAGCTCCCCATGACCCTGAATTGGCTTAAGTGGGTTTGAGAACGGCTGCATGTGTGTATTTAAAACTTGGAGGTTAATACCTGTATAAATAAAGGGCTGGAGTTAAGTCAGATTTCACATAACCCTGTTCTGTTTGCTGTATAGAATTTGTGCAGCTGCATGCAGGCCTGGATTAAGACCCCCACAGGCTCAAGGGAGATCCTTAACAGAGAGGTGGCGATATTTTTAACAATGCAGCACTCAGACACCTGCGCCTCGCGGTACTGTATTCCCCATTCTAGTGTTCGGCACGTGGAGATTCGATCGTTTAATCGAGTTTGGTCCCCCTTGGTCATTTTGACACGTGAAGACTTGAGGCCCATTTCCATCATGGGCCCCAGAACGCCCTGGTGGTAGATCTGCCCCTGGGTGCGGGTAACACACGACTAGATCTATAAGGTTAGAGTTCGCCACTACTGATAATATAGCCTCTGCTACGTCCATCGTTTTTTTTTTTTTTTTGCCGGCAGGCCCTCAAAAGCTATTGCTAATCTTCCCAAATTCCGAGTTTTACTGCTCCTTCGATTATGCGGAAGAAAAATGCTTCCTTTGAGAGTCCCGGTCTGGTTTTAACCGGCTGTTATTTTTAAGATTTCTTCTGCTTATGCTTTTTTGTGTGATTTGCAGTTTCTGTCAATGAAATTCTCTGTAAAGTATTTTTGCACAATCGTGGAGAAGAATTAAAAAAAAAGTTCAGATCTTTTTCAGGTGTCGTCAGTGCAATTAACCACAAAATCCATGTAAAATATTTATTGTATTAAAATGTGTATTGTGAATTTGTGTACCTGTCACAAAATGCAACTCTAACTCTTTGTTTCATGTAGAGCATGTTGTCATTACTTGTGTTGTGGAGTGTTGTGATTTGTGAAATGGCACTGCGACAATCCCAACTTCCAGGATTTGTTCTCAACAGTCACACAACTGCAGCACATGTTTTCTGAATCCAACAGAATGACTGGGTTCCTCTAAATCTTTACCAATGTCTCTGTGTCAAACTGTACAGTAATAAAATAACAAGAAATAATAGGTGTGCTAGATTTATTACCGTAAGAACGGGTTCCTGTTGCTGCTGTCCATGGTGTCGAATCATCCCGTACCATGGATTCAGAGCATCCACGACAAAGCCTTTGGCGTCTTGGAATACACCGTTAAGTTCCCCAGTTCAGGCGCAGGGCGAGTACCTGTTCTGGCTAAAGAGGGTCAGAGAACAAAAAAAATGAAAATGAGCAGAAGACGCAATAGTCAAGAAACTTCCCAAAATAGGGAATCCCCAAGACCTTTCATCAAAGCTCAAAACACAAATTAAAAAGTCACTCAAAACATAAGAACAAGAAACTGTAACCAGGAAATCAAAAGGCAAGTGGAGATTATTGCAAAGAATAGGTTTGTTATCTGTCAAGTACAGATACGCCAGAATTGGGGAATTTTTTTGGGAACTTTTGTACCATTGCTCGTTTGTCACTAACAAGTGCGTCCCCAGGAAGAGACAGATTTCCATAGAAATAAATAGTCAACACAATGTTCTTAGAGTGGTGGTGGTGCCAACAAAATGGCGTCCTAGTGGAACGTAAACATACCAACTTTGTTAGGAGGCAAAAAAAAAATACAAACTAACCTGAGATTCAGACTCTTGGTACTTCAAACCCTCACAACAGATGTGTAATACAACTGCTAAAACATGCACTAAAATGAATACGTATCAGAGATCATAAGAGTACCACAACCAAAGACAAGGCAAAGTTTTTGTTTTCTATGAAGTACTAAACACCATGTGATCCCCAGTGTAACCACAATGAGCAGAAAGTCTAAAATCTCTGGTGAACTCAATCCTACCAGAAACGGGAAAGGAGACACCACTCCACGCAAGGATTTCAGCCGGTGCTGCTACACATGCAAAGAATGATGAAGTTTTGTCAAATTCAGTTAATCAGTGTGACACCAAAATTGCCCACACCATTTGAGATGGTGCTGTGGTAGTGCCGCCGTCCACAATTTTGAATTAAACAAGGAACACTCACTTCAAAACTGTTGTTTAGGGAAAGGATCATTAGAAGAAAGTTTTTGGCTTTGCTTTTTATATGAATGAATCAAAGCAGAATACAATCTTACCATTTACTTCCCACTTCTGTTCAGGGACTGTTTTCCGTTTTGCTCCCGGTGCTTCATTTCATGGATCCACATCTGAAAATCTCTCCTGTGGGACATCTCCTCATCTGATCTGAGTGGTAGTGACCATTTGCCCCAGGTGCCCGAAGTCCAGTGTCACACTAAAGGGACTTGGAGTCAGACAGCTCATCAAACTTAACTCAGTTGCTGGATTTCATCGCCATTAAGATGTCAAATCACATGACTAGGATTGACAGGGAATGACAAACTACAGGATTGCCTTGAAACCTCTCGGCAGAGTTTTAAAATTACTAAAATATCACAAATGCGGTACATTGTGACGGCCAATTAATGTGATCCCTGACAGCGTGGGTGGCTGTAGAAAGGTTTTCCAGATCTGGCGAGTTCTGTCAACATTTCTGCCCATCTATTTCCTTTTTTCCTCCCAATTCTCTCATGGTACAATGCACACGACACCAGATAGACGAGCCTCACTTGGGTTCCACCAAAAAGGTAATGCATAAAGACAGTTTCCCCGTGGAGATTAATAAAGTATATCAAAACACCCATGTTTACCTTCTCTCCTTGTGGCCACATTGTATCACTGAACCTCTGGCTTAGCGTTCATTAATCATCTGCTCTGACACACATAGGAACCCACCTTAACACGATTATATAAAATCAAACGTATTTGAATTTGTTATCCTAGACACAAATACTCAAAGAGATATGGCAGGGACTATCGCACAGACACTCCCGGACAGCCTTTTTATTTCCAGCAATCTTCTTCACTTAGCTGATAAAAGTGGCAGCCACAGCAGATTTGGACAAGAATTTGTGGCGTTCACTTCCCTGAAATGACGCCTGTGCAAGAGAACCAATATCTCCATGAAGACCAAAACTTCACCTCTTCTGGATGCTGATCTTGCCAATTCTCCTTTATAGAAGATCAGCAACATGGCCCTCCAACAGATCTTGGGAGTCTCACTTTTCGATCGCATCACCAACGAGACCATTCAGGCAAGATGTCAACAGCAACCAGCCATATTCAGCAGCAAAGACTGAGGTTGTCAGGCCACGTGCGCAGAGTGGGTGCAAACAGGCTACCACACAGACTCCTCCGGAGACACCAACCCCCCCCAGTGGAGGATACAACAGACTGCGGTCAACAAATGGTGGACCAAACAAGTGGAGGAAGTTCTGAAGATCCGATTACTTAACCTAAACCAGGCCAGGACCATCGCAATGGTCACATTATGAAACGAGTCCAAAATTCTGCGGCATTCATAGCAGTGTACTGGTTGCGTGGCCAACCACCTCCTAAAGCCACCAGCCAGGAATCAGAGAGCGAGAGAGCTGTTGAAATGAGAGGATTGCTGCAAGAAGTTATTAATAAAAAACTTACCAGGAGATGCATATGGCTTTCAAGACAAGAAGTTAAGAACAAACAGGTTTCTACATAGACTGGATTGCAATTAAAATCCAACGGGCTTAACCATTATTGAAGTCAAACAAGAATTGACAGGAGAGGTTAACAAGATCACATAAATTCAGCCTGAGCCAAAGAATCGTTCTGAGCTCTGGAAAGCTTTTAGTCATTACCAAATAATCAGAATCTAAAGCACCAAACCAGCACTTGTTCACAGTTCAAATCCATAATCTCGGACAAATGGAATTTATAAACAAGTCATTGTGATGCCTCCTGGAAGGCAGTTACTAACGATCATTAACTACTAGTTTTAAATTCTACAGTGGCAACACAACTCGCTTAATCATAAATGAATATCCATCTCAAACAAGAATGTTACATAAAAACACGCGCATGAAAAATGAAGCTTTTAAATTTGTCTTTTGAAATATTATAGTCTCGAGCAAAACAAATAATTAGGCAAAAAAAAGTACTTGCAAGAAGACAGCAGTTTTCGTTGTGGTGAGTTGCAGAATGTTATGACCGAGTTTCTCTGAATGTTTATTTACTCAACAGGTGGTTCCTGCCGTGTGCCACAACTGACTTAAGATTCTATAAATGAAGGCTACGACTGAAAATTGGTGGAAACATAATGCAGTGTCACGTCAGCTTAACCAGACCAACCCGGGTCATATGGGCCAAGGCGTATAAAAAGGACAGATTTATGAGTAACAAGACCAACACTGACAAAAAACGGCTTTACCTTTGTGAAAAGATTTCCAGTCGAATTTGACTGAAACTTTTTTTTTTATTTAAAGTGTACCTTCGCTTTAACAAAAATGATTTGTTTATGATAGACCACTGCAATGCAATAAAAATACATTTACGGATGATTGTAGATGAGGGACAAAAACAAAAACGCAGCATACCTGTGCGAGCATCCCCATGATCGCAATTGTCAAAGCAAACAAAAAACAAATCTTATATAAAATAATGAATAATTACAATCCTGGTGCACAGCTGCGGTACGGTACACATCACTCTGCTTCGTGTCCATCTTTTTAATAAATTTACCTTGGAAAAATAATTTATATCAAGCTAATCTGTAGTAGTGCATTTTAAGTGAAACTGGGTTGACGTGTTTAATGCTATCTGGAGGTCAGGATTAAACATGTCCGTCTCCAGTAGGGGGCGCATAGACATCACATTGCCATCCTGTGTATGAAAAAGCAGGTTGCATTCCATTCGGAATATCGTAGGTAAATTGCACACATGTTCATTCTTGAGAAAATTCTGGCAAAGGCAGCGAAGCTCGATTTAGAAATTCAACATAACCTTCATTCCACAACGGTGGGGAAATCTCTGGGTCAAGTTTGTTTGTTTCTTTGAGATAAACATACTTCCCTGTGATTCACATTTTCCAGTTAGTTTGTCCAAAAAAAAAAAATAACCTATGGGGTTCCCAGTCAAGAAAACGGATGACACAGCATGGGTCGGCCTTTTTAAGACTCACATTAGCATTCAAAAAAGAAAGTGGGAATTCCAAGAGTTCTTGTCTCTCGAACTTTAAACAAGAAGAAAATTGCTGGGGGAGAGCAGGCATCAAGACCCACATCTCATAAAATACATGGAAATTAACACAGGAACAAGTGGGCTTGGACCACTGGATTGTTTTCTATTTGAAAACCCATTCTACACGCCTTCAGGTGGAAGGCAACCAATACCTTCTGCGGTATTTTCAACATTCTGAGACCCACCATCCACAATGGACACTTGTGGGTCATCCTGTGGAATGGCTACTGCCACGCTGCACGCACTCTGCCCACCTGCAGAGGTCTGTGTGAGAATGTTATTAATCTGAGAGGTCAGGGAAATGCACACTGGGACGGTGATGCTCACTTGATTGTTAACGGTCACTAGATGAGCTCCATGCTCTCCGAGATGCTGCATGTTTACCACAGCCTGAAGGTGTTGATGAGAAGTTTCGGGGTGAATCACAGCAAAAGTGCTCAGTGCGGGAGCGAGAGAGGAACTGGGGTTTACTAAAGTAATTGCAGTCTGTCCGCCGAGGCCCCAGTCCTGTCCGTTCTGTGATCCTGTCTTACATTCTCCTTGGGGATCGGAGTTCTGCTCGGCCTCGTTTTGTGTAGTGGTTCTTTCTTCTTCTGGAATTTTCAATAAATTTGGCTCGTCTCCTTGCTTCATTCGTGTCTTGGGTTCTTTTTTACAAGCTCCATCCAAAATGACCAAGAACGACTTCCATGGGGTTTCCTTATCATGAATCTAGGAGAATCAAACGCAGCAAGGTTAGTGAGAAAACCAAACAATCTAAATAAAAGCTACCAAAATGTACACTCTGTGTATGAATCAATCTGTCAAGTTTTAAGCAAACTTATCCAGTAGGAAGATTACCATCTCTGGAGGGGGTTGTTAAAATAATCCAAGTATAGCTTAGTAAGGATTGCTTTACCAGCGATTGGTGGGGAGAAGAAGAAGAGGGGTCTTGCCACCTGATTAAAAACAAACTTAAGAGGTCCAGAAGATACTTTTCGCAAATGTGCTTGCATGGACTTTAACTCTGGAGATTACAGCTTATTAAAAAGTTACAAAGGGGGGTGAGAAGGCAGAGAAGGAGATATTGAGACACTGTGTTTAAATACTGATCCGAGTCGGATATAGGAAAAGAAGGAAGAAAGAGGGACAGAAAACTTGGACCTCAGCAATAGGAATGTTCCAAATCCAGCATTAACAATAATGTGACTAAGTGTTGCTGATACATTAAGCTGTTCAGGGTGGAAAAGAGTTTGCCACCAATACAAAGTACAGGATTGCAGAAGTCAGAGGTGTGGTGGTGCAGACACCCACACAGTTTAAATGCTGCATGCATGCGTGAAAGGCAAAGAATTCAGCAACCATTACAGCTGTGCAATAAATTCTGTGGCCACTGTGTAAACATCTCTTCAAGGAGGACAATTCCTTTTCCTTGTTCTACAGATGCATACATGCCCAGTGTAGGCAAATGTCAATGTCAAGTGCATTTTCACTACTAAGCAACACGGTGGTTTATTTTTGTTTTTAATTTTCACATTAGCACATTGTTTTCTGACGCTCTATTCTAACGGCGTTTACTTACCAGTGTGTGCCTTCTCAGTGTGGATTTGTCAGTGAAGGTGCGGAGGCACAGTCTGCACATGTAAGGTTTTTCTCCGGTGTGGATCCGATGATGTCGTTGCAGCGCATTCAGCTGAGTGAACTGCTTACCGCACTGATCACAGCAGTATGGCCGCTCACCTTCAAACACAGCATAAGCACAGAAGAACCAATGAGAGGTGTGAACGCCGCTTGCAGAAAACAATGCCGATCTTTTCAGAATGGTCAGCAGTATTTTTTTTCTCATTGGCTGTATTCTCCTTTCACACCAACATTATTACAGTATATGCCTAACAAGGAAATTAAAGCTGGGAAAAAGAAAAGCGGATGCAGCTCCAACAAAAAATGTAACCCACACAGAAGTTTTCTTAGCCCACTCAGTCCAATGTGGGGTGGCAGGGAGTGGACACCTAAATGACATAAATGGGCTAAAGGTAGAAACCCACCCTAACCTGGAAGAAGGTGCCAGTCTCTTAACAAGATACGCAAACACATCCTCACACTAAACTACATGTTGTTGGCTTCATTTATTATTTTATCTTCTCTTATACTTACCTGTGTGCACTTTAATATGTTGGTGAAGAGAATTCCGCTGGGCAAACATTCTGGAGCAGATGTCACATTTAAAGGGTTTAGATCCCGTGTGAATTCGGCTATGGTGTTTTAAGTACTCCTTGGATGCGAAGCTCTTTCCACAGTTCTCGCACATAAAGGGCTTCTCCCCTGAAAATATTTTTAAATGCAATTAACTTATGCTGCACTAAACCCATTTCTTTAAATCACCATGTCTATTGTCAGATTGTCTATTAATAATTTGGATAAGTAATCTATATATTAACCTTATAAGAAAAATCTACAGTTTACATTGTATGAGTTATGTCAAAAGGCTGAAAGTCGAGTCTTTTCAATTTACACGGCTAAGAGTAGTCGTGACTAAAAGGTCCCGATTATAAAAGGAATTAGTGCATTGGTTTCCAGCGGTTATTTTAAAATGAACTTTCCAATGAGAATATGGGTACAGATGGAAGCTGGTGAAGCATACATTTCAAGAAAATGTGGAATAAATACCAAAAACAGGGGTAGATATTGTTTATTTTCATGTGTGCATAACTATACAATAGTATTTTGGGGACCTTCAAAATGCGACAGGAAGAGAATTTCTAAGAGTAAAGACCCTGTCACATTACATGATTTTTGCACTGAATTTCAGTCACAGACTTTATTTAACGTAATCATACCACATTGGGGACAGTTGTGGTACTCTCCTGTGACCACCGGTAAGGTAATTTGATGTACCCAGCCAGCGACTCAGTTCAAACAGTCGGCAAAAGCAAAAGAATTGCTATATAGTAAAAGCTATTTTTGAAATCACTGACATATTAAACAGGTTTAACAAGACAATCAGAAAATTGTGAATATCCGGTCCTTTGGGTGGTTAACAATAGTGCCTTAGTGCCTTCTTACCTGTGTGACATCGTTTATGATAAATCAGCATATGGTTCTGTGTGAACTTTGCACCGCATTCACTGCAGACAAAAGGTTTTTCCCCAGTGTGGATTCTGTACGGTAAACAAAACACACACAAATTATTAGAGATACTAGAATCAAACTTCAAACTTGTGAACAGTGACAATGATCTCAAAAAACGGATAAAACTAAAGCTGTCTAAGACAAGAAAAATGCTACACAAACCGATATCGACCTTATGCCTTATAATGTGCAAGTAACAGGCGCAGTGCCAAGGATGGGACAATTTTGGAAAGTATGAATCGATGGATTCGTTAGAGAAGAAATAAGATAAGAAAATTAATTAATCAATGTCGTTTAGTATGTACCTCTCTCTCTCATTTACCGGTTTGAAATATTTAATACAAACAACTAAAGTGCTGAACTCTAAGGGCTCAGTATTGCAGCTTGTCTCACCCTTTTGATGTTTTCTGCTTTTCTTACACTTCTTGATAGACCAACAAACACATCCTTCGCACAAGCAGTAGATTAACATTTATTAAACCTCTTTAAAATAGTGTGACGAGATGGAATTTTTCCTCAGAATGGATTTGGATTCATTGTATGGTGCACACAATTAGTGTGTTTGCATTAGAACAATCTAGACGAGAACATGCCATTCAGCCCAACAAAGCTCGCCAGTCCTATCTGCTAACTTCTTCTAAAATAGATAGATACTTTATTAATCCCAAGGGGAAATTCACATAGTCCAGCAGCAGCATACTGATAAAAAACAATATTAAAAAGAGTGATAAAAATAAAATAACATCAAGTTGAGTTTTGAAAGTCGCTAAAGTACTACTGTCTACCACACTACTTGGTGAATTAATCCATGCATCTCTAAGGCAGAAACTATGGAAAATAAAAAGTTATTATATTCATGTATTAGAATAAATAGATATGAAAACTTAGAAGTATTAAACTTAGTGTAAGCAGAAGCACAAATTAGGTATGCCAAGCAAATAGTTAAATAAAGGCTCGTGCCTTTTTCCTTTTTAATTAAAGCTTAGCTGGAAACCATCAATGTCTTAATTGCCCGGAGAACAGAAAAGGGGAAGAAGGATAGATAGAGACAGCCCGAGGCTGGAACAAGGGGGGGGGCACCTGCAAGTTGAAACCTGGCCAGAAAATAAGTGAAGCAAAAGGTGAAGATGAATAGCAAGACACAGAGAATATTGGTGGCTTCCATAAAAACATCAAAGAGGCCAGCTGCAGAAGGGAGTCAAATGAGCAACGAATGAGAGGTCTTGAGCGAGGTCAGAACGATAAGAAATGATTATATAAACTAACTTTTGGCCTGTTCAGGGCTCAACTCGGTTTGAATTAATTGGGTTGAGTTTGCGTTATTGTGTATTACAATAAAGCTAATTACTCTATTTGCCTATCCTCTGACTCCTAGAGCCTTCTTTTGAGGTGAGAACTTCAGGTGCGATTTCTGCCCCTAGAAAACCTGGTTTCTTAAAAATCCATGTTTACTTGCACAAGTAATCTTCTGGAGTTCTCCTTTACCAAAACGCTCTGATGTTATTAAACTGGGAAAAAAAATAAATAAAAAGAGTTAAGTCATCATCATCAGAAACCGCAAATTTGAAAAGAAGCATGACGCCTGTGATAACTTCTTTGAGTTTTATAAATATGTTTAGTCGAACTGATGATTTATTTATGGATTTCAGCACCATAAACCGCATGAACAGCACGGTGACGTTAAACGTGGCACCGTCATGGGATGTCACCTTTGCCACCAGTCAGTATGTGAAATATTTGCTCTAGCCAACTGTAAGTGCTATTAATGTGAAGTGTGGAAGAATAATTTTAGGGTAACATAGCCTTCATCTTAAAGAAAGAGCATAAAGGGTTAATAAATGTGGGAAACCAAATAAAGGTCACGTGAACAACAAAATGTACACTGAAATATAAGAATTGGTTCAGGAAAAATACTGAGATGGTCAAGTAAATAAAGAATGTACCAGACGAAAGGTTGATGTAATATATAAAATGTACTGAAGGATGACTAAGAGATGACTAAGATATCAGCAGATGTCCTATAAACGAGAATGGACAATTGTTATACGCACAGAAATTTCAAGAGTGATGGCTCATCCCAAAAGGTATAAGAACAACCAGAATATAATAGACTTTTATTTTATATAAATCATTTGGGTGTAAACCAACGAACCAACCAGAAACAAATGTATGCATTGATTGACACTGTATGTAAATTCAATAGTTTATAAAATGAACCTCTATCCTTTGTTTCTCTGACCAGGCTGTAACGGACTGCTTTTGAAGAATGCTCCTTCCAAGGCATTTTACTGAGGAGTAATTAAAAGTTAACAATGAACAGCTTTTCTCCTGCCTGATTACTGAATTGTCCTGTCAGAGGATGTTTCTTTCTTTAATAAAATGTGAAATTTCGACCACAGTTGTGAAAGTATTGAGGAGTAACAACTACTCATCCGCAAAGTGGTAGTCCATGCAAACTCACAGAGCAGGACCACAGAGTTTAAAGAACATAAAAAAAAAAATCACCTGTCGTTTGCGGCATCGCTCTGCAGAGTACAAAAACTGCCACTGGATGTAACACCAGCACAAGAACTGTACATCAGGAGCTTCATGAACACAAGACATTTGACAAACAAGAGGGGACCATTCAGTCCATCAAGCTTGTTTGTTTACCTAATAGCTAAGGTCTCCCAATATCTCATCCACGTACTTCTTAAAGGTGTCACAGTTTCGGATTCAACTACATGTCTCTGTAGTTTGTTCCAAATTGCCACAGCTGTTTGCTTCCTGGCTTCAGTCCTAAACTGCACTTCCCCTTAATTTTCACGGGTGTCCTGGAGTATGTGATTTATCGGTAAGCTGAAAGAGTTCTAGTGGAATTGGTTTCCAAGGCTAAGTGGCCACACAAAAGCTTAAGATCACTTTGTGCAATGCCAAACATTGACTGGAGTGGTGGAAAGCACGGCACTGTTGGAATCTGGAACAGTCTGTGTTATCACTTCCAGGAGTGTTGCAGATGCACAGAAAATAAATACAATTAAATGTGATAAATACACCAGGTTAAAGAAACATTTTATAGCCAAAAAAATGTAACCATAAAGAAAGCAAGCAAGCAAGCAAGCATGACTGCTCTACAAGACCATCATTACCCCAGACCATGGATCATCAACTCCGGTCCTGGAGGACCACCGTGGCTGCAGGTTTTCATTCTAAACCTTTTCTTAATTGGTAACCAGTTTTAGCTGCTAATTAACTCCTTTTACATTCATTTTAATTGACTTGTTTTTAAGATTTGTTCCCCTGAATTGCTTTATTTCTTTCCAAAAATGGCACCCAAACAGAAATGAAATGTGAAGTGAGGGAGCCAACAGAAGACCAGCTATGTCAGCTCCTCAAATTCCAACCAGTTGCTTAATCAGGATCTGATTCTCGCTGTTAATTAAACTCTTTAATTCCGTGGCTTGTTGCAGCTCTCATTGTACAATAGCAGACATTTCTGAAATTGTTGATTTTCTCTTTTCTCTTAAAATATTTTGGGGACCTGAGCAGTCTGAGGTTCCCGAGACCGTCATCGTTCTTTATTTTCAGATACTGTATGATGGAAACCAGTTGTTTTGGCTCATTTTGTATCTCACTATTGTTTGGCTGCTATCTAAGGAAAAAAACAATTCAAGAGGAAAGTCAATTAAAATTAGTTCAAAAGAACTTAATTAGCAGCAAAAACAGATCACTCATTAAGAAAAGAGTTGGAATGAAAACCTGCAGCCACGGTGGTCCTCCAGGACCGGAGTTGGGGACACCTGCCCCAGACAGCACAGAAACAGATGGGCTATGTATAACATAACTCAAAGACTGCTGCTTCTCCCACTTTACCTCTGATGTGTCTTAAGAGCAGAAGGTTGGGTGAACTTGGCTTCACAATCAGTACATTCATAGGGCTTGTCTCCAGTGTGAGTCCTTTCATGAAGCTTGAGAGCAGTTTTCGAGCTGAGTCCCTTTCCACATACGGGACATATGTGTCGCTCGCTGCCTCCCTCATGAACCTGCAGCACGTGCCTCTTCACATCTTTTCTGCGCTTGAATTTCTTGCCGCAGATCTCACAGGGGAAGAGTCGCTCATTGCTATGGACGTGTCTCTCATGGCTTTTGAGATTGCAGCGATTCGCAAAGGTCTGGTTGCAGGTGTCACAGCGATAAATGATTTCTGGCATGATGCCATGACTATGCTGAATGTGCTTCAGGTAGCTTTTCTCATATTGAAAATCCCGCTGACAGGCATCACAACGGAATGCTCCACCCTTCTTCTTTCGGTCAGCGTTTTCCAAATCCTTTGCTGGGTCGTCGTCCATATCAAATTCAACATCAAAGAACTCTTCGACAACATCCCGTCCAACCTCAGCAGCTGCATGATCACTCCCAAGCAGTTCTTGCTCAGATCCCACTTCCTGAATTCTCTCCTCAGAGTGTGGTTTTTCTCCTTCTTCTACCTTTGGGAGCAGAATTGTATTCACTGATGAATTCTGCTCTGATAATTGTGCGGCTGAATTAAATTGCTCCCTAAGTTTTCGGATGTACTTCTTTTTTGGAATATCTACAAAGACTTTCCGTCCAGCCAGCCTAGTGCTAGATCGTCTCATCTTTCCTTGAATTAATCTGCTACTTTCTTTCCTTTGTTCTCCTTTCTCCATTTGCTTTGCTTTCTTATCCAAGTTGTCACTCTTGCCATGTCCATCTGATGGACCAATGGACTCAACTTGGCCACCTTGCATGTCCTCTGTAGCTTGAAAGTGAAGATCCTGTTGGCTTCTCTCCAGTTCGGACTTGCATGAGTCAAACGATTCTGGAGACGCCGTCCTCTCTGCCCTCTTATCTACTTGTTTACAGGCCTCCAGCAAATCAGGGCTACCCAGCGTTGTGGCCACTTGTAACATACGCTCAATTCTGTCCTCTGAAACATTCACAGTAGCTGTATAAATAAAGTTTAGAAAACACTCGATATCTGCAGTGGGCATCTCCTGTAATACAATGGGGGCCGCAGAGCCATTTTCAGCCTTTTCACACAGAAAAAGTTCTTGAAAGTACTTGCTAGATGCCGCCAAGAGTATCTTATGGGCTTTGAACTCTTCAAGAACACCTTGGTGCTCAACCCGAATTGTCACATCACACAGCTGCTCCAGGCATCTCAGTCGGTGCATTTCATGGAGTACATTGGAGGGAAAGCAGTCTGACGTCAGATGAACGACAGAGGTGCTCATATTCCCTCAATTCAGGTCACTAAAAGAAAAAAGAAAAAACAGCCACTCGGTTATCTATTCAAGTCTATTCAACTACTGTACACAAAATTGGTTGAAAATTGCTTCAGCAAATGAGGTCAGATCTGGTTGGGCAGCATGCACTGGTACAGCACGTTGCTGCACCCACCCCATGACAAAACAGCTCGGGATCCTGGTTGGCAACCCCCCAAGCAGACACGAGGTCCAGTCCCAGCCCCAGAAATGGCCATCTATTTGCTGCAGCCAGGTGTCATGTGGGCGTCCCCTTGGCCCGGTCCAGCCACTTGGGTCCTCAACAATGAGGATCCTGCGAGCCAAATCACCCCCAGGGAATTATGTCACATGGCCATAGTACCATAATTGATGCTCCCTGGCAATGCAGGTAATGTGCCTCATTCGGGATTCAGTGAGCAACCGCTCATTCGACACAAAGTCAAACCAGTGGTACCCAAGGACTCTCTGAAGAGACACAGTACCGAATGTGTCCAGTCTTCGTCTCAGGTCATTGGATAGCATCCATGTCTCACAACCATATAGCAAAACAAGAAGCACTAGGACTCTAAAGACTTGGGGCCTCATGTATAAACGTACATGTATGTTGCGTACGAACGATTCCACACTCAAATCGCGATGTATAAAACCTAAACTTGGCGTAAAGCCATGCACATTTCCACGGTACCTCATACCCTGGCGTACGCAATTTCTCCGCTCGGTTTTTCAGACTGGTGGCACCCAGTGTCAAAGCAGTGCTACTGTTCCTGTGTGCGTACCCTTTCTTTCTTAGACCCACATTCCTGACACGGCTTTATAAATACACTGAAATTAACTGCATATTGTTTATTAGTGTAATGCATCTGATTGTAATTAACCTGTAGCAACATAATGGTCCAGGGAATAGCCATAGTATTCCAAATACCATAACTGCTTTAGCGTTGTTATGCTCACTGCATCTTCTTCTTTCAGCTGCTCCCGTTAAGGGTTGCCACAGCGGATCATCTTTTTCCATATTACTCTCACTGCACCACTCGGAATATTTATATCACTGTATCTGAGTGGGGAATCACAGCAGCAGCTGATCGGAAAGAGAATTATCGGTATACAGTTTCAAGCACACACTACCTCAGCCACGGCGAAATGCGTCAAAGCCTTTCCTGTACGGACCTCGCGTTTCAGAAACAGATTCATCCCAAGAACTATAAACGCACTCAATCAGTCCATCAAGTGCTCCTTGTAGAACTGTTTGTACTTATAAGTACAATTACCTCACTGTAAACTTGCACTACTGTTATAATATTGCACAACTTGCGCCACTTTATAAAGCGCGTATGATGACGATATTATTTTTAAGATGAATTGCAGCAAAATATGTTGCTTATAGTATACAGATAAAACTTTAACTTCATTTAAATAATCAGTATTGTTAATAATTAAACATGTGAGGACACGGTGCCACAGCGCTAGCTAGTTCACGGATAGCTCCTGCCTTGCGCTGTATTCTTGCTGGTGCTAACGCGACACTGGAAGGATAGACGGATAGAATAATTAAGCATGTACTACAAAGATATTTCAATGTTCCTTAAAGTTTTGAAGAATCGGCGTTCAAATCTTACAGATGGCTTAACGTCTATTACAAAGCTGCTTAACGTCTATTACAGAGCTGATTGTGTGGCGATTGGGTATTTGGAGAAAGAAAAGTAAGGACAGGAATTGGAGGTTAGTACGTTTGAAAGAGACAGTACTTCTGTAATAAATTATTTCATCGAAGGTCGCACATGACGCAGCAAGCCTCTTACGGGAGATATGAACAATCACTGTGCCACCGTGTTCCCATGTTTAATAACATGCTTTCATTCCTATCATCATAAAAAAAGATATCACGTATACATCTCAGTATTTTAATTATTCAGAGAGCTGTAATATCACGAATGCAATGGATTCTGTGTCCTGTCGGAGAAAGAGAAAGAACGGAAGCACGTAGTGATTCACACACACAGAGCACATAGAAGATCAAATACAAAATAAAGGTGCTACTTGAGAAACTAGTAAAATAAACGATTTTAAGATGAAGTTTATGATGCTCTACTTTAATGACAAAATAAACTACGTGATTAAAGTGGAAATTTTGAGATTAAAGTTGACATTTCGTACTTTTTTCCCCATTATGTGCCTATTTTTTTTCCCTGTACCCTAATAAGCTTTCATATGACAATCAGACGGTCCACTACGAGTCGCCGTTTCACGCCGACTTTGATATGTGACAACTTTTTTTTTTTATTTCGGGCACTGTGCGACTTTGTGAACTTGAGCTTTCGAGTGTCTCCGACACTATGTCACTCGATCAACTTCCTTTAGTTGATTATATCACTGTTTAAACCAACAAATAGTACGTTTTTCCTTTGCCTCCACTTGGTATTCGCTGAAATTCTTACATTTTCTCCCGTGCTTTTCCCATTGTCTTTTCACAGAAGGCTATTTATATTGATTTGCATATTCAAAGAGGCATAATTCTGGGAGGAGTTGGGGCGGGATAGCAGGCGCGTGCACGTGCGTTACTTTTCACGCTGATCGGGATTTATGTAGTGGAAGAACGTGAAAGTTTGCGTAAGCACAGATTCCTGCATCTGGAATTTTCTGTGCGTACGCACATTCCCGCTTTTGTGCTTATGCCATGCCATAGTGCGAGTTCTACGCATGGCGTTATACATGAGGCCCTTGGACCTTTGTCCTTTGACAAAGATATCAGGAGCGCCAGGCACCCCTTTCCAGAGACCTCATGACCCCCCCCCCCCCCCACCCCATGCTGTCCCAATCCGTCTACTGACTTTATAGGAAGAGTTAACAGAGACATGAATGTTGCTGCCAAGGTAAGTAAATCTCTCAACGCAGTCGACACTCTCTCCACAAAGACACACTGCTGATGGCCGTGCCCAAGTGGTTATTAAATGCCTGGAACTTGGTTTTTATCCAGGCCACTTGCAAGCCCTGACACTCGGACTCCTCGCTCAGTCTCGAAAGCTCCAATCAGAGCCTCTATTGACTCTACGAAGATCACAGCATTGTAGGCAAAGTCAAGATCCGTGAATCTTTCTTCACATACAGACACCCAACATCCAGTCCATGCAAGCATTGAACGGAGTAGCAGTGAAAAAACACACCTGTGATTAACCCTAAAATCAGTTGTGAAGAATGCAGAGGTCCTGTCTCCAAAGCCTTTTCCACAAAAGCCAAAACTGAAACTAAACACAAATCAAGGTTTTTACTTAGAAGTCTTTCAAAATAAAAAAAAAAAAAAAAAAAAGAAAAACACACAGACACCATACACAAAAACCAAACAAGTTCTACTGATGGTAAAGAATGTGGCATATCATTTAGGTTCGACCCTTCTTACAGTGACAGCTCTATTCCACATCACTCAAAAATTACATAATACAATTTACAAAATTACAAAATATTGTATTTACATTACTATTTATGCAATTTAAAATATAGGTTTCATGAAGTTTCAAGAATTTGACTGTGAATCAAACTGTGGGCCAACACCAATAAAAACATGCATTACTCCAAAACAGCTGAGTGGATGATCATAGGAAGTTGCCTATATATTACCATTAACCCAACTTAACTCTTTCAAGGCGGGTGTCGACTTATAATGACATACCATAGTGTCTTCATACAGTGTCTGGCCACTACAACAAAGTGTTCAGCACTATGATCAGCTGATGCTGGTACATCACTTTCGTTTGTGATCTCCCATTCCCTTGCATCAAAATCTCAGTGCGATTAAGCCCGAGTCCAATTCAGCCATAAAACGCAAAACTTTGTCTATGGAGTATTTTGCTTTGTGCGTACGCTTAGCTCTCTCGTCAAATCCACCTGTAGCTCCAGCGCCTGCATGAAGATAGCCAAAAAATATTCAGCCCTCAAAGAGTTAACATACAAAGTTCATGGAGTTGCAAACATTTCATAATGAAGATAGAGAACAACAAAAAAAAATAAAAAATGTTGCCCAGCCTAGCTTACATGCTGTATCAATAATTCAGTTATTCAACAAGCCATCCAGTTTGTTAATTTGTGATTAAACGTCTATTTGTGAAACCACAGGAAACCATTAAATAAAAAGAAGTTGCATTCATGATGGCAACCCAGCAAAGAGTTACCACAATTATGGAATCCAATCAGACACAATAAGAAGAAATTCTTGACGCACGAGAGCAGAAACACTAACAGACAGGTAATAGAGACGATGGCAGTGACAAGCAGCAATGACTTTACACAAATACCTGGGCAATGCTTGGTACTTCAGTTAGCAGTGAAGTAAAATGAAAATAGCAAAGGAAACAAGCATTTAAAGTTCCGGTAAAACTTTCATAATTTCTTATAATAATATAATACAAAATAAAAATGTCAGCCAACTAACCAATAAGGGCAGGTTTATACATGACATTTAGAATGCATATGCACACGCATCATGGAAGTCACGCATTTCCAGTGTTCCTTTGGACGCGTCCTCTGAGCATGTCCTCAGAAATTAACGCTGACGTATGCTTGAGTTGCACACACACACAATCCACCCATATTTTTGGTGGTACTACAAGTTTTGGTACGCGACATAAACATCGTTGTTCACTATTAACATGTTGACAGCAGGCTTGCAGCTCCATCAGGATCAACCTGCGTTCTTCAATATTTGATGAATGATTCGATGTGGTGAAGCAAATCATTACACATAAATGCTGACATGCAAATGTCTTCATGGTGCTTTTCTTCATCCATTTCTCACATTGGTAATACACAACATTTGTACTGCCTATCGTAATGACGCGATACATTAAAAGCTATCACATACTGTCTGGATTTTCTGCATCACTGTTGCCATCTGTTTTTTTTTTTTTTTTGCACCTACGCAACAGCATCAGAATGCAAATAAAATTTTTTTAACTTCTTTCTTCCCTCAACTCACAACATGGTGTAACGAGAGGTTGTTTTCTCCCTGTGATAATTTCTCGCACTGACACTTGGTGGAATCCTCCAGATTTACATAAAGTATGCGTGCAAGTATAAACGGTACACTGCTTAAGTGTGTGAGCTAATCCTTGTGTACATCGAACAAATGTGCACCGAGCAGCTTTGAGGACTTGGATGTGCTGCTATGACAACAAATCCAGCAAGAGTTTCCAAAAACCGACAGATCCAGGATCAGGCCAAATCATCAACAATTACATCCGGCTAAACGAGTAATCCATGTACGAAAAATACCCCCCTCGAATCAGCCGAGTCGCTCTTCTCTGTTGTTATGAAGTAGGCAAGGTAGACTTTGATTGACAGAATGTCAAGAGTAGGTGGGAGATGTTTAAGCTATAAAAGTGGAGACTGTTTTAATGCTTTCATCTATGCTCCTTGGGGACAAGCTGACAGAGATGGGAGTAGATTCATACCTGGTGGTATGGATCGTGACTCCTGTCAATAATGGAGAATCCACTGCATCCACTGAACAGGATCATCTCCTGATCATCTGCTGTCACCGTCCTGCTCCACTGACAGACTGAGGAGATTGTTCCTCCCCCGCACTATGCGACTCTTCAATTCCACCCGGGGGGGTAAATGTTAAAATTATACAAAAGTTATTGTCTGTCTGTATACCTGCATTGTTATCAATCTTTAATTTTATATTGTCTTTATCAGTATGCTGCTGCTGGAGTATATGAATTTCCCCTTGGGATTAATAAAGTATCTATCTATCTATCTATCTATGACAGGGGCAGGCAATGTCGGTCCTGGTGAGCCGCAGTGGCTACAGGTTTTCATTCCAACCCAATCATTGCCAATCTAAGACCTTATTTAATTTTATGGCTTCTTAGTCTGTGCAATGTAAGGCTCTTATATCGTAGATTTTTTTCCTTTCCAAGGATATCATCCAAATGATTTGATGCCTAAAACAGATCATTTTCAGTCTGTCACATTTTTCTATTAAGTGTTTTATTAAATCAAACAGTGCATGATGAACACACACAGATGTAATTGGAAAAAAGCTAGCTGGAGAACTGCTGGCTGCTTTGTCTTTTACATCTTATTGCTAATAAGGAGCAATTAAAACACTGAATGCAGCAGTTTAAGATTGAAATAAGCAATTAAGGTTGGAGAACCTTAACAAGCGAGACCACTAAAATGAAGCATTAAAATGTCACTTAAGCAATATGTGCTTCATCAGCAATAATTGAGTTCTCGTTAAGGAACTGGGTTGGAACAAAAACCTGCATATACTGCGGCTCACCAGGACCGACATTGCCCACCCCTGTGCTAGAACCCAGTTCCTTAATGACAACTCAATTATTGCTGATGAAGCACATATTGCTTAAGTGACATTTTGACGCTTCATTTTAGTGGTCTCGCTTGTTAAGGTTCTCCAACCTTAATTGCTTATTTCAATCTTAAACTGCTGCATTCAGTGTTTTAATTGCTCCTTATTAGCAATAAGATGTAAAAGACAAAGCAGCCAGCAGTTCTCCAGCTAGCTTTTTTCCAATTACATCTGTGTGTGTTCATCATGCACTGTTTGATGTAATAAAACACTTAATAAAAAAATGTGACAGACTGAAAATGATCTGTTTTTGGCATCAAATCATTTGGATGATATCCTTGGAAAAGAAAAAAATCTACAATATAATAGCCTTACATTGCACAGTCTAACAAGCCATAAAATTAAATAAGGTCTGAGATTGGCAATGATTGGTTTCTAATTAAGCAATTGGGTTGAATGAAAACCTGTAGCCACTGTGGCTCACCAGGACCGACATTGCCTACCCCTGATCTATGATGATTCAGGACTTTAGTCTGCGGTGGGTTGGCACCCTGCCCAGGATTGGTCCCTGCCTTGTGCCCTGTGTTGGCTGGGATTGGCTCCAGCAGACCCCCGTGACCCTGTGTTCGGATTCAGCGGGTTGGAAAATGGATGGATGGATGGACTTTAGTAGCATTAATGCTGATCTAGAACTTTAAAGACCTCCTTTTGTTAAATTAAAATATTGCAGATTATTTTATTATGGGCACAGGAGTCAGGGGAGACAAGAGTCCGATTCATAAATGAAAAGTTCTACTTTTGCTTTAAGTCTGCCGCTGTAAATGAACCTAAAATACACAGCTGTGGGATGTGAAATGAAACTGATGTACCTTAAGAAAATCAGGATGGGCATAAGGAGAATGTGAAACTTGCACACAGACTGCTGCCAGGCCAGAAACAAATCTCAGAAACATGACAATGAATTCAGGGGGATTTTGGAGGTCAAGTCAACACCTTGATCTCAATCGAACTGGACATCTGTGGAATGTGCTGGAAAAAAAAGTCTGATCAATGGAGAAAAACATCAGCTGCTAACGTCTTGGTGTCAGATACCACAGGGCACCTTCAGGGGTCTTGTTGAGTGCTTTTGGTGGCACGAGGGGGACCCACACAATGTTTTTAA
This sequence comes from Erpetoichthys calabaricus, assembly GCF_900747795.2. NCBI lineage: Eukaryota > Metazoa > Chordata > Cladistia > Polypteriformes > Polypteridae > Erpetoichthys > Erpetoichthys calabaricus. Next base: position 4,247,574 of record NC_041408.2, on the reverse strand, counting down.
TGTTATGGTGATCGGTGTATATGCAGTAGTGTTTTCCGAATGTCCGTATACACAACAGTTCGAATATTTGGAATTAGCATTGGCAAGCAGCCGAGGAGGACGGTGGGTATTAAGAAGTCTTAAATAATAACGGACTAACTTACAAAATCACTGGCTCCCGTCTGCATATCTGACAGGCACTCATTTGAAAATTTAAACTTCTACAAAAAGGAACTGGTGAGGCGGAAGGCGCATTTGAAGCGATCGGTGGACTTACTGCCGCGTCCACAGCTCACTCCTGTCTTGCCAGGATAGGCGACTCTTGATTTTTTTTTACTTATTACTTTTAAAGCTCTTCAGAAAATGGACGGAAGTAATCCAATATGACGGCGATCTCAGGTATTCAGTCTGTACACCTGCAAGGAGCCAGGAAAGTCAAAGCGTCCACTTCCTTCGGAGAGGCGGCGGCGGGTCTCAAAGACGTGCTTCCATTTTTGCGCGTGGATCTGGAGATCCGTAAAGTAGCCGCGCTCGTTTCATTCAAAGCAAAAGTAGCGTCGGCGACTTCCACCGTGACTTGCTTTACGGTACAATGGGGCAGCGCCGAGGCGGGACAGACGCACGCGCGCACAAACACGAAGCGCTTTCGCTAGCAAAACAACTGCACTGCGCCGCCAGCAAACACAGACGCCGAGCAACACGCGAGCTGAGGCCGGCTGACTACGCGGAGCGCGCGCGCACACACATACGAACACACACACCAGGCACAGCCACACGGCGCGTCTTCTTTTCTTACCGTAAGCCCGGTAAAATGGTAGCCCATCAGAATCTCTGCCCGCCGATGCGACGCTTGTTTCCCGACCTGAGACACAGAGAGAGGGAGGGAGGAAGGGGGAGGGGAAAGGCAAGTAAGCCTGCCGCTCGGCAAGACGCTTCAATACGGCGCCGCCGCCATGTTGGGAACAGAAGCGAGGCTGCGCGCGCTGTGGAAAAGGCGGCGGACTACGGATACCGGGAGAAGGGGGTGTAAAAAAAAAACAAAAAAAACACACATACAGAGACTCGCGGGCACACGCACACCGGGGTTCGGGGGAGAAAAATAAACTGACTACCGTAATTACCGGATAGGGTCCGTCTGGTCTCGGCCGCTCAGGAAGACCGGCCAATCCATAATGGAGGAGAGGTGGGGCGAACGGCGCTTGGCCTTTTACTTCCGCGCAATCTGTAATTTCAATTTACTGCCTTTTAATACACAAAGTGAGATTAAGAAATCAAAGTAAAATATTTACAATATTTTACGCTTGTGATAAATGCGTTACTAGGGCAACCCTCGAAATTACCGCAACTCGACTCGTCTGTTAAGTTTTAAACAGCTGGTATTCGGTCACGTCAACTTGGTCTAACAGTTTTTATTATTTTGTTGAATAATTTTTGTCATTTCAAAAGTGGCATTTCTTTAATTGCTTTAGTACTTACACCAGGAGCGGACTGGGCCTCAAAACCGGCCCGGGTATCCTTCAACGGGTGAGGTGACGAGGTCGACCCATCCGGCCCGTTATTCATTGTAATTGTCTTCAAATTTGTGAGGAGTACGCGGCTCGCAACTTGCTATGAGGCTGTGATATGAACTCAATCTAAACTGTGGCCAAAGTCAATCTGGACACTGCTGTTTAGACACAACTTAAAACTTGACGACATGCTTAGAAATTAAATTTAATGAAAAATAAAAATTTAGTAACGCGGCATACACGTTATTGGAGTAAATGTCATGTCCAAGTGCCAGTAGACTAGCAGCCGCTCATTTACAATGGAATAAATTATAACCGAGGTTATAATGAAAACCTCAAATAGATAGATACTTTATTAATCCATCCATCCATCCATTTCCCAATCCGCTGAATCCGAACACAGGGTCACGGGGGTCTGCTGGAGCCAATCCCAGCCAACACAGGGCACAAGGCAGGAAACAATCCTGGGCAGGGTGCCAACCCACCGCAGGACACACACAAACACACCCACACACCAAGCACACACTAGGGCCAATTTAGAATCGCCAATCCACCTAACCTGCATGTCTTTGGACTGTGGGAGGAAACCCACGCAGACACGGGGAGAACATGCAAACTCCACGCAGGGAGGACCCGGGAATCGAACCCAGGTCCCCAGATCTCCCAACTGCGAGGCAGCAGTGCTACCCACTGCGCCACCGTGCCGCCCTACTTTATTAATCCCAAGGGGAAATTCACAATGAATTGAAATGTTCCCTTAACTTAATGATAAACTATAAATGTTAAGTCCTAATACGAAAAATTCCAATCCTGTGCTTTATAACTTTATTTCATACTAATAATCGCAGCTGAAAACCACTAATTATCGTTCACACCAACTACCAGAAAACAATAAAACACATAATACATAATCTAAACAAATTATTAGCACCTAAGATTTTAAATACTACATATGAGATCAAATGAATTGCAATAATGTATATGCACACCGAAATGTAGCGGTATCAAAACAGAAATTGCCAAAAGGCAGTTTTGACCAAGTTTTTCACTGCAACATTGTGTACTGAGAACTAAAACAAGTTGATGAAGTAATACGGTATATTATATAGGACTATATAAATCGCAGTACCGGACAGATGTTTAGTAGTTTAGAAAATTCATTTTAATATTAAACAGTAACCAGTACATAACATTTTATTTCATGAAAGGGCCGGCCCATGACCAAACCAGAGTCTGTGGCCTCCCGGCCATTGCACAAATGGCCAGTCCACCCCTGACTTGCACGTTTGGAGCGACAGGCGGAGAGGAGTCCCAAATCTTAAAGATTTCTTTATATGAGCTTTTCAACACTTTTTTTTAATATTGTAAGAATTTTATTTTCTTCATCTCTCGGTCTATCATATAATGCCTTTTATATCTATTTATCTAATTCTATGATCCTGCCAACTATACTAAAATTATTATTTTTTTGTTCTTTATTTCACCTTATACAATTTCTTGTATTAGAAATTTGTTAGTTTTCGCAAACCCCTTGGGGTCAGAGCACAGGGTCAGCCATTGTACAGCGCCCCTGGAGCAATTACAGGTTAAGGGTCTTGCTCAAGGGCCCAGCAGAGTAGGATCTCTTTTGGCACTGACGGGGATTCGAACCAGCAACCTTCTGGATACCAGCACCGATCCTTAGCCTCAGAGCCACCACTCCGCCCCCAATTGTTCTATTATATAGTGCCATTCATATCGGTCTATCATTTAGTGCCTTTCATATCTAATTTTGTGATCCTGCCCACTATACTAAAATTAATATCTATCATATAGTACTTTTCATATCTGTTATATAGTGCCTTTCATTCTGTCTATTGGGTGTGGGTTTGGTTGACTTCATAATGTGATGTTTTATTTTTTTATTTCAATTCAAAAGTGGCATTTCTTTAATAGCATTAGTATTTGGGATGATGGGAAAAAGCAGTTACAACACTTTAGATCTGACTATGGGATCTTTGTAACATTTAATAGTCTAAGAATTTTATTTTCTGCATCTAGTGCCTTTCATTTTTTCTGTCTATCTGACAGGTGCACTTTTGGTTTACTTCACAATGAGTTATTTTGTTTTATCATTGTCATTTCAAAAGTGTGATTTCTTTACTCACATTAAGTCTTACAAGTTTGGGATTATGGGAAAAAGTATTTACAACTCTTTAGATTACACTATGTGATCTTTTCAACATTTAAAATCATAAGAATTTTATCTTTAACTTCATGTGTATTGGGGCAGTTTGGCTTTTACATCATAACATGAGATTTGCGGTTTTATTTGGGCAAAAATGGACTCACTTATCATACTGCACATTAAACACATTGTCATGTTAATTTTAAATCACCCCCTAATGTGACCGTGAGGTTTATCTTCAGCCAATTCAGATGTAGGCCCCTACATCAAGCAAGCAAGCACAGTGGTAGCACTCCACAGCAAGGAGACCAGGGTTTGCATCCCGGCTCCTCCTTGCATAGAGTTTGCATGTTCTCCTCCTATCTACATGGGCTTCCTCCCACCATTCAAAGACATGCAAGTTAGGTGAATTTCCAACACTAAATTGGCTTGTGTGTGTGGTGTGGGTGTTCACGGCGTGATGGGCTGGCACCCTGTCCAGTGTTTGTTCCTGCCTTGCCGTCCCATGCTAGCTGGGATAGGCTCCAGCAGACCCTGACAACCCAGGTCAGGATTAAGCAGCTTAGAAAATGACAACAGTTCACTGTTTTTAGTGTAGTCAGAGTTGTAGAGTTGGTACACAAAACCATGGTGTCCAACTTCTCTATTTACTGTTGGCTGGAAGCACACAAGTTACAAAGCAGTTCATCTCTGACAACGTGCATCATCAGACTACCTGTTAGCATCCTAACCTGTTAAAGTTTGGGTTTAAAGTGTGTAGTTAGGCTGCTGTGGCCTTTTTATGTCTTTCATTAAAGAAGTTACAAACATGGATTAACATTAAATAAGATACAAAACTTAATTAAAAAAGAGCCTATATTTTAATCAAAAGGCTAGAAGAAAAAAAAGTTTCAAATTAATAAATGTGAAATTGAAAATTAACACATTACAAATTTACATTTAGACAGAGTCGGTACATTTTTACAGACTCTACAGCCCTGTTTTTAGCCATTCTGGTGCGTATTTATTTAAATGTATCTAATGTTATAATATGGACCAGCTCAACCCATGAATCCTTTATTTTATCAAAGGGTAGTATGAGAAGCAGAGTTTAGGGCCATGCTATGCACGATGGTATTGCTGTGTTTGCCAGTTATGTTGAATAAAACGCAGCACCTTTTTTTTTTTTTTTTTTTTTTTTTTAAAAAGGCAAAACAGACAGGCCATGCATTAGGCGTTATTACCAACACTGAAGACTGCTGTGTCAGTTGGGTAAGTTAGGTTATGGGTTTCAATAAATTGATCCATGCCACTTACATTTGTTTTACTTTTTAAAATACGTTCAGGGAATACTTAAATAAATAATTTTTGGGTTTTATTTATTTATACTACTTACCCCATGTACTTTGTAGAGGTGGCTGAAATTTTCGTAGACAAATTACATATTGAAGAAGCAAGTTCAATGAAACCCTGCTGTGACCAGTTCTGGACAATTACAAACAAACAATGTGAAAAATGTCCATTGAGAAGGGAAAAAAAAAAAATTCTCACATCATCCGCGTCACATAATCTACATGTCCATCATCCATTTGTATTGTCAAAATGTGAAAAAATATGCATTTTTTGCTAAATCATCATTAGTTATTTCCTGAAAACTCAGATTTGAATGTCAACAACTAAGATGCGATTCCAACAATACTGCACATTTGAATTGAAGACAGGATTGTTGACCAATGAATGAAGGAGAGGGCCGAATCTCAAATTTTTTCTCCACTACCATAACAGACTATTACGGGGTAAGCAGCGTATAAAACTGTTATTTTTGGGTGGACTATTCCTTTAAGTCCTAAATCAAAAGCAAATTGTTTGCTCTGTGGAATAAAGAATGGCAGATGCCAGTTAGTTTTGTCAGTTTCAACTTATTTAATGGGAAATTGTGATACTTTTTAAATAGGGGATAGGTGCCAATACTGGCTGCGTTACCTTCAAACACGCAGTCAATCTACTGTTGTGGGTTCTGTTGTGTGTTGCCACAGGAAGGGAAGAAGCACGCACCATCTGCTTAATAAACAGCAACACAACACATTTGCAGAAAATTTATTAGAATTTTCTTCAGAACATTTTTGGACATAATGTATACTTGAAATGCTTAGGTAAACAAATGAAAGCATACCATGTACTGGTATAGTTTAAAAAATACAAGTTTTTATGCACAAGTACAAATTAAAATGTAAAGGCAGTTTGAAAAGTATGCAGTAACCGTAATTGGCAGAAGCGGACACAATACCTTCACAATGGCTTCCGTTAGTCTACTGCAGATTGTTGAATCCAAGGTCATATGAACATTGACGCTCCAGTGTAGGATTGCACCATAGTGAGATTTCTGCGGGCAGAGACAGTGAACCCTGCCATCGTAAATGTGCTGTACTGCGTTAGCTTCCTTTCATGGCAGTTACCATGTAATTTTCAAATTGCCTTTACTTTTTGATTTATCCTTATACATTAAGAGGTAGAGTTTGTAGACTGATGTGTCTTTTTCCTTCTGGTCTTCTCTCGTTCTTCATGAGCTTGTTCTAATATGTCTGTAAAGTCATCATTCACAGGACCCGCAAGGCATCCATCTGTTAATGTCTCAATTTTGGACCAGTTGTGGTCTTTCTTTGTGGTAAGATCAATTAGGTAAGTCCTCCAATGTGCCTTCCTGTCATGAATCTAAAACAGAAATATCATGTAGATCAGCTGCAGCAGAAGTGAAAGCAAATATTACAAATAGTTCAATGCCAATTTTTGTGACTGCTTACAGGACACAGCAGAGAAACGTCTTTTATAGAAGTGATCAGTGACCCTGTGATGTTGAGTCTCTGCTTCCTTTTCACATATGCAGAAGGATGAGGCTGGCTCAATGCAGTACAGTATTTTATGTTACCATATCAACTTTTTCCCTGTATTTTTGGGTTTTGTATAGGTAGAACACTATGCACCAATGTTTGCAATAAATAAAAATACATTTTCTTAACCTATAAGCTTATTTGGTCATTAATGTCATGTATACAATGAAATTCTTACATGTGGTAACATGCTACACATAACATGCAGTCCAGCAGATGACGTACTAAAGACATTTGTGCCGCTGCAGAGATTCTTCTATCAAAATGCTGTTTCTCGTTGTAATTCAGGCCTAAAACCTTCAAAAAGGCCCGAATGCGTCAAAAAAAGGCCACATCATATTCACCTTTCATATACTGTAATATTTTATCATAATGCACACTGTTAGATACATACAATCTAAACTACAACTTATTTACACAGTAGAGAAGTTACATAAAATCAACTCTCAATGGTAATTAGATGACTTCTGTATAAACTTGTCTTGGTAGTAGCAAGTTCAGGTTATGGGCGGTTTTTGTGTTTTACTTTGATAACAATAAGAAATGCTACCTTTATATGAACAGTCCACATTCATTCATATGCAGTACTATTTTACTAAAGAAACTGATGAAGACGTACTCACTTGCTTAAAAGGAATACTCCACCAAAAACCAGATGTTACTTACCCCACGTAGTGTGTAAAATTTTATTTTAATATGTTTTCATGCAGAATGAGAGGAAAAAAACGGATATAATGGAATGTAATGATGAACTTGTTTTTCATATTGTTTGCCATTGTACAAACACATTTGTGGGGGAAAAAAGAAAATTCCCACATTACTCGTGTCCACATGCCTGTTATACACTTGTATCAGTTTTTGGCGCACAACCCCCTGTTGCAGCCAGAATATTAGTAAAATCTGTAAATGTACAAAAGAAAAATTTATTGGGAGTCAAAAATCATGAGTTTCTATAAATATGTAAAAGAAAAATAACGGAGTAAAAATCATGAAATGAGAATAAAATATTTACTCTCTTACCGATTGAAGTATTCCTGTTAATACACATTGAGCATAGTGGACCTCAGTTTTATAAGGGACTAAATAAATGATCCATTCATTTTAACTGACATTCTTATAGACAAAAACTTAAAAAAAAGACTCATTTAAATAACAGGAAACATCACGTGAAAACGAAAGTGGTATGCAATAGGTCATCGTAACTCAACCTTCAGCTAACTAAATCACCTAAATACAAACATTGGTGTTACGAATACATCATTTTTTATTTATTTAAATAGTTTATTCCTGTGAAAAAGTTTACTCGATCAAAAATAAAAACCACGACTTTCTTGATATTTTAGTTTATAATTTAAAAACTGAATAAGAATCTGAAAATATAACGACATCACATAAAAGTTCGATAAATTGTGAAAAGAATGATACCAAACATATATGTAGGTTTTAAAATATGCCCAATTTAAAGCGTGACAAAAAAGTCACATTTTTAGGTTTAGGATAATATAGAAGATTAACTTTACTTCTTGAAAATGCTGCCTACATCATTAACAGGAAAATAAGATTCCAATATTTTTGTACTTTTGAATTAAATTCAAAAGCACAGAATTATAGGAATATATTTTCACGTTAATGTCGTCAGCTGGTTTTTCCAAAAGTAACAGTAATATTTTAGCAAAGGAAAAAAAAAAAAAAAAAGCAGGTGTTTTGCATGTTTTGAGCATATGACTGAAAAACAGACCTGTGGACTTTACAACACGAGTAACGGGAGAACTTCTCCCGATACGGATATTTTTCACATCAGTTGCCATGGTACCGCATGGTTTGCCATTACGTTCCATTATAACAGCATTTTTTCCTCTCGTTATGCCGGAGAACACGAGATTAAAAAATTTTTCTTGACCATCAAACTACATGGGGTAAGTGACATATAATTTTTGGGTGTAGATATTCCTGTAATACTGCATTTCTGTCATTACAGTTTGAAGGGTCACAACAGAAACCTAATTACAGTAAAGCAGTCATATAAGTAGAACATTAACGAATTCATCCCATACCGCAACATGTCTTCTTAAAATGGACTTGTCAGTAAACATCCGGTCACAGGCTTTACATTTGTAGGGCTTTTCTCCAGTGTGTATCCTCTGGTGTCGCTTCAGGGCTCCTTGTTGACTGAAAGCCTTTCCACACAATTCACAAAAATATGGCCGTGTATCTATCAATAAAAATAAACACTGGTGAACTTTCCTTTTCAAATCTAGGAAGGTAAAGCATGTTAATGTTAGAAATATAACAGCTTTTCCAGTTTGTGGCTCCTATTTTCTGTGCAGATTTCCTATCGCAAATTAAAATTTCAAATGTTCTGTTTGCACTCATGGTACAAAGCATTATTATTTAGTGCTTACGTTAAGAGTTTGACTTACCAGTATGCATCTTATTGTGCTGCGCTAGAGAGGCCCGCAGGCCAAAGGCTTTTCCACACACTTTGCATTTATATGGTTTTGCTCCCATATGGCATCGTTTATGACACTTCAGGTATTCCTTGGTTGCAAATCTCTTTTCACAAAAGTCGCACCTGTATGGCCGTTCACCTAAAAATATACATAGACAGACACTTAGCTTTATGTAAAGGTACTTTTCCTTTCTGGGTAAACACCACAGGGTGCAAACAGCTTTATAAAAACATTTTTAAATAATAAAATAAAATGTCTACTTTTGCCTTAAGCATTAACAGTTTATTTATGCTTTAAAAACAATGCAATTTATTTAAAAATTCCACTTGTTAGCTACATTTTCTGTCCATTAAGTTTTGTAAGCTGTGGTTAGAATTAGAAAGTTACAAGCCACAATAACGTGATCTCAATCTTTCTATATACTTGGATATCAGAAAGACCCAACCACATACTGGCGTTTACATTGTCCACGGTTGGCCATCTCAGATCCTAGATGGCTGCAGATTTTCATTCCAAGTATTTTATTAATTAGTGGCCAAGTTCTGATACTAATTCACATTGTTTGCCTCAACTTTAATTGATTTGCTTTTTAAAATTCCAAAAGAAGTGTGCCAAAAAATGACCAGGTAAACCGTGTCCATCATACAATATCTGAAAATAACGAAAGGTGAAGGCCTGAGAAATACCAGTCTACTCTGATCCACCAAACATTCTGACAATCCCCTCAAAATTGACAATCAACAGCTTTTGAAATGTCTGCTGTGGCAGAATGATGGCACCAATAAGCCATGAAATTAAAAAACAGATTTAATTTAAGTAAAGAATCAGCTTCTAATTAAGAAACGCATTGAATGGAAATTGGTTTAAGGCAGAGTTTAAGGCCCTGACTTAGTTGGTGTTCAATTGGCTCATTTTGCCTCTTGTATTTGTTTGGCTGCTACAGTATTAAAGGAAAAAAAGAAACCGGGTTAGAGTCTCAAAATGCAAGTCAATTAAAATGAAGCCAATTAACAGCAGAAACAGGTCTCTAATTAGGAAAGGGGCAGGCAAGAAGGAAAACCTGCCACCACTGCAGCCCTCCATGAATGGCGTTGGACAACCCCGATGTAGTCAGCGGCACAAATACAACTGCATGCTGGTACCTGTATGCGTTCTTCTATGGCTGTCCAGTTTGCTTTTGTTAGAAAAGCATGCACCACACACTTCACAGATATATGGCTTCTCACCAGTGTGGGACCTGTGGGCGAGATAAGAAACGACATTAAATTGTATGTCACATGGACTGAAAAGACGACAATCTCAGGGTTTCATTTTAAAGGAGTGAGTGATAGGGCGCATCTCACACCCCCCAAATGCAGACCCCAGCTTCTTCAAACAAGCATTTCACCTAGAAAGACTTACATTTCTTCAACTGCCTCCAAAATAGTTATTCCTTCTCTCAATCATACCTCTCTCCTTTCCATTCTCATTCATAAGAACTTTTTCCTTAAGTGGTGTAGCAGTATTTTAGCAAAAATACATGTGCTTGGAGTGCTATGATCACACAATTGGACGACCCAACATGTAGATTATGCAACAAGACATTTTTTCTTGGATGTTTTTGATATTAATTGCTGTTGTCCGGCTCGCCTGTCAAAAACATTTGTTACCTCCATTCTGCATTAAAATTTGAGATTAATTTTTCTCAGTGATCACTACAAATTACACCAGGTAAGTATGGGTGGTGTTTGTCGGGAGTTTCTAAAATAGTTCCAAATACAGCCACTAGAAAGTTTTGCTCATTATATAAAAAAAAAATTCCACAGACTAATTGACTTCACTTTCAAAGTTTTAGTGAAATTTAAAAGGCAAAAAATTGATTACACAAACAAAGGGAAAAAAAAGTTACTATGAGGTTTCATTTAAAGCTTAGTTACATCTCTTTAAGTTTCTGTACGTCGTCACATACACGGTGACCTATGTTCAAAACTGTATGTCTTTCAACCTTTCATCAAACCATCTAATAATCGGAGATCATTCTGCTGTCACACCAGAAATACAGCAGCAGACCCGAACGAATATTCGATTATATGTTAGCTTATAGGGGATGTCTATGTAGATAGGTGAATCTCACATTCTATTCAAATTAAGCACACACTGGTTTACAATTAACTTTCTAAGATTGGCTCTTGCAGGTGGAGCATGCCTTTAATGAATGAAAAGCACAAACTCATGCCATGTCATTTTCTAACCTGCTTAATCCCGACCTCAGACTATGAGCTGGAGCCCACCCCAGCTGGGAACAAATCCTGGACAGGGAGCCCCTGCTTGCTGATGTATTGTTTGACTGCTGTATGGGTTATGCAATTTTTTACCACACTATTGTGGCAAGACAGCAACACCACAGATATTAAGAAATTCTAAAAAAAAAAAAAATGAACACTTTTCCTACAACACTGAGAAAGCTAATTGAAGCAGTAGCCCCTCGTCATCCTTCTTTCAGTGCCATGTTTTAAATGTGCATGTCCACTTGAAAACAGCACTGCACTAGAACAAAAAAAAAAACAGTCTTTTCCTCAGATACACAGTTTCCCTCTAAAGAGATCGGCTTTCCTGCTGCTATTAAACAGAACTGGAATTCATCAACTGACCACTCTTTGCTACACACCATTACTTTTCAGAAGGCAAAGCATCCATACTACTACAGTTTAGCTTAAAAATGCAGACAGACATTCACCTCATAAGTTAATTTTTTGCCCACACGACTCTGGTGTTTAACAGATACTTTTGAAAATGCCGCCCAGAACCAGATACTTCTGGAAACACAGCCTCAACACTGTAATGTAGATTGGCAAAAACACAGACTCGCACGGCGATTGGTCTGAGCTTATAACATTGCCCTTCCCTAAACAGATCTTGCTCATTACAACGTCTCATTCCCTAATTGGTCACCCTTTTCGTAGCAGACAGAGAAGAGCTGCTTTCCACAGTGCTTGTCGTTTTGCTTACTCACGTGCATCTTAATTGCATTTTGTACTGTTTGAATGCTGCATATATGCACAAAAAGCAAGTACTACAATTTACCAGTCTCTACAGTTTTATGATAAATCCCATGGCCGGCGGCATTACTACCGCTTCCAGGATTTTCTCCCACATATGTGCACGTACCTAGTTTGTAGATGAACATCTATCTCATCGTTTTAGTGTTGATGGATATGCTTTCATAAACGATATTAAAACAGTAGTATGGTTAGGGACCGCTTTAGTTGGGGGAATAGTCTAACTTCTGCTCACTCATGCAAAGTTGCTGTTGTTGCCCAAACTAGAAAGAGTATAAAACACCATGTTTAAAACAACAAAGTAATTCATTATTTTGCGAGTGGAAACAATACCTGACCTTATGTGAATCTTGAGCTGAGATGGCTGAGCAAACCTGCCATCGCATACAGGGCATTTGTACGGCTTTTCTCCCGTGTGGGTCCTCATATGAAACACCAGTGCAGTCCTGGAACTTAAAATCTTACCACATACAGAGCACAGTGGTCTCTTGACTTGGCCCTCATGCTTGCGAAGGTAGTGAGAATGAGCATCTCGTTTGCGTTTAAAGGTTGCACTGCAGAGTATGCAAGCAAACTGCCGGTCGTCTGTGTGGACACAAGCTTGATGTTCCTTCCACGTGCTGCAGCTTGCAAACGTTTTACCACAGGTGTCACATTTATACACGATTTCTGGTACAGACTGGTGGGTCTCTTTGTAGTGAGAGACAAATTTCTTTCGGGAAGAGAATTGTCCTTCACATTTGTCACAAGTAATTACGTTGGTATCATTCTTCGAACTAAAGCACTCCGATGCAACACTTTTATTTTTTTCAACATTTACAGAATCTGTATCCGAGTCGCTGCTATTTCCAGCGTCTTCATCAGATGCACTTCCCAAGTCATCCTGTTTGCTATGTTGGTTGTCCTGACTGTTATTCTCCGCTCGCTGCGTTTCAGTCCACTCCAAGCCGTTCTTCAGATTTGACTTTTTTTCACTGGCCTCCTCTCTTTCCTTTTCTAACTGTTCTATCCTTACTTGTTTCTCCAGTATACCAAGAAAGGTCTCTGGCTCACTTTCCATCTTTGAATTCTTGAGTGAATCTGGGCCCTTCTCCTCGGAGGTACTTGTTAGGTTTTCAAAAAGAACACTGTTCTGTTTATCACTACTGTAGATATTCACATTTAACATTTCGGCATCTGTGTGTTTTGAGGAATTAACACCCCCTCCTGCATCATCATTCATTTGAATAGATTCTTCATTTGGAATAGCCAGCTTCCAGTATACAGGCTTTGCCATTTTATCTTTTCCAGAATGATGTATTTTTCTGTTGGGACAGAAGGAAAACAAATCATTTAAATCAAAATTGTATTTTGTCAAGACAGTAACCTCTATAAAAGCATGATCTCTCCTCCAAACCCCCCATTATGTACTGCTTTTGTTTCTCAAGCCTAGTTTAGCACATGAATACTTTTCACCTAACACCAGACAGACAGATAAGCAGATACTTATTTGTCCCGGGGAAAATGTTAATTTTTGTTTTTTTCTGTAAAAAGCTACAAGTAACAACACTTCCCTCAAACATAATAATGAAAGAAAAAAAAAAAAAAAAACAAACAAATCGCTTTGCTAAAGATAAAAAGTGTGGTCTTAAATCCTGCCTTCATGCCGTAATCCCGACTATTACAACAATAATAAACGGATCCCTTGACACTGGCTCCGTGCCACTCACTTTTAAAATTGCTTCTGTAACCCCAATGTTAAAAACGTCTGGCCTTGATACAGACAATCTTAATTTTCGGCCTATTTCCCCACTTACCTTTTCTGTCAAAAGTTCTTGAGCGTGTTGTAGCTTCCCAACTCACCAACTACTTAACCTCTAATAATTTGATGAACCCTTTCAGTCTGGTTTCAGGGTGCAGCACAGCTGTGATACTGCTCTGCTACGGGTAACCAATGATTTGCTTATGGCAGCAGACACTGGACAAACCAGCACCTACTAGACCACAGTGCAGCATTTGACACTTGGGTCAGACATGACATTCTACTGTCCAGAATGGAGAACATGCTGGGTATCTCTGGCACTGCCCTCCAGTGGTTCAAGTCCTATCTGACTGATAAGGCAAGAGTTTGTTAGTCTTGGCAACAGCAGATCCAGCTCAGCGCCAGTCACACAAGGAATTCCTCAGGGCTCTGTTCTCGGCCCTCTGCTCTTCTGTATTTATATGCTTCCCCCTTGGCCATATTATTCATAGCTTTGGACTGGGTTATCATTTTTATGCAAACGATACTCAACTTTATTTCAATGTTAAAAGTGGAACTTCATCAGAGCTTTCTCAGCTCACAACCTGCCTCAGTGAAATAAATACCTGGATGGAGCAGAACTCTTTAAAATTAAACTCCAACAAAACTGAACTCCTGCAAATTGGGACTAAAGTGCAACTTAATAAAATGAGCTCCTTCCCAGTCCATGTTGGCGGTGATCTCATCAGACCTGCCTCCACTGCAAAGAATCTTGGTGTCATTTTCCATTCTTCCCTTTCTTATTCCACTGACATAAATCACAATAAGAAACTTTACTTTCACCTCCATAACATATCCCGCGTTTGCTCCTTCCTCTCCTTTTCTAATGCTGAGAAACTTCTCCCTGTTTTTATCACTTCCCGCATCGATTATTGTAACTCGCTGCTGGCAGGTGCCCCTTCTAATCTTATATCCCAGCTCCAGCTTATTCAAAACTTGGCTGCAGGAGTCCTCACCCGAACCAGCAGCAGCGAGCACATCACACCATCCTGCTTCACCTTCACTGGCTCCCTGTGTCTAACAGAATCGAATATAAAATCCTACTAACAACCTATAAAGCCTTAAACGACCTTGCGCCAAACTACATCACTGACCTTCTCCATCACTCTGTGGCTGTCCACCCACTAAGGTCCTCTGATTCTGGCAATCTTGTTGTGCCCCACACTAATCTAGACTCCAAGGGTGACAGGGCCTTCGGCTGTATAGCGCCCAGACTCTGGAATGACCTATCGAAATTAATCTGGTCAGCTGACTCCATGAATTCTTTTAAAAAACTCAAAACTCATCTGTTCAGGAAGGCTTTTAGCTCTACTTGACTTTATTACCCTTCTTTCAGTTTACTTCTCTGTCAAAATGTTCATGTAACCTGTATGTGTGTGTGCTAGACCATCAATTATGTTGTCTGCTAGGTTTTTCTCTGAATTTACTATCTTACTCTATTTTTCTGGTTTAGTAAAATGCTATATACTGTTTACCCTGCCGTTCTTTCTTAAACTCTGTAAAGTGCCCCAAGCATGGGAAAGGCACTATATAAATAAAATTTATTATTACACTGGCACATTTATTCACTTGCTTCCCTAGAGTGGAGGAGGAACACAAAGAGGACAACAGATGTCTTTCCCAATGCAAGTTTGGAAACTGATCCTTCCGGCTGCCCGGGCATATAAAACCTGGCACTTTTCTAAGAGACCCCTTTGCTATTTTGCAACATGGTAGTTTACAGTTACTCTTTTAGCAACGACACATGCTTTCCTTTTTGTCTTTTGGACACTTATTTAATGAGGCATCCCTTGGGACCGCAACAATCATTTGACTGTCATCTTTTTCTGTTTAAAAAAGTGCACACTAAAAGCTGTATTTTGTATGCGAGTGGTCCATATTGGCAATTCTGGTGCGCGTTTATTGCTATCTACATATTCAATGGATTAATTTCTGTTGATCTATGCTATATTGTGCTTGGGAATATACACACAAGGTACAAACTGGTAAACTATCTCACTGATGACACAGAGATAGAGATATAGATACTTTATTAATCCCAAGGGGAAATTAAATCCTTTTATCTATGTGTAACTGATGTGAAACAAAAAAAGGACAATTTTGTTGAATGAAGAACTAACCATTCAAACCTACCAAAACCCTGCAGAAAAAAAAAAAAAAAATACAACATACAATCACAGGTTTTTAGTAGTAGCCACAGCTTTGTCTTTTTCTGTTCAGCCACTCAATTATTTGATTGTCTCAATTCACAACAGCAGAGGTGCCCAAGTTTTCAATTTAACGGTTATATTTATAAAAAAAAAAAAAAAAAAAAAAAAAGCTAAATACAGTACCCAAAATGCCTTACTTACTCACGAGCCTTTAAACAGAAACTTGACAGGGAAATTAATTGTATGTCGGCAATCACATACCTCACATGGCTGTTGAAGGAAGACTTCTGTGCAAACCTAGCCGAGCAATCCGAACACTGGTAAGGCTTTTCTCCTGTATGTACTCGGATGTGAACAGTGAGACCGCCTTTTGAACTTATGCTCTTGTTGCAGTAGGGACAGCACTGAGGGGACGACTTCTTTTCGTGTACCCGTTTAACATGGACCCTGATGTCCTTTTGCCGTTTAAACGTTTTATCACAGATTATGCAAGTAAAACGTCTTTCGTCACTGTGGACTCCAAACCTGTGTTGCTGCAGGTTTTTGTGAGTGGAGAAGAGCTGGCTGCACATATCACAGCCGTGTTTGACAAGCACGTTAATGTCGTGCTCTTTGATCATGTGTGCCCGATATGTCCTTATGGTATAAAGATTCTTGCTGCACCTATTACATGTGTAAATTACCTGTGGGCAATTTTGTTTTTTTCTAAGAGATTCTTTAATTTTACTACCATCCTCGTCACCTTTTTTCCTCAACTCAGGATTCAGTCTCTGAACAAGGATGAACGTTTTCCCCAAATCTATAAAGTCTGTCAAACTGTCTTTATTTTGGGGAATATCACGCATGTCACCAAACACATTAACCGTCTCCTGCCCCTGCTGTAACAATGTCTGTTCTTGCTGAACTGGAGTGCTAGCCGCATTGTTTTTCTCCCTGACGGACCTTTCACTTTCCAGAGTGCCATCACAATGTATTGGTGTTATTTGGGACCTGTCCGAGTATTCAGTGCTATTGCTGCTGCTCTCATCCACGGTCATTTGTGGAGATGCTGCACTTGTTTCTGATGAACTAGCCTTGCAAACGTTCAATAGATCTCTACAGTCCAGCTTCTCCGCTATTTCCGTTAAGCGCTTCACCTTTTCAGGCTCCACATGTACTTTTGCTGTATATGCAAACTCAAGAAACATGGAGAGGTCTTCAGTATGAATGTCCTGCAAAGTAACGATGGGTGTTTTGGAAGCAGACATCTCTTCTTTGGTTAAAAGTTTCCGGAAAAAATCGCTGCAAGCCGCCAAAATGATCTTATGTGCTTTAAACTCTTCCTGTAGCCCCTGCTGCTCAACTTGCACAGCGATGTCACACAGGTAGCCAAACTGGTAGAAGGAATAAAGGGTTTTCATAATATTGGATGCAGCTTCCTTGGACTCCATCTTGACCTTAGTAGTTTCCATCCTAATTAAAAAAAAAAAAAACAGCAAAAGCCATAAAAAACATTTTCTGTGGTTATAATTTCTACATTCATAAGCAAACAACAAAAAACAAAATTGAATAAAGGGAAAGTATACGGCTTGGCAATACTTTGGTTTTAGCAAGCAAGAGAGTAAACAGTTAAATCTACACTCCGACGTAAAAGCATTGCAACTTGTTTCATCACCTAAAATTACGGCAATGTTGTTTAATACAAAGGGTGTACAGACCCCTAAACAAACAAAAGAAATACAGAAAATGGCTGGAGTGCTTCATCTTCAACACAAGCATTTGCGAACGCTGCTTTTTATGGAAAAACGTTAACGTTATTCAAAGTTATTGTCTGTTTTTACCTGCATTTTTATTACTCTTTAATTTAATATTGTTTTTTTTATCAGTATACTGCTGCTGGAGTATGTGAATTTCTCCTTGGGATTAATAAAGTATCTATCTGTTGGCTCGTTTCACATCTCGTGTTTGTTTGGCTGTCATTTAAAGAAAGAAAATAATTTACAGGACTGAACCTTTAAAAACCAGTCTATTAAAATGAAAGGAAAAGGAGTTAATTAGCAGTGAAAGGCACTGGTCACCGATTAGGAAAAGGTTTAGAATGAAAACCGGCAGCCACTGTAGCCCTCCTGCTCTAGTTTGTTGGCGCACAACATGGGCCTCGCCGTATGTGAAAGTGCGGCGAGGGCTGCAGCTTAATTAATTGTTTTTCACATTCTTAAATTTAGTAAATTGCATCGTCGGACGAATACGGCGAACTGCTGCATATCCGTATTACAGCTTGCCTGAAGAGGGGGCCCGGGGTGCCTCGAAAGCTTGCATATTGTAATCTTTTCAGCTTGCCAATCTTAGCTATCATTTTGCTTGACTCCTCATTGCATCCATAATGGCCAACACGGTTACAACACCTTAGTACTCCAATACTTCAGAAAATACCTTCCGCAAGCATATGAAAGCGCCAATGCTGAACAACCAGGAGTAAGGCAGGACAGGGTGGTTAATTTATTAATTCATAATTTCCAGATATTAAAAATAGCAATCATTTCTCTTTTAAGGGTTGGAAAGCTGCCGCAGACGAATCATTTTAACGGTATGTTGCCATGCTGGGCTTTGCGTCTCAGTGCCGATTAAGTGAATGAAATAATAAAGCAAAAATCTGTTCCGTTTTATTAATCTACAACAAAAAACGTCACAGTAATGTAGATAAACTAAAAAATAATCCTCTACACAGCAAACGAAACAATGGCAGAAGCCGGTGCTCTTACCTGTAAAGCTCGTGCGGGTCTCGGTACAGAAATCAACTCCGCGCACGCCGCACTCAATCGGACTAACACAACACCGCGAGAAGCCAGAAGCGGCGCGTCTTTACACTCCCACAAGCGCGCCTGTTACACGGGGTCACGGTGAATACTTCCGGAGTGAGACATGCGCGCCTGCGCACTGCGAGCATCGCAGGTTGTCTGTCGACAATGGCGTTATTAATGGTCAATTGAGCATATCTTCCAGCAATAATTAAAAATAGCCAGACTTCATAGTACATTTATAATTAAACAGCAATTCCAGGTGTAAGCGTAATATCAACACATCCAAAGTACAAGGATCTAATTAAATTGCAAGATACAGTAACGTCTTTGTGTGGCACAATACTAGCGCAGCTGCCTTTAAACAAAGTTATCTTATCCCATCCTTCCATTCATAAAGCCTGCGTGCACACAAAAGAGGCTCGAAGTGTGCGGACCAGTGGCGTAGCTCGAGTTCGCGCCACTCGGGGCGGGGCGGGGCGGGGCTTCAATTTGCCGCCCTCCAACGTATCTGAATATGTTAACCTATTTAAATAGAAAATTAAAATAACGTATAGAGAAAAATCAAGATACATTTTGCATAGATTTATTTATATATAGAGAAGCAGCAATATTTTTTTCACATATAATTATTTATAGGGGCGGCACGGTGGGTAGCGCTGCTGCCTCGCAGTTGGGAGATCTGGGGACCTGGGTTCGATTCCCGGGTCCTCCCTGCGTGGAGTTTGCATGTTCTCCCCGTGTCTGCGTGGGTTTCCTCCGGGCGCTCCGGTTTCCTCCCACAGTCCAAAGACATGCAGGTTAGGTGGACTGGCGATTCTAAATTGGCCCTAGTGTGTGCTTGGTGTGTTTGTGTGTGTCCTGCGGTGGGTTGGCACCCTGCCCGGGATTGTTTCCTGCCTTGTGCCCTGTGTTGGCTGGGATTGGGTCCAGCAGACCCCCGTGACCCTGTGTTCGGATTCAGCGGGTTGGAAAATGGATGGATGGATAATTATTTATAAGCATCAACTAGACAAGAATATAGTACAGACGCACTGATAAGTCGTGTTCTGATTATTAGTTTAATATAATTACGCTGCGAAAACCAGAACCGGTGTAGTGTACAAGTGATAGGTGGGGATGAGCAAGAACGCATTCGGATTGTTAAAGAAACGAAATTATACACTGTGAATTAGTTGTTTATCTTCCTAGAAATTATTATCGGTGTAATGAATTTGTGAATTTTTAATAAAGATTAAGAGAAAAGCCAAGCAAAATGACACCTTTTATTGACTAACTAGAAAGATTACAATATGCAAGCTTTCGAGGCAACTCAGGCCCCTTCTTCAGGCAAGATGTAATACAGAAACTGAAGTTTCCTATGTTTATATACACACTCTAGGACAAGAAACAACATTGGTAAATATTTAAATGAGAGATTTTGTATGTAAAAAATTAATAGATTCATTCAGGCTAGGGTTAATTTAGCAAGAGAGAAAAGAACAATGTATTGTCAAGATCTCTGGATAAGATAACTGTCCAACAAAGTCTTTTGAAGTTTGTAATGAGTTTTTTCAAATCAATGTGGGCCTGTAGACAGGTTGTCTGTCATTCTGAGAGATGTAAACAATCCTCATATCTGGCCATAAAACTCTTGTCTTTATTCAATCCATGTTGTAAAGTATTAAATTTTAGCATGAGTTTAACTTCCCATTCTTTTCTCTCTTGCTGTGTTTTGAAGTTGCCCATAAGCACTGTGACCTTAAAGTCCTTCTCACAGTGTCCATGGCTGTTGAAGTGGGCCGCCACAGGAACATCTGTGTTGCCATGTTTAATGTGGAACCTGTGTAAGTTCATTCTCTGGCGGAGTGTTTGTCCAGTTTCTCCCACATAGAGTGCAGTGTCAGGACATTTCATGCAGAAAATTAGGTAGACTACATTAGATGATCTGCAGGAAAATGATCCCTTGATGTGATGTTCAAGTCGGCAGTGTGGTATAACTATACGGTCTGTATCATAGATGTGGGCACATGTTTTGCATCTTTTCTGTAGGCATGGAGATGTGCCATTTTCTGTTGGTTCACTTAGGGAGCCTCGGACAATTAATTGTTGGAGGTTTGGTGGTTGTCTGTATGCCAGGAGGGGAGGTTCAGGAAATACATTTTTCAGTGTTTGGTCATTGTTTAGTATTGGCTGAAGTTCTTTTATAATTTTTCGAAGTGTTTCAAGATGTGGGTTGTAGGTGACAACAAGGGGGATGCGATCCTTGTTGTCTTTGTTTTTATATTCCAGAAGGTTGTCTCTGGGTATGGCAGTAGCTCTTCTTATTTGAGTGTCTGTTGTTTTTGTGGTGTAACCTTGTTTGATGAAATCTTGTCTGAGCTCCTGCAGTTGTTGATCCCGGTCTGTCGGGTCTGAGCAAATACGATTGTACCGTATTGCTTGGCTGAAAATAATGGAGCGCCTTATATGCTTGGGGTGGAAGCTATCATTTTTCAGGTAGGTCCGTCTGTCTGTCGGTTTGTGAAAAATAGAAGTTACAAGGGTGTTGTCTTTCAGTTGAACGGTGGTGTCAAGGAAGCTGACTTCTGTTTTTGAGTAATTCAGCTTCAGCTTTATGTTGGGGTGAAAACAATTATATTCATTATGAAAATGGAGGAGGTCCTTTTCACTGGCAGTCCAGATTATGAAGATGTCATCTATGTAACGGAGATACAACATTGGTTTTACGATGCACATTGACATGAAATCTTCCTCCAATTTTGCCATAAAAAGATTTGCATAGTGAGGTGCAAACCGACATCCCATTGCAGTCCCCATTTGTTGTAAGTAGCAATCCTGTCCAAAAGAGAATAGATTATGTGTCAGAGTGAATTTTATCATTTCTATTACTGACTTTGTGGGTAAATCATGTTGTTTGAGGTACATTTCACATGCCAATATGCCATCATCATGGGGGATATTAGTGTAAAGTGCCTCAACATCCATTGTGGCCAGTAAGGTTCCCTCAGGTAAGGGGCCTAAAGCAGACAGTTTTTTTAAGAAGTCAGTGGTGTCCTGGATGTAGCTGGTTGTGTTACGGGTGAGGGGTTTAAGGATCTGCTCCACCCAACCTGAAACATTTTCTGTAAGGGAGCCAATTCCTGAGATTATAGGCCTTCCTGGGTTCCCTTCTTTGTGGATTTTAGGAAGCATGTAGAAGTAACCCATTTTGGGGTTCTCAGGAATTAAACTGTTTACATGATCCCTGATGTCAAGAGGAAAGCTACTTACTATTTTTTTTAGTTCCTTTTTGTAGAGATCTGTTGGGTCTTCTTGCAGTTTGTGATAATGCATAGTATTGGACAATTGTCTTTGTGCCTCCTGTATGTAATCTGATGTGTTCATGATGACTAAAGCACCCCCTTTGTCTGCTGGTTTGATAATGATTTCTGTATTTTCCCTTAGTGAATGTATGGCTCTCCGCTCATCCCTAGTAATGTTTTCTATCCGATTTTGTTGCCTGTTTAAGATTCCTGTTTTCACTCTCTGTCGGAAGCAGTCTATATAATTATCCAGGGTAGAGTTTCTGCCAGCTTCTGGTGTCCATGTGGATTTATTGGTGGGGTTGTTGTAACTGCTTGTTGTTGTTTCCTGTGTGTTACTGTTTTCTTTCTTGTGGAAAAATTCTTTTAGTCTGAGTTTTCTGAAGAATTCTTCCATATCACTGCAGAGTCTGATGTTGTCAATGGGCTTTGCAGGACAATATGAGAGTCCCTTTGTAAGTATCGACATCTCTGCTTCATTTGGTGTGTATGAGGAGAGATTAACAATGCAGGTCTGTTGCTCTTTGTTTTTTGCTATTAAGTGTCCAGCTTTCTCTCGTAGTCTATGCAGCTTTTTCTTTTTGTTAACAATAAGGAGTTTCTGGAGTCTTTTGTAATAGCAATGGAGCTCCTTTACCATCTCCTGCCTGTCATTTCCAAGGAGCAGGATGAGGTCTTGGATCTCTCTTTGCGTGTTCTTCTTGATGTTGTAGAAAATTTGGATTAAGTGGTTTCTTATCCTTGCAGATGTCCTAAAACAAAGTTGCTCTGCAAACCGAGTATTATAAGTGTGATTGGTTGGATTCCTTATCATGATGCCTTTCGGGATAAGATTTTCCTTTTTGCATTTAGTTAAGAAGAAGATGTCGCTGTCCATGTGTGCCAGTTTCTTCCACCGGGTCTTCAGTTCCATGTAGTAGCGGTACATTTCGGTGTCTTGTATATCTGTAGTACTAGACAAACTGGACAAACACTCCGCCAGAGAATGAACTTACACAGGTTCCACATTAAACATGGCAACACAGATGTTCCTGTGGCGGCCCACTTCAACAGCCATGGACACTGTGAGAAGGACTTTAAGGTCACAGTGCTTATGGGCAACTTCAAAACACAGCAAGAGAGAAAAGAATGGGAAGTTAAACTCATGCTAAAATTTAATACTTTACAACATGGATTGAATAAAGACAAGAGTTTTATGGCCAGATATGAGGATTGTTTACATCTCTCAGAATGACAGACAACCTGTCTACAGACCCACATTGTTTTGAAAAAACTCATTACAAACTTCAAAAGACTTTGTTGGACAGTTATCTTATCCAGAGATCTTGACAATACATTGTTCTTTTCTCTCTTGCTAAATTAACCCTAGCCTGAATGAATCTATTAATTTTTTACATACAAAACCTCTCATTTAAATATTTACCAATGTTGTTTCTTGTCCTAGAGTGTGTATATAAACATAGGAAACTTCAGTTTCTGTATTACATCTTGCCTGAAGAAGGGGCCTGAGTTGCCTCGAAAGCTTGCATATTGTAATCTTTCTAGTTAGCCAATAAAAGGTGTCATTTTGCTTGGCTTTTCTCTACATTCATAATGGCTAACACGGTACAACACCCTAGTACTAATAAAGATTAATAAAGTATCGATCTATCTATCTAATGTTTCTGTTTATTTTTGTTATTGCCTCAGAAATTTCAACTGCCGTGTCTGATGCCGTCAGAGAAGGACCGTCTGAAAATGATTTTTGAAGCATTTGTGGATGAAAATCAGAGAATTCATTCATGAATTATATTTTTCTGAACCCTGCTGCTTACACGTGAATTGTTCTGAGCCTTTTGGCCAATAATGCCGCCCGGGGCGGACCGCCCCCTCCGCCCGCCCCTAGCTACGCCACTGGTGCGGACGCAACTTCCCACTCAAACCTCGAGATTTATAAAAGAAAACTTACCGAGGGAATGTGTTTACGTTTACTGTAATGCAACTCTTACCCATGCGCGACATTTTGGAGAAACTGGGAAATGGCGACACCTTTGATCAAGTCGGGAAATGCAGTCAAATGAGCTAAAGGAATAATTGATATCGCCGAACCGTGATTAGAATTATGAGTCAACGTGACAAAAACAGTACATCTCTAAAGTGATGATCATAATGCACTGACAGCACGTTAGTTCTGTTTTCAAAGGGCCAATGCTGCGTATTTTTAATGAAGAACCTTTTTTTGGTTTTTCAACAGTTTATTTTTGCTACCTGTTGTCACTTCTCAGGGAAATGGCTGACAGGTCAGGAATACCTCAGCCAAGCTTCACTCCGTCGTGCTCCCTGTGCTGGAAACCATTAACCAACCAAATATTTGTGATGCACCATCTGTTGGAATGACAAATGCAATACATTTTATTATAACAAACTAGGGGGCTTCGACCCCTGTTCGCTTTGCTCGCCAACCCCTCCCCCCCCCCACCAGCGTTGTGAAGTGGTGGGCTGAACGCACTTCAAGGAAATACGGTCACTCCTCCGAAACCCATCTTAAATGGTGATACAATGGGAAACAAATAACAGTTGTTTTTTTTTTTACCTGCTCTTTGCTCGATCAGCTGCTGGCTTGCTGCTTCTGCAGTGCCGTGTTATCTGCATTTTGTGCGGCGCTTCAAACGTTTAAAAGCCTGTACAGAAGCTGTCCTTTTGTCTCACTGCCTTGTCTCCCTTATCCCACAGACATCCTCAAACACTATGCAATCTCTTTTCGCTGTTCTGTTATTTCACTGAGTAATATTTTCCGTTTGTTTGCGCTAATGCGATCTTTACTCTAATTTTTTTGAGACTTTCGAATTTTCCTACTTCCATTATCTCTAACCTGCTCTGCATGTGTATCACAGGACTTGGCTCCAAAGGTTGTGAGTATGACATGACTTGTCCGTCTCGCGGGACGTGAAAGTGTCTCTCTGTCTCTCTTCCAAAGATCACGTCTCATTGCAAGATTTTTTTTTTATAATAGAGAGATGTCTGCAATGTGCCATCTGTTGGAATGGCAGAAGACAAAGCAACTGGACACACACTCTTCCTTTTTTTTAAGGTGGACTAGCTGTGCTACCCATCTAAGGCGGATTGAAATAGCAATCAATGTACACCTCAGCACCATGCAATGCATTTGTTTCTGTTACATGCCATTTGGTATTGGATTCAAAAAAGCAGCGTTAGTGTTTGTGATGCACCATCTGTTGCAATGACAGAAGCGGTGCATTTTCTTACTTAAATGTTTCTGATACACCATCTTTTGGAATGACAAATGCAATGCATTTTATTAGTAAAAATGTTTATGATGCGCCATCTTTTGGAACAACAGAGTCATAGTAACTGGATAAACTCATAGATAGAGACAAGCAGACACTTCTCCTTTTATCAAGGTGGTTAATGAACGAGAGAACGATCAGTGACAGAGTTTGCGTTCGCCGATAATGGTAAAGAACCCGAAGTGAAATGAACGAGAATCGTGAATCAGAGGCGCAGAACTTGCACATGCGTTTTAAACATCTTAACGCACGACGCGGACGGCATCGCGCATGCGCTTTAACATCACTCGCATCTGGAAGGTCTCTTGCGTGCCAGCACGCTTTTGGACCAATAAAACGCGCTTTTGCATTATCACGGGGCCTCTCTCATTGATTTCTAGACATTTCATGCGGACAGATATTCCACGACAGATCTGCTTTAACTGAGGCCAAGTTACCTGCGGAGCTGGTGGTTCATTTGTCATGAGTATCTCATTATTAACTGGTGAATGGTTACGAAAATAGGAAACAAAACGAAAATGCGGCTGTTTAAAACTGTCACGAGCAATTAAGAATTTTCAGACTCATAACAAGTCAGTTCATTAAAAATAATGCTCCAAAAAGATTATTGCGTTAGCAGCAAATAAATGCGTTATACTTTTACTTCAGCAAAGGTTTGAGGCGAAACAGCCACTGCGGCGTAGTGAAGGACCTCTTGTTAAATCAGTAAACAGGTCAGTTCCTTTCCTGGCCACTAGGCTGTGCTGCTGTTTCAAATATCAGCCTGGGAAAGCAGCGGCAGTGCGGATCCACCACAGTACCTGCCCAGTCGCCGAGAAAAAATGAAAAATTGAAGGTGTCCGTTTCCGAACTTTTCACACAACTGTGTTAAATGCCATTCACTTTCTTTGTCAAATGTGAGTGCACAAAGTTTAACAGTTCAACTAATTGCTAATCACAGTAAACGAAGTCATAAAATGCTGAAATGCTCGTTCTCAAACTGAGAACCTTGGACCCCGTGTGCCTGCAGGTTTTTGTTCCCACCAGTTTCACGGTCAGTGAGTCATTTCCCCTCAGACTGATCTCATTTAATTAGCTTCTCGTTTTTCTCTTTTCTTATTCTGCATTCTGAATACTTTAGCAGTGTGATTTGTTTTTTAAATGTACAGCGGATTCAGGAAATCTTCAGGCTCCTTCGCGTTCTTCACACCTTATTGCACTGTAGATTTAATTTTAAATGAATAAAGTTTCCATTTTTGGCCGTCAGTCTACAATCAGTAAACCACAATGACAAAGTGACAACATGTTTTAGTCAAAGGTTTGCAAAAAAAATAAAATCAAAAACTGAAATCTTTCATTTCAAGGGGTATTCGGAACCCTTGCTGTGGCACTCCAGATGGTGTTCAGGTCCTTCCTGCTTGCTTTAATCCTCGTTGAAATGTGTCTCGATCTTGACTGGAGTCCACCTGTGGTCAGCTGACGTGACTGGACATCGTTTTGAAAGGCACACGTGTCCCTGTGTCCAGAAGGTCCCACCTGTCATACTACATGGCAGGACAAAAACCAAACCAGTGAAGTCCGGGGAAGTCTCTATAGACCTCTGTGAACAAATCGTGATGAGGCGCAGATCAGGACGAGGGGATCAAACCATTTCTGAAGCTTTGAGTGTTTCCAAGGAACACCATGGTCTCAGTAATTGTGAAATGGAAGAAGTTTCCAACCACCTAGAGTTGGTTGTCCTATCAAGTCGAGTAACTGGGAAAGAAGGACCCTCAATGCTGTGCTTTGTAGAAGCCCATTTGTTAGCTTTGAGTCTTCTTGGGTACGTCTGTAGAAACTTAGCATCTTTGGATTTGGGTATTTTATCCCATTCTTCCCAGAAGATCATCTCAAGCTCTGTTACATTTGATGAGGTGCATTTGCAAACTGCTGTATTCAGGTCTCTCCATTGTCGCCTGCAGAGGGCGCTCGTGCTGCCCAAACTCAACACAGACAGACGCAGGACACAAGTTCAACACACACGTTTTTATTTTATTTTTCTCTTTAACCTCATGGGAAATGCCTCCCCCATTTCCCACCTGTACAGCACAGTTCACACCCCTAAACACAGCACAAAACTATTTCTTTCATCCTTCTTCTTCTTCTTTCTCTCTCTTGGCCTCCACTCATCCTCCAGCAAGCTTGGTCCACCTCCTCCCGACTCTGGCTCCCGGAGTAGTGGCGGTGGGCTCCTTTTATAGGCCACCCAGAAGTGCTCCAGGTGCTTGACGACTCTCTTCTGGCAGCAATCCTAAATCCAAATCTCCTGAGATCTCAATCCAATTGAGCATATTGTGGGATGTGCTAGAAAAACAAGTCTAAGCTGTGGAGGCCCCACCTCACAACTTACAGGGCCAAACGGATGTGCTACTAATGTTTTGGTGGCATGGGACACCTTCAGAGGTCTTGTGGAGTCCAGGCCTTGACGGGTCAGAGTGTTTTGGCGGCACGAGGGGGACCTGCACAGTACTAGGCAGGTGGCTTTAATGTTGAGGCTTGTCGTTTGTGGCCTGCAGGGGGCGCTCAGCTCCCCAAATCCAGCACAGACAGACGCAGGACACAAGTTCAGCCATACATGTATTTTATTTTTCTTGTGGAAAACGTTTTTGCACCATTTTCCACCTGCCCTGTACCCAGTCCAAAGCACAGTTAAAGCACCAAGCACTTCGCTTTCTTTCTTTCTTTCTTTCTTTCTTTCTTTCTTTCTTTCTTTCTTTCTTTCTTTCTTTCTTTCTTTCTTTCTCTTTTTCTAACTTTATAAGGATCTTTTTCAAAAATCTTTACCTTATTATAGTCTGTTTCATAGTATGCAAATCCTTTCTTTCTTTCTTTCTTTCTTTCTTTCTTTCTTTCTTTCTTTCTTTCTTTCTTTCTTTCTTTCTTTCTTTCTTTCTTTCTTTCTTTCTTTCTGTCTCCACTCTTCCTTGCAAACTTCATCTTCTCCCTCCCGACTCTGGCTCCTGGTGTAGTGGCAGTGGGCTCCTCTTGTCTTGCACCTGGTAGTACTTAGCATGGTCCAGAAGCACTTCTGGGCTCCATGGTCCCTGCAGCATACCCTGGTGGCACTCATGGAACCCAACAGAACTGAGTTACAGAATTCCAATTTCCATGATGCCCTGTGGGAAACCATGGCACGCTGCAGCTGCAACCCAGGGAGTCTGTCACCTAGGGCTGCGGGAGAGATAGTACCCTGTATGTGTTCTTCTCTCCCCCAGTCCTTCCATTAAAACAGGTGTTCTCAGCCGTGTAGGAGCCCTGGCTGTCCATCACATGTTGTGTACCCAGCTGACATGGGATACTTTGGCTACTATGCAATATCATTTGTGCTGGTTACTGGTGCTCCATCCCCGCTTCAGGACGCTGAGTTCAGTTCAACGTCTGGGTGGGGTTTGCACATAATCCCCTTGTTCTCTTGAGAATGCCCTGTGATGGATCAGCAGTCAACACCATATTGGCTCCGGCCCCTGGCCTTCTGCTCGATGCTACCGAAGAGAATTATTTTTGAAGCCAACATGTCATACAGAGGTCACACACAAAATTCTGTACACAAACTCAAACATAAGCTAACCAGATGAATCCCCAAGTGGCCATTGCCTTGATTTGGATCCTTGACAACCGTGTGTTTTTCATACTCAACACCTCTTAACAGAAGGAAGATTCTGATCTGTTCCAAACCAAGCCCCCCTTTTGTCCCTCCAGTAAGTGGCTACTGGCTTCAAAACCACGCAGCGAGCGGAGATTGGTGGTGCAGTGGAGACGCCGAGCAATTTAAGAATAAGCTGAGGCGACCCTGCTAGTCTTCCACATTGGAGAAAGCCCCCGAGTATTTCAACATAAGATGCTTTGTTTTGGTGTCTGCTTCGGTTTTCCTTTGTCCTCTCCTGTTCCATAGACACCCATGTTAGGTTAATTAGCAATTCTAAATTGACCCTGTGTCGGTGTGTATGCACTATGATGGACCTTAAGGGCCCATTCACACCTAAACCTTTCTATTACTATGTCATTTATATTACTACTGCTTGACCAGAATATTCCTCTGAATCACTTGGTATTTGCCATTCTTTTCAGTCACACTATTCACATCTACGCATTTCAGCAGGTGGCGCTGTAGAGAACTCCCATCTGCCTCAGTGTTCAGGTGGTGTCAGCCAAACATTTGCACAATTGAAATGCTTGGTAAGTCTTGTAAAGTGCTGCAAAGAGAACAAAGCGTTTTTAGAGGCAGGAAGTCAGTGCCTTCTCCTGTTGGGATGACCCAGTGAAGCAGGAATCTGCTACATCCTAACACAGGGGTCTGCTGGAGCCAATCCCAGCCAACACAGGGCACAAGGCAGGAACAAATCCAGGGCAGGGTGCCAGCCCACCCCACACACCGGACAATGTAGGATCGCCAATGCACCTAACCTGCATGTCTTTGGACTGTGGCAGGAAACCCACGCAGACACGGGGAGAACATGCAAACTCCATGCAGGGAGGACCCGGGAAGCGAACCTGGGTCTCCTAACCATGAGGCAGTAGCACTACCACTGCGCCACCATGCCGCCCTGCTTACAAACTATGCCAGAGGAATAAAAGAATCCCGTCATGGCCCTTTGGAAAGTGTAGAGACAGGGGTCTTCATTGACCTAGTTAGCAGCACCCTGCCCTATATCATGGTCTGGGGTCCGGGAAGGATCTGTGTAGGGGCAGTTTGTTTTTATCATTGCAGTTCGGTTGACTTTGGTGTAGATGGGACAGACGCGGAGTACTTAACGGGGGTCCTGGCTGACGACTTGTTCGCATGCGTGAGAGTGATCAGCACGGTCCTCCCTCATTAATGATCGGTGGACTGTTTAGCACACTTACACTTACAGGGCTTTATAAGCGGTCAGAGAAAGAAAGGAAAGAGGAGAGGAAGAATTTAACGGGGCTAATGGGGAAGGAAGAGCAGAACCGGGCTGGAGCCAACGCAAGTGGAAAGAGGTGAGAGGCTGGGGATGCCCCATGGATGAGCGTAGGCAGAGGTGGTCCAGGGGTGGGTCACTTTTACTGATTATCTAGAGCCGTTATGATGGCGGGATCCAGGGGGTCCACTGGTCTGATGGAAGGTAGCAG
Source organism: Erpetoichthys calabaricus (assembly GCF_900747795.2). Lineage (NCBI taxonomy): Eukaryota > Metazoa > Chordata > Cladistia > Polypteriformes > Polypteridae > Erpetoichthys > Erpetoichthys calabaricus. The sequence continues at coordinate 4,217,175 of NC_041408.2, read as the reverse complement.
GATGAGGGAGTTGAAGTCAGAGCATCCCAGCAGGTACCAACAGAAGTGGCTGGAATGGGAGACCAGTTATGAGCCTCATCCAACGATGTCTCAGCCTGCTGAGCAGAACTCATAGGTGACCGGGGTGAGATGAGAGGGAGAGCGCTGAGAACTTGATGAAGGGAAACCGAACCTGACTCTAATTACATCCTTGGTTTTATCTCTTTTATTTTATTTATCAAGTTGGACTTCAGCTTCCTGATTGCACGATGGATTTGTATGGATTATTTATTGAAGATTTGTTGCACTGCTCATTGAACACTGTTTGCAGTTCGATTGTTTCCATAAAACGCACTTTGCACCTGTGAGCCACTGGGGCCGTACCGCCACCCTAATCCAGACACAGACAGGCAGGAGACAGGTTTTGCCACACTCCAGATGTTTATTGACAGTTTGTACCAGTCCACAATACCAGTAAGCAAAATGCAACACCACTAACACCATTCTGTCCCTTCTGCCGCCAGTCCGTCTCCCTCCACTCCTCTTCAGGCTTTGTCCTCTCCTCCCGACTCTGGCCACTTTTGGAGTGAGGCAGCTCCTTTTTGTAAGGCACCCGGATGGACTCCAGGTGCCTAACGAGCTTCTTCTGGCCACACTTCCAGGACCAAATAAGGCCCTGAAAAGGTCCATGCACCCCCTGGCGGTGGCCACGGATTCCAACAGGGTTGAGCCTCCAAGCTCATAACCCATGGCCCCACTGAAAACCAAGGGGGCTAGATAGATAGATAGATAGATAGATAGATAGATAGATAGATAGATAGATAGATAGATAGATAGATAGATAGATAGATAGATAGATAGATAGATAGATAGATAGATAGATAGATAGATAGATAGATAGTACTTAATTTGTCCCAAGGGCTTTTTTCCGTGCTATTATGTGCCATCGTTATGAAAATTCACCTCATGGAAGGATGTTCAGGAAAGCATTAGCCTTGCAAGGCGTGTCAGTCTTTATTGTGATTGAGACGACTGAAGGTTTATGTCTACGTGTCTCCAGGTGGAGTTCCAGGAACATCTGCAAATAGCATTAACAGGCAATTTTATGTCACTGTTTCTGTATAAATGCACAAAGTGACCAGTGAAAAAGGAAAATGAACCTATCAAGCAAAGAATAAAGTGTCCATTTTTAGACTTTCCACCTCAGATCCGCTTCCTGAGTACCTTGGCATAAGAGGCAGCCACTGCCTAGAAATGACGGCTGTCTTTCTTTCTCCACAGTGACTCTTTAAGTTTTTGAAGACAATAGTCTGTGTTCGAATGGCCAAATGCCTATTTTTGGCTTGCTGTGACGTTTTTATGCATTTGTGAAAGTTGAGTCATTACATACATGTGGTCTTCACTACAAGTTATCCCTTGATGGACCCTTTAAGTCAAACATTTTTCCTATCAGAATTTGCAGGTTGATAGGACTTGGTAAGTTTCTGACTTCAATAAGAATAAGAAATGTGAATTGAGTTGGAATGAGAGCTATGCAGTTTTTCTTTATTGTAACTAGCTGTGTTAACCCGACTCAGACTGGATGAAATCTAAGTAATCAGCATCGACCTCAGTGTTAACATTTGCAGTGCACCATCTGTTGGAATGTGTTTTGTAATGCATGTAGTAATGAAATGCATGGCATTTGTCATTCCACCAATTAACAATATTTTAGCAAAAATGCGTGTGTTTTGTGTTTATGTATATGACTGGTGTCAGTCACGTATGCATAGAAAGCACCTTCAAGTCACCACCCAGGGGCTAGAGGAGGGCACTGTCACCAACACCTTTGCCTTTCAAGCTGCAGATCCGAAAGAGCACAAGCAGGCAGCCCTTGACCACGCCCTCAGAGGCTTCCCAAACCCCGACCCTCTTTTTGGAGAGTTTCTTCTATTTAATTAATTGAATCCTTTGTTAGCAGCAGTGGCCAGGACCTTTTTTTGTTGTAGTTTCCATTGTGATTTGCACTTAAACAGGAAATTCCAGGCTGGATCCCCACCATCTGAGCCATATGAACCCTTCCTTTATCACAATGGAAACCTGATATGTGGATTATGCGACACGACTAATGTGAGATTTTTTAATTCTGTTCGCCACAGATGTTTCCCACACAGTTTGTGTTGTTCATGATTCGTCACTATAGGCTCATCTATCACAAACTTGATCATCTCTGTCCTGTCTTTTACAGGACTCCAGCTCATGCTGTCTCCTCCTTCCTTCCTGCTAAGACTGCCTTTTCACGTCTTTTAACCTTGCTCCTTCTTTTCTTTGATTTTCTTCCCCTACCTCCTAGTACCGATCCGTATATATACACTCACGTCTCCGTGGGCACAGAGCCTTAATCACACGCCGCAGGACGCCAATGAAGCAATTGAGAAAGATCGCACCCACACGTGCAGGTGCGACTCGCTCCAACTATCTCATTAACTCCCCGCAGTCGTGCAGTCGCGCCCAAGGAGAGCGACACGGTGCTATGGATTTAAAACTGGCCCTTTTTTTTTTTTAAGCCGCGGACCCGCTATACCACAACGTACCCTTTTAAATTCTGGGCTTTTCAACAGTTTTCCAGTACTTTGTATCCCTGTTCCTGGTCCAGCCAATCAAAACAATGGCAGTCACTTCAAGTCTGCTTACCCTGAGACGCCCCGCACTGCTCGCCCGCACCTAACCGTTACATCACATAAGCACACTATTTTTCATTGCTAGTGGTTAACCCTGCTTGTTAGCAAAGCCAATATTTTCGTTGTAGTCGTTGTAGCTGCCGCTGCAAAAGAAATCTCAAAAGTCCAAAAGTTCGTTTTAAAAATATTTAGTGAAAGTTAAAAGTAAATAATCCACACAAGAATAAAGGAAAAATAGTTACACACGTAGAATAAAAGGCAAAAAAAGGAGAAATGTATCTTCTCTAAACTTAGCTTTTCTTGAGAAACTTTAGTTATTCTTGTACTTAAAGATTCTTTACTTCTTCTTCTCTATTTAAAGATTCTTAGCTTCTTCTTCTTTAAACGTATGGCAGAGCACATAAATTAAGTGCAGTTTTCTTATATATTTACTTCACACACTCAAAAGGCCCGTAAACCAGGCACGTAGGCATGTGCCCAGGCACAATTTAAAACCTTATGCATTCCACACCTTACACATGGCAAGGCTGTCACTAACTGAAGAATAAAGTTTACCCCCTTCTTAAAGAGGGGACCACCACCCCGGTCTGCCAATCCAGAGGCACTGTCCCTGATGTCCATGCGATGTTGCAGAGATGTGTCCACCAAGACAGCCCTACAACATCCAGAGCCTTGAGGAACTCCGGGTGTATCTCATCCACCCCCAGGGCCCTACCACCAAGGAGTTTTTTGACCACCTCGGTGACCTCAGTCCCACAGATGGGGGAGCCCACCTCCGAGTCCCCAGGCTCTGCTTCCTCAATGAATCTTATAGAACTAGGAAAATGGCTCTTACATATGTCATGAGTTTTATGATGCGGTCACCAGAATAAATGTCAGCATATTAAAAAGCGGCAGATGTTGTATTGTACTGACAGTTGACTTTAAGGTGTTTTGGTAATAAATGTTTAGATCCCAGCCGGGTTTAAATGTCCCACCGAGTGGAATCGTTTTTCAAATCAGTGCCTGTGCAAATGAGCCATGTGCAGCTTTGGGGGTACCATTTTCTGAATTGACGCTTTTAATGAACAACAACAACAACAACAACAACATTTATTTATATAGCACATTTTCATACAAAAAGTAGCTCAAAGTGCTTTACATAATGAAGAGAAGAAAAATAAAAGACAAAATAAGAAATTAAAATAGACAACATTAATTAACATAGAAAGGAGTAAGGTCCGATGGCCAGGGTGGACAGAAAAAACAAAAAAAAAACTCCAGAAGGCTGGAGAAAAAAATTAAATCTGTAGGGGTTCCAGGCCACGAGACCGCCCAGTCCCCTTTGGGCATTCTACCTAACATAAATGAAATAGTCCTCTTGGTAGTTCGGGTTTTTCACGGAGTCACTTGATGCTGATGGTCATACAGACTTCTGGCTTTTAATCCATCCATCATTGTTGGAACATCATGGTGCTTTGGGTAGATGGTGGTGGCGCACGCCACCACCAACAGGACACCGGAAAAGGAAACAGAAGAGAGAGTAGGGGTTAGTACAGATTTTGAATGAATAGTTATTATAATGAATTAGATATACAGAGTATCAGGATTAAATTACAGTGAAGTTATGAGAAGGCCATGTTAAAATAATGTGTTTTCAGTAGTTTTTTAAAGTGCTCCACTGTATTAGCCTGGCGAATTCCTACTGGCAGGCTATTCCAGATTTTAGGTGCATAACAGCAGAAGGTCGCCCGCCTCACCACTTCTTTTAAGTTTTGCTCTTGGAATTCTAAGGAGACACTCAGTTGAGGATCTGAGGTTACGATTTGGAATATAAGGTGTCAGACATTCCGATATATAAGCCGGGGCGAGATTATTTAAAGCTTTATAAACCATAAGCAGAATTTTAAAGTCAATTCTGAATGATATAGGTAACCAGTGTAGTGACATCAAAACTGGAGAAATGTGTTCGGATTTTCTTTTCCTGGTAAGGATTCTAGCAGCTGCATTCTGCACTAGTTGCAAACGATTGATGTCTTTTTTGGGTAGTCCTGAGAGGAGTGCGTTACAGTAATCTAGCCGACTGAAAACAAACGCATGAACTAATTTCTCTGCATCTTTCGATGATATAAGAGGTCTAACTTTTGCTATGTTTCTTAGGTGAAAAAATGCTGTCCTAGTGATCTGATTAATATGCGATTTAAAATTCAGATTACAATCAACGGTTACCCCTAAGCTTTTTACCTCTGATTTGACTTTTAATCCTAATGCATCCAGTTTATTTCTAATAGCCTCATTGTATCCATTATTGCCAATCACTAAGATTTCGGTTTTTTCTTTATTTAATTTGAGAAAGTTACTATTCATCCATTCTGAGATACAAGTTAGACATTGTGTTAGCGAATAAAGAGATTTTGGGGTCATCAGGTGCTATTGATAAATACAGCTGTGTGTCATCAGCATAGCTGTGGTAGCTCACGTTGTGCCCTGAGATAATGAACACACCCTCTCACCACTGGTAGGTAGATACAGCAGCTGAGAGCTCCATATTTTTGTTCTCTGTGTCTTTCCATCGTGTTCAGCACAAGAGTATAGATGCTCCTTGACAAGGCGTGTGTTGAGAATTTTAGGGGGTGTTGTAGCAGCTGGGTGTTTTTGACGACTTTGTTTTTTTTTTTTTTTTTAATATGTTACTTATCTCTTGTGACATTGTGATCTGTAACGAGAGTATGGAGCAGGTTGAGGAGACCCTGGAGAGGTGGAGATCTGCTCTAGAGAAGAGAGGAATGAAGGTCAATAGGACCACCAGGACAGAATCCATGTGTGTGAATGAGAGGGAGGTCAGTGGAATGGTAAGGGTGCAGGGAATAGAGTTGGTGAAGGTGGAGGAGTTTAAATATTTGGGATCAACAGTACAGATTGATGGAGAATGTGGATGAGAAGGGGAAAAAGAGAGTGCAGGCAGGGTGGAGTGGGTGGAGAAGAGTGTCAGGAGTGATTTGCGACAGACGGGTATCAGCAAGAGTGAAAGGGAAGGTCTACAGGACGGTAGTGAGACCAGCTATGTTATATGGGTGGGAGATGGTGGCACAGGAGACAGAGCTGGAGGTGGCAGAGTTAAAGATGCTAAGATTTGCATTGGGGGTGACGAGGATGGACAGGATTAGAAACGAAGACATTAGAGGGTCAGCTCAAGTTGGGCGGTTGGGAGACAAAGTCAGAGAGGCGAGATTGTGTTGGTTTGGACATGTGCAGAGGAGAGATGCTGGGTATATTGGGAGAAGGGTGTTAAGGATAGAGCTGCCAGGCAAGAGGAGAAGAGGAAGGCCTAAGAGAAGGTTTATGGATGTGGTGAGAGAGGACATGCAGGTGATGGGTGTGACAGAACAAGATGACGAGGACAGAAAGATATGGAAGAAGATGATCTGCTGTGGCAACCCCTAACGGGAGCAGCCGAAAGAAGAAGAACAAGAAGAAGAAGAACAAGAAGAAGACTTATTCCATGTACTTTGTGGCAATGTCTTGCATGTTGACTACACTTTCCAACATCTCCAAGCCACAGGAGCGTCTCACTGGCTCTGGTAAAACATGGATGATAACTGCCTGTACCTCCTTAAAGAGTGGAGGACGACAACACAGACGAGTTCTGACTTCGCTTCTGGGAAGTCCCACCCACTTCTGGTCGATTTCCTATAAGAAGACAGAACGAACAGAAGCTGCTGTTGATTTTCGAGCGTGCTATTGCCATACAGGAATCATACTGACAGACAATAAATGTGAGTTTCTGAGTCAGAGATTTCACATGAACACCCCGCAAACCTGGAGCTCCGTACAAAACAAAGATACCCAAAGTCTCTGAGTTCTGATGTGACGCTGACCTTTCACCTTAGTCGATTGTATAAAATCAAAAACGACAGCCTGGTCAGCCAGAAGTGCCATTGCTGTGGTCCTGTTGTCACACATGCGTACTCAGTCGAGGTAAGTAGTTCCACTCCTAGCCAAGAGGGGGCGCTCTCGCTAATTGTCTCCCCTCACCCAGTGAGGTCAACCAAGCCTGATAGTAAGGTCAGAAGAAAGTCCTGTCCCTTCTGGTCCCGGGGACATAAAAAAAAAAAAGGTGGCGTCGTCTTGAGAGGGCCACAAAGAAGAGAAGTCTACCTGCTACAGAAGCCATGTTGTTTCTGTAAAGCCTGAGTTCATTTCTGTTACCATTTTCTTTATTGAGTTAAAGAGTAAAATGGGGGTTAACGGGGTGGTACCCCATATTTTCCCACTATCTTGTCTGCTTCCTGTCCTCCTGTCACACTGTTTAGGAGTCAATGAGCTTTTGGATAGTCCAAGGAGGGCACCGCCACCTCTGTTCTTCAATACACTACGACTATTCATCAACACACTTTTTGGACCTCCAACCGGTGATCTCCTTCCTGCTCTCCGATTTCCTTCTGCCAAACAGCAGGGAGTGCCGTCCACTTTCACACGTATGGTTTGTTATTATCTCTGAATCTCCTGGTTCGATACCCCAGTGGTCCAGAAGGTAGGAACGAGAAGAACGACGCTGGAGGATGGCCAAGCTCTTTAATATTTCTCAGACAGCATTTGTTATATTCAGGCTTAGACTCAAATTTAAAAAAAAAACGTATTTTCAGAAAAAATTCAAGGGAAAAGTTCCCAAATATGAAAAAATAAAATGTAATTCAAAGAGCGGTACAAAAACAAAAGCAAATCAATGCTTGGTGTGGTCGCCCTTTGCCTTTAAAATTGCATCAACTCTCTGAGGTCCACTGTCGGCTGTTCAGTTTTATGAGAAAAATCATCTGGTTGTATGTTCCCAGCCCCCCTTCCTGAACTTGTCCCAGTTCTTCTGCGGCCTCTGGCTGTCCTCTTGACTTGCTTCTGTCTCTCCAGGTCATCCCAGACAGCTCAGGGCTCTGTGGGGGCCATTCCATCTGTTGTTGTTGTTCTTCTTCTTCTTCTTGTTTTTGCAGAAGATGGTTCTTTATGACCTCGGTCATGTGTTTGGGGGTCATCGAAGTTGCGTACCAATCAGACGCCTGATGGACGAGAGTCTGCCTGGACATTTCGTAAAAGTGAGGAATCTGTTTGTTCCGAGGGGATCACCATCTCTGACCTCAGAATTGGGTGGTCTTGGTTTCCAGCGCTTTCTATGAGTTCTGAGCTGACAGCAGGGTTGGATTTAACCGGTCACACTTACAGGTAATCTAACGTAAAATATCCGACTACGCCAACCAGTTTTATTAAGAGACTGGGAACTCTTGAGATTTACCGATAAGAGCGCACAGATGTCTTTAAATTGGGCGGTGAGTCAACACACAATGAAAGACACAACAGCAATTGTATTACACAAGACAATCTAAAGGATATTAAAAACATAAATGAACTTAAAAATCTAATGATGTCAGGAACGAAAATCCCTTTCTGAAAAGGAAAGCGCACAGTCCACACTCTAAAAGTCAGTTAAAAAACATGAAGTGGAGGAAACAGCCTTTAGTGGTGCAGAGTCCAGTTTGCACACCTTGTTACCTCAACGATTAATCATCCAACTGTCCACGATAGTCCCATAGCTAGGGGCGGGCGGAGGGGGTAGCACATTTTTGGGGGCAGCTTTATTGACCCAAAGGCTCAGTACGATTCATGTGGAAGCAGCGGGGTTTGGAAAAATATCACTCATGAATGACAAAAGTAAAATTCTCTGATTTTTACCACAAAATGCTTCAGAAATAATTTTCAGACTGTCCTTCTGTTGAAAATTATGAAGCAATAACAAAATAAACATAAACGTTACACCGATAATAATTTCTAGGAAGATCCATCCATCCATCCATCCATTTTCCAACCCGCTGAATCCAAACACAGGGTCACGGGGGTCTCCTGGAGCCAATCCCAGCCAACACAGGGCACAAGGCAGGAACCAATCCCGGGCAGGGTGCCAACCCACCGCAGTTCTAGGAAGATAAACAACTAATTTACAATTTATAGTTTTATTTCGTTATCAGTCCGAATGCGTTCTTGCTCTGCACAGAAAACACCCCCACCTATCACTTGTACACTACACTGGTTCTGGCTTTCACAGCGTAATTATATTAAACTAATAATTAGAACACAGCTTATCAGTGTGTCTATACTATATTCTTGTCTGGTTGATGCTTATAAATAATTATATGTAAAAAATTATTGCTGTTTCTCTATAGATGAATAAATCTATGCAAAATGAATCTTCATTTTTCTCTATACGTCATTTTAATTTTCTGTTTAAATAGGTTAACATATTCAGATATGTTGGAGGGTGGCAAATTGAAGCACCGCCCCGCCCCGAGCGTCATGAACTCCAGCTACACTACTGATGTAGTTATACCACACTGCTGGCTAGAACATCGCATGAAGGGATCATTTTCCTGCAGATCATCTAATGTGGTCTCCATCATTCTCTGTATGAAATGTCCCGACACTGCACTCTATGTGGGAGAGACTGGACAAACACTCCGCCAAAGAATGAATTCACACAGGCGCCACATCAACCCTGGCAACACAGATGTTCCTGTAGCAGCCCACTTCAATAGCCATGGACACCGTGAGAAGGACGTCAAAGTCACAGGGCTTATGGGCAACGTCAGAACACGGCAAGAGAGAACAGAAGTTCTCAGGCTAAAATTGAACACATTACAACATGGTGTAAATAGAGAGATGGGTTTTACGGCCAGATGTGAAGATTGTTTGCATTTCTCGGACTGACACAGACCACCTGACTATAGACTCAAATTGTATTGAAAAATACATCAGAAACTTCCAAAGACTTTGTTGGACAGTTATCTTATCCAAAGATCTTGACTAGACTAAACTTGGGGAACTCCAGTTTCTGTATTACACCTCTGCCTGAAGAAGGGGCCTGTGTTGCCTTGAAAGCTTGCATTTTGTAATCTTTCCAGCTAGCCAATTAAAGGGGTCTTTTACCTGACTTCTCACTAGGATTTGTCAGGTAATTTAACTTTCAACGTATCACCCCAGTCCTAACAATGGGTCTTTTCAATGTAATATTTACATTTTTCTTTGCCTAAGAGAAAAAACGCCTTTCTTATCTGCTGCTCTTCATTTTGGCAGCTGATTCTTGGGGTTCCTTGTCCTTTTTCAGGAGAGCAAAGGTATCTCTTTGTCATTCTGGGTGGGTTGAGGGTAAACTGGTGAGCAAACAGAGGAGGCAAATCCCTCCACTTAAAGTGAAATCTTCAATGCAATAAAGTGTGCAGAAAGCAAAGGGGGTCTAAAGATTTTCCGAATCCCTTGTATCTTCTCGTAAGCTGCATAGGCAGATTCCCTTTTTTGACTCGGTTTGAGGAGTCATTTTTGGACGAGTTGTCCAGAGTGATTAATGAAGGTTGAAGTTGTCTAGTAAATCATAGAGGTTTGTCACTAGAAATTCCAAAGTGTTCATAAGTGTCCAGGATTTTAAAATCTGCACACAGGTGTAATGAGGCTTGAGCAGTTCATAAATAAATATGGACGCCAATCCGTAATCCTTCAGCGTGAACTTGCGACACTCCAGTTCATTAGAGTTGTTGGTGTTTATAAATTCTAAACAATGGCTTTAGAGGAAGGGGGGAGAGGAGATGGAATCCCACTGGCAGCCAAGAAATAACCCAAACAAAGGCAGCTGAAAAGACACAGCAGATGAGAGACATCCCAGTTTGTGTGCAGCTGGATATCAGGAGATGAGCGGGGCTTTCACCGAGCTTGAGTTCAAGATTCTTGTCAAGCCAGAAAATGTCTGCTGTTCTTAGAAATAAACTGTCTGGTAAACCATTGGCCCTGTGAAATAAAAGAATGGGCAACAAATTCTGGTTACAGAATGCTTCTCTGATGCGCCATTAGGACAAGCTACCCTTAAGGTGAACTTCTCGTTCTTGCGTCATTCTCAAAGCCACTTCAATGAATTCAGGGATGCAGATTGCCACGAGCGGAGCTTGAATTCAGTTTTGCCACATTGCCACAAATATTTGTGAAATGTTAAAGTCGCTAAAGTTTGTTCCTTTTTGAGGGGTGGAAGTCAAGGTGTGACCTGTAGGAGGCACCACAAAGTCCCACACCGCATACACGAGTTCAGGGTTCAAATGAAAGCTTTATTACAAATAAAGTATCTTCAACACAGGCTTCCTGTAGAAAAAACAAAGAAATTCTCTCTTTTTTTTTTCTTCTTCTGCTTCTCCACTCCTTCCAGACGATTTTTGTCCCTCCTCCAAACCCAACTTCAACTCACTTGGATGAGGTAGAGTGGCACCTTTTAAAAATGACCCAAGAGTACTTTCAGTGTTGGAACACAAGAACTTCTGGGTCAGGGGGAAATCCCGCAAAATAGGAATCACAACCCCTGGCAACCTTCAAGGAACTCAACAGGGCTGCCCCATGGGACGACTTGGGATGTCTGTAGATAGATAGATAGATAGATAGATAGATAGATAGATAGATAGATAGATAGATAGATAGATAGATAGATAGATAGATAGATAGATAGATAGATAGCGTAGTAGGCAAGATTCGACAGATAGATAGATAGATAGATAGATAGATAGATAGATAGATAGATAGATAGATAGATAGATAGATAGATAGATAGATAGATAGATAGATAGATAGATAGATAGATGTGAAAGGCACTATATCATCAATCAATCTATGCAGAATGACAGTGAGCGCCGTTTCTCCTCCTCTTTTTTAATCGCCCTCAGTTTGTGTGGTCCTGTTCTGATGGAGGTGGTCCTTTCAGAGAAGACACCAGCACTTTAATGATTCTGTGTTATGCAGCTGAAGTTGTGCAAGGATGAAGAAATGGAAACAGAGAAGTTTGACCTTGCATGACTTGTAAAGTGGCTTCGTCATGCGGTGGGATGCTTGTGGTTTCTGGAACCTTCTCATCATGGTTTTTCATCCTATCACTTTTATGGCTGTTTTGTTCTTCTTTTTTTTTTAACCGGTTCATAGCAGACGCTGTGTCATCTTTTGTGTTTATTTGACTGCAGGCCAGCAGGGCCCTGAAACTTTTAAATTGTTTTACTTTTTCCCTTTATTTAGACTTTCAGCACTTGGGTAGCCGAATGGCACAGCAGTCACAGCGGCTCCCTCAGAGCTCAAGGAATCCGAGTTCTAATCCTGGTCCAGTCCAGCCAGTCTCTGTGTGGACTCTCTTCGCCTCCCCCTTTGTCTGCGTGTGACTCCGTTTCAATGGCCATAACTGTATCACTGAGCGTCACTGTAAAATAAAAACAACAAATGTGATTTCCGAGAGACAGCTGTGTTTATATTTTTATTCTACTCTGAGCATTTTTTAATCGAGAAAAAGAAATAACACACAATGCATTCTTTCATTAAATAATACTGAATAAAAAATGCTTAGAATTTTCCTGGATTAAAAGTAGAAATGTGGCTTTTGGAATGTTTAAAAAAACACAGGTATCCTCATGGAAGAACTCACTGCACACTTAAAGCAAAGCCAGATAGGTGAGGTGAATGCCAAAAGAACACATGACAGTGAAGAAGCATAATTGAAAGAAAGGCTCAAAAAATTCAACTTAAATCCGCTGTAATTCATTGTATAAAAACTTTTAAAGAGTTGAATACTTTCTATATATACTGTATATCCAGCTTAATAAAACTAAAAGTGTCCATGTATCTGTGAATTTATCTGGTCACTATGTCTCTGTCATTCCAGCAGATGGCACATCACAAACATTTGCAGTAATAAAATGCATTGCATTGGTATTTCCAACAGATGGTGCATCACAAACATTAACGCTGGTTTTAAAAATCCCACACCAAGCGGCATATACCAAGAGTTGAATATCCAAGTAGGTAGAGGTAACTCAGCTGACAGTACTTGCTATTATTTAAGTTGGATAACCCAACACCAATCTAATCTTAACCACAGTGTAACTGGGCGGAGCTATGGAGGTCTGCATCTAGACTCTATTGGCGCACATTGAAGTGTACTCCACAAAATTGCACCGCTAATCAGAGTCAATTCCACCTAGTTGGAGCTCCAGGGTGGAGGCTTCATGTTGCAGATATACTGTATATACTTAAACAGATACATATGTTTTGCATTGGTCATTCCAACAGATGGCACATCACAAACATTTGAAGTAATAAAATGCATTGCATTGGTATTTCCAACAGATGGTGCGTCACAAACGTTAACGCCGGTTTTGCAAATCGCATACCAAATGGCATATACCAAGAGTCGGATATCCCAGCAGCCTATGAGCTCCAAGTATGTGGAATTAACTTAGTTGACAGTACTTGGCATTATTTAAGTCAGATAACCCAACAACAATCTAATCTTAACCACAGTGTAACTGGGTGCGGTTATGGAGGTCTTCACCTAGACTCTATTGGCGCACATTGAAGTCAACTCTGCATACTTGCACCGCCCATTCCACCTACTTTGACCTTCAATGTGGAGGCTCCATTTTTCAGATATATATACAGTATATATCTATATATATAAAATCCCTATGTGCGTGCAGGTGTTCGTGTGTGGGTGTCTTCTGATGAAGTGCGCATGCGCGGGGCACGGTGCGACGCGCGATATTACTGTCAGAGAAAGTTAGAGGCATTTTACGGAAATAAAAGCCAGTATTACTGTCAGAGGAGATTAAAGGCATATTACCGATGCGCATGCCTGTATTACCGCCAGAGAAAATTAAAGGTATATTACGGACGTTCAAGACGGTATCCTTCAATAAGGGTGCGCACAAAAGGGCAACCTCAATTGGGCGCAGCGAATAAATGCGCGCGTAAATAAAGATCTGCACCTTTGTTGCTCTTCACATATTCCAGAGCCATTTGAACTAAATTATCTATGAACGCCTTTATTCGCCGCGCTCAATTGAGGTCGCCCTTTTGAAGCTCGCGTTTTTGTGCGCGCCCTTATTGAATAGAGCCATTCAAGACAGTATTACTGTCACAGAAAATTAAAGACACACAATACACGGCGGCAGCCCACGAAGAACGGTCAGCTTAGCAAGTAAACATCAACAAAAGAAAGGCTGAAAGAAAGAAAAATATGACCAACAAAAAGAATGAGGTCAAAGTCCCCTGCCATTTAATATAGACTGTTCCTACTAATGTTTAAGCACTACTTTTCTACCGACCGTTATTGTAACGGGCTAAATGACTAGTATATATATATATATATATATATATATATATATATATATATATATATACACACTTAAACAGACACATATACTTTGCATTAGTCATTCCAACAGATGGCACATCACAAACATTTGCAGTAATAAAATTCACTGCATTGGTATTTCCAACAGATGGTGCATCACAAACATTAATGCTAGTTTTACAAATCCCATATCAAGCAGCATATACCAAGAGTCAGATATCCCAGCAGCCTATGAGCTCCAAGTAGGTGGAGTTAACTTAGTTGACAGTACTTGGCATTATTTAAGTCAGATAACCCAACAACAATCTAATCTTAACCATAGTGTAACTGGATGGAGCTATGGAGGTCTTCAACTAGACTCTATTGGTGCACATTGAAGTCAACTCCACCTACTTGCACCGCCCATTCCACCTACTTTGAGCTTCAGGGTGAAGGCTCCATGTTGCAGATAAATATATATATATATATATATATATATATATATATATATATATATATATATATATATATATATATATATCCATCCATTTTCCAACCCGCTGAATCCGAACACAGGGTCACGGGGGTCTGCTGGAGCCAATCCCAGCCAACACAGGGCACAAGGCAGGAACCAATCCTGGGCAGGGTGCCAACCCACCGCAGGACACACACAAACACACCCACACACCAAGCACACACTAGGGCCAATTTAGAATCGCCAATCCACCTAACCTGCATGTCTTTGGACTGTGGGAGGAAACCGGAGCGCCCGGAGGAAACCCACGCAGACACGGGGAGAACATGCAAACTCCACGCAGGGAGGACCCGGGAAGCGAACCCAGGTCCCCAGATCCCCCAACTGCGAGGCAGCAACGCTACCCACTGCGCCACCGTGCCGCCCTATATATATATATATATATATATATATATATATATATATATATATATATATATATATATATATATATATATATATATATATATATATATATATACTTAAACAGACACATTTGCTTTGAATTGGACATTCCAACAGATGGCACAACACAAACATTTGTAGTAATGTATTTTGTTTGTGTTGCATCTGTTAAAATGACAAATGCAATGCATTTTATTACTACATGCACTACAAAATTCATTCCAATAGATGGGAAGCACAGCTAGTACTGTTTATATTGCCATCTCAGTATTAAGTAGACTTGGAAAATAATATGGTATTGTATGTTGTCATAATAGAGGGAGCTGTGCATCTTTCCAGGGGCAGCCTTGGTTGTGTAATTCATTAGTGGTCCTCAGTTCAGGCCCAGTCTTTGTCTAGGTAGACTTTGCCCATCCTGTAGACATTCATTTACGTTGATGGGCCTGTCTGATTTGGCTCTGAGTGAGTGGATGTGGCTGGGTTTGCCTGTGAAGGGTTGGCTTCAGCTTTGTACCCATTACTGCCTGTATTGAAATGGACAATCTGTTTCCGAAAATGGATGTGTGAATGGTTACCACACTACAAAAAAAAAAAAGACAGAGCAACAACACTTGAAGAGGTGCAAAGGTGAACAACCAAGTGCATCCCAGGACTTAAGGACATGTCCTACTGTGACAAACTCAGAGAAGGATATCTGTTCAGTCTTGAGCAGAGGAGACCTCATCCATGTCTTGAAAATCCTCAAGTAGATCCTGCAGAATCCTTTCAACTTAACGGTGATAATGAAGGGCAAGAGTGTTTAGGACTGAAGTCAGGAAGCACTTGTTATGGTTTCCATTTCCAAGGAGGAAGAATTTAACAGAAATACTTTGCTGGATATCTTCTGAAGGTCAATATCCAGCTCACGGCTCTTCTTCTGGTCCTTAATTTAAGAACTTCTTTCGCACCTTCTAGGTGTCAGGACAGCACTTCCTTACACAAGGATTTGTAAGAATCTGGAATGGCCTTCCAAGCCATGGAGTTGAAGATGAAACCTTGACAAGCTTTAAGAAGGATCTGAATGAGATCCTGGGAGAGCCTGATGGACTGGATGGCCACCTCTCGCTTGTCAAACTCTTGTTATTCCCGTCAAGTAATGTGATTTTTCTTGGTTTCTGGTGTTACATTTCTTTGTTGATTTTTCTCAATTTGAACATAATAAGAAATGCTCTTGATTCATTTCCCAGGGCTCCTTTGGTCGCACTTATAAAAACCATGAGGAAGCAGGATGGCACCAGGAAAAAGGAATGCATAAAATGTGCTCTTCTATTAGCTCTATTGTTTCAAAAAGCTTATTACAGTAAACACTGGACACACAGACGCACCTTTAGATGATAAACACTTCCCTTTGAGAAATGAAAACCCTAACAATTAAATGAAAAAAACTTTTCCTTTTCATGAAGTCCATATTTTCCTCCCAAGCTCTTGTAACGTTTTCCAGGGGATGGTCCCAGCTGGCCTTTTTTCATATTTTGTATTTCTTCACCGTGTGACCCGCTGAACATGAGGTATGAATTTATTTTTAACCAAAATGGCACAACAGACAGCTCTGCCGCAAGTGTCCCGTGAGCCCATCACAGTTTTCTCAGAGTGGGACAGTGTCCTGGGGTGGGATCTGCATCTCTATGGGATCTGCTGGTTCTCCATTGTGTCAGTGCTAAGGTTTTCCTCCCAAATCCCAAAGCTGATGCTTGTATGTTTCTGCCTGGCTGGAGCTTAGATCTTTGTTTTATGTCTTCTTGGTTCATGTGTGGTGGATCCTTGCCCGGCTGGGAAGCCATAACAAAAGGAAAACGTGAGAGGAGGCACAACCTGGCCGGGATGAGGCTAGATTATCATCTCAG
This sequence comes from Erpetoichthys calabaricus, assembly GCF_900747795.2. Classification (NCBI taxonomy): domain Eukaryota; kingdom Metazoa; phylum Chordata; class Cladistia; order Polypteriformes; family Polypteridae; genus Erpetoichthys; species Erpetoichthys calabaricus. The sequence goes on along the minus strand of NC_041408.2, from coordinate 4,200,588 downwards.
TTATTAATGGATGGACTTGGGGAGGTTGAAAATCAAGAGCAATTCCTCCTCCAGTACAATAGATGGCAGTGCTCTAGTGGCGTGGGCCCAGTTTGGACACCTGCAGGGATCCATTGGATTCATAGACCTGAAGGAACAACCCTGTCGACATCCTTGGGTGCCACCAGAGGGCAGTACAGTAAGAAGGACTCCATGTTTTGGGGAGCCAGGATCCACCATAACGCTTACGTTTACTTCTTTTATTTATGATATGACTGATGTGTTTGCTTTCTTTGAGTGTAAGCCCCCTTTGTTACATTCCATGTGTTTTGTGGGTGGTTCTCCAGGAGGCGGGGCCGCCTGTCCATCGCAACAAGAAGCTGCCATGCATCCTATACAAACGAAGGGTCTCCCACAGTCGCTGGTGGTTCATCATAAATGCGCTATAGAGTTGGTGGTCTTACTTGTGTGTTTGCTATGCTTTTGCTCTTTTGATTCTTCAGATTTTTTTATGACCATTTTGCCGCCGTGTTTTGTATTGGTATTCTTTCACCTTGGATTGGCAGCTCCTTTTTGCTTTCTGTACTCTCCAGAGCTTCTGCCGTTCCCCAAATCCAGGTGTGTGAAGCTTGTCGCGTCAGACCCAAGAAGACGCCCAGCTGGAATGGCTGCCAAAGGGGCTCCAGCAGAGTACCGTGTGTCAATGCGAGATTTCAGTTTTATATTTTTAAGAACTTTCTAAAATCCTGTGTTTGCTTTGTCGTCCTGGGGTATTGAGTGCCACCCAGGGAAGGGGAGTCTGCATCCTTTCAAACGGCGCTGAATGTGACTGCCGCACAGCAAATGTTGCCGAGCAACAGACACAGGTAGGAGGGGTCAAACTGAATGAGAGGAAGGGCCAAGGGGCGGAGCTCCACGGCGCTCCACTGATATGCCAACAAAGACAAAGCCCTTTGTTAAGAGGCAGAACAATGCATTCCTTTCCTTTAAAGAGTAGACAGTTCTGCATAATTTAAAAAAGGTATTTTCAGTTCTGAGAAAGCCCTTGAATGACCTACAGGTCTGGATTCAATTAAAAAAAATGCGATTGACATCTTCCTGCATTCTAATATCCTCAACCCTAAAGGGTAAATCCAGTGGAAATCTGGCAGTGCACAGGACCTTTTATTATTATTTCCAACAATATCAGTTCATTAAACAGGGCATTTCATTCATGGGAAAATGTTCTCTTTGGCAAATGTCTTTTCTAAAACTTCTGAGAAGAAGCAAGGAGCTTAAGTACTGAAAGCAGACAAATGACACGGACTGCCTGGACACGCTTTTATTTACAAACTCACCGTGCAAAAGGGATTTAGCCGGAACTTTGGATATCTGCAGGGCTTTGCTTAGACAGCCACGGATAACATCCAGCAGATTCGGAAACTTGTGCCCTCTTGGCACACATTATTGGAAATGGATAAACTTGACATTTGTGCCCTTCAATATCCCATAATGACAAAGCGGCAGCATGCTTTGAGAAAGATCTGCAAATTTGTTAAAACTCCGAAACTGAAATCTTTCATTCACAGAAGGTGTCAGGACCCTTCATTTGGTACTTTATAGGAGCTCCTTTGGGAGCAGTAGCAGCTTTGACTCTTCCTGCATAAGTCTCTACAAGCTTTGCTCCCCTGGATTTTGGCAGTTGATTCCATTTCCTCTAAAATTCTGTTAGATTGCATAGGAAGGGTCTCCAAACTGCCATCTTCGGGCCTCTCCACACATGTTCAATGAGGCCACTCAAGGACACTCATAGACTTCTCCAGTATTATTTTGGCTCCATGCTTCAGGTCATTGTCATGTTGTAAGCTGTCCTGTTGCCCAAGTCTAAGCACTCTGGAGCAGGTTTCCTTCAAGGACCTCACTGTATTTGGCTGCATTCATCCTTTCCTCAATTCTGACCACCCTCCCTGTCCTTCCACCCCACCGTAGCTTGATGCTGTCTCCACCAGCCTTCACTGTAGGGAATTAGTGGTCTTCACCAGACACATTACATAGAGTTCTGCCCAAAAGGCACCATTTTTGTCTCCTCAGACTTCCTAACGCTCTTAGAGTCCTTTAAACTGTCACATGTCTTTTACTCAAGTGTGGTTTCCCTCTACCAAAAACTTCTGAATAATGGAGTGCCACTGAGATGATCATCCTTCCAACAAGTTCTTCTATTTCAACGGAGAAACTTCTGAAGCTCTGTTAGAGTGTCCTTCCTGACCAAGGATCTTCTTGTCTGATTACTTAGTTTGTCCAGACAGATAACTTTTGCTGGCAGCAAACTTCACAACTCTTGAGACCACTGTGCTCCTGGGAATGCTAATAGCTTCACAAATAGTTTTATTTCCTCTCCATAATTTGATCACAGAGGTAACTACAGAAAGTTCCCTGGATGTCACGGCCTGGTTTTGGTCCTGACATGCAGTACAAATGCTGGGACCTTCTATACACGGTGTGACGTGTGAGTTGGTGTCTTGCACCCCAAAGATGAGGCTGAGTCTCAGTACTTCTCCTCAGTCTGTCAGTGGAACAGGACGGTGGCAGCAGTCTGTCGCTGAAGCTGCTCCTCTGTCTGGAGATGATCCTGTTCAGTGGATGCGGTGGATTCTCCATGATTGACAGGAGCCTGCTCAGCACCCGTCGCTCTGCCACAGATGTCAAACTGTCCAGCTCCATGGCTACAATAGAGCCTGCCTTCCTCACCAGTTTGTCCAGGCGTGAGGCGTCCCTCTTCTTTATGCTGCCTGCCCAGCACACCACCGCGTAGAAGAGGGCGCTCGCCACAACCGTCTGATAGAACATCTGCAGCATCTTATTGCAGATGTTGAAGGACGCCAGCCTTCTAAGGACGTATAGCCGGCTCTGTCCTCTCTTGCACAGAGCATCAGTATTGGCAGTCCAGTCTAATTTATCATCCAGCTGCACTCCCAGATATTTATAGGTATGCACCATCTGCACACAGTCACCTCTGATGACCACGGGGTCCATGAGGGGCCTGGGCCTCCTAAAATCCACCACCAGTTCCTTGGTTTTGCTGGTGTTTAGATGTAGGTGGTTTGAGTCGCACCATTTAACAAAGTCCTTGATTAGGTCCCTATACTCCTCCTCCTGCCCACTCCTGATGCAGCCAACGATAGCAGTGTCGTCAGCTAACTTTTGCACATGGCAGGACTCCGAGTTGTATTGGAAGTCCGATGTATATAGGCTGAACAGGACCGGAGAAAGTACAGTTCCCTGCGGCGCTCCTGTGCTGCTGACCACAATGTCAGACCTGCAGTTCCCAAGACGCACATACTGAGGTCTGTCTGTAAGATAGTCCACGATCCATGACACCCATCTCTGCCAGCTTGTCCCCGAGGAGCAAAGGTTGGATGGTGTTGAAGGCGCTAGAGAAGTCCAGAAACATAATTCTTACAGCACCACTGCCTCTGTCCAAGTGGGAGAGGGATCGGTGTAGCATGTAGATGATGGCATCCTCCACTCCCACCTTCTCCTGGTATGCGAACTGCAGAAGGTCGAAGGTGTGGTGGACCTGTGGCCTCAGGTGGTGAAGCAGCAGCCACTCCATGGTCTTCATCACATGTGACGTCTGAGCGACAGGCTGGAAGTCATTCAGCTCACTAGGACGTGATATCTTTGGAACTGGGGTGATGCAAGATGTTTTCCAAAGCCTCGGGACTCTCCCCTGTTTCAGGCTCAGGTTGAAGATGCGCTGTAGAGGACTCCCCAGCTCCATCGCACAGGCCCTCAGCAGTCGTGGCGATACTCCATCTGGACCCACTGCTTTGCTGGTACAAAGTCTCCTCAGCTCTCTGCTCACCTGGGCTGCTGTAATTGTGGGTGGGGATGTCTCTCCTATGCTGGTATCAGCAGATGGATGGGTGGGGGGTGCAGTACTCTGAGGTGAGAGTGAGTTAGGGTGGTCAAACCTGTTAAAGAAGTTGTTCATCAGGTTCGCTCTCTCCATGTCTCTGTCAATGGTGGCACCCCGCCTAGAGCTCAAGCCACTGATGATCTTCATCCCATCCCACACTTCCTTCATGCTGCTATTCTGCAACTTCTGCTCCAGCTTTCTCCTGTACTGCTCCTTTGCCGCCCTTAGCTGGACTTGGAGTTCCTTCTGCACGAGCTTGAGTTTTATTCCACTTGAAACAGGAACAGCCAGGTTATTTACTGTAGTGGGATCTACCATTCTACTATACAGAGACACAGCAAATAGGCAGGGTCGGGGCCAGGTCAGTGGTCATCACCCATTAGGCGACTGGCGCTTTGTGAGTGGCAGCGGTCAGCTTGTAGTTGTTTCTGTGGTGCTGTGAATCTGCGGTTGCCTCAGCGACGGACAAGCGACCTTCTACAGACAGGGCAGTCGCGCCTCTGCGTGTCGTCCCGTTGCGGAGGGTCTCAAAGAGTTCAGAAGTCTCACAACGTGTACACTTGTTCAAGCAGACACAGGTGGACTCCATTCAAGATCTCGGCACACCTCAAGGAGAATTCAAGCAAACAGGACAACCTGGAAGAACCGCAGCTAAAGGTCTGAATACTCCTAGAAATAAACGATTTCAGGTTTTGATTTTTAGCACATTTACAAACCTTTCTGAAAAGTTGTGTTCACTTTGTCGTTGTGGGCTATTGAGCGTAGATTGATGGGCATAAACAGCAAATGTGTCCATTAAAAATTGAGTTTCCAACAGAATAAAGTGAGCAGAAGGTGAGTGCATCCATTGTCGAAAAAAGGTTAACGTATCCAAGAGCGTTTATAAGCTTTATTCATTTTCTTACACACTCCACTTGAGGGCAGCCTTGCACCTTAAAGAGCAGATCATTACAGCACTGCAGGCATTCTTCATGTGAGTCATATTTGAAAATAACAGTGATGATTAAATGTAATCATGTAAATTACTAAAGTACATAAACACTTCTTTTTTGTTTTACAGTATCATGTATTTAGACAGAGACAGAGACCCGAACCCAGATTACTGGAGCTGAGAGATGTCCACCTGTGCTGCTCCCATAATGACTAAAATAAATGTTATAATTCCTACATTCCAGAAATAATAAAACAATATATATAAAGAATTTGCTCTAAGCCTTCGGGTCTTTGTTTTCAGCACATGGGATAAACTTTTATAAACTGAGACTTTGTTTGGAATTAGGAAGTTTTATTGTGTAACCGTTAGGAATGTCTCAAAGACATATGACACACAGAATTTCATTGAAATGCTGCTTCATACCACAGATGTGATTGTTCTGCTGAAGACGTTTTCTTTATTAAAAGTAACAGACAATGGATTTAAAAAATACACGGGGACTTGAATTTGTGTTTTACCTTCCACAGTGTTCAGTGCTGCTACTCACAGGTCCCGTCCTGGGCTGGTCATCATCGGCTGTGTGGCGTTCATTTAGTCTTCCTGCTAAATGCATGGAGTTATTTTTCCTGTGCTGCTAGGGCAGGTTCTGGACCTTCTGTAGACGAGAGGTGCTGTTGTCTGTGTGGAGTTTGCTTGTTCTCCCATGTCTGTACAGTCTTTCACTTTACCAAATAATAATAATAATAATAAATTTTATTTATATAGCGCTGTGACAGATAAGGGGCGCTATCGTCCCCTTGAACCCTCAGACACCACGTCAGACACCAGATGAAAGTCAAAATGATGAATTTATTATAATAATAAAGTGCACCAAGCACCCTCCACTCCACAATTCTCCAATAAACAATCAATAAATCAATACAATTAAATAATCCTCCACTCCCAGCAGCTCAGTCACCCTTCCTCCCAACTCAGCCTTTTATAGTCCATGACCCGGACGTGCTCCTGATCACCCCAGTCCATGTGATTCTTAGCACTTCCGTGTCAGATCAAAACTCTTCTTTTCTTCAGCCCGGAAGTATATCATCTCTTCCGTTCCTGTGATTGGGAAGTCCTTCCGGGTTTATATGGAAAGTACAAGTTCTTGGGCCTCCCTGCAGTGTCCCCTGGCGGCCCCCACGGTATCCAGCAGGGCTGTGAAGAAAAACTCCAAGGTCCATAATGCCCTGCTGGAATTCGGGGCACCTCCATATTCCCGGGAGGACTCCATCTGGCGGCGTGGGGGTATTGGCCGGGATGAACGGCCGGCCATATCCCACAGCGTCTTTTCCATTCCTACTCTTTTTGTTTCTCACAAATACCAAATCAAATACAAATAAGGGTATTTGGAGGTCCCTGTGGGGATGGCTGGATCCTGGGATAATCTTTGACTTTATCCAGGACTGGTTCTTGCCGGGTGCTCAGTGCTGTCAGAAGAGATATATACAGTACCTCCCTCAAGCCTAATCTGGTTTTCCTTACAGATTCTTATCATGCAGTGTCAAATGTTCCTGAGTAGTGATCTCATTATAGGCTAACAGGGGTCCAATATGGGGTAACAGAAGACCTCAGGTAGAAAAGGGCTAATCCAATCATTGAATTGGGAGTTCTCCAAACCTCTAGGGGGCAGTACATCTTAGGTTAGCCTTGGGTATTGGAGAAAACATCCAGTCTGGCCCCGATGTATTCAGGCAATGTGTGTGAATCACTACATGCTTCTGTTCTTTCTCTTTCTCCGACAGGACACAAAATCCATTACATTCGTGATATTACAGCTCTCTGAATAATTAAAATACTGAGATGTATACGTGATATCTTTTTCATGATGATAGGAATGAAAGCATGTTATTAAATATGGGAACACGGTGGCACAGTGATTGTTCATGTCTCACGCAAGAGGCTTGCTGCGCCATGTGCGACCTTCGATGAAATAATTTATTACAGAAGTACTGTCTCTTTCAAACGTACTAACCTCCAATTTCTGTCCTTACTTTTCTTTCTCCAAATACCCAATCGCCACACAATCAGCTCTGTAATAGACGTTAAGCCATCTGTAAGTTGAGAACAACGATTCTTCAAAATGTTTAAGGAACATTGAAATATCTTCGTAGTACATGTTTAATTATTCTATCCGTCTGTCCTTCCAGTGTCGCGTCAGCACCAGCAAGAATACAGCGCAAGGCAGGAGCAATCCGTGAACTATGTAGCGCTGCGGCACCGTGTCCTCACATGTTTAATTATTAACAACACAGATTATTTAAATGAAGTTAAAGTTTTATCTGTATACTATAAGCAACATATTTTGCTGTATTTCATCTTAAAAATGATATCGTCATCATACGCGCTTTATAAAGTAGCGCATGTTGTGCAATATTATAACTGTAGTGTAAGTTTACAGTGAGGTAATTGTACTTATAAGTCCAAACAGTTTTACAAGGAGCACTTGATTGAGTGCATTTAGAGTTCTTGGGATGAAACTGTTTGTGAACCGCGAGGTCCGTACAGGAAAGGCTTTGACGCATTTTGCCGTGGCTGAGGTAGTGTGTGCTTGAAACTGTATACCGATAATTCTCTTTCCCATCAGCTGCTGCTGTGATTCCTCACTCAGATACAGTGATATAAATATTCCGAGTGGTGCAGTGAGAGTAATATGGAAAAAGATGATCTGCTGTGGCAATCCTTAATGGGAGCAGCTGAAAGAAGAAGAAGATGCAGTGAGCGTAACAACGCTAAAGAAGTTATGGTATTTGGAATACTATGGCTATTCCCTGGACCATTATATTGTTACAGGTTAATTACAATCAGATGCATTACACTAATAAAAAATATGCAGTTAATTTCAGTGTATTTATAAAGCCGTGTCAGGAATGTGGGTCTAAGAAAGAAAAGGTGACCACACAGGAACAGTAGCCCTGCTTTGACGCTGGGTGCCGCCAGTCTGCAAAACCGAGTGGAGAAATTGCGTACGGCAAGGTATGAGGTACCGTGGAAATGTGCATGGCTTTACGCCAAGTTTAGGTTTTATACATCGCGATTTGAGCGTGGAAACGTTTGTACGCAACATTTCTGTGCGTACGCACCGTTTATACATGAGGCCCCTGCACACCCGCTGAAATTATTCTATTTATGCCTCTCGTTCACATCACCGTGAAGGTGCAGTGTGTTTTTTTATGAATGTGACCTGCCGCATATATTCCCTATAAAGACACACTAAAAGGTGCCATGGTGCACATCACTGGAAAACGGCCTCCACTCCCCCACAGCTGACGTTACCTTTACCACCACCCTTTCCATCCAGCCATCCATTTTCCAACCCGCTGAATCCGAACACAGGGTCACGGGGGTCTGCTGGAGCCATTTCCAGCCAACACAAGGCACAAGGCAGGAACCAATCCCAGGAAGGGTGCCAACCCACCACAGGACACACACAAACACACCCACACACCAAGCACACACTAGGTGCATGTCTTTGGACTCTGGGAGGAGACCCACGCAGACACGGAGAGAACAGGCAAACTCCACACAGGGAGGACCCGGGAAGCGAAGCCAGATGGGTCTCCTAACTGCGAGGCAGCAGCGCTACCACTGCACCACCGTGCTGCCACCACCCTTTCTTGTTTCTTAATTCCTGTAACAGAAACTGAGGATTTGCACACCACATGTGTTGTGGAGCTTCAAGGTTCATTTCCGTCTCTTTTGCTTCTTTAGCACTGTGACTGCTAAGATTTAATCACATTTGGCAAAGTGGGCATCCCATTACCAGAACTAACACAGCATGTGGCTAAATGGCTCAACAAAATGCATCCACGAGTACAAAATCGGGAATAAGGTGAGTAAACTGGTTAAGGTAGAAATCTGGGGTTCTAAACCCCCCCTTCCGCGTGACATGCATGAGTCCACTCATGGAGATATCCTTTGGCAAAATGCTTCAATTAAAAAAATATGTGTTCCAAAAAAAGATTCAACTTTATCAGTGGCCTCCATGAAATGTGGAGTGAAGAAGCTGCTGAGTTAGCACTGTACGTTTAGCTCATCAACATAAATTTATCGATTTCTGAAATACTGAGTTGGATTTGTTCAACCAGGAGTAGGAATAATGTGACTGCCTGAGCATTCGCCACAGAAAATGTATCTTTGTGGACACTTCCACCGTTTTCAACCTGTGGATACGTGTGTGAAGCAGGATATGTGCAGGCTAACAGAGTGTAATGGGCATGTCCAGACCTCAAAAGCTTTAGTTATTCAGTCCAAATTGTTGAAAGTTATTTTACTTCTCCTTTGGTAAAGGTCAGTTGACATCTTAAGTGACGGCTCTTTGCTTTGTGCCTGATGCTGCTTTGCAATTCTGCATTGGAATAAAGTGTGTAAGAAAATGAATGGATTAGTATTTGAATGTATAATATTTAAAGTGTGTGTTGACCTCATATAATTAATTTATCTCTCTATTATAAAAAAAAAAAAATCTTCAGAGATTTTCTCAGAGAGACACTTTCACGTCCCGCGAGACGAGACTTTGTACCAAGAGATTTAACCAGGCCCGGGGCTGGAAATAAAAGGCGCTGTCGTGTCGGGATGCATTCATAAGAAAAATTTGTAAACAGGTTTCTTCCAGCAGACGACCAGAAATGCTGCTGACTACGCCACTTGTGAACTGCAGGGGTGCTCCAGCTCCCCAGACACCCAACACAAGACAGACACAGGGCACAAGTTAAAAGCAAAAAGAGTCTTTATTGTGGGAAACTCTTCTTATAACAAGCGTTTCCCACCACTGCCACAAGTACACCAATAAACACAAGTACAATTCTTTCTTTTCTTCACTCTCTGTGCTTCCTCCAGTCCTCCCAGCAAGCTTCATCCACCTTCCACCCGACTCTGGCTCACTGAAGTGAGGTAGGAAGATCAGTTTATTTTAGCTGCCCCACAAGTGCTTCCACACATCTGCCCATGTGGTCTGTCAGCTCTTCTTTTGGTGAGGCAGAAACCCCACGATGCAGGGCTCTTCAGTCCTAACAGCACCCCCTTGCGGTACCCATGACACCCAACAGGGCTGAGGTAAAGAACTCCAAATCCCATGATGCCCTGTGGGAACCGGGGGCACCACTGCAACCCAAGGGGGCTGCCATCTAGCATTCTGGGGAAGGCAGTGCCATAAAAAAGCTGCCATCCCCCATCCTTCCATCTCCTGAGCATCCCGGCCGGATAAGAACGCTGGCCGGCCGTCACTACATATCTCTCTATTACAATAAAAAAAATCCTGGGACGAGATGAGACTTTTTAGCCTGGGATGAGACGTGACTTTTTTAGAGAGACACTTTCATGTCCCGCAAGACAAGACTTTGTGCCAAGAGATTAAACCACACGGGGCTGGAAGTAAAAGACAAAGAGTAGATGACAAAGTAGAACGTTGTAAAGAATTCAAAAACGTTGGCGTGATACACATGCAGAGCAGGTTAGAGATAATGGAAGTACGAAAAGTCTCAAAAAAAGGATAGTAAAGATTGCATTAGCACAAACAAATGGAAATTGTTACTCGGTGAAATAACGGAACAGCAAATTAGATCGAAAATATTGTTCAGATTTAAACTTTAGGTCGGAGACTTGTAGATCGTCTGATTCGCGTTGCCATCAGGGAAAAAAAAGTAGTGTTTCTTGCCAATGAAGAGGCATATCTGCGAGAATTAAAAGATTTGTCGTTTGGTGAAAGTGAAATCCCGCAAGAGAAAATTTCAAGCCCCACGAGAAAAGACTTTATGCAAAGACATTTGGAAAAGTCTGAAATATTTACAACCATGCACACGGTTCAATCTTTTCCCATCTGTGTGAACGCTATTGTCAGACACAGATTGTGTAGAGAGAATGAAATGATATTCACTCACCGGCACTTATATGTTACGTTGTCACGATGTCATTCCAAACACGGAATCAAAATTCAATGCGATATTGATGAAAAGGTAAAAGTGAAAAGAGATCGAAAATATGGACACAGGTGATATGACACAGGTATGGAGATATTGTTTGGCTTTAAACTTTAGGTTGGAGACTTGGAGATCGTCAGATTCGTGTTGCCATCAGGGAAGAGTAGTCTGTCTTCTCAATGAAGAGGCGAATCCGCGAGAATTAAAAGTTTTGTTGTTTGGTGAAAGTGAAATCCACATACGCGAGCAGCAGAGACGCAAAGTTGCAGGGGGGTTGGCGAGCGAAGAAAGCAGGGGATGAAGCCCCCTAGTTTACAATATAATAAAACACTCTGATCTCTCAGAGTAAACTGATTGGCCAGTTTGGCTTTGGTATGATTGGTCAGTAACGGCGACGTGCCCAAAAGACTGTGAGGCACACACATATAGGAGGCACGTTAAGGATGGGAACTATAAAGCTGGACAGAAGGTGAGCAAGACACCTCGAAATTAATGATAGAGTCGGAGAAGTGGACTTTATGAGAATGTGCTCAAGAGATGGAGAGGCGGTCAAGAAAGGTTCTGACACTCAAAGAGAAAGGGCATAGGATGCACACTGGGAGTCGCCGTCAAAGATGGGAAGTTTAAAAATAGGCAGGAGGTGAGAAGGGCTCCTCAAAAATAATGACGGAGCTTTAGAGAAGCATCACTGGTCACAGAGAGGTTTAGTCACGTGAAGAAGCTCGGGAAAGGTGCTGAAGGTACACGTAGGGCAAGAGATAACAAATATTTTTAAATTATACGATTAAATGTCATCGACAGGTAGCAAGCATGGCTTGTTCATGTCATTTTCTAACCTGCATAACCCAGACCAGGATCATGGGGTGGGCTGAAGCCTCTCGCAGCTAGCATAGGGTGCAAAGTAGGAACAAACATTGGACACGCCTCACACACAATGCAAGCACACACACTAGGACCATTTTAGCAGCACCAATTCACCTAAGCTAACAGGCACGGTGAGAACATGCAAACTCCACATAGGGAGCACCCCGGGATGAAAACTCTGGCGCTACCACTGCACCACCCTCCTTAATAAAGACATTAGAATAATTTCTGGTAAAATGACAAGCACTTCCCATTAGTAGCTTTTACTTCCATCTCTCATTTAGTTAGCTGACCCTGCCTGGTTGTGTTCAATTGCCTTCACTTATTTTTTATGTTATTTTTATTTTCTTCTCCTCTATCTCTACTATGTTGGCACACCACTTTCCATGGCCGCCGAAGTTCATGCATTGATTAGCCCTCATCTTATCTTCGCTGTTCAGCTTGTCTGCTTCTATTGTATCTTGGCAGAGGATTTCCACTTCTTAGGAATTTGTATGTAAGGAAATTTCCATGACATTGTCTCCCAAGGCTGCACTTCTCAGATTATGCCATCTACTGTCTGTAAGAAACAAAAAAGACCATTGGAACATAACGTGTTTAACCCAACTTAGTTTAACTCGAGGTTACGGGGGGCCCAGCATTTTATTTATTCATTTTTTTTACATATTAAGCTCCTTATTGGACAGGTTCAGGTCGCTGTACGCTTTTACAAACAAAATCAGAATAAAGCACCAAATCCCATATTGTATATAACGTTCTCAAACTCGCTTCATCCACCTGAGTTTGCATGGAGCCAATCAATTCTATGAGCTTCGGGCACAAGGCTGGAACCAACTTTACATGAGGTGCCACTCCATGACATGGCACAGGGAAAGTATTCAGATTGCGTCACTTTCTACACGCTTTATGGATTGGAAATGGAGAAATCTGCCCTTCTATTTACTCAATATCCCATAAGGGCAAAGTGACAACATGTTTTCAGCAAGGGTGTGTCACGAAAAATTTGTTAAAAATCTGCAACTGGAGTGTCTCACTTCTAGAAGTATTCAGACCCTTCGCTGTGGCACCCCAAACTGTGGTCAGGTGTATCCCCATTTGCTTCAATTCTTCTTGAGATTGTGGTGGACAGCCGGGATGCCCCTGTGACACTGGATCTGGGGGAGCAGCCATTGGATGCACACTATGTCACCCGGAACAAGGAGCTGCACAGCTTAATGAAGTGCAGCCTGAATGAGGTTAATTACCACCTGAAGCACTTCCAGGTGGGCTATAAGATAGATAGATAGATAGATAGATAGATAGATAGATAGATAGATAGATAGATAGATAGATAGATAGATAGATAGATAGATAGATAGATAGATAGATAGATAGATAGATAGATAGATAGTGTAGTCGGCAGGATTAGATAGCTAGATAGCGTAGTCGGCAGGATTAGATAGATAGATGTAAAAGGCACTCTATGATAGATAGATAGATAGATAGATAGATAGATAGATAGATAGATAGATAGATAGATAGATAGATAGATAGATAGATAGATATTTTAGCATAGTCTAGGATTCGATAGATAGATAGATAGATAGATAGATAGATAGATAGATAGATAGATAGATAGATAGATAGATAGATAGATAGATAGATAGATAGATAGATAGATAGATAGATAGGAAAGGCACTATATGACAGGCAGATAGATAGATAGATAGATAGATAGATAGATAGATAGATAGATAGATAGATAGATAGATAGATAGATAGATAGATAGATAGATAGATAGATAGATAGATAGATAGATAGATAGATAGATAGATAGATAGATAGAAAGCAAAACTAATGAAAAGAAAAGTTTTCTGGACAATTCTTCCATTATAATAGCTTCTACTTTGAAGGTTTGGTCATCTTATGAAGCTTTGTTCTCAGATGAACACTGACTTCACATCACAGACCTCCGGATATTCTTCCTCTAAGAGGTACGAGCACGGGACACACTTTACAGAATCCTGAGACATCTCTATTCCAGCCTCAGCATGTACCTCTTCCACGGACGCCATTGTCCAGAACTCTTTCCTCACAACAGGTCTCGGCTCCATTGCTGACGATATTGAGCACCTGGCTCCTCACTTTGTTGTTGGTCTTCCTGTTCTTCATCTTCCCCATCTTGGACGGATAAGAGTTTTCTTTGCAGGCTCACTAATGCCACATGCGCTGTGGTGTCGGGATGCATTCATAAGGAAAATTTGTAAACAGGTTTCTTTCAGCAGACGACCAGAAATGCTGCTGACTACGCCACTTGTGTACAGCAGGGGTGCTCCAGCTCCCCAGACACCCAACACAGACTGACACAGGGCACAAGTTAAAAGCAGAAAGAGTCTTTATTGTGGGAAACTCTTCTTATAACAAGCGTTTCCCACCACTGCCACAAGTACACCAATAAACACAAGTACAATTCTTTCTTTTCTTCTCTCTCTGTCTTCTAGTCACTGCTTCCTCCACCCAGCAAGCTTCGTCCACCTTCCACCTGACTCTGGCTCTCTGAAGTGAGGTAGGCAGATCCTTTTATTTTAGCTGCCCCACAAGTGCTTCCACACATCTGCCGATGTGGTCTGTCAGCACTTCGGGAGGTGAGGCAGAAAGCCCATGATGCAGGGCTCTTCAGTCCTCACAGCAGCCCCTGGTGGCGCCCATGACACCCAACAGGGCTGAGGTAAAGAACTCCAAATCCCATGATGCCCTGTGGGAACCCGGGGCACCACTGCAACCCAAGGGGGCTGCCATTTAGCATTCTGGGGAAGGCAGTGCCAAAAAAAGCTGCCTTCCCCCATCCTTGGCCGGCTGTCACTACATATCTCTCTATTATAATAAAAAAATCCTGGGACGAGATGAGACTTTTTAGCCTACGATGAGACGTGACTTTTTTAGAGAGACTCTTTCATGTCCCGCGAGACAAGACTTTGTGCTAAGAGATTAAACCCCATGGGGTTGGAAATAAAAGACAAAGAGTAGATGACAAAGTAGAACGTCGTAAAGAATACAAAAACGTTGGCGTGATACACATGCAGAGTAGGTTAGAGATAATGGAAGTACGAAAACTCGAAAGTCTCAAAAAAAGATAGTAAAGATCGCATTAGCGCAAACAAACGGAAATTATTAGTCGGTGAAATAACGGAACAGCGAAAAGAGATCGAATATATTGTTCGGATTTAAACTTTAAGTCGGAGACTTGTATATCGTCTAATTCATGTTGCTATCAGGGGAAAAGTAGTGTTTCTTCCCAATGAAGAGGCGTATCCGCGAGAATTAAAAGATTTGTCGTTTGGTGAAAGTGAAATCCACATACGTGAGCGACAGAGATGCAAAATGGCTGGTGTGTAGCGCAGGCTTTGGCAAGCAAAGCAAACAGGGAGTGTGAAGCCCCCTAGTAAATATATATGTAAATAAACATCAGGGTTTGTTATCTTCAGAGAAAACTTCAGGGCTTGTTATCTTGTAATTCCACTCCAAGTAGAGGGTTGGAGCTGCACTGCATGTGTTATATGTATAGTGTTGTAAAGTAAAAACAGTTATTTACTACAAAGTTATACCGTAGACCTGAAAATATTGTCACCTTATTTATTATGGTAAAATTCTGGCAACCCAGCTGCCATCACTTTACCGTAAATTTCATCCATCCATCCATCCATTATCCAACCCGCTATATCCTAACTACAGGGTCACGGGGATCTGTTCCGTAAATTTAAAATTATTTTTTTTACACTGTATATACAGTAAAACTTCCGCTGGACTAGCATTATGTTCTCCCCGTGTCTGCGTGGGTTTCCTCCGGGCTTTCCGGTTTCCTCCCACAGTCCAACGATATGCCGGTTAGGTGGATTGGCGATTCTAAATTGGCCCTAGTGTATGCTTGGTGTGTGGGTGTGTTTGTGTGTGTCCTGCGGTGGGTTGGCACCCTGCCCGGGATTGGTTCCTGCCTTGTGCCCTGTGTTGGCTGGGATTGGCTCCAGCAGACCCCCATGACCCTGCGTTCGGATTCAGCGGGTTGGATAATGGATGGATAGATGGATGGACTAACATTGCTGACAGGGTTGGTTCCTGCTTTGTGTCCATCGCTGCCAGGATAGGTTCCATCCCCATGTGGTTCTGAGAATGCAAGACGTGTGGCACAGTGGCACTGTGGTGTAGTGATGCCTTGTGTGGTCCTGAGTTCAGACCAACGTCTCCCTTTACTTCCCCAGCAATGCTTGATTCACCTCTCAGTGTTCACAAAGGAGGCAGACTCGGATTTTGCCAGCTGCTTTGGTGCCCACTGGTAGATACAAGTCTTCTCCTCTTTCACGGGCTGGGACTTGAGAGCGCAGATGTTCGCCGAACTTTGGCTCTTTATCACTGTGTACATAATGTCTCAGGCACGACGTCTGAAACAACAGTGCCAGCTGCTGATAGCCGAGTTGTCCCCACTCCCAGGAGGAAGGGAGGCAGGCCTGCCAATGACTTTAAAGACGTTGCCCCCTCAGCTCTTAGATGTAATCAGCGACTGTTTTCTAAACTCGGCATGAGGAGAGGAAGAGCCTGTCTTGATTTATTATTTTGTAGTAATCAGAAGAGAAACTCGTGGGAAGGAGGTCATGTTATCACAACATAAGGGATTTCACAACACTTTGGCAGAGCTTACATACGAAAAACGAAGGCAGCTAAATTTCATATTCGTAAGAAAAACTGAGCAAAGGTGGCAAAGTCGAAAAAAGAGACCAACCTGAGCACACTGGAGACAGTCAAGGGGCAGTGGAGGGGAATTAACAGCATATTAGGACATGTCAAACCATTAGGAAATCTAAAGTAAATATTTTACTGATGAATAAAAAGCTAAGCTGCGAGGCTGCTGTAGCAGATAATAGGCAGTTAGTCAAAGGTAGTGATGGCGAACCCCACAGAGTTCACTTTGTCACCATCAGGTACGTCATGTACAGTTAGGTCCATAAATATTTGGGCAGAGACCACTTTTTTCTAATTTTGTTTCTGTACATTACCACAATGAATTTTAAATGAAACAACTCCGATGCAGTTGAAGTGCAGACTTTCAGCTTTAATTCAGTGGGGTGAACAAAACGATTGCATAAAAATGTGAGGCAACTAAAGCATTTTTGGAACACAATCCCTTCATTTCAGGGGCTCAAAAGTCATTGGACAAATTAAATAACTGGAAATCAAATGTTCATTTCTAATACTTGGTTGAAAACCCTTTGCTGGCAATGACAGCCTGAAGTCTTGAACTCCTGGACATCACCAGATGTTGGGTTTCCTCCTTTTGAATGCTCTGCCAGGCCTTTACTGCAGCGGCTTTCAGTTGCTGTTTGCTTGTGGGCCTTTCTGTCTGAAGTTTAGTCTTCAACAAGTGAAATGCCTGCTCAGTTGGGTTAAGATCAGGTGACTGACTTGGCCATTCCAGAATTTTCCACTTCTTTGCTTTAATAAACTCCTGGGTTGCTTTGGCTGTATGTTTTGGGTCATTGTCCATCTGTATCATGAATCAATTTGACTGCTGTATTTAGCTGGATTTGAGCAGACAGTATGTCTCTGAACACCTCAGAATTCTGTCCTGTGTCACATCATCAATAAACACTAGTGTCCCAGTGCCACTGGCAGCCATGCACGCCCAAGCCATCACACTGCCTCCCTTCACCGTGTTTTACAGATGATGTGCTATGCTTTGGATAATGAGCTGTTCCACACCTTCTCCATACTTTTTTTTTGCCATCATTCTGGTAGAGGTTGATCTTGGTTTCATCTGTCCAAAGAATGTTTTTCCAGAACTGTGCTGGCTTTTTTAGATGTTCTTTAGCAAAGTCCAATCTAGCCTTTCTATTCTTGAGGCTTATGAGTGGCTTGCACCTTGCAGTGCACCCTCTGGATTTACTTTCATGCAGTCTTCTCTTTATGGTAGACTTGGATATCGATACGCCGACCCCCCTGGAGAGTGTTGTTCATTTGGTTGGCTGTTGTGAAGGGGTTTCTCTTCACCATGGAAATGATTCTGTGATCATCCACCACTGTTGTCTTCCGTGGACGTCCAGGTCTTTTTGCGTTGCTGAGTTCACCAGTACTTGCTTTCTTTCGCAGGATGGACCAAACTGTAGATTTTGCCACTCGTAATATTGTAGTAATTTCTCGGATTGGGTTTTTTCTGTTTTCGCAGCTTAAGGATGGCTTCTTTCACCTGCATGGAGAGCTCATTTGTCTGTTCACAGCAAAATCTTCCACATACAAGCACCACACCTCAAATCAACTCCAGGCCTTTTATCTGCTTAATTGATAATGACATAACGACGGACTTGCACACACCTGCCCATGAAATAGCCAAAGAGTCAATTGTCCAATTACTTTTGAGCCCCTGAAATGAAGGGATTGTGTTCAAAAAATGCTTTAGTGGCCTCACATTTTTATGAAATCGTTTTGTTCACCCCACTGAATTAAAGCTGAAAGTCTGCACTTCAACTGCATCGGAGTTGTTTCATTTAAAACTCATTGTGGCAATGTAGAGAACCAAAATGAGAAAAAAGTTGTCTCTGTCCAAATATTTATGGACCTAACTCTTGCCACTGCCATTGGTGTCCCACGGAGAGCGTGAATTTCTTGGTTCCCAAGAGTGATGATATAATGAACCCCAGCGTTGTGCATGAACTGAACAAGCTCATATCTCTAAGAATGGTGAACTTCACGCAGCGTATTTGCAAGTAAAGAACTTGAGCGTGAGCTACGCTAGTTCAGTTGTAGGTGACATTCTGGATCCGGTTTAGGTCCACATTAAACATTTCGCCTCGCCCTATAAGGCAGGGGTGGAGCCGAATCTGAATGCGGTATTCAGATAAGCACAAATAACGGATTTTTACAAATATTTATTACGTACAAATGTTTTGCCATTTATTTGTATTTGGAAAAAAATAACGTCAAATCAAATCACTGCTGTCTGTGTCTGCCTGCTTGTGCTTAAGCTGCACCCCAATGACACGAGCACACGGAGAAGCTCCGCTTTCGCTTTTAGGAAACACCCAACCTCCCTCTCTGAACTGCCTTTTTCCAGGGTTTCTTCCATTTTTTCCCTACAAGGGTTTTTTGGGAGGTTTTCATTTGTGTCTTCTTAGAGAGTCAAGGCTGGGGGGGCTGTCAAGAGGCACGGGCTGTTAAAGCCCATCGTGGCACTTCTTGGGTGATTTTGGGCTACAATACAATTTTTGGGCTACAATCAATTGTATTGTATGTGCTGGGAGCGAAATGTGGGGTGCAACTTATCTGGATGCCGTTTGTTGTTGGGTATAACTCACTAAAGTGTATTTACATAAAACAGTCTTCATGATTATTGTATTTTATTCAAGAACACTGTAATATAAGGCATGCAAAATTTGCTCTTTAAAAATACTAAATGAACTGAACGTGAACCTGTTCAAAATTGAAATAGTGGACTATGAACGTGGATTTATTCATTTGAATCAGAGTGAATTGAACTTTGAGTGAGTTCTTGTGAGGTGTCAACTTGCACAACACTGATGAACCCTACTGACCTATCACAGAATGTCATGGAGATTACGTGCCATCATAATGAAGACCCTCTGTCCTTGTTATTACACAACGATGGTGTGAAAGAAACGAGCCTGCATGATTAAAAGTTCAGAGCAAACTTCTGTTGCTGGAACTCAAATAGCAAGACCATCTTGATTGAGGTCACTTGGAAGGTGGAGATCTTTCAATGGGTAGCGTGACCCCTAAAGTTACAAAACTGTACGTAAGGAAACCATCTGCTCCGAAAGTAGAAAGGTCAAGTGGCACACCCGGGCTGTTATGCTGTCCCTTTCACTTTTTGTGCAATGACATTAAAAAACCCCGTCAGGCAGGACTGCCAGTTCTTAAACGTTTTTTTATGGACATCGTGAAACATCGTGAAAGCAATTTACAGCTCAGCCAAGCCCACTGTGAGCACAGTTCTGCACTTCAGGGGGGCTCACAAGGCCAGATGTGAGCAACGCTTTCGGATACATCTTGGAACAATTAGGAGCTAGTAAATATAAAAAGTAAGAAGAAGAGACGGGATTCTGTTGTGATGTATCTCACAAAGCCAGGAAAGAGGGTCTGAATCCCACCAGTCTGCCCAGAGGAGGTGTACCAGGTGTTCCATTAGAGCGGCTGACTTCAGCCTACACAAAATGGCGCTTCATAATCAACCATCCAAAAATATACCAAGAGAACTCCCGACTCGTTTTAAAAGGGCAACTGGGAGAAAATCGGGGCGTCGGAAACCAAAACAAGAAGCGAAAAACCAAAGCCTTTGAATGCAGATCAAAGATAAAGAATTTGTTGTCTGCAGGACGTGGTAGATTGGGTGACCTGTTAACCCCATTGTTGCAAATACCCGTAGGTCACGACCTCGGGAGAAACACCCCTAGCAAACGGAAACTGTTACCTAGACAACGGAATACAACATGGCAGACAGAAATGAAACCAAATCAAACAATTATAACAAAGTGCCCCAGAATATTAATGAGGAAGCTGCCCAAGCCACATCTGTCTGCACGTGAATTACGATTCGCCGACTCCCTCATCAACCCGCCATGCTACTGCACACCTACACCCCTCCACCAAGCGTGACAAAACTTGCACCGTCACGGACCTCTTTGATCACAATGACCTCTAAGGACACGCGCATAACAACCATCACATGTTCTAACAGCGGGCACCAAAAAATGCAGACAATATGCGCCAAACAGAAAGATCAAGACAGGACAAGATGAATTTGCAATTCAAATAGACTGGAAGAGAAAACAAGGAAAAATGACAGAAATTAATTCAGGGCTTCTAAACAAACCTCAAAAATGCAGATGCGGAGCTACTTGTAATAAAAGAAAAAAAGGAAAAAGTCTTAACAGATAGTACTTAATAATTGAAAAGAACAAAATGAACAGATCCTGTCTGTGTGTATGTCTGGTTGCTATGTCTCTGTCATTCCAACAGATGGTGCATCGCAAACCTGCTTTTTTTTAATTCTATACTAAATGACATATAACAGAGACATATGCATTGCATTTTTCATTCCAACAGATGGCGCATCACAAACGTTAACACTGTTTTATGAATCCCATACTAAATGGCATATAACATCACAGACATTAATACTGATTTTGCGAGTCCCATAACAAATGGCCTGCGGTGGGCTGGCGCCCTGCCCGGGGATTTGTTCCTGCCTTGCACCCTGTGTTGGCTGGGATTGGCTCCAGCAGACACCCGTGTCCCTGTGTTAAGATATAGCGGGCTGGAAAATGACTGACATGACATACCAAATGGCAGATAACAGAGGCATATACATTGCATGGTGAACTTCAAATATTAACGCTGAAGTATACAATTTGATTATTTTATCTAAGTTTGTCTTAGATTGGTAGCACAGCTAGTCTACCTTAATAAATGGATAAGTGTTTGTGTGTCTGTGTATCCATGTGACCATCATGCTGCCATGTCTCTGTCATTCCAACCACTGGCACATCACAAACATTAACACTGCTTTTACGAGTCCCATACCAAATGGCATATAACAGAGACATATGCATTGCATTTGTATTTCCAACAGATGGTGCATCATACACCCTGAATCTTAGATCAAATGACATATAACAGAGACATAGGTATTATTGCATGGTGCACTGCAAATGTTAATGCTGAGGTCCATGTTGATTACTTAGATTTCAAATATTCAATGACCAGAACAATACTATAAAACGCAATGGAAAACAATGAAAAGTGAACAAAGAAGACAAAAAGAAACAATTTAAACATACACCAGGGAAGGAACCCTGGTTTAACCATAACAGACATGTTGTGTTTGTTTAGTTTCTTAAAGTTTTAATTCATATGTCAAATATGAAATAGTATTTTTACCCCCACTCAATCTGTCAGGCAGCCAGAGCCTATTTCTAGAGACACTCAAAACAAGGCAGGAAACAAGCACAGCAGTCCACCACAGGACCCACTAGTGCACACACACTCACACACACTCTGGGTCAAGTTGAAATCTCCTCTTTGAAGCAACTCCTCAAATTCCATTCTCTGCCTTTCCGAGGTACTGAGAGCACAAGGCTGCATGGACGACCTGTGTAAAAAGGGAAGGGTCTGAAGACTTTCAGCAGGCGCTATATGCTCCTCGTTTCCGAGTGTCCTCTCACCACAGATCTTCTTTTACTGGGTGTGTTGCAGCTCATTTCATGTTTATGTTTCATTATTCATTTTTACCTCAGTAAATTTGTTTTACATAGAAAGCAGTAAAATGTTAAGAAAATGTTTGCCTGGCAGAAGGCCACACGCAAGTAAACTTGGCAGGCAGACAGGAAAAGACGACGGTGAAAGTGATAATAAATCTGCTCATTTTTAAAAACACATGTGAATTAGGGAAGTGAGAGAGAATCATTTTTCTCACCAGGGATACATGTGTGCTCCTTCTGTTTTGTTGTTGAGAAAGCATGTCTGGTCAGCAAGAAGGGACACACCGTATGGGAAAATAAAACAGTACTAGCTTGCTGCCCATTGTGAAGGACAGCCGGGTCCCATGCCCGGCAGGGACACCCCTGCTGCATCTGTTCCGGGGGAGCCACCATGGGCAGCTCAATACCTCCCCCGGGACGCTTGATGGCAGCCTCCCTGGTAGACGATGATTCCCCAACCGGGCGCAAGGCTCCATGGGAGATGGAGTCTTCCACAGCCTGGTTGGGGGCTTGGATGGCTGCCAGGGGGAGCTGCATGGACTTTCCAGCCCAGCTGGTCGACTCGTCAGCCCCACCCGGAAGGTCAATTAGGGCCAGGTAATCAAGCACCTGGAACGCTTCCGGGTGGGGTATAAAAAAGGCCAGCCACCACCACTCGAGAGAGCAGGAGCAGGAGCAGGAGCAGGAGCAGGAGCAGGAGCAGGAGCAGGAGCAGGAGCAGGAGCAGGAGCAGGAGCAAGACCAAGACCAAGACCAAGACCAAGACCAAGACCAAGACCAAGACCAAGACGAAGCTCCTGGAGAGAGAGAGTAGAGGTGGCCCAGGGACAAGGCGAGAAAAGGCCCAGGAGAAGGGAGACTGGGGCTAAAGCACTGTGAGTTGTGCGGGACTAAGCCTGAGGAGGAGGAGGAGTGGTGGTGGTGCTGAGGTGGAGAGAAGAAGTGAGGGTTGTTGTGTTTGAAGTGCTTTTGGGACTGTGTTGGGCCTGTGGGACACGGGGAAGGCGTGCCCCATGGCTGAAGAAGAAATAAAGTGCATTTTATTTAAGTATGTGCCTCTGCCTGAGTCTGTGCCGGGTCGGGCGCTATATAGCGCCTTTTACACCATCCAAGACGGGATGAACATCAACAGTCAACACAGAACAAAGCGATTACCATCTGTTGGAATGCATTTTGTAATGCATTTAGTAATAAAATGCATTGCATTTGTCATTTCAACAGATGGCACATCACAAATGGTTGAAGTCCTAAAATGCATTGCTACAAATGTTTGTGATGTACCATCTGTTGGAAAGACAAATACAATGTATATGCCTCTGTTATATGCCATTCGGTATGGGACTGATAAAAGCAGTGTTAATGTTTGCTATGCACCATCTGTTGGAATGACAAATGCAATGCATTATATTACTACAAATGTTTGTGATGCATCATAAGTTGGGAAAGACAAATGGAATGTATATGTCTTGATTATATGCCAATAAATAATAAAAGCAGCGTTAATGTTTGTGATGCCCCATCTGTCGAAATGACAAATGCAATGCATTTTATTACTACAAATGTTGGTAATGTGCCATCTATTGGAAAAACAAATGAAATGCATATGGCTCTATTATACGTCATTTGGTATGGGACAGATAAAAGCAGCGTTAATGTTGGTGATGCACCATCTGTTGGAATGACAAATGCAATACATTTTATTACTACAGATGTAAACTCTGCTGATGTGAAGAATTAAAAACAAAAGAAGAACTGAAAGAAATGTCAGGAAAATGTTTAAGGTCACTTGTGATTAAAATCGGAAGGAATTACCAACAAGGGAAGGATATGCTGACTGAGTGTGAATGAGCTGTGGTAGTCCCCTGCTTCTCTTTTCTTTTAAACTGTAACCACACATCAAATTGGCGCCGCTATCCCACACACTCTCAGATCCTCCTGATGTGACATTTTGGCACCAGTTTGTCTGCAGCAGCTCATGGCAATGTGAGGTTTGGCCATTCTGTTCACCTTATGGGCCTCTTTGATTTTGTTTGGAGGTCTCACCTTTCTGAGGGTCTCACAATGCATTGTGGGTATTTACCCTCACTTTGACTATGTACCTTTGACTACGTCCACACCACTATCTTTACATTTAAGAACGCAGACTTCAGTCTCCATTTCTACCTTGGTGTTTTTAACCCCAGAGAATGGAGACTTTTGAAAGGCCTCTTGAGAGACACTGTGACTGGCTGAACAGACCAAGGGACTCCAGAAGAAATGCTGGGGTACCAGCCAGGCTGCCCTGTGTAACTGGCATGAAAAGATGACAGAAAAGATGACGTGCATCTAGCACCAAAATAAAGCTCCCCTCAAACAGCCTCTCCAGATAGAAATACACCAATGGGATGACTGCCTACTCAAAGTGCAACATCACCATTTGGGGACTGTCTATATTTATGGTGTCAGTGCCGGAAGGGGCGGGGCCATCTTGGAGTACTGTGGGCGAGGCTAAGCATCCTCCTTGGGTGTCTTATTGGAGCTATGGGGAAAAGAGAATATAAAATAGCAGCGCCCCCTTCTGTCCTGGAGTGGCATGACTTACCTCATTGGAGCTTGGAAGGTGGTCCACAGGCACACATGTGTGACAGCTTATTAAATCTGCACACGCTGGCTCAGCATTGCAGTATGGATGAGTGAAAACACACTCTAAATGTGTGCTCTGATTGGTTCAGCTTAATACGCGGCCCTCCTCTGATTGGGTCCTCTACATTACAATTTCTTATTCCCCTGGCTGGTCACTCTTCATGGAAGATAAAACAAATTCTGTCATGGCGGACACGAAGGAGTTGCTATCCACTGCACTTGTTGTGTTGTTTCCCTGTGTAAATTTAAATTGTGTTTTGCAGCAAAGGAAATTATTTTCCCCAAGGGCTACCCCCCCAAAGCCTTGCGGTCAATTAAATTGATCAGGTGTGCATGCTCAGAAATCAGAAATCATCTTGGGGGACCCCCTCACTTGATGAAACGACTGGGTGTTGATGTGCTAAAATCATCACAAGGGGGAACTCCCATCATCTTGGGACATTTGGTGAGGTACAAGTAGACGTGAAATTCAGAGAAACCATGAAGAGCACCATGAGGAGAGAATTACAGAGAAGGAAGCCCTCAGTGAAAGTCGGAAAGGCCAGTGTGGTCAGGCCGGCTGGTGTTTGTTGTTGTCTTTTCAGATGTTTGTAAAACGCCCTTTTTGTGGTCTGGTAAACTTGTTTCAGATGCTGCAGGGTGGCTCCTCGATGATGATCTCCAGAACTGTAATGGGTGGAAGAGTAATGTTTTACAAACAGTTACATTCCTCAGAATTGTGGTTTATGGCAATGGCACTCTGGACGCATTTGTTTTGTTTTCACCCATTTCAGAAATCAGGACTACAGTGAACCACAATTATTGGAAGAGACCAGAGTGGCACTGCGGACCAGCTGTTTGTGCCAACGCCTTAAGGTCAAAAGTTCTGAGTTTGAATCCGGCATCACCACTGTCTGTGAGAGTGAACACCCGCTCCCTGTGTCCATGCGGCTTCTCCTTTTATGTCTAACATCTATCTATCTAATCCTGCCAACTACGCTATCTATCTATCTATCTATCTATCTATCTATCTATCTATCTATCTATCTATCTATCTATCTATCTATCTAATCCTGCCTACTACACTATCTATCTATCTATCTATCTATCTATCTATCTATCTATCTATCTATCTATCTATCTATCTATCTATCTATCTATCGCATTCCTTTATCAATACACTCCATAAGTGAAGAATCATCTGAGAATGTCTTCTCTGACCTCCTGTTAAATTTCTAGACTAAGGTGTAAAGAGTGAAGAGAAGAGGACACAGACCTGTTCCTTGCGGTGCTCCAGTGTTGCTCACACAGTCCTTGATCCTCACAAACTGTGGTCTTCCCGACCGACAGATAGTTCATCATCCAGGACACCACAGGCTTACCCACCTGCATATCTCTGAGGTTACCCCTTAACACTGCGATGCCTCTGTGGTGTGGCGGGTCTGCCAGTTTTAAATCCATAGAGCCGTACCAGTCTCCGTGGGTGCAATTGCATGACTGTGGGGAGTTAATGAGGTAGTTGGAGCAAGTCGCACCTGGATGTGCAGGTGCAATCATTCTCAATTCCTTCATTGGCTTCCTGTGGCAGGTGATTAAGGCGCTGTGCCTACAGAGACGTGCGGGTATATATAAGGGTTGGCACAAGGAATGGGGGAAGAAATCAAGCGGGGAGAAATCAAAGATGGGAGAATCAAAGAAAAGGAAAAAGGATCGAAAGTGAAGTAAGTTAAAGGACATGAAAGGCAGGCTTGGGAAGTACGATCTGTCCACCTGGAAGGAGGAAGCAGTCCGAGCTGGGGCCCCATGAAGGAGCGTTAGCTGTGGCGCTGTAGGAGCTATTTCGCTCCAGTGAACATCCAGGTGGAGTGTGGCGAGCAAGGCAGGTGCCCTCCCTAGGCCTCTGAGGTGCGACCAAGTGAGCGCAAAGGAAGAAGGGAGGAGAGCCGACCTCGGACGATCTGGCCGTGATGCCTGGAGGCAGCCAAGATGGAGGTCGGCCAAAAGGAGCTCGTGGCTGCTGAGTCTCCGCCGGCTACGTGAGCAATGGGTGAGCCGGGGAGAAAGAGAAG
The DNA here is from genome assembly GCF_900747795.2 of Erpetoichthys calabaricus. Taxonomy (NCBI): domain Eukaryota; kingdom Metazoa; phylum Chordata; class Cladistia; order Polypteriformes; family Polypteridae; genus Erpetoichthys; species Erpetoichthys calabaricus. The sequence goes on along the minus strand of NC_041408.2, from coordinate 4,174,047 downwards.
GAAGTGAGGTGAGATCGGGAGGAGTTAGACGGCATTTTAACCTAACATTTTAATGGATTTATTTATTGATGATTTTTTTTATCCCCAATTTTCATTAGATTTTATGGATTTATACATGTACTGTGTTATTTAGAACCCTGCACATCGGACATGGACTCTTTTTGGTTTTACTTTTGTTTTGACTGGTTTTTAATAAAGGCACTTGAGCACTTTTTCCACCATCCTCTGACATCATCATAGAATTGTCCTCATTTGTCAGCTCATCTCTGTCATAACTATTCGACGGTGTTGGTTCAGCAGACTCCCATGTGGGAAGAGGGAGTCCGTAGGGTACTGGCATCATCACAGCTTCCATAACACCAGATGTAAAATACAGGACAAATAAATGTTAACTTTGGACGTGTAAATTGGAGCTGACATATGAGACTGTCCTACAAAATATGGGACATCTGGTCACCCTCTTTGAATCTCTTGGATGTGAATGAGTCTCACGTTACAAAGAAACAAAAGGCTGAATAACCGCCATTTGGAAAATTGTGAGGGGGAACTGAGAGCCCGTAGATTAGCACCGAGATATCTCCTAACCTTTTAATCCTGTTAGCATCGGAACAGCGTGTACGGCTATTATTTTTTCAGATAATTTATAAAATAAAAAACACAGTGGTAACTTGGCAGGTTTTTTCAAAGTATAAATGCCTTTACTGTGAATCAGACAGGAACCATTCTTTTGAAAATATCCTGGATTTCAAACACTCTCAAAACGTTAAAGCCAGACCTACAGCACTGCAGTGGTCACCATGGTGGGTGGGACGCAGCCAAGAAAGAAAAGAAAAGCTGAGCATCACACCCAGTGCACTGGGGGATCAAACCATTTCACTCTGTATGACTAAACTAACAAGAAAGGCACTATATAATAGATAGATAGATAGATAGCGTAGTTGGCAGGACAGGATTAGATAGCTAATCTAAGGCCTACCACTTAGGCCTACCACTTTGCACAGCTGCTTCAGCAATGAACTCCATTCAGATTCAGTGTCCCCCATCTTCCTTGGAATGCAAAAGAACTTTGTCTGGAGGTGCAAGCTGAAGATCTTCCAGGCTTGCTAGCGATTCTATCTCTCAGCTGGCCTGGGAACACCTTGGTATCCAGTTGGAGGAGGTGGAAAAAGGGAAGTCTGGGTATCTTTGCTTGGACTGTGTGAGAGGATGATTTAGGGGTAACTTTAGTGAAGTATTTTGATTTGCAGAGCACATTGATATATATAATAATTTGTTTTAGAAATGTCGTGAGGAGATCTATTGAAATGGTTAAGTAAATTAAAGACAAGGATGTATCAACAGAAGGTGTACACAAAATTTAATACGAATTTATTAAGAGATCAGCAGATGTCCTGTAAACAACCAGACTGGATGGTTGTCACATACACAGAGAGCTCAAGGATAGTAGTTGAACCTAAAGAATATAAAAAGAACAAGAGTGTGACAGAATAGACTTTTATTTTGATAAGTTATTTGGGTAGAAGCCAACAAACCAATCAGAGTAAACGTATATATTAATCAGCACCGTTATGTACATTGTGCCCTTTGACCATTCTGATCATTCTGTGACAGACCACTGTGATGGATGCGCTCCTCTTTGGCATTTGCTGAATGGATAATAAGAGACACAATGGACAAGCTTCCTCCTGCCTGATTACTGACTCAAAGAGGTTTTATGAAACTCGTCCTAGTAGAGGATAAGTTTCTTTCTTTAATTAACAAGTTGATTTCTTCCATAACTGTTTGCCCCCACGACTCAGCTTCTGATAAGTGGCAGAAAACGGAGGTGTTGATGAATGGACATCCGTTTGTAAGTCCGGTTGTGACAAAGAACTGAAAAGGTTTTTTTGTGGTTTATTATTTCATTTTTTCTGATAATCTTTACAGCTACTTTAATTGTTTAAGTTTTTCACCTCGGTTCTGTTCATTATTTTATTTCAGTTTATGAAGAATTTTTTGTGAATAGTTTTCATTTTCGTTTCAGCTTTCGTTTGCTCTAATAACCTTACTCTGCGCTACGAGTTTTGCTCAGATTCCCGACTGGCTGGCGTGCTTTTCCTTTTGCGCCTTCACGGGTTTAATTTGGGCATTTTGGTCCAGACCAGCGCTTTGGTGAGTTAATGTGCCGGATGTCCATGCGGAGCTGCTGGCCGCAGTGCCCGATTATCTGCTGCTGTGGCTGTCTTTTCGTGTCATTCAGTACAAACATCTCCAGATACACCAGGGCCTTCTTTCTACTTACGTTTCATAATTTTGTTTTTTCTTTCTCACAAATGTATTTGCTGTCATCCTGGACTGTTTTAGACTGAGTGGAAGAACCTGTGCTGCCACAGAGCGTTTCCTTGAACAGAAAGCCAAAAATATAATTAGCAGCAGCTGCGACAAACAGAGTAGAAGCTGCTTGGAAATATATAAATCATGTGTGTTGTTTTAAACGTTTTCCAAACCGTGACAACAATGCCACGTGTATAGTCGATTGTGGATCTGCACATCCAGCGACATAAGGGACAGAAAAAAGAAATAAAGAAGGAGCAAAACAAACGAGTAAAGCCTCCCCCACTGGACGATCAAAACCACTTCCGCCAGTTCATGTCAAGCCGCATTAAAATGAATACAATGACGACACTGTCCCAGGACGCTCCTAGAGATGTTTATGCCATCTGCATTGAATTTGAAACGCCGCTGGCATTCATTTATTTTCTAATGTGGGGTCAGGGATCAGTGCTGAGGCCTCACAGCTTCATACATCAAGATCCCAATCTCAGACGGTCACTGCCTGCGTGATGTTCTCATGTTCTCTCCTTCTCCGAGGTACTTTGCTTTCCTCCTGTAAATTGCATAAATTGGGCCTGTTGTGGGTGAGTGTGCCCTGCAAGTGTCTGATGCCACACCTGACACTTTTTGTGGCACTGCACATTGTGGCGCTGAGCTCCAGTTGCACTTGATCTTACGGTCGGACATGTGGATCTGTGGATCTCCTCACAGGCTCTACTCTGTCAAGGTGTGTAATTACTCCGCCGGACCAGGTGGGGGCGCTACCGCTAATACTGTCTTCTCCTTCTCTCCTCCCAGCACAGTGAAACTGGCCAGTGAGGACACCGGAGTCCATCTGATTGAAGGGAGCTACCGCTAGACGGACCTCTGATGGTGACAGCTTAATACTCTTTATTTTGAAAGCTCGATGCCAGGGCTGGGTTTCCCACCACAATGGGTGATCTTGGTGGCCACAAAACTTTGCTGACAGTTCGTTCCTCTGTGAAGAACGTTGTGAATTCGAGAAAGTGACTCACGAGAAGTGTGACATGTCGCTCCATCCTGTTGTACCCACTGGTTCACAGCTTCCTAACTAATGCACAGTTGGGGCTGCTGACCCCGTCACGACAACGAGGCTTTGCGATTGCGATGGCACCCGCCTGTATAACAGCATGAGCCAGCCGGTCGGAAATGGTTCGGCTTTTTGTGTGCCACCCTTTATAATGAGATAAAGCAGCTGACATTGGCTTTGCTAATGGAAGGCATCAAAACATTCCAGCTCTTGGTTTAGGCTCGGTACAACACAAAAAAGAAAAACAGCAACACAAAATTTGCACAGATGGCGCACTGGGTGAATGTAAAGCTTCTGTTAATGGAAAACATGTTAAAGGATGTTTAAGGCTGACACCACAATTCTGTTTTCTGGCCCACACACTGACTCTGAACAGTATTGCAGCTCTGCCCCCTGCTGGCCACTATCCCACCACCCCACACCTTCACTGGTATTAAAGGGGGCTACACAGTCTGTAATGTATATCACTGGCCTCAGCAAGGTCATCTGTGGTGTCACATAACGCCATAAATTTTGAAATCCTCAGACTCCTGTTCAGCTGCTGTTTCGTGTTGTGACCTCCTTGTGACCCACAGTGGAGCTCAGATGACATCCTGTTGGAGTCTTTCACATGAAGGCCTTTGCACTCCTGACAATCTGCATTTACTGTATTGACTAAAGCTGAGTCCTTATATTGGGGTCATTTATATATATGTTTATATATAAAAAAATATATATATATAAAAAAATATATATATGTATATATGGTATATATATATATATTTTTTTTTAATCCACCACTCCAAAGTAAATTCAATTCATTATAAAGCCAATTCATGTTTGAATGTGACAGAAAAGTCAACAAGCATTTCCAGTGCGTCTGATTTACGGGAGCTGAGAGCTTAGCATGTCCAGGTGTTGGTCGTGTGCTGCTGACTTTACTGGAATTTTGACTTCACTGCTTCGCCTGCACCCATCTGTCAAGTATTTCAGTTTTATGATACGGTGAGAGTGTGGAGAGAAGGTGTTTTATTATTTGAACAGGAGAAATGGATTGAAAATAATAATGAGGTGCGCGATAAAGAGCTGCGTATGCACCATATCAGATATCCATCCATCCATTTTCCAACCCGCTGAATCCGAACACAGGGTCACGGGGGTCTGCTGGAGCCAATCCCAGCCAACACAGGGCACAAGGCAGGAACCAATCCCGGGCAGGGTGCCAACCCACCGCAGCCATATCAGATATGTGTGTAAAAAAAAAAAAAATCAATACAAACAAAGCCAATGCCTTTATTAAGAAAGCAAAGGACAACTTCACGTCACGAGTCCAGCTTAATAACAAGAAAATCCAAACTGTACAGTCGTATGCTGCTAGAGAGTCAGGGACCAGGCATGGAGATCAGTATGGTGACGAACCAAAGGAGGTGGCACGTGCATCTAATGAACGGCGGCCCATGGATGCTTCCCTCATCCAGCCCAGGAGCACTTAGGAATTCTCAAGGAGGTGCATTTGATAAGGTGCCACATGAGAGGGTGGGCATTAAACTAAAAGAAGTGGCAGTTCAGGGGGTGGAGTGTAGATGAGTGCAGAATTGGCTCACACACAGGAAGCAGAGGTTGATGGTGCGAGGAACCTCATTAGAATTGGCCGATGTTAAGAGTGGTGACCAGCAGGGGGCAGTGCAGGGGCCGCTGTTATTTTTAATATCTATAAATGATTTAGATAGGAATATAAGGAACAAGCTGGTTAAGTTTGCAGATGATACCAAGATAGGTGGATTAGCAGATAATTTGGAATCCGTTAAATCATCACAGAAGGACTTGGACAGCAGACAGGCTTGGGCAGATTTGTGGCAGATGAAATTTAATGTCAGTAAATGTAAAGAATTACACATAGAAAGTAAAAATGTGAAGTTTGAATACACGATGGGCGGTCGGAAAGTCGAGAGTCCACCTTATGAGAAGGAGTTAGGAGTCGTAGTGGACTCTAAGCTATGAACTGCCAGACGGTGTTCAGAAGCCATTAAGAAGGCTAACAGAATGTCAGGTTATGATGTGTGGAGTACAAGTCACAGGAGGTTCTTCTCAGTCTTTATAACACACTGGTGAGGCCTCATATGGAGTACTGTGTGCAGTTTTGGTCTCCAGGCTACATAAAGGACATAGCAGCACAAGAAAAGGTCCACAAAAGAGCGACTCATCTGATTTCAGGACTACAAGGGATGAGTTATGAGGAAAGATTAAAAGAGCTGAGCCTTTACAGTTTAAGTAAAAGAAGATTAAGAGGAGACCTGACTGAAGTGTTTAAAATTATGAAGGGAATTAGTCCAGTGGATCGAGACGGGGACTTTAAAATGAGTTCATCAAGAACACGGGGACACAGTTGGAAACTTGTGAAGGGGAAATTTTGCACAAACATTAGGGAGTTTTTCTTTCACAAAGAACGATAGACACTTGGAATAAGCAACCAAGTAGTGTGGTAGACAGTAAGACTTTAGGGACTTTCAAAACTCGACTTGATGTTATTTTAGAAGAAGTCAGTGGACAGGACTGGCAAGCTTTGTTGGGCTGAATGGCCTGCTCTCATCCAGATTGTTCAAATGTTCTAAAGGAGATGGAGGCTGGTCTGGAGGAGCAGAATAGAATAATTCTTATCTGTCTGCCTTCATAAAAATACCATTTTCATTCCTTTATCTGTGCCTGAACTTGAGTTTACACTCTCTGAATATGTGAAGTCAGTCGGACGTCTGTTAGTCAGACTTGGCTTTGCTGGGAAAACCTTATGAAATCGCTTTGAGAATAAAGTTATTAAAGTTGTGAAAGGTCGGATTTCCTGCAGCACAAAGCTCTCATGGTGTGCCCAGACCTGCTGAGCCTTTTCCTAAACCGAGGTCAGGACCTCATTGTCTAGTGACACAGGCTGGCTACAGCACCATCAGGTACATAATCAAGAAACAAAAATCACAAAGTTGGTGATGAGGAGGTAAGATAATAGGCTGTTTATAATTTCGCCGAAGTTAGCTTTCTGGACATTAAGAGGATATCGTGAAGTATTATGGAAAGCTGCTTCCTCACTGGAGAGCAGAGAAGCTACAAATAGACGCCGTGAACTCTGAAACATGCAGTATCCACAATCGGGCAGTAAATCAAGTTTGACCTTTCCATTGAGAAAAACAACACAAAGCCCAAGCTGAAAAGTTCTAAAATGTCCAAATGAGCAACACAATTGGAATGGCAGAGGTTAATATAGGGTCATTACTGTCACACATGCTAGCATGCTTATTAGCACGCAACATGTCACCTTTCTCCGACACCATGCTTAGTCACTTCTGTGTAGAAGTGCAACAGGACAGTGAGGAGGACCCTGCTCGGCTCCCCACTCCTGACGTCATGCTCCCCTTCGGCCTGCAGCCTCTGTCTCGGATTAGCACGAATATATCACTCCTGCAAGTGAACTATGATTCTTAGCGTGATGAGAGAGGTCGCTAAATCAACCGGAATGTTCAAGCAAATTCTAGAAAAAAATCCGATCTCAATCCGTGAAGTAGTTCTCTCGTTCGCTAGCTAAGCGGAGGTAAGGAATGCCCCGAGGCTGACGCATGAGTGAGAAGGGCTCCACCCTGCTGCGTGTTTCTCGTATTCACACAAATAAATCAGTTCCACCCCCGAACTCTGATTCTTAGTGTGATGAGAGAGGTCGCAAAATCAACCGGAATGTTCAAGCAAATTCTAGAAAAAACCCTGATTTAAATCTGTGAAGTGGTTCTCTCGTTCGCTAGCTAAACGAATGTAAGATATGCCCCTCCCACCTCCCCTTGGCCCACTGCGTGTTTCTCGGATTCACGCAAATAAATCTGTACCGCAAGTGAAGTATGATTTTTAGCATGATGAGAGAAGTCGCAAAATTAACCGGAATGTTCAAGCAAATTCTAGAAAAAAACCCGATCCAAATCCGTGAAGTAGTTCTTTTGTGAAAAGCGGACAGACAGACAGACGTTGGATTTTATATAGACAGAGGTTATTATACTCTATGGACAGATGTGCGTGGACACCCCTCCAAGAAAGCCACCATATCATCTCTAATGACTTTAACGTGCCTTCTTCAGGGACCTCTCTGTATTTTGGCTGTGATCGTCCTTCCCCCAATTCTAACCGGTATCCATGTCCCAGCTCCCCCATAGCATGATGGTACCACCGCCATGCTGCACCTATTAGGCAGGTGAGGAGCAGTGCTTGGACTTCTTTCCATAGGGTTCAACCTTTGCCTCATTAGATTCTCTGCTCTGATGTGTGTACCACGTGTGTGACGGCTTTATAGCAGCGTAGGCCACCAGGCAAATTAGTGCACTTGGGCCCCTGTTTCAATAGCAAAACAGAAACATACACAGGCATCAGAAACATTGTGGGCCCCCATGCTCTTGATGCCCCTAGTCAGTGCCCATTGTGCCCATACGTTAAGACAGCCCAGGGAGAGACTTTGGATCTGTGAAATGGCAGGAGGCTACCACAGGTTGCCCATTCTGCCCATACGTTAATTGACGTCATGACCATGTGCCCGCTTGGAGACGGACTCATAAGCCAAGTGGACTGACATACTGTATGCCCTCTCTACTAGAAACACCTGATTGATGGCGTACTGCTGAGGTGGTTGTCCTTCTGACATGCCCTTCCATTTCACAAGTGGTCTTCTGAAGCTCTGCTAGAGTGACCATTGAGTTCTTGACCACCTACCTGACCAGAGCTTTTTTTTTTTTGCTTGGTTATTTAGACAGCCCAACTCTAAGAACAGTCCCAGTGGTTCCAAACTTCTTCTACTTCACCATTCTGGGACCTCTCAAAGCTTAACAAATGATGTGAGCCCATCATCTGTGCCTCACCACAATTCTATCATGGTGGTCTACAGAGAGTTCCTCAGACTTCATTGGTTTGGTTATTGTCCCGACTTCCAATGTGGAATACACACAGGGACACATGTTCCTTTCTAAATGACGTCCAGTCACTTCAGTTGCCCACAGTTGGACCCCAATCAAGTTCTGGACACGTCTCAAGGAGAATCAAAGCAAACAGGATGACCTGGAGCACAATATGAAGTGCCGCAGCCAAGGGCCAGAATACTTAGAGGAATGAAAGATTTCAGTTTTTGATTTTGTAAAAATTTAGAAACCTTTGTGAAGACGTTTTCATTTTGATAGGTTAGTGAGTGTAGAGTGGTGGGCAAAAATGGCAAAAGTCTCCATCAAAATTAAAATGCTTAACTCATGCAAATGTGCAGAAAGTAAAGGGGTCTGAAAACTTTATAAAATAAAGAAGCATTAAAATGGATAAAAGATATTTAACAGTATGGCCTACAATGAAAATGTCAGTACAATCATCGCAAAATCAGTATTGAAGTCTTAAACTGACCTATCAGGTAATTCATTTAAGTATTTTATTTATACCTTACAGCACAATGAAAAGTACCAGGATACTTGGAATCCGCATCAGTGAGGACCTGACTTGGTCTTACAATACACAACAGCTCATTAACCGAGCACACAAAAGACTGTTCTATCTGAGGAAGTTGAAGAAATGTGGCATGCCAACCAAAATTCTCACCACTTTCTACAGGGGTACAATACAGAGTGTTATCGCCTGCTCTGTTATTGTTTGGGACGGTAACTGCTCCTTGCAGGAAAAGAAGGCACTCCAACGTGTAATTAAAACTGCACGGCAACCTTCTCCTCCCTACAGGACATCTACACTAGTAGGGTCATCAGGAGGGCGCGCAACAGAATTAAAGACAATACTCATCCTCAACACATGTTTTTCACGCTGCTTCCCTCAGGGAGGCGCTACAGGAGTGTGAAATCACGCACCACGAGACTGACGCATAGTTTATTTCCACAAGCAATCAGACTCCTCAACAATGCTAACCCCAACTCATAACCTCATAAATGGTACTGACTGCTGTGGTATGTCATCAGGCACTGAGCACCTTATTTTGTAATCTTATAATTATAATTGCTATTTTTTTTTATACTTCTTTTGTCTTTCTGTCTTTGTAAATGAAGGTGAGCAAGCAAAGTAAGAATTTCATTAAACGGTTTGAACATGTGTTTTTGCCGTGTATATGACAATAAACTTCTTGTATCTTGTATCTTGTAAATATCAGGTTTCGTGTGCAGACACATTCAAGAAATTCCTGAACTCTGTACAGCGGGATTCCTTCAGATGTTTTTTTTTTCTTAGAAACCTTCTTGAGGACAAATTCTGCTGGGCTTGCAGGGACAGCAAGCTCCACTAGGGGGAGCTCTGACCTTGTGTTCCTTACAGAGGAACAGGCGAACTTCAAGGGGACTGGCAGTAATCCCAACCATCCAGTACTTACAGGAGGGGACTTGAAAAGTTTAGAAGACCACTGAGCTCGGAGTCAGTACGGATTAATCAGGATTTCCACCCTGGCTTTAAATTATTCGGCTGTTTTTATGAATTCAATATGTTTCTGTTTTCATTCTTGTTACATTAGATCACGGTTTCTAAAACCTTTTTTGTCTCGTGACCCAATCCTGCCCTTCTTGGTTTCTTTGAGTCCCATACCATGATGATTATCAGATCAGGGGGTCCACCAGTCCCATACCATGATGATTGTCAGATCAGAGGGTCCACCAGTCCCATACCATGATGATTGTCATATCAGGGGGTCCACCTTCGAGAATCTCTGTCGACCCTTGTAGTATGGGGGTTGGGTTCACGAATGAGAATCACAGCTGATCGCCACAGCGGACCAACTGCAGAGCCACACCGCAAGTCTTCACCAGCAGTTTCATGGCGTAAGTGATGTCACCGCTTGTCTAGAGTAAGTGCTAATGACACTAACCCCGAACCTCAAGTGACCACTAATCTTAACCGTTTACACGACATGATAACCACAGTAACCTCTAACGTTAACTTCCATATCGATTCATTCAGGCTCATGAATCAGTTCACATGATTCACTTACGGAAGCCGAGAGAGGACATGCAATATCGTTATTTTTTAAAATTGTCTCCTCGAGATAATGGAATAATTTTATCGAGATCTCGCAAAAATGAAAATTTGTCTTCTTGAGATAACGGAATAATTTTATCGCGATCTTGAGAAAGCGAAACTTACCCTTTGCTGCTGGCATCAGGCTCGCTTAGATTGCAACACCTATACAGCTGAAGCCTTGCTAACCGTCTTCTTAAATGACGGACACTAACGTTATTATTTTCTAAACTAAGGCATAAACATACAGTATTTCAGCCTGCATCAGCCCCTGATTGAACAAAAATGTGACGCTCTGATCAATACAGTTCTGCTGTTCTGACATTTCAAACAGGATGTGGCTTCAATAAGCTAAACATTAAACGTTAGATACAATTATGTCATAATTTCGAGAAAACAAGGTCTTTTGTTTTATCGAGATCTCGGTAAAATTATTCCTTTATCTCGAGAGAACAGTTTGTTTTCTCAGGATCTCGATATGGGCCATTTGCGAACAGTTCGTTCTTTTTGAACGACTTTTTTCCGAGAGAGCCGAGAGAGGATGTGCATTATCGTAATTTTTTTTAAATTGTTTCCTCGAGATAAGGGGCTAATTTTATTCGAGATCCCGAGAAAACAAACTTTGTTCTCAATATCGCGATAAAATTATTCCGTTATCTCAAGAAAACAAATTTTCATTTTCGCGAGATCTAGATAAAATGATTCCATTATCTCGAGGAAACAATTTAAAACAATTACGATATTGCACATCCTCTCTCAGCTCTCTCGGAAAAAAGTCGTTCAAAAAGAACGGACTGTTCGCAAATGGCCCACCACAGGAACGTACTGAGATCAGCACAGGCACATTGTTTCCATATCTGAGATTAACGGTTTTACCTCTAGCTCCTGGAATTCTAGTCTCCCAGTACTTCAAATGTAGCTTCTGTGTTTTAGTTTACGACTCTGGGGTGCGTTTCCCGAAAGTTTTGTAACGGTGAGAACTTTGTTGTCTCGTACTTAAGATCGTTCATTAATTCACGACAGCTTCCTGAAACCCTCCATGACTTAAGGAGTACGTAATTGTGTTTGGATATTAATATGTGAACTGACGTAGCTCTTTATTCGGACTTCGAGATTCTGTCACAGAGAGACGGAGGTCACCCTAAGTAGAAAACACTCTGATGCAGTTATTTGGAGAACGTAATATTAATGATAAAAATAATAATAGGCTGATGTTCCAATACACATATAGAATTATAATGTAGGATGAAAATTACGGAAAAGGAATCCTTTTCAGCTTAATACCTGTAGACAATTTGAATACATAAGGAATTATCCAATCAAACTCTCTATGTCATCGGTCACATGCTTTAACGCTGGAAGGTCGCTCGTCCCTTAGTACCAGCAATGACAATGGCAGCTGTCTAGAGAGGTGTATAACTCAACCGGAGACGCCACGATGTCACAGTTGCAGTCTACCTGGTCATTTGCAGGCAGACATGAACCCCTCGGACCATCTCAGTAAGCAACAGCTAATAGGGAAACACCCCAAATAGCAACAGGACCCACAAAATGGCAGCAACTGAGAGAAAGACAAAAGGGCATTGCAGAAACAAAGCTCCAATTTAGAATCACTGCCTGTCAAAATCTGATAACTGATACACAAGTAGCCAGAAACTCCGTTAAAATGTGCGTAATTTACTTTTAAAGATCAGAGGTCACAACATTTGGAGTTCAGCATAAGACCGGTGCTTCTCTTCTCCCCTGCCCGTCCTATCATATGATGCCAGATTAGAGTTGCTAGGTAACACAATTATGTGGGTGGAGTTACAGGTGTGGCCAGGGTGAACAATGGACCTCGATCTACCACCTTCTGTGATATTTATCATGATGACATGGAACGTTTCTGGTATAAAATCAACTTTAAAACCAGAAAGCTTTGCGTTTACATTTATTGGGCTTCTATTCTGGGCAGGCGCATGGGGCGAGGGGTCTCAGTTCAGGTTTAATTACATCCAGAACTCTTCCGAGGTTTAATACACCATGAACTCTGGCAAGAACATCTGTACAACTGGCAAGGTTCCGCTCACTTAGTGACTTTTTGTCATTTTTGTTTTATGGGACATTTAACCGAATTTAAGGGGAAAGTCCTTTTGGTTTTTATAAGTCAAAACTAACAGAGGGCTAGTGAAGAAATGCTAGCTGGAAGACGTAGATACGAGAAATGCAGAACCAAAGCCAGCAGTCGAATCGCAGTCAACACGTGGTTCGCGTCCAGCGAGTCAGCTTTGCGGTTGCCAACACTACAAAAATAAAACACAGCTGCCACAAGTGCAATGCAAACTTTGATTGGTAGCAAAGTCTTTTATGAGTTAAGAAGTGTTAAAACATCGGCGGTTGTTGGAGAAACGTTTGACGTCTAAGGAAAAGCCCACCTAATTGTGGTCAGTTTCTAAAGTGGGTCATTCATTTCTCATAATGTGAAGGTTCCTAGGTGGCATGGTGGTGTAGTGGTAGCTGCCATGCAACAAGAAGACTGGGTTTTCACACATTGAAAAGACACACAGATACACAGAAACACAGACACTTTTATTAAGGTGGACTAGCATTCACATAGGCGCCGCTGTGAGTGGCAGCCTTTCCAGCAGCTCCGTGTATGACTTTATCTTTCTACCTTTTTATCTATTTCACTGATCACTTCTACCACTTTCTTTTATGTGAACTTCTTCCCTGGGCATTTTTTACTACTTTTATTACTTGTGAATTTCCCCTTGGGATTAATAAAGTATCTATCTATCTATCTATCTATCTATCTATCTATCTATCTATCTATCTATCTATCTATCTATCTATCTATCTATCTATCTATCTATCTATCTATCTATCTATCTATGGTACCCGTCTAAGATGTGTACATTTTATTATTTCAGATATTTGAGATGCACCATCGTCCGTTGCTACTACTAGTTGGATTGTGTAGTGGGATTCTCACATCGGTCACTCACAGCCTATGGCGGAGCACTTAGAACTTGACTGTACACAAGTCATAGGAAGTTTTCCATAGGTGAACCTGTGGAAGGATCATCATCGAGACTTGAGGGCGGAGATCAGAGGGCCAACATGTCGATTGCTCAAAACTGTACACGAATCGAAATTTTCCTGTTTTGCTCATCACAACTCTGGAGACAGGAAGGAGCGCTGGGCTCGGAATTGTGACAGAGAGTACTAAAGAGTAAGGGATGGTCCAGAGGTTATGGACATTTGTTTTTTGCTTCTCCCTTTTTTGCGTACTCTGGGTCTTTCCTTTTTTGACCCTGCTTGTGTATTTGGTTCTGGTCTAATAAATTACCCAAGCAGATTCCTTTTTTAGTCAGAACTTCTTCCTGGGTTTGCTTCGGAGAATACCAATTTGTCCCAATACATCTCTCTTTCATCACGTAGATTTAGTTAACTTAATGAGCGGTACAGCAGAACATGCAACGGCGAAATTCAAAACAGAGTCAAGCTTGCGTTCCACTCCTTTGGATGTTTTCAACGGTGGGTATTTTCAAACTGAGACTTCATGTGTCCACCAAGAAGACTGCTGTACACACTGCTGTGTGTGTCTCCACCATGCTGTAGGCCTCTGAGACTTGGACTCTTTATCGCCATCATGTAGAACTCCTTCGGGCCTTCCATATTCACTGCCTTTTCAAAGGGAATCACGTGGCGAGACAAAGTCCTCCGATACTGAGATTCTCCATTATCACACATGTGCGCATAGGAGAGAGCTAAAGGGCTCAAAAGAAGGTAATTCCACGCCAGGCCAGGGGATGGCAGAATGCAATAATCCTTTCTCTGTTATTCCTGCAGATCAAATACAGGAAATTCTGCCTGGGTCTGATGACATCACTTCCGGTTCCGGGCCCAATGACGTCACTTCCAGTTCTGATCCCGATGACCTCACATTTAGTTTTGGGCCCGATGACGTCACTTCCAGTTCCAGGCCCAATGACTTCACATTTGGTTCCGGGTCCAATGACGTCACTTCCAGTTCTGATCCCGATGACCTCACTTTTAGTTTTGGGCCAGATGACGTCACTTCCAGTTTCAGGCCCAATGACTTCACTTTCGGTTCCAGACCCGATGACATCATTTCCCTAGACCGACCTGAAAACCCTGCCATCTTTCCTTTGTTAATGAGTTCTGTTTTGGACTCAATCTGTACACAACTGTGCAACCTATTTTCTCTTTTTGCAGCCAAATCTCAAGTATTCGGGTGGCTGCCCCAAACCATTTAGTGTGTGTCAAGGCTGATTAGTTCACGCCATATAGAGTGGTCCAAAATTTAAAGCAAGAAGGTCAAAAATCCAGTAATCCAAAAATAACGGTAAGCAAAAAAACAAGAAAATTCACCAACACCAAGCTTATACAATGCATTACTTTTAGCTGCCTGTCTTCTCAGGCTTTATAGGGTTGGGGGGCGGTTCACTAGAGAGAGATGGACAGTTGGCCCCGCCTCTTGTGGGGAACCACCCACAAATTACAATGAACTTGGTAGAAGAAATACTCACACATCAAAATGAAATAATAAACAAGGTTGAGGAACAGGCGCTGATAGTGCGTCGCCACACCCATCGTACGATAAACCACTTGGACTGGGACCCGAGTGCAGCGGGTGACGCCTCAGCACTACACTGGAACATGTGTGAGGGTTTTTACGATGCCTGGAGTGTCAATCCAGCCACCAATCTTCAAATTTTCCTTGTAAGTTGGAGGACCTGCTTGCAGGGCTGGATGCAGACAAACAAAACTGATATAAAAAGAAGTAATTAAATGAAGAATAAACATAAACAACATTAATATTAACATTAATAATTTAAAAATTAAAAATTAATTAAACAGATATCAAAAAGGAATTTGAACCTTGGGAATTCTGGCTTGAACATAACAGCCAGGCTGTCTGTCGTTTCCAGTGCTCCTGCAAATCTTTCAGTGCCCTCTAGTGGCCTGGTGGACTTTATCGGGGGTAAAATCAATCTGCTGTTACCTGTCCCACCATCACAGCAGACAATAGGCACACAGAGACAGAGCAGTGACTTTGAAGGTGTCATGCTGTACCATGAGAGAGCCCCCCCTTGAACACAACTAAAAGTCAGAAATAATCCCAAGTGACCCGAACTGCCCAGTGGATGTCACGGAGAGTCGTCTCTCCCTGTCTGTTTTTCTTGCCTTTAATCTCGACTTTCTGTTGAGTAAACACGAGCAGCTTTTCCATCTGTTGCCCTTTCTATTTTTATTATGATACATTTTCAAAGTTACCTGCCCACGCTTATCCAGTCCTGCTGCTTTCTTTATTGGGTGTAGCTCAGTCCCTCTGATAGCGAAGACTGTGACTTATTACTTTAAAAATATTTAAACAAAACAGAACAATCAAGATTTCTGATCTTCTTGGTGCTTTTGATCTCTGCGCAGTGACCGATTGAAACAAATACTTCAAACTTTGCTGTCATCTACGCCTGAACTTTTAACTTAATGAACAATCCTGTCCTCTTGTGAAAGACCTCACACATTGAAAGGGGAGATGGCTGACGTAGAGAATGCTCTCAAGCCCACCATAAACTGAGAATGACAACCATGAAAGCCCCGGCAGCACTCGGTGGTGCTGTGGTTATGCTGCTGCCTTCTCGCAACAAGAAGACCCCAGTTGGCATCCCAGGTGCTCCCTGCATGGATTTTGCACATTCTTGCTGTGTCTTGGGTGGGTTTCCTTCAAGTGTTCCGACTTCCTCTCACAGTCCAAAGATATGAAGGTTAGGTGGATTGGTTTTGCTACAGCTACACTTCATTGTGACAGAATCACTCAAAGACACTCAGAGACTTGTCCCACAGCCACCCCGGCCTTGTCTTGGCTGAATGCTTCAGGTCACTGTCATGCTGGAAGATGAACCATCACCAGAGACTGAGGTGGCATGTCCTCTGAGTCTGATCTTTGTGGGTTTTTATTTCCAGAACAAGAATCAAAATTAAAAAGGAATAGCTAATCACTTGCATTCATTTTGCTATTTCTGCAATAATATGCATTTATTAATTACCCATCTCTCTCTCTCTCGATTGATTGATTGTATTATTTGTCCCGTGAGTCTGTATCATTAATTTCCATCTTAACTTCTGCATTTACTTCTAGTAGGATTGACTCCTTCAATGCGTTATTCACTGGCTCACTCTTTAGTTGATTCAAAATGTTGCTGCAAGAATCCTTACAAGAACTAGAAAGTAGGAACACATAACTCCAGTTTTACAGTCTTTACACCGACTCCCAGATAAACTTAGAGCTGATTTCAAAATCCTCCTTTAAACTTATAAAGCCTTAAATGGTCGATGTCCTCCTTACTTATCTGAACTTATAGCTACTTACAAACCAGAGTGCACATTAAGATTTGAAGATGACAGCTTGCTTAAGGTTCCAAGGATTAATAAAATAACAGCAGAGCCCCGAAACTGTGGAATGACCTGCCTGCTACTATAAGAGCTGCCCCCCTTTCGTCTGAGCTCTTAATTCCATACATTAGTCCAGCATTGTCATATTTCAGCTGGCATTTCTCTCCTGGCTGGGGTTCAGACATTGTGTTTTTTCTCTGTTTTTTCCAGTTTTGTGTCATTTATTTCTATTAATCTTTCTCTTGTTTATTGTGAGAATGATTCTTTTTGCTCGTTTGGTTTACAAACATGAAAAATGTCCTGGTTATGTTCCATGTGTTTTGTGGGTGGTCCCTCTAAAGGTGAGACCACCTGCCACTCACTGCCACTACCCGCCCTCCACCCTACACTGTACTGTATATTGGCGGGACTGCCATAGCTCCTGGTGGTCCATATCGAACGTGTTAAGGAGTGGACTGTTGACTTCTGTTTTGCTTTTGGGATCTCCTGGATTTTTGAACCTGTGTTCTGTTTTTTGACTTTGCCTTGTGGATTCTGTGTTGGGGCCGTGTCTGCTGTGGATTGCCTCGCCTTCCCTGGCAATTCCTTTTGTGCTCCTAGGAGCTTATTGGACTACAGAGACATTTGTTTAAATAAATCTTCTATTTTATAAAGACTCATCCTTGCCCCCTTTTTATCTAGTCAGGGTTTGAACAGTAACCCCACCCTAACTGCAGAGGGTAATTTTTTGAAAGTATTTTTGAGTCTCCTGTGCTTTTGGGACTCCTGAGTCATGACAAGCATACCCTGACTAGAGCTGCTGATTAGCTGTGTGTACTGCAATTCTGTTTGTTAGTCCTTTGTACAGAAATATTAGTCATAACATTATTTATAAACTGTTACTATCCCTCCTGTATTTCTGTTTCTCTTCTCTTTTATTATCTGGGTATGTCACTTGGCACCACTGCTCTACTACCAGGCTGGTCACCTGTGTGCAGAAAAGTCATCTCAGATACAAGAATGTTGGAATCACCAGGTGGAAAAGATTCTCTGGTCAGACTGGATGGTCAGCACGGACTCCACTGTAGATAGCGGGTGGGCAGTGGGCCGAGGTCTCCAGGACTGTCTCTGTATTTTTGACTTTCACTTGTATGATTTTAATCTCCACCTTTGTCAACTGGCCATAATTCATCAATGAATTATTGGGCAGATATCAATGGTTTTGTATTTCTGTTTGATCAGTGCCACCTTGTTCACTGTGTGTTTTAACAAACCTACAGTTATGAGTACCAGTTCTGTATTTCGTAAATAGTATCACCTGTACTTGTATTTTAACTGAGAATTGATCACAGTGTTCTGCATCTGCACTCAGTGAAGAGAGCGATACAAAAAATAAGGTGAATCGTACGGTATTGCATTTATGCGTCTGCTGCTGTATGAACTTACATTTCCCCTTAGAATTAATAAAATGTACCTAATCTAATCTAATCTAATTATTTAGATAAATCTACTTCATTCATCAATCTACAAACCATAACACAGGACATACTGGACAGAAAAATAAGCCTTCTGTGTAGCATTGTTGGCAACAAAGCAAAAATCCCATGTGATGAACCTTTCTCTAAATAACTCTTGAATTTTGGCAAAGACGATTATATTTTAGATCCAAATGTTAGATGCTAGTAAATGAGGAACGCGAAATGACGTCAACTACCGTGCTGTAAAGGAGAAACAAGACTGGAAACGCTGCCGTTGTTAACAAACAATATGGACCACCCATTAAATAACAAGCAAAATGGCTTTGACATGACATAAAAAAATATGAATCAGAATTGATCAGAATCACAAAGAAACAAATCTGAACTCTTAAAACCTGTGACGCTTTCTTAGAAGGGACTTTCTTCATTATAGCAGACGTTAGTGCTAATGCTCATATAATATTTTTTTTTACTGATCGAGTTCAGGTGACACATCCAGGATGAGATCAGAGGTCAGGGAATCCAAACAGCAGCCTTATGGATTGCAGTCCAGTTCCTTAGTCACTCGGACACAATGCCTAAAATATGAAATGGAAAATTGGAACAAGCCAAGGGCCCGGTGATGCATTGGTACTCACACGTGGGCAGCTCATTTTGGTCCTTTTCCATTCCAGATATCCCTCTGCCAGCTCCAGCCTGCGTCTGGTTTGATTCATGATCAAAGGTTTAAGAAGATTTTCCATAGGCGTTGGTGTGCACAGCCCTCATCAGCTCACAAGTGTGTAATCGCCGCCCCTGGCTTCCTTTCCTTGACATTTTCTCTTTAGTGTTTGTGCCCATCTGATGGCTATGGGTCTGCTTGGTAGTGAATGTGTCACCATCAATGACAGACCTGTTTTTAGACTTCTACCACACAAATGATATTGTCATTGTTTGCTGATGGAATGCTACGTAGAATGCAGCTGAATTAAGACAGTTAGAATCTGGATTTAAGACAACCATATAAATATATATATATTGTCATGCAGGCGTGTCTGAGGATCACCATCCAAGCTCTTCCTAGGTGTGTGATACCACCCTGGGCTGCTAACAGTCTTGTTATTTTCTTCCACCACAGTCTTGAGAAACTGCCCAGTGAGAGCAACTGACCCGGACCTTTCCGGTCCCAGAGCTTCAAAGGGATGACCATCCTGAAGGAGGCGTCATTGATCATGGAGACCACCTAAAAAGAGAGGAGCTCCAAGTCTGGGGACCCATTAGCACAGCCGAAAGGATTAGAGGGCTCTTGAACACATGGCACTTACCTTGGCCTAACATTATTCACGCCATCAAGCTTTTTTTTTTTTTCATTTTGGACATTGTTAGTAAACGGGGAGGGCTGTGGTGGCAACCCCAAAATATTTCAGATCTTGTTGACTCTTCTTCACTCAATGACCATATACAAGGGACGTTCAGAAAGTTTCCTCACTTTTTATTTAACTCTATTCATTAAGAATTTAAAAAACAAATGACATCAGTTTTCTACATAGTCACCTTCCTTTGCGAAGCGAGTAGGGGGCAAAGTGTATATATATATCCATCCATCCATTATCCAACCCGCTGAATCTGAACACAGGGTCATGGGGGTCTGCTGGAGCCAATCCCAGCCAACACAGGGCACAAGGCAGGAAACAATCCCGGGCAGGGTGCCAACCCACCGCAGAACACTATATATATATATATTAATTGTTATAAAGGACACTGTAAAGCACCCGACCCGGCACAGACAGAGGCATGTGTAAAAACACAAGAAGACTTTATATTTCTTCACCTGTGGGGCACGTCTTCCCTGTGAACCCCACAGGCAATACACATTCCCAGAAGCACTTTATTAAACCACAAATACACTCCCATTTGGCACCACCACTCTTCCCTGGCAACCTCATCCTCTTCATCCCAATTCTGGTCCTGAGTGGTGGTTGCCGGCCCTTTTTATAGCCCACCCGGAAGTGCTCCAGGTGCTTGATCACCTGCTTCTGATTGCACTTCTGGGCAGGGCTGTAGGGTTGTCCAGGCTGGCTCCGGGACCCATGCAGCACCCCCAGGCGGCCACCCCAGATCCCAACAGGGCTGTGGAGAACTCCGTCTCCCATGGAGCCCTGCGGGAAACTGAGGCACCATCCTCAGCCAGGGAGGCTGCCACCAAGCATCCCAGGGGAGGTATTGAGCAGTCCATGATTGCTCCCCTGGAACATGTGTAGCATGGGACCCAGCCGCCTGCCACAATATACTGTATATGTATATGTAGTCACAAATATGCATCAGGTGGTCACCTTCTGGGCTAATCAGAGGTAAGCACCTCCACTCCAGAACACAGGGGATGCTATTGCTGACCATACTGTCTCCCCACCCCCTCACCACTCCACAGCTCAGAGAAACCACCCATTGAGGGCAGTTGACTCTACTCCTTACATTCCCAGAAGAGCACACCACCAGGTAGAGCTCCGACCTGACCATCTAACCGCTCCACAGAGCTTCACACCCCTTGGCTGGATAGACAATACAGCCTACCTGTATTTTGAATTTCTTGTGCTCCGCTGAGCACCTGTTTATGATGTTGAACAGTTAAGTTATTTAAAGGGGCAACCCGATTATCACCCCAAAATTATACTGGTAGACTTGTGTGTTCCCCTGATGGATGACAATATATATGTTTATATAGTAGGGTACACAAAGCATGCCCTACGATGGTACAGGCAAGTGGCCTTTAAGTGTCAACCAATCACTGACTTAGCCCTCCATGCAGAAGACCCTGTTTAAAGACCAAAGAAATGCTGGTTCAATCGGCTGAATGAGAATATGCGTCATGTCCATGTTGTCCCAGATGATGCTATGGAGCAGAAGAAGTGATGATTGGCATAGCAGCAAGTGGACCTGGCACCAATGCTGGATTAACGCAAAGAAGAAGAAGAACAACAACGACAACAAGCCCCATCATGACATAACCAAAATAGTTCTGAAAAAATCTACAAATATAGAAGATAAAGTTCATCTCAGTATGTGATATTAAAGTTGAAACTTTGAGATTATTTAAAGAGTGGCCTTTCAGAAGTTCAGTTTTAGTTCCCAGTCTGTGACTGAAAAATGAACTTGTTGTAATCCCCTGGCTGGCCTACAGAGAGGAAGCGCGAGTTCCTTCAGATAAGAGTACCTTTGTGGTCATGTCGACATTATGACAAATTGCGTTACGGAAAGGGGGAAATAATGTAAAAAAAAAAAGAGAAAGTAAATAACACTCCCGCTCTCCAATCTGTGGATTTCCGTAGTATTTGTAGATCTTTCCAGATGATGATCTAAGCACGAGTGCTTTTTGATTTTGTCATGGGGTGGCATAGTGGTTTAGTCAGCATGTCCACAGACTCCGTGTTCTACCTTCAGGCCCCTCTCGCTGAGTCTGCCAGCTCTCCCAGTCCCTGCATGGGTTTTTCTCCCATATTATCAAAGATGTTTATTTTGGGTTAATCGACAAACCTAAAGTGGATTCACAAAGTTTCCAGACTTCTTCACGTTCTGCACACTTTATTGTAAATTTGCAGACATCCCACGTTTGCAGATCTGATTTCAGGGAGGTGTGAGTGAGGACCACGCATACAGTAAAGGGTCCACAGAGCCTGTGAGTTTTTGGTATCGGGTGTCGTGGTTCCCCTTGGGGTTTCCGGTCTGACAGGCACCCTTGGAAGGGGTGTAGGCTTTGGGGATTCCAGTCTGATGGGGATCCTGCTTTAAGGTTTCAAGTCTGATATGTCCCCTTGGGAGTGGGAGGTCCCCCTTGAGGTTTCTGGTCTGATGTGCACCTTTGGGTTCTCTGCTTTGGGGAGGGGTTCCAGCCTGATGGGTGCCCTTGGGGTTTCCAGTTGGGAAGAAGAGGGATTTCTGGAAGATTAGGAATCCCTTGCAGGACTCCAGGAGAAGTCGTTGATTTCCAGGTGACTCTCAAAGCTTATGGAAAACTTTGGGAGGTGTGAATTTGTCATTTCTGCCCATCAAACAAATCAACGGTGACCTCACGTTTCCCTGAATAGTATGACCAGGAATTCACGTGAATGTTCTGGAGTGGGAAGATGAAACGCCTCAAGTAAGATCTCCAAAATCTGCAGAAGGACATTGGCGCAGCATTACCACCGGCTCACATTCTGTGGTTAATGTCCAGTTTCAGCTTCTTCTATCTGCTGTGAGTTCCTGTGCCTCGGTTTTGTGCCTTTGCTTTATAATTTTTGTAACAGTACCAGTTTAATCGAAAAGAATGCCAAATTTAAGTGGATTTTCATTTTCCATGCTGCCTGGATGCTGTCCTGACAGCAAACTGACCGGTAAACTGTCTGAGTAGGGCCAGGAGATGAGCACTCAATTCAATGAGGGGGGCAAACCCCACTCAGACCACTCAGACCATTGTGGTGGAGAGGGATCTATTTCACCCCCTGGGTGAAAAACTGGGTTGTGACACCACAAAGGGTGGGAAACACTACCCTAAGGTAGCCGCCGTCAATTGTGATTTGTGATTTGGACTGTTATATCACCACCATTTTGACGCCGCTGTTGTTAATTCCTATTGCTAGGAGCGTCCCGGAGGGGGCGTGTACTCAAAGTGGGTGGGACCTTCAACATGGGTGGGTCCTCAGAGGTCCGTCATGACACAACAAAATTATCACGCTGGGGTATGCTTCCCCATCCGACTACATGGATTCCAATAAACCTTCAAACTTTTTTTGAAAATTTTGTTTGTTTTTGAACTCCTGACTTTGATTTTGTCTCACAATATTTCGCTTTGGTTGCAGATAGTTGTTCCCCTGGTTCTGTCCCTCGCTACCTCCTCGTCTTCCAGTCAGCCTCTTAAATCTCATGCCTGCTGATATAGCATGAGTGAGGTGAGGTGGCTCCCTTAAAACCTGACCAGGGAGTACTTCTGATGCCACAACATTGCATGGCGTAAACCCCTCAAAGTAAGGATACCCGCTCTCATCAGTTCCCTCTGGCAGCACCCACTGCACCCAGCAGGGCTGTCCAATGGGACTACAATTCCCAGGTTGCCTCACAGATGTGCGTAACAAAGGGACTCCACCACCTAGTGCTTTGGGAGAGTCTATATCCC
Source organism: Erpetoichthys calabaricus (assembly GCF_900747795.2). Classification (NCBI taxonomy): domain Eukaryota; kingdom Metazoa; phylum Chordata; class Cladistia; order Polypteriformes; family Polypteridae; genus Erpetoichthys; species Erpetoichthys calabaricus. The sequence goes on along the minus strand of NC_041408.2, from coordinate 4,150,712 downwards.
TGAAAGCCCCATCCTTCCATTATATGGGTCGTCCAGGCAGGTAAAGGTCCACCTATCCCATTTGGGAAGCCCAATTAACCCCACCTGCTATTACAATATAAATCTACCATATTAAATATAGATATACATTTTGAATAACCATATTTCTTATTCTGCAAACGTACGGAATATTGCAGGGCAGCCATAACCATAAATGTGCATACAATATGTGCACAGTCAGTCTGAAGAGCATAATGGCAGATGGCCCCAGAGTGGTTGTACCCCCTCCAAAGGCAGTGAGTGGGCACCTTTTTAGATTTCTGCCCATAGACCAAAGCCACGCTGGCAGCAGCTGCCATTGCAGGATCCCTCAGTTTCACGCTGTCAGCTGAATGGCGATCCCATGGCAGTAATCCTGTGGCTGTATCATGTAACCTTTTACTGCTGAAACACCACTTGATCTGCTAAGAAAAGGCAGGGTGGGCAAAATCACTTGGAAGGCCCATGCTGTGACAGCTTACTGCTTATCTTAAGATGAGGAGATTATGATACTGTTAATTGTGCCAGTAATACAGTACAGAAATGCCATTTCCACCTGGCACAGAAGCTGTTTATTACCTCGCCATTTATTACAGAGCCCAACTAGGAAGGATGTGATATACGCCAACTGCCCAGAAACGCACCTGCCGTGTCCAGTAACGTGACGGCCTGCAAGCTCGTAACAGTAATTTCATACTGTAAGTTGGCATGTAATCAAAGCTATCAGATGGATGCCTTAAATGTGCTCAGACTGCAGTATTGGGAGTTATCGGGCACTTTATGTAAGTGATGGGGTATCGTTAAATGGTTTTTGCGACAACATACTCAAGGAACATTCCAGGACTGCAACTGCAGGACAGAAAACTGCTTTTGTTATAATGTGGGTCCACTCAGGTGTCATGAACTAAAGAGTTCCAAACCACTTTCAATAATGCCCACTAGAGGGGGATATCACCAGCAAACCCTGGCTTTAAAGCTTTAAAAGTTTTATTCTTTATAAAAAGTATTGCAATCAATAGACGCTTTGCAGAGCACAAAGGCAAAAATGGAATCCAAATCACCAAGTCTCAAAACAGATTCCAAAAGCAAGGCCAAAAAACAAAGCAGAAAGTCCAAAATGGAGATCCAATAATTAACAAAAATCACAATAAACACAGGGATACTCACCAGCTCCACAGTGTATTTACAATGAACCACATGGCAGTGTGGGAGACCCTCCAATTTATAGGGCAGCGGGCAGTTCCAGACAGTGATTGGCAGGTGGCTCCGCCTCTTGAGGGACCACCCACAAAAACAACGGCGGCTTAATATCTTTTGTGAAATAATCAATTTTTGAAGTTTTTTGCTTTTTATTTTGACTTCTTGGGATTTCATGTTCTTTTGTTCACCTAACATCTCCTTTCTGTCTGCGGTATACAGAGCTTTACTGTCATGGTACTCGGGATTCCGAAGCATTTAACTCCCAAAAGTTCCAAAAACAGTTCCAATAATGTCCACTTGGGGGGGACGGACATTGTCAAAAATCCCCAGCTAGACACAAAAAGGGCCTTGGAGGATCTTTATAAAATAAAACGTTTATTTTAACAAATTATTCTTCAATACAATGAAGCTGCATGAAGCACAAGCAAAGAAGGAATTGTTCTTAAACAAATACAGTCCTAAAACATAACCAATGGCCAAGATCAAAAACAAATCAGAGGTTCAAAAATCCACAAATTCACATGGAAGGCACAAGACACAATAACAGCCTGTAACTGTGGGAGATCCTCCAGTTTAGGGGGTAGAGGGCAATTCCTGGTGGTGATTGACTGGTAGCCCCACTCCCTGGTTGGTCCACCGACAAAACACACGGAAACATAGCCCAAGCATTGAAACTTAAACACGAGCAATGGCAAATAAGCACAAATGCACAGAAAAGAACCAAAAATATACAGACGAAAGGGAAGAACCCTGGCTAAGTCATGACAAACAGAGCCTTGGAAAATAAATCTTTAATTTTATAAAGACTCTACATATCCCTTTCTGTATCTAGCCAGGGTTCTTAATGGGATTTCCCCCTTTAGTGGCCATTTTTATAACTGCTCTGAGATGTAAAACCAAGGTCTTGACTCTCTGTGGCCATTAAAGGTCCCTGGGCATTCTGTGTAAAGAGGAGAGTGTATCCCAATGTCCTGGCTAAATTGCCCACCATAGCCTAGTCACTCTGGCCCCCTAATCATCCCCTGTCTCTGATTGGCTAACTGCCTCTCACCCCTTCACCACCTAACAGCTAATGTGTGGTGAGCGTACTTACACAAAAAATGGCTGCTGTCACATCATCCAGGTGAATGGTAGTGGTGGCTGCCCACTCACTGTGTAAAGCGCTTTGACTAGTGAGAAAAGCGCTATATACTGTAAATAGAAATAATAATAATAATTATTATTATTATTATTACATGTTTTGTGGCTCCAAGCTCATAACAGCAACTTATTTTGAGATCAGAGGCATTGCTGAAAAGTTTATCATTATTTACTGCTGTTTGGATAGCATGGCCATCTTTCCCATGACGCACCAGGAGTAGGTGACAGGTGATGTCATCGACACAACTGTATTAAGGTCTCCGTGTGTTTGCCCAGCTAATCTGAGATGGACACAAGTTCTGCAATTTTGGCTTTGATTTTTGGTTAGTGATTTGACTTTGTAGACCTTCTTTCTGATTCCCAGCATCGACCTCTACCCTTTTCTCCAGGCCATCGCTCATAAAATTCAGGACGAAGTGCGCCTGGTCCTCAAAACTCGAAACGCAAGCTCGTAGCCTGCAAGCCCCTCAAAGGAGCCAAAGCTTATTAACTTGAATTTAACTTTTAACTTTCTCTTGATGACGAAAGGGTGTAAATCTAAGGGTCTAAAAATTCCACATCCAAGCAATGCTAACAAAAATACATTCAGCATGTGTGATCATTTCAAGATGACAGGAGCAGGCAGTGGTCCAAACATTAATGTAGGAAGAAACGTTGGGTGAAAGAGCCAGAAGAAGAAATACAAGAAGTACGGCAAATTGTTTATGCTGAAAAGGGTACCGGGGTGAATATTTTTTCTCTGTGCCAGTGTACAATTAGAAGATTAAATTGCTTAGTTTACGAAGGACAAATGGTGCAGACTGCATAACTTTCTCCACACTTCCCGTTTCCCCTAATTTTCGGCGTACAGATGTTTCTGCAGTGGAGCGTGAAGACCATTACTTTACGCCAAAACACTTTCCCTTTCCCTGTCTTTTATTGTAAGTGGAGTCTCTGAGGACAGTGAAATGTGAAATTAGTAAAATGTAGCCAAAGCCGCACACCACGTGGAGGCGTGAGATTGAAGTGAGACCCGGTCCACATCCTGAACCCGGACGTGCCGTGAAACCATCATCGTGATGGACATGGCATATTATCAAGTGCTAACTGCTAGCATGAGAATCTGCTGCTCTGTTCACCGTTCTCATTTAATCTCATATTCTGAAATGGCTTTTCCTGGTGAGGGTCAGCCCAGACTTATCTGTCCCAGCTGCAGATCCCAGCTTCTCCTGAGGAATTCTGAGGTGTTCCAAAGCCTCCCGAGAGATTAAATCCTTCCCAGTGGGCCGTGCTTAGAGCAACTCTAATGAGAGCCAACTGGGGGGCATCCTTACAACATGCCCAAACCATCTTCACTGGCTCATCTTGATTTGGAAGAGCAGTGACTCTACTCTGAATCACTGAGCTTCTCACCATATCATGGAGTGTCAGCCTAGCCGCCCTGCGAAGAACCCTAATTTCTGCACCGGGTACTCACAACCTCATTGTTTCAGTCATTATCCAAATCTCATGACCATATGTAAAAACAGGGATGCTGATCAATCAATAAACTGAGAACTTTGTCTGTAGACTCAGCTCTGGCTTCACCTCCATGGACCGGTACATCACCTACACAAACAGCTCAAATCCACTAGTCGATGTCAAGCTCCTTTATTCCATCGCTCATAAATAAGATCCTGAGATACTTAATCACCTTCACTAATTCCAGTTGCTTCCCCCTTCATCTGAAGAGACCAATCCACTCTTTTCCAAAACAGTTGCTTCACACTTGCTTCATCCCAGTCACTTCACACTCAGCAGCAAATCCCTCAAGTGTGTGCAGAACATCACAGTCAGATGAATGGAAGAGGATAACGTTATCTTGTTAGTCAGTTTACCATTCTCTAGGCCTTAAACACTGCACCAGGAGAAGCAACATTAGAAAAACCCAGGAACTGTCAATATTCAGGGAGTAGATATGGAGGTGCTGCACTGCTAGAAGTACTTGGGGATCCAAATCAACGACAAGCTGGATTGAACTCATAATACAGAGGAACTGTGGGAGAAAGGGCAGAGCAGATCCCTTTTGTATTTTCTGTTAGTTTAATGAGGGTAGTGACATCTTCACTTCTTCTATAACTCTGTAATAGTCAGTGTGATTTTAAACGCTGTGGTGTGTTGGGGTTCATTCAATGTGGATACTGACATCCTTTATGTTTTACTCTGTGGTTAATACCATAAAATAAAAATACCATTTTAACTCTGTGATTAATACCATAATTTCAAATGAAGACCACTGAATCAACAAGTTAATTAACAAGGCAGTTATGGGAAGCCTTCTGGACCTGCTGGAGGTAGTAGTGGAGAAGACAAAACTGAGTGCCATCAGGAACAACGCTGCACATCCTCTCTCTGACACAACAACACAAAGGACTTTTCTTCAGATGCATGTCAAGAAGCCCTACGGGAGCTCCTTCAAACAGCAATACGATTTTATAATGTCTCACTGTGACTTTGACAGCTCTATTATGTTTAGCAAAGTCAGAAGTTTTCGTCTTTTTTGTTATTCTGTGTGTGTTTAGTGTGGTTGTTGTTGATTGCTTGTTATACTGCTCTGATAACATACAAAGTGATATCTATCTATCTATCTATCTATCTATCTATCTATCTATCTATCTATCTATCTATCTATCTATCTATCTATCTATCTATCTATCTATCTATCTATCTATCAAATCATGAATGGGCATCATGAAATATCACATAGCACTGCCGATCATTTAGGTGACCCATCACGACTCACTGTGACCAACTCGTGAACCAACGACAATACAGTGGCCGAGAAACACTGGCTTAGGTGACCCACCAGGGCCCACTCGTGAACTAACAATGTCAACCCGTGACCTAGTGGCTGAGAAACGCTGCCTTACATGGCCCCGCCGTGCTGCCGCCAAGACGTGGAGATCAGTTGGTGTGCCGTTCAGCAACGTCTACCGGTGACCCACCGCAGACTCCCAGAGCCTCAATTGCAATGCCCTGCCAGCTTTGTTACTGCCATGTGGCTAATTTGACATACGACTGAATGGTCGGTCCCAAAGTCGGCACACGACAGTGTTTGCATTTTTCTGATTTCATTGGTGTACCAACTAATGGTTTGTTACTTGGTCAGGGTGGGAGATGTTCCAGCTCTCGGGGGCGAGTAGAATTTGCTGCCCCTGCCTCTTCTTTTTCACACATCCTTAGAAGGTCGAACATCCTAAACTGATATTTGGGACTTTCAGCACTGTTGGAGTTAAACGAAGTTCCTCCTTGTTACTACTAATAAGGAAATGAACTGCTGCTCAAATCTTATCTTTAGTTTACACAAGGAGGGTCCTTTTCATGATTGTGATGCAAATAAATTTAGAGCACAATGAGTTTCATGTAGATCAGCCTTTCCCTCACTTTGAGGCATTGTTACTTATTTCACAAACAGATTCAATGTTTAGTTATAAAATCATTCCAGGCTTATGACTAAATGGTGTGTTATCTTTCATAAGTTTTACTTTTATAAACCTTCACTTGGATGTGAGCCATTTTACTGATCAAATGTGCCAAAGCCTGTCTCTGGGCGCACCAAAAATATTGAACACTGAGGGCAGTGGGTGCCATGGCGGTGTAGATGCCAGCGCTGCCACCTCACAGCCTGGGTGCCATGGGTGTAAATCCTGCACCTTGGTATTAACCCTGTGGAGTCTGCACATTCTTTTAAAGTCTGCATGGTTTCATTCTGGGTACCCCATTATACTCACCCTCAGCCATTGTTGGGTGTGCTTGAGTGGACCCTCTGGTCGAGATAGCAGGAGCTAAGGAATGGTCCTTTGATTCTCCTTCATGTTGCGCTGCACTTCCACTCTCGACTGAGCCTCACCACCCTGCAAAGGCGCACGATGCACGCTTTTACGTCACAATATAGCAGAAAGAAGCGGCACGTCAAGTTCTGTTCATTTTGTCTGCTTGTCTGCCTTCAGTCTGTTTGGATATTTCAGTTACTCTGACCCAGCAGCTGGCACTGATGAGCAAACTACCACACAGAAAAAAAAAAAAAAAAAAATACGGGGACCCCCAGGGTCACAATTTTTGTTTTCCAAAGTAGTCTATCGAGTCTGGATGGTCCTAGAAAGCAACTATGCAAAATTTAGCCCAGATTGGCGAAAGGGTGAATGATTGTGAAACTTGCTTTGAATCAGCAGATGGCGCTGGTGTGCAAACTGTAGCACACAGAGAGAAAAAAAATTGGGACCCGCCCAGGGTCAAAATTTTGGGTTGCAAAGTTAGCTACGTTGCCCATATGGTTCTAGAGAACAGCTATGCAAAATTTAGACTGGATTGGTCGAGGAGTTTAGGATTGTAATACTTGCATTGAGCCAACAGGTGGCACTAGCATGAAAATCGCAGCACACAGGTTAAAAAAAAGACCCCACTGGTACCCCTGGGTCCAATTTTTTGGGTTCCAAATTAATCTATCTTGTCAGCAAGTATGGTTCAAGAAAGCAAATATCTAAAATTTGGTCCAGATATATCAACGGGTGTGGGATTGTAATCTTTCCCCTGAGCCAGCAGGTGTCACTGATGCGTAAACTGTAGCACACAAGAAAAAAGAAAACACTGGGAACCCCTGGGTCTAATGTTTGGGTTCCAAAGTTGTCCATCTTGTCTGTCTGGTCCAAGACAGCAACTATTTAAAATCTGGTCCAGATTGGTCAAATGGTGTTAAATCATATAGAGGACATTCAGACTATATATATATATATATATATATATATATATATATATATATATATATATATATATATATATATACTAGCAAAATACCCGCGCTTCGCAGCGGAGAAGTAGTGTGTTAAAGAGGTTATGAAAAAAAAGGAAACATTTTAAAAATAACGTAACATGATTGTCAATGTAATTGTGTTGTCATTGTTATGAGTGTTGCTGTGTTTTATATATATAAAATACACACACACACATATAAACATATATATACATATACACATATATATACATATACACATCGACATATCAACATATATATATATACACATATATACACACACACACGCTTTATGGGTGATGATTGTTTTACTCTTTTTATCTTTATTTTATTTTATTGTAGAATCAACTCCTATCTGCGCACAGCAGGGCAGCCGTGGGCGGATGCGTATGGTGTATTCACTCCATGTTATCGTGCATTGCGCTGTCAGTGGTATTTTGATAAAAGAATTTGAACAACATATAAGAAGCGTATAAATTATTAAACAGTAAAACATTAACATTTAAGAAGTAAAGTTACATTAAGTACTACTGCAGTGCCTTCGGGTATACCTCATTTTTTGTTTGCCCATTACATGCTTAAATGTATACATTTTTTGGTGCACCTACCCGAGAACACGCGACACATAACCGAGCGTGGGAGAAGCATGGATTTTAAACACGCGTTGAGTTCATCTGCTGGTCTCCCTCGTGGAATAACTGGTAATGTTTGACTAAAATCTACAGCGAGTAAAACGACATTACCTCCTATTTTTTTTTACGATCTCTGAGATCTTGCTTTTTTCGGTTCAAGGCTTCATAAGCTGTTTTATGTTGTATGGTGTACTTATCCCAAACCATCATCTTTGAATGTTGCAAGACTTTCGCCTTGTATGTAGATCGGGGTAATTACATTCATTGCATTCCTAGTCTGAATCACAATCTGATTGTATGGGTGGTTACCTGGCACTGTAGGGTTGCCACCCGTCCTTTAAAATACGGAATCGTGCCGCGTTTGAGAATGAAATTGCGCGTCCCGTTTTGAATCAATACTGGACGGGATTTATCCCGTATTTTTTTTATCTTTTTTTTTTTAAAGCAGCGTCTCATGCAAATCATCCCACACGCATTTTATGAAGATGCCTCCTTTCCTACTTTTGATTGGGTAATACTTGATGTCATCGTTAGTTTGATTGGTGTTTTTAACTGTCCAGTGAGGAGGGCGTGTGTTTTAAGTAGAGTCTGCAAAGTGTTGGCACTGAGATGTGGCGTCAGCGCCATAGTTGAAGCCCCTAATGTTGCGGTCAGCAAGTCGGCTAACATCCGCCATGTGCCGTCTTTCAGTTGCGAGAAGCAGATCATAGAATGGTTGAAACTGTTGCCCCTAACGTTTCGCCACGGCGTGTGGTTCGTTTATACCTCGTGTCTTCTCATTAAACTTTTATGTCGCGAATATGTTATTGCAATCCGCAGCGGGAGCGTTTCTATAAACTTAATTTAAACTTACGTTTTACACCGTGCTTTGTTTCCCTTATGAACATGCTTGTATGCTTAACTCGCTCCGTTCTTAATTGTTTAATTAATTTTTTGCTCTTCGCTGTTTGCGGCTGTTCCTCCATTTCCCCCTACTTCGTTCTTTTATCTCGCGAATATGTTATTGCAATCCTTAACGAGAGCGTTTCAATAAACTGATTGAAAATAGTTTTGCATTTACCTTTTTAGTAAAAGGCGAGCTTTTAAGCCTGAGAAATCACCACGTAAATGCACACGTTTAATTGGACATGTGTTAATATGTATGGTTACACAGTATTAAAAGACAGTGAACAACGTCAGTTACCTTTGTTCCCGCGTTTGATAAAAGGTGAGCTTTTAAGCCTGAGAAATCACCCCGTAAATGCACACATTTAATTGCACATGTGTTAATATGTATGCTTACACAGTATTAAAAGACAGTCAAAAATTAACGTCATTTACCTTCGTTCCCGCGTGTGACTCATGCTGTAAATGTCTTCCTTGTTTTTAGTTCACGTGATTACGTAGGAGGCGTGATGACGCGATACGTGACTCCGCCTCCTCCATTACAGTGTATGGACAAAAAATATGTTCCAGTTATGACCATTACGCTTTGAATTTCGAAATGAAACCTGCCTAACTTTTGTAAGTAAGCTGTAAGGAATGAGCCTGCCAAATTTCAGCCTTCCACCTACACGGGAAGTTGGAGAATTAGTGATGAGTGAGTCAGTCAGTCAGTCAGTCAGTCAGTCAGTGAGGGCTTTGCCTTTTATTATTATAGATATATATATATATAGTGTATATATAGTGTGAGTGCCATGCAGAAAAGACGAGCTGGACAACGGCATGACCTCTTACTAAGGTGGAAGGTGCCAGGACAGAAGGCAGAGAACATGGGCAGTTGGATCCTCACACGGGTTCATTGAAAGTGGGGTTCAGAAGTGAAGCCCTTCTGGGATCCCTGGAGGGTGCAAATGTGAAGGAAGACTGCACTGGTTCTCAAAAAATCCGGAAGAGCTCCTGACAAACCATGCCAGGTCACCCAGAGGCCCTTCCAGGGTCCAGCATAAAAGGAGCCCACTGTCTTACCTCAGGGAGTCAGAGTCAGGGTGCAGTGAGTGACACTCAACAGGAGGTGGAAGGAGAAGAAAGAGTTTCTTTGTTTTGAAGGATTTGTGGCTGTTATTCCATATAAAACACACTTACTGGATTAAAAATGCACTATTTACACCTGTGATTGTATTGGGTATTATTGGGACTGAGGTTTAGGGCTCTGCAGTGCCTTCTACTGGTTATAATATAATAGATGGAGCTTATGCACATATCTAAGTTTCCCTAAGGTTGCATAAAAAGTTCTATCTATCTATCTATCTATCTATCTATCTATCTATCTATCTATCTATCTATCTATCTATCTATCTATCTATCTATCTATCTATCTATCTATCAAATCATGCCAACTTGCAGAAGTTCCACTTTTTTGTTTTTGTGGCTTCCTCCCAAAAATCACTCGTCAAACTGACCGCTCTTATGATCGAAGTGTTTTTCTGGTAAATTGTGGCAACACTCACTACCACACTGGTCTGGTTTAACAACTGTAGCCTAGTTGTGTCACAGCTTTAGTTTCCCAATATGTGTGTCGATGTATTGATATTTTACTCATCTGTTCTAAATCAGCCATTAGTATTACAAATATAAACCTTGTTCACATGGCCTGAGCAGATGTAAGACTCGTTACCATCCTTCTGCTGGCATTTAACGTCAGATAAAAGACCAATTTTCTGATTTTTAGACTCTTATATAGCATTTTAGTATAATAATTGATTTTTTAGCCTTCTTTTACATGTTTTGCCTATTTCTAATTATTTATTCTGAACCCTACCAACAGGACAGACACACATATATACACAGACACTTGTCCTTTTATTAAGGTGGCCAATGTGTGAAACTCATCTAAGACAGGTTGAAATTGAATTTTGTTTTTGATACATGGGTTGTCCATTTGGTGTGGTATAATAATAATATGCACCTAATCCCTTTTCCCATTTTCGTGGCTTCCTCTCAGCGTCACTCATTGAACTGCCCACTCATATAGTCAAAGTGCTCTGCTGAGATGATGCTGTGATGGTCGTACCGCATTGACCTTGTTTAGTGTCTGTAGCCTAATCATCTCAGGACTTTGGTTTCCCAACGTGTGTGTCAATTAATTGAAATATTCTGTCACTCATTGCTCACCATGTGAAGTTCTTATCCATTAGCATTACAATGTGTGGAATATGACCCGGACACAGACAGGCAGAGACGTTGTAATCACCCCACACACATTTATTCATGGTTTCCATATTATAATTATTACTCACAAGCCCCCAATACCCCACAATCCAGGCCAATCACAATGCCTTCTCTCTCTCTGTCTTCAGACCGCCTCCTTCTCTCCTCCAGAGACCTTGTCCTCCTTCCACCCGACTCAAGTCAACCTCTGAAGGGAGGCAGCCCCTTTAAATAAGCACCTGGATGTGCTCCAGGTGTGTCCCCAGCAATCTCCGACCGACACGCCCCAGTGTGGCAGAAGTGCCGGCTGTATCCCCGGAAGCCCTTTGGGTGTCCCCTCTTTTCTTCCCCCCAGCATTTCCGGGTGTGGCGGAAGTGCTGAGGTCCATGGTCCTGCTGGTATTGGGGTGCCCCCTGGCGGTGACCACGGGCCCCTACAGGGTACCCATGGCCCCCAGGGCGGTCGCCCCCTCGTGGTCTGGAGGAGGTGCAAGTCCTCTTCAGGTCCTCTCGGGCGTCCCAGCTGGGTACCACCCCCAGCGGTCTGCCACAAATGGTAAACCTCATTCATGTGTCCTGATTTGGTGCAGGAAAGTCACGACCCCGCTGTTGTTGTTGGAGTATAACATCAGACAACAGGTCAATTTTCTTATTTTTAGAACCCTTTTTGGTATTTTTATGATCATTTTTGATTTTTTTGAGTGCCACACGTGTCCACATTAGAGACAGCTCACAGGCTCTAGTGAGTGTAATTACCCGCCGAGCCAGGGGTTGGCACTGTTCTCTGATCCTTTCTCTTTTTTATCCCTCTGCAAATCGGGTGATTGACGGCCCTTCCATTACTGATGTCATCCCTGGTGTCCCTCCTCCTGGACCCGCCCCTTCCTACTATCTTCCTTCGTAAACCAGTTCAATACTTGAGTTCTGTTTCGACTCCTGGCTGTAAAGACGTGAGCGTTTATTCTATTCAAACTGTCACATTACACGGGGTTACCAAGGTGGTACCCCAAATCTTTATCTGTGTCCTTGGGGTCGTCTTACAGAGCCTTCTTCGGTGTGTTTGGCCTGTTTTTAAAATTTTCTTCTTAATCCTAGTGACCAGATGGACGTACAGATATACAGATACCTGTCCTTTCTTTGAGGTGGACTTTTCAAACGATTCACGGTTTGGTTAGTTTTCTTCTGGTCGCACCCACAGCATTTTGTTTCATACTGTAGATATCCTAACTCCACATAGACTCCAGATGCTGGGCTGGAATTCAAACCCAAAGCTCCTATGGTCTGAGGGGACATCACTAACCACTGTGTCACAGTGCCACTGATTACCGTTAGAAATATAATGAAAATAAAAACAGACAGACTGCGTAATGAAATGCAAGCGTTATCCTTCATTTTAATCATAGGCGTGTGTCGTACGTACGCAGTGTTCTGTATTTTCAGCCCAGTGTTACTGTTGTTGAATCATAAGAAAAATAAAAGTAACGGCCCAATGTTTCACTACTGTGGCTCTGCTTTGCTGGGTGTGACACATTCTTTCTCACCCATAACACATCATGTCTCCGCGATGACATCATTTTTCAATCTCAAATGCTCGAGGTAGGCCTTGTCTTTTGTGTTGAAATCTCATCATGTAAGGCGGTAAAACCAGCAAATCGATGAGAGCAGAGCCGTGCGCTAAGGGGAAATGACGTAAGGGGAGTGTAATTAAAGCCATTCTTCTCTGACTGCTGCACTCAAGCAACCCCGAGCTGGAACAACAACACGAAAGATCACAAGTTTAAAGGGCCGCCGACCGCATTCAAAGGGAACTTTAATTCTAGAGATACCAGAAGTCCACAATAAGCGAGGGGAAAAAATGTCCCATCTATTTGAAAACACACACAAATAATAATAATAATAATAATTGGAATGAAATGTGGGCGGCATGGTGGTGCAGTGGGTAGTAAGGAGACCTGTGGTTCACTTCCCGGGTCCTCCCTGCATGGAGTTTGCATGTTCTCCCCATGTCTGCGTGGGTTTCCTCCCACAGTCCAAAGTCATGCAGGTTAGGTGCATTGGGGGTCCTAAATTGTCCCTAGTGTGTGCTTGGTGTGTGGGTGAGAGTTTGTGTGCCCTGCCCGGGGTTTGTTTCCTGCCTTGCGCCCTGTGTTGGCTGGGATTGGCTCCAGCAGACCCCCGTGACCCTGTAGTTAGGATATAGCGGGTTGGATAATGGATGGATGGATGGATGGAATGAAATGTAGGATTACAGACTGCTGTAGTCCTCACCCCTACCTGATGTTTAAAGGGGTGGTCATCTTCTGGGTAGCCTGTCCATTCCAGTGTCCAGCAGGGATCTTATAAAACATCACAATGAACCTCCTAATCTGGGCTGCAGGGTCCTCAATACTGTTATTGTGTCTAACGCCCCCCCGGACACCCTATGCGAGTTTTATGTCAAACCTTTTTAAGTTCCAGTCAGGTTTCCAGAAAACACTTCACTTAATTTTGTGACATTGCATCACATTAGATGGAGAAGTGGCGTCATTAGAGTCTGATCCCACCGTCACCACCATCATCTACTGGCGTGCCCGAGTGGATTATTCTGTCTGCACATTGTTAAACTCTACAGGGCAGGGCGAGGTGGCCAGCTGATGAATGTCTCTCAGTCAGTCGGTGTAAGTAAGAACTGGGGGGCCCCACAGGGACTGACACTAAGCCTTTCATTTCTGAGCTTTTTAGTATTTACTTTACAGCCATGTGCATGTTTCATACTTACAGCCAAGGGGTATAGGAAAACAACAGGGAGATAATGTTCTGGAAATTGTCCAAACCAGCCATGGAGATAAATCTTTGGATTTATTATCCATCCATCCTTCTATCCATTATCCAACCCGCTATATCCTAACTAAAGGGTCATGGGGGTCTGCTGAAGCCAATCCCAGCCAACACAGGGCACCAGGCAGGTAACAAACCCCGGGCAGGGTGCCAGCCCACCGCAGATTTATTATTATTATTATTATTATTATCCATCCACCCATTATCCGTCCATTATCCAACCCACTATATACTAACTAAAGGGTCATGGGGGTCTGCTGGAGCCAATCCCAGTCAACACAGGGCTCAATGCAGGAAACAAACACCGGGCAGGGCGCCAGCCCTCCACAGGGCACACACCCACACACCAAGCACACACGAGGGACAATTAACCTGAATATCTTTGGACTGTGGGAGGAAACCCAAGCAGACACGGGGAGAACATGCAAACTCCACGCAGGGAGGACCCGGGAAGCGAACCCACGTCTCCGAACTGCGAGGCAGCAGCACTACCACTGCGCCACCGTGCTGCCCATTATTATTATTATTATTATTATTATTATTATTATTATTATTATTATTATTATTATTATTATTATTATTATTATTATTATTATATCACAGGGTCTCATGTGTTTTCAGATTCTTAGAGGACCCCTTAAGGTTTGTCAGTTCTTCTACATTCAGCCTGCACCTCCTTCCATTACACCAGTGTTTCTCTGCCTTTATGATGCCGTGACGCCGTTTTGTCTGTTTAAATTCACTGAAGACCCACTAGTAGCTTTTTGCAAACTACCCCCTTTCTGTAATGAGCGTGATTGGGGGTCCCCCTCGATGAAATGAGTTCACTTAGTAGCAGAGAGACGTATCACATAGTGATCATTTAGGTGACCCATCACGACTCACTGTGACCAACTCGTGATCCAACGACAATACAGTGGCTGAGAAACACTGGCTTAGGTGACCCACCACGGCCCACTCATGAACTAACAATGTCAACCCGTGACCTAGTGGCTGAGAAACGCTGCCTTACACGGACCCAGCGTGCTGCCGCCAAGACGTGGAGATCAGTTGGTGTTACTCCATACCAGCCGTTCAGCTACGTCTACCGGTGACCCACCGTAGACCCCCAGAGCGTCAATTGCAATGCCCTGCCAGCTTTGTAACTGTCATGTGGCTAATCTGACATACGACCGAATGGTCGGTCCCAAAGTTGGCACATGACAGTGTTTGCATTTTGCTGATTTCATTGGTGTACCAGCTAATGGTTTGTTACTTGGTCAGGGTGGGAGATGTTTCAGCACTCGGGGTTGAGTAGAATTTGCTGCCCCTGCCTCTTCTTTTTCACACATCCTTAGAGGGTCTAACATCCTAAACTGATATTTGGGACTTTCAGCACTGTTGGAGTTAAACGAAGTTCCTCCTTCTTACTACTAATAAGGAAATGAACTGCTGCTCAAATCTTATCTTTAGTTTACACAAGGAGGGTCCTTTTCATGATTGTGATGCAAATAAATTTAGAGCACAATGAGTTTCATGTAGATCAGCCTTTCCCTCACTTTGAGGCATTGTTACTTATTTCACAAACAGATTAAATATTTAGTTATAAAATCATTCCAGGCATATGACTAAATGGTGTCTCATCTTTCATAAGTTTTACTTTTAGAAACCTTCACTTGGATGTGAGCCATTTTACTGATCAAATGTGCCAAAGCCTGTCTCTGGGCACACCAAAAATATTGAGCACTGAGGGCAGTGGGTGCCATGGCAGTGTAGATGCCAGCGCTGCCACCTCACAGCCCGGGTGCCATGGGTGTAAATCCTGCACCTTGGTATTAACCCTGTGGAGTCTGCACATTCTTTTAAAGTCTGCATGGTTTCATTCTGGGTACCCCATTGTACTCACCCACAGCCATTGTTGGGTGTGCTTGAGTGGACCCTCTGGTCGAGATAGCAGGAGCTAAGGAACGGTCCTTTGATTCTCCTTCATGTTGCGCTGCACTTCCACTCTCGACTGAGCCTCACCACCCTGCAAAGGCGCACGATGCACGCTTTTACGTCACAATATAGCAGAAAGAAGCGACACGTCAAGTTCTGTTCATTTTGTCTGCTTGTCTGCCTTCAGTCTGTTTGGATATTTCAGTTAAAAATAAAAAAATACGGGGACCCCCAGGGTCACAATTTTTGGTTTCCTAAGTAGTCTACCGAGTCTGGATGGTCCTAGAAAGCAACTATGCAAAATTTAGCCCAGATTGGTGAAAGGGTGAATGATTGTGAAAGTTGCTTTGAATCAGCAGATGGCGCTGGTGTGCAAACTGTAGCACACAGAGAGAAAAAAATATTGCAACCCCCAGGGGCAAAATTTTGGATTGCAAAGTTAGCTTCATTGTCCATATGGTTCTAGAGAATAGCTATGCAAAATTTAGACTGGATTGGTCAAAGAGTTTAGGATTGTAATACTTGCATTGAGCCAACAGGTGGCACTAGCATGAAAATCACAGCACACAGGCTAAAAAAAAAGACCCCACTGGTAACCCTGGGTCCAATTTTTTGGGTTCCAAATTAATCCATCTTGTCAGTAAGTATGGTCCAAGAAAGCAACTATGTAAAATTTGGTCCAGATATATCAACAGGTGTAGGATTGTAATACTCCCCTTGACCCAGCAGGTGTCACTGATCTGTAAACTGTAGCACACAAGAAAAAAAATACACTGGGACCCCCTGGGTCTAATGTTTGGGTTCCAAAGTTGTCCATCTTGTCCGTCTGGTCCAAGACAGCATGTGGTTGGTCTGCCAGTCTGCAAACATCTGCCACGCCCTTCTCAGTTGCGAGAAGCAGATCATAAAATTTTACATAGTTTACTGTCAAATAATGCAAAGAGTACACGACACGTGTTTCGCCATTATCAGATCAGGCCTCAGACTATGAATGCTATGAATGTAACTACTCTGATCTCCAGGCTGTCAAATAAACGAACCACACGCCGTGGCTCAATGTAAAGAGGCTTCGCTTCTGATGCTGACATCCGAGGTTCGATCCCCATGAGGTGTGCAGTGGAGTGTTTATGTCTGATGAGCCCAAATAAGGGCAAATGTAACATATAGATATAGTGTGAGTGCCATGCAGGACAGACGGGCTGGACAATGGCATGACCTCTTACCAAGGTGAAAGGTGCCAGGACAGAAGGCAGAGAACATGGGCAGTTGAATCCTCACAGGGGTTCATTGAAAGTGGGGTTCAGAAGTGAAGCCCTGCTGGGGTTCCTGGATGGTGCAAAGTGAAGGAAGACTGCACTGGTTCTCAAAAAACCCGGAAGAGCTCCCAACAAACCATGCCAGGTCACCCAGAGGCTCTTGTAGTGTCCAGCATAAAAGGAGCCCACTGTCTTACCTCAGGGAGTCAGAGTCAGGGTGCAGTGAGTGACACTCAACAGGAGGTGGAAGGAGAAGAAAGAGTTTTTTTGTTTTGTGGGATTTTTGGCTGGGCTTCCATATAAAACACGCTTACTGGATTAAAAATGCACTATTTATACCTGTGATTGTACTGGGTGTTATTGGGACTGAGGTTTGGGGCTCTGCAGTGCATCCTTCTGGTTATAATATAATAGATGGAGCTTATGCACATACCTAAGTTTCCCTAAGGTTATCTAATCCTGCCAACTACGCCATCTATCTATCTATCTATCTATCTATCTATCTATCTATCTATCTATCTATCTATCTATCTATCTATCTATCTATCTATCTATCTATCTATCTATCTATCTATCTATCTATCTATCTATCTATCTATCTATCTATCTATCTATCTATCTATTCAAGCACCTGATTTGTATTTTTCATGATTTCCCTTTTTTTGGTGTAAGCTGCGTCTGTTGGCTTTCATTCTTTCATCCATGCATTTTTCAAATTCATGTGATCCAACTAGGGGTCTTGGGGCACATAAACTCCTAACTAAGCCGTGAGTCGAGGTGGAGTAGTTAGCTCATGTTATAAAATATCATCCAGATGTGTCACAGCAGAGATGTGGTCTTACAACGCCCGGCTTCACCCCTTAGTGACAGGAAGCGCTATGCCGTGGCTCCGGTCAAAGATTTCCTTTGCCTTTACAAAAAGGGAAAGGTTTCCATCGTCAATTTCCGTGAATTAATTCCTACACTCGGCAGCCCTTGACTCACTTCTTCAGGCCGTTATTGATTACACGCCTTCCTGCTACACCTACAGAGAGAAAATCAAACCAAGTAATTGAAAGCCTCCAAGCGGGACAGCATTGTGACAATTCCTTCAAGTCATAAAGGATGTTTCAGCATGGATTACATAATGGAATAAACTCTTCCCTAGTTTATTGTTGACTAATATGTGTGGCATGTAGAAATTAAAACTGGGCTGTCAGAAGGGCTCATTTAATTCTATTTCTGTAATTCTGTGCCATTTTTCCGGCTGTTGTTTCAGGCCAGCTGTGCCCAGTAAAAGCACGTGCAGCTGGAGGATAAGCTTGTGTTCTAAAAAAGGTGACAATAGTTTGAAAACACCAAATTATAGTAAACTAATTACATTTTCCTAATTTAATCGTTCATTTCATAACATGTAGGATGGCCTGGTGCTTATCCCTGTTGACTCAGGCTACGTTTTTATTTTAGATCAGCGCTTTTAAAACAATCCCCGCGCACACGTCGCTGGACGCACAGACATGGAGACACTTACCCTTTTTTAAGGTGGTTGTCCTGTAAGCTTGTATTGATTTATTTTTTGCTGTTCATTCATTATTATCCATCGATTCATCGATCCATCAATCCATCGATCCATCCATCCTCTTCCGCTTATCCGAGATCGGGTCGCAGGGGCAGCAGCTTGAGCAGAGATGCCCAGACTTCCCTCTCCCCGGCCACTTCTTGTAGCTCTTCCGGGAGAATCCCGAGGCGTTCCCAGGCCAGCCGGGAGACATAGTCCCTCCAGCGTGTCCTGGGTCTTCCCCGGGGCCTCCTCCCGGTTAGACGTGCCCAGAACACCTCACCAGGGAGGCATCCAGGAGGCATCCTGATCAGATGCCCGAGCCACCTCATCTGACTCCTCTCGATGCGGAGGAGCAGCGGCTCTACTCTGAGCCCCTCCTGGATGACTGAGCTTCTCACCCTATCTTTAAGGGAGAGTCCAGACACCCTGCGGAGGAAACTCATTTCAGCCGCTTGTATTCGCGATCTCGTTCTTTCGGTCACCACCCATAGCTCATGACCATAGGTGAGGGTAGGAACATAGATCGACTGGTAAACTGAGAGCTTTGCCTTGACGGCTCAGCTCCTTTTTCACCACGACAGACCGATGCAGCGCTCGCATCACTGCAGACGTCGCACCGATCCGCCTGTCGATCTCACGCTCCATTCTTCCCTCACTTGTGAACAAGACCCCGAGATACTTGAACTCCTCCACTTGGGGCAGGATCTCGCTACCAACCCTGAGAGGGCACTCCACCCTTTTCCGGCTGAGGACCATGGTCTCGGATTTGGAGGTGCTGATTCCCATCCCAGCCGCTTCACACTCGGCTGCAAACCGATCCAGAGAGAGCTGAAGATCACGGCCTGATGAAGCAAACAGGACATCATCTGCAAAAAGCAGTGACCCAATCCTGAGTCCACCAAACTGGACCCCCTCAACGCCCTGGCTGTGCCTAGAAATTCTGTCAATAAAGTTATGAACAGAATCGGTGACAAAGGGCAGCCCTGGTGGAGTCCAACACTCACTGGAAACGGGCTCGACTTACTACCGGCAATGCGGACCAAGCTCTGACACCGGTTGTACACGGACTGAACAGCCCTTATCAGGGGGTCCGGTACCCCATACTCCCGGAGCACCCTCCATAGGATTCCCCGAGGGACACGGTAGAACGCCTTTTCCAAGTCCACAAAACACATGTAAACTGGTTGGGGGAACTCCCATGCACCCTCCAGGACCCTGCTAAGGGTGTAGAGCTGGTCCACTGTTCCGCGACCAGGACGAAAACCACACTGTTCCTCCTGAATCCGAGGTTTGACTATCCGACAGATCCTCCTCTCCAGAACCCCCGAATAGACTTTTCCAGGGAGGCTGAGGAGTGTGATACCTCTGTAGTTGGAACACACCCTCCGGTCCCCCTTCTTAAAGAGGGGGACCACCACCCCGGTCTGCCAATCCAGAGGCACTGTCCCTGATGTCCATGCGATGTTGCAGAAACGTGTCAACCAAGACAGCCCTGCAACATCCAGAGCCTTGAGGAACTCCAGACCATATCTCATCCACCCCCGGGGCCCTGCCACCAAGGAGTTTTTTGACCACCTCGGTGACCTCAGTCCCAGAGATGGGGGAGCCCACCTCCGAGTCCCCAGGCTCTGCTTCCTCATTGGAAGGCATGTTAGTGGGACTGAGGAGGTCTTCGAAATACTCCCCCCACTGACCCACAACGTTCCGAGTCGAGGTCAGCAGCGCACCATCCCCACCATATACAGTGTTGACATTGCACTGCTTCCCCCTCCTGAGACGCCGAACGGAGGATCAGAATCTCCTCGAAGCTGTCCGAAAGTCGTCCTCCATGGCCTCCTCAAACTCCTCCCATGCTCGAGTTTTTGCCTCAGCAACCACTGAAGCTGCATTCCGCTTGGCCTGCCGATACGTATCAGCTGCCTCCAGAGTCCCACAGGACAAAAGGGACCGGTAGGACTCCTTCTTCAGCTTGACGGCATCAAGTTCTGCCGGAGGTGGGATTTGAAGCTGCTTCTGACAGGGGGCTCTGTCAGACGTTCCCAGCAGACCCTCACAACTCGTTTGGGCCTACCAGGCCTGACCGGCATCCTCCCCCACCATCGAAGCCAACTCACTACCAGGTGGTGATCAGTTGACAGCTCCGCCCCTCTCTTCACCCGAGTGTCCAAGACATGTGGCCGCAAGTCCGACAACACGACCACAAAGTCAATCATTGAACTGAGGCCTAGGGTGTCCTGGTGCCAAGTGCACATATGAACACCCCTATGCTTGAACATGGTGTTCGTTATGGACAATCCATGACGAGCACAGAAGTCCAATAACAAAACACCACTCGGGTTCAGATCGGGGGGGGGGCCATTCCTCCCAATCACGCCCTTCCAGGTCTCACTGTCATTGCCCACGTGAGCAGTGAAGTCTCCCAGCAGTACAAGGGAGTCCCCAGAAGGTATGCCCTGTAGCACCCCCTCCAGGGACTCCAAAAAGGGTGGGTACTCTGAACTGCTGTTCGGTGCATACGCACAAACAACAGTTAGGACCCGTCCCCCCACCCGAAGGCGGAGGGAGGCTACCCTCTCGTCTACCGGGGTAAACCTCAATGTACAGGCTCCAAGTCGGGTGGCAATAAGTATGCCCACACCTGCTCGGAGCGTCTCACTGGGGGCAACTCCAGAGTGGTAGAGAGTCCAGCCCCTCTCAAGGAGACTGGTTCCAGAGTCCAAGCTGTGCGTCAAGGTGAGTCCGACTATATCTAACCAGAACCTCTCGACCTCGCGCACTAGCTCAGGCTCCTTCCCCTTCAGAGAGGTGACATTCCACGTCCCAAGAGCCAGCTTCTGTAGCTGAAGATCGGACCGCCAAGGTCCCCGCCTTCGGCCAGCACCCAACTCACACTGCACCCGACCTCCTTGGCCCCTCCCATAGGTGGTGAGCCCAAGGGAAGGGGGACCCACATTGCCTCTTCGGGCTGTGCCCGGCTGAGCCCCATGGGTGCAGGCCCGGCCACCAGGCGCTCGCCATCGAGCCCCACCTCCAGGCCTGGCTCCAGAGGGGAGCCCCGGTAACCCGCGTCCGGGCAAGGGAAAACGCCGTCCAAATTTTTTGTTCATCATAGGTCTTTTGAACGGCACTTTGTCTCATCCCTCACCTAGGACCAGTTTGCCTTGGGTGACCCTACCAGGGGCATAAAGCCCCGGACAACAAAGCTCCTAGGATCATTGGGACACGCAAACCCCTCCACCACGATAAGGTGGCAGTTTGAGGAGGGGATTCATTATTATTCTTAATTGAATTTGTTTATCTTGAAACATTTTTTTGACATCTTGTGAAGCACTTTGAGCTCCATCCTGTGCATAAAAGGCATAAATATTGTTGTTGTGGGTCACACTTTTTCGGTTCCTATAAAAATGAAACCAACCCAGCATCACATTTTTGAATCAACACAATAAAATAACATTTATTTATTTATGTATTTATTTACTACGGGGCTCTGCCCCTTGCGCGCATCGCTCACCAACACACTACGCACTCTTCATTTCCCAGGATATGGACGCAGGAACACGGCGATGGGACCATGAGACGTACTGCGCAGGTGCGCGTCTCATAAAACGCACACGAAGTCTTATCCACCGCGAACGAAGGAGTCACGGCCCAAGAACGAAAGAGCTCAACTAACGTGAATGAGAAATGAAGCAACAACGCGTCCATAGCTACCACTAACGACACAATCACACAGAAAAGAGGATTCTGCGCTGCAGCCCAGATTCAAACGGAAGAGGCTACGGAGGCCCCACAGGTCCACACACTGCCATATTGTGAGTGGCGCTACTGCTTAGTGAAGACGCAGGAGTCACCGCCATATTGTGAGTGGCACTACTGCGGAATGAAGTTAGGAATAATGTGCTGCCTGGGATTGTACAAACCGCTGAACGCGTTGCACCAAATTCAAACACAAACAGCTCAACGATACAAACACGAGCCCACCTGGATAAGATCAATGAATGCAAGCGCCTGCAATGAGCATCTAAAACTGCGGAAGCAAAGCAGGCACAGGTTCAAAACGAACAAGCTCGACTGATGGATATACAAACACGCACCCGCATGGATACAATCAATGAATGCAGGCGCCTACAACGCGCGTCTGAAATGCCGCCGGCAAAGCGGGCACGGCTCCAAAACGAGCGAGCTCGACTAATGTATTTCAGGATACCCAACGCTGGGGGTAGGCGAGCGAAGCGAGCAGGGGGCGGAGCCCCCTTGTTTCCCAGATCGGACTGTGCTTTTGGATAAACACAAATATCCACTCCGTCTTTGATATCTCTGTCTTTCAAAACTATTATCGCTGGCAATTCGTCACATGTTGGTTTATTGTATATGCGAGCGTGATCTTTCAGATTCATATAGAAATCCAAGAAAACTTCTTTGTCTGTGTTTTTCAGATAAATTTCGTGTAAAGTGCGATACTTTTGGACGTATGGATTTGTATCCATTGTTTCTTGTAGAATTTGTAATACGTCCGATCGTTTAACTCTTTTGCTTCTTTGTTGCATCGCTTCTCTGTGATCATAAATATACACCTGACCGAATTGTGGTTTCTTTGAAATTAAACTTGTCGTAGCTTTAATTGTTATGGGACCACAGTTTCTCCTAGCGTGTGGTCCTGCATCGTGTAAATCTACGTTTTGAGCATTGAATGATGCGAACGCGAACAGATTATTGTCGATTCGGATATTTTGCCTGTAGTGTTTATGGATTTCAATTTCACCAAATAACAAATATTTTAATTCTTGTGGATACGCCTCTTCATTGGGAAGAAATGCTACCTTTCCCTGATGGCAACACGACTTAGACGATCTACAAGTCTCTGAGTTTAAACTTTAAAGCCAAACAATATCTACATACTTCTGTCATATCACCTATGTCCATATATTTGATTTCTTTTCGCTGTTCCTTTATTTCACCGAGTAATAATTTCCATTTGTTAGCAGTAATGCGATCTTTACTATCAGTTTTTGGAGACTTTCGATTTTTAGTGCTTTCATAATCTCTAACCTGCTCTGCATGTGTATTGCATCAACGTTTTTGAACCTATTTACGACGTTTTACAATTGTCTTCTACTCTTTGTATTTTATTTCCGCCACCGTTTGGACCTGCTAGGTTTTCAATTCTACTTGGTCTGGGCTGATAGTTTTGTCTTGCGGGACTTGAAATTAGTCAGTCAGTCAGTCATTTCCCAACCCGCTATATCCTAACACAGGGTCCAGCTGGAGCCAATCCCAGCCAGCACAGGGCACAAGGCACGAACAAATCCCGGGCAGGGCGCCAACCCACCACAGGACTTGAAATTATCTCTCTGAAAAAGTCTTGTCTCATCCCAAGATTTTTTTATATAATAGAGAGATTTATTTAATAAACAATCATATCACGCTTACTAAGACTGGAGTACAATACAATACAATACAATTTATTTTTGTGTAGCCCAAAATCACACAAGAAGTGCCGCAATGGACTTTAGCAGCCCCTGCCTCTTGACAGCCCCCCAGCCTTGACACTCTAAGAAGACAAGAAAAACTCCCCCAAAAAAACCTTTGTAGGGAAAAAAATGGAAGAAACCTCTGGAAAGGCAGATCAAAGAGAGACCCCTTTCCAGGTAGGTTGGGCATGCAGTGGGTGTTAAAACAAAAGGGGGTCAATACAATACAATACAATACACGGAACAGAACACAAATAATCCTCAATACAGTATAAAAATAAAAATATTACAAGTATGGAGCAGAATTTAACAGTAGATGATAACCCATAATATGATTTGGATTTGTTTAGTCCAGGTAACCAGGAAAAAGCAGGGCCCGCTAAGCCTGGCACGGGCAGCATTGAGGAGACTTAGCCAGCATTAATGGATGCTTTCTTGGTGGCATTAAAAGCCAATCTGCCCCGACCCACAATGGAGTCCACTCTGAATCAAAATGTCTACGTCTGGAGGATCCTTAAAACCAGCAACGCTTCCTCCACAGCCGAGTGGACAAGTGGTGCCAGGCGGCGGGCAGCGGCCCACCCTCTGCGTCACGTCCATCTCTCTCGTCCTTGAACGCGATTGTCATCTCGTGACGCCCCTTCCTGATCTCCGGTCCTATCCTTCCTGTTGCAGCCACACCACAGCACAGCACTGTATACGGCGGCCATGTCCAGAACTTTACCAGCCTTCTCTATTCAAAATGAATAGAGAAACACCCCCATTTTGCTTTGCTTTGTATTTGTTGTAAAGCTGTTTTGCAGGAAGGCCTCTGTTTTGTTTCCAAATGCACTATAATCCCAGGATACCGAAACAATTAAGTTTCCTGCTTCGTTAAAAGAAACCCAACAGTTAAAGGAGCACATCAGACAAATAACAAGAAAACGCATCCCACAGAGGACTCATTTTTCTGGCGAAGTGCTTTGACGTTTATGATTTTTGTCATGCGTTCTGAGAGCGTGATTAACGGTTGACTAATGCTAACAGAAATGTTATTGGAAGAGGACTGCCAAAGTCATCAAACGAAGGAAAATGTAAGAAAAGGCAGAGAAAAAGAGAGCAGTGTTTGTGCGAGCCCCATGCCAAGTCTCGAACGCTCAGGGAATTTCGCCGTTGTGAATTCTTGAGAAGTAAGGACTCGGTTTTGCCAACATCATCCTACTACCCGAGCTACGGGGAATTCTTACGATGAAATAAAGTAGTGATTTGTAAAGAAAGAAAGAAAGAAAGAAAGAAAGAAAGAAAGAAAGAAAGAAAGAAAGAAAGAAAGAAAGAAAGAAAGAAAGAAAGAAAGAAAGAAAGAGGAAGTCTTCAGCTTTAAAATGATCAGGAGAGTTAGGGAGAGAAAAAAAAGAAATGGCGGTAAACGGGAAAAGAAGAGCCAAGCGGCAAAACAAATTAAATGGCAATCGAAAATCGTTTTCGAAACCCAACAGAAAAAAAAATGTTAAGCACGAGTCAAAGATTCATTTGGATGTTACGACAAAATTCGGATAACTGGGGTGTCAGGTGAAAACCAGCAGACCAAAAGGGCTGAATACGAGGAAACATACGTGAATGTTTTAGAATTACCGGGCATTAATTAGTCATAAAATGTGATCTGATCTTCATCTTAGTCACAAATGCAGACAAACACAAAATGCTGTGATTAAAGTTTCTGGACAACTCGTGCAGTTGCTGGGAAGCCAAGCCAGCAGTTCCCCTTTTAATTGGTATCATCGAAACCAAAAATGTCCGAAGCAAAATGTTAATGAGTGTGTGCCATCCTGGTGGCAAGCTGACATGTAATAAGAGCTGAGGTCTCCGTCTCTCTCTTTCTCTCTTTACTGTTTTCCAGAGTCAGAGAGACGACCTTCTCAGTTCCTTCCTTCCTTCCTTCCATATTTGTAGGTGGGAGGGTCCATGGAGGGGCGGAAACAATGCATCCCACTGGGGGCGGGGCTATGACTCCTCCCCTGGTGACTGCTCAGTGCTGTGGACGAAGCAGAAGGTACCATTAGTGCGTGCATTTGTTCATTATTGCACCTTTGATTATTTGATTTGATATATTTGTTAATCCCTGTCGTTTTGCATGACCTTTGGGGGTCAGAGGTCAGTGTCAGCCATTGTACAGCACACCTGGAGCAACCGTCAGGTTAAGTGCCCAGATGAAGACCAGGCCATCTGTTAAGAGAAATTTAGGCAAAGGATTCACATACATCTTCATGCCACTGTAGGAACAGGAGCACTGGAGCACCGCAGGGCTGTGTGCTTAGTCCACTGCTGTTCACCCTGTACAGCCACGCACAACACCAACCACATCATCAAGTTTGCGGTGCTGGGACTGATAAGCAGGGATGATGAAACAGCATACAGAGATGAGGTGGAACAGCTGTCTGCATGGTGTGAAGACAACGATCTATCTCTCAATGTCGACAAGACAAAAGAGATAATCGTGGACTTCAGAAAATCACATCCTGCCCACATCCCACTCAGCATCAACGGTTTAGATGTGGAGACTGTTTGGAGTACCAAGTTCCTCGGTGTGCACATAACTGAGGAACTTACATGGACACATAACACCTCATCACTAATCAAGAAAGCCCAGCAGAGACTACACTTCCTGAGGAGGCTGAAGTGAGCAAGTATTCCCCCTTCCATCCTCCCCATGTTCTACAGAGGCACCATTGAGAGTGTTCTGACCAGCTGCATCACTGTCTGGTATGGCAACTGCAACATATCTGACCGCAAGCGCCTGCAAAGGATAGTGAAGATAGCAGAGAACATTATTGGGGCGCCTCTCCCTTCACTACAGGACATATTTTACAAACGCAGTGTCCGCAAGGCCTGCAGCATTGTGCAGGACCACTTACACCCCTCACATGGACTTTTCACACTTCTGCCATTCAAGAGAAGATATTGCAGCATCAGAGCCAGATCTGCCAGGCTGCAGGAGAGTTTTTACCTCCAAGCTGTTAGACTCCTTAACACCAGGCTGCCCCCTGGGATCTTTCACAGGGCTTCAACCATCTCGAAAAACAGAACTTTTATACATACGAGCCACTGTCCTGTAAAGACGAGAGTGCGGGGAGAAAAGAACTGAAAATCTCATACTGACCTTGAAGGATCTGACACTCTTGATATCCTTCTGCTGTGAAACATTCTGACCTGTCATTGTTTACATGTCTTCAACAACTATTATCATACACTGATCATTTCTGTATTATTTATATCTATCATTTATTATTTATTTATTATATTACATATCTTACACATCAATATTGCTGCTACTTCTTTGTCTTTGTCTTGTCTTTGTGCCATGTCTTGTCTTGTTTGTGTTTTAATTTTAAATTTAAATTTTAATTCTATTTTTAATTTATTATTTGCACGTCATGTTGTTACACTGTGGACCCTGAGCTTCGCAATTTTGTCTATCTGTATACTTGTATGTGGCTGAGATGACAATAAAGTTCACTTTGACTTTGACTTTGACTTTGAAGCACTAAACATAAAGCAGACGACGAGCCGACATTGAAACTGAAACAAGCAAAGATTTCCAGACCACCTGCTGGGGACAATATCTTCCCCTGGCTTGCATCTGGGCCACAGACTTGGTGCTTGGAAGCTCAACCCTGTTGGGCACCGTGGCCATGGCTAGGGGGCGCCTGGATGAGCCCTGGATGGCAGCACATCCACCACACCAGGAGGTGCTGCAGGAAAATCATCAGGGTGCACCTGGAGCACATCCATGTGCAACATAAAGGGGGCCACCTCACTCCATTCGGGGAGCCGGAGTCGGGAGGCGGAGGACGGAGTTTGCGGTCGAGGAGTGGAGGCAGCAGGAAAAGAGAAAGAAAAGGTAGAGAAGAAAGTAATGGGAAGGAAAAGGACTTAGTATTATTGTGGTGCTTAGTACACTGTGTGTGCTGTAAAAGAAGCAGAAAAATAAACAGTGTGTGTTTTGGGACATTGTTGGTCTGTGTGTCTGTCTGTGTCGAGGCCGATTCTACACAATACTGTAGATAGGAAAGGGCAGATCAATAAGTACAAAAGGCACTAAACAAATGAGTAGATTAATGATAGGTAAATGGATCTGAATACTGTAGATATGTGATATAAAGAGAACAGATAAGTATGCCAGGCATTATAGAAATGATGGATTAATATATAGACATGAATGGCACTATAAAAAGAATACATACTGGAGATAGGAAAGGCACTTTATAACAGTCATATTGAAATAGGTGGACAAAGCGTATACAAAAGATAACTAGACAGAGAACTTTCACACATTTTGTTTTGTTCTAAAATCATTTAAATTAAATTTTCTCTCAACAATCAACATTCAATACCCTAGAATGGTATATTTTTGCAGATTTATTAAAAATTAAAAAGTGAATTCTCACACTGACATAAGCATTCACACCCTTTAGTCAGACCTCCATTGAAACCCCTTTGGCAGCCATTCCAGCCTGACATGACCAGTTTCCTGCTTCCTGCCCGCGGATTTAAGGATTTCTCTCCCATTCTTTTCTGCAGATCCTCTCAAACTCTGTCTGGTGGGATGGAGACTGTGGAGTGGGGTGGAAAGTAGAGATAGTTGATTGGTTGCAAATCCATTCTCAGACTGGGCCACTCAAGGACATTCCCAGAGTTGTCCCTAAGCCACTCCTGTGTTGTGTTTGTTCCCCTGTTATGAGGTGTGGCAGACGACCAGGGACTTTGCCCCTCCGGGACGCCTCGAGAAAGGAAGGACCGGGAGAGTGGCCATAACTTCCCTGACGCGCAAGATGGCAGCACCCCTGGATAACATCCGGTGCCGAAGCTCAACCCTGTGGGAGTCTGTGGCCACCGTCAGGGGGAGCCTGGATGGTTCCCGACCAGGACGTGATGCCAGAACAGGAACCAGATACACCCAGTGTGCTTTTAGATGCATGGACAGCACTTCCACCATCTGCTGGAAGATCATCAGGGAGCACCTGGAGCACATCTGGGTGAACTATAAAAGGGGCCACCTCACCCCATTCAGGGAGCTGGAGTCGGGTGGTAGTGGACAGAGCTGGCGAGAGAGGAGTGGAGGTGGCAGAAGGAAAAGAGAATTAAAGGAAAAGGACTGAGCCGTGTGATTTATTGTGGCTGTGTTGTGCAGAACTGAAATAAACGTGTGTGTTTTGGACATTGGCTGTCTCGGTGTCTGTCTGTGTCGAGGTTGATCTTCCACAGAGTTGAACTTTCGGCCCAGTCGGAGGTCTGGAGCTGTCTCAGCAGGTTCTCATTACAGGTATCTCTGTGCTTTGCTCTCTTCATCTTTCCGCTTCAGACCCCAGTTTGGCTTAGGGTGGCACTGCCTCATCACACTGCTGTCTCTAAGATTCTCCAGGCATCTCCTTTGACCTCATGGCCTGGTTGTCCATCAATAGACGGGTGTCTGCTTTTCCTTATTAGCCCGATCAACTGAATTGACTGCAGGTGGGCTCCAAACATCTAAATGACGATCAATAGAATGGGATGTGCTTGGGCCAGATTTCAAGTGTCATAGCAAAGGGTCTGAGAACTTGTGTCAAGAGGATATTTCAGATTTTTATTTAATGAATTTACCAAAAATGTCTCATGTTCCATTTTTGGTTTGTCATTCTGGGGTATCGAGTGTTCCTTGATGAGGCAAGGCACGAATTGAAATGATTGTAGTCGGAGGCTTCAATATAGCAAAATGTGAAAGAAGGGTTGGACAGGATATGGGCGGACATGTCTAATCAGGCTTTATTTTGATTTGGAGAAGATGAAAATGCTAGAATGACCTCACCTGGTCTTTAATCAACAAGAGACGGCCGGATTATTTTTGTTTAAATGGAAACCGCCGATGTCCAGCTTACTTCCTCTGCGACTGACGAGCTCTTTAATACTCTGCCATTCACCGATGTGTGGACAATCAGAAAGCTCACACATACAGAGAACCTCCACATATTTTGCGCCCATGCAAAAGTGATGTCTGCTGTGTATGACACAGGAGGCTCAAGTTTAAATTTTATCCTGCAGTTAAAGATTTGCTAATGTAGTTTGTCCCGCATGCACATCTGTGGATTGCCCACCAGGCTCATGTGAAGCAGGTACTACCTCTCCGGATCAAAAGGGGGCGCTCATGCTAACTGTATCCTCTTCTTTTGCCTTCTGTAGCACCAAGGTGACGCCCAGTGATGGCACTTGACTCTGCCCCTTCCGGTCTGTACCGCGTTTAAAGCCTGCCGCTGCCGGAAAGAGGCGGTCAGTTCTGAACCGACTGCCCCATAGAGTAGAGCCCCCTCAAAACCTAACAAAGAGTCATAAGAAAACTGATTACTTGTTGGTTTTGTTACACTTATTTATAGTGGTGCGCATTGCAGCCCACATTTTGATTTTCGTTACTTTATTAAACAGGGACGACCGGGTTGACACCCCAACATTCCCCTTTGAGACCCTGCAGTGCCTTAAGTAACAATCCAAGCATTTTGTGAAGCCAGTGCTCCTTCATCATCAGAAGTGACTTTTCCATAGGCATGCAAACAACTTGGCAGTAAAGCGGTGGCACCAAGAAGAGAAACAGAGTAGGTGAGTGTTAGAAACGAATTATAACCATCATATTACTTATGTTTTAGTACTAATGACTAACACACAGAGATGCAGTCTGCACAGCTAATCAGCAGCTCTAGTCAGGGTCTACTAAATTGAAGTCGAGAGTCTTCAGCTAGGATTTAAAAGCTGAGACCGAAGGGGCATCTCTTATAATAGAAGACAGACCATTCCACAGCTTCAGGGCCCTGTAACTAAAAGCTTGACCTCCCGTCGTTATTTTATTAATCTTTAGAATCTTCAGCAGACCAGCATCTTGAGAGCTTAATGTGTGCTCTGGTGTGTAGGTCATGATAAATTCAGATAAGTAAGTCGGACCTCTGCCATTTAACCTTTTAACCGCCAACTCCCTAAATATTCCCCATGCCAGGAGAAATCTAAACAATTTTCGTTTTTTTACTTTACATTTATTCAAGCAGTATTTACCTGCTGAAATACCTGCTGAAATAACTGCTGCAATGTTTCAAATAAATGGTCAATCAAAGGACGTAGCTTGAACAAGCGGTCACAGTTTGGATCTTTCATATCT
This sequence comes from Erpetoichthys calabaricus, assembly GCF_900747795.2. Taxonomy (NCBI): domain Eukaryota; kingdom Metazoa; phylum Chordata; class Cladistia; order Polypteriformes; family Polypteridae; genus Erpetoichthys; species Erpetoichthys calabaricus. Next base: position 4,119,671 of record NC_041408.2, on the reverse strand, counting down.
GGCTCAGATAACGGGCAGCAGTCCAGTTGAGATGCTGGGGATACACCCACTCATCGCCATCATCCAATGCGTCGTCATTCACAGTATCATGCAGCGCACGTTGCTGATCATCATTGTCGCTAAAATCTTCTTCAGAACTGCTACAATCATGATCAGAATTATTGTCCAAAATCGCCTGCAAAACCTCACTTGAAGTCAGTTTACGTTTCGCCATATTCACAGCTTTCACTTTCAAATCACATCACGTGAGCGGTCAATACAAGCGCAGAGTTATCGAAATACAACGTAGTAATAATACCCACGCCACACTGTCAGTTATACTACGCACCAGGCATTCACATAACCACAGGCAAATGTGCTGGATAATTCCGGCAGTAAGGTGTCAGCAATAAAGCTACGATGCCGGATATATCCGGCAGAGGGCGGTTAAGGGGTTAAGGCTTTATATGTTAAAAGGAGGATTTTGAAATCTGCCCTAAACTTAACCGGGAGCAGGTGTAATGACTTAAGACCTGGGGTTATGTGTTTGTATTTTCTTCTTCTTGTAATAATTCTCAAAGCAGCATTTTTAATGAACTGAAATTAACCCGAATTAACCAGAAGTGACGTCACTCAGTGTTTGGATGTGAAAACAGGAAACTGGCTGTTTGTAGTGACAGAACTAACCCCTGTGCCACCACAACGCCCATTTATGTTGTCCGCCATAGTTGTTGTCCTTTCCACCTCATCATGGGTTAACTTCTACAGAAAGAGTTGGCTCACCGCAAAACTACTTTGTCACCTTAGTCATACAGCATTCTGGTGGAACTTTAGATAGATAGATAGATAGATAGATAGATAGATAGATAGATAGATAGATAGATAGATAGATAGATAGATAGATAGATACTTTATTAATCCCAAGGGGAGATTCAGAACTGAAGCCCACCTCCAACCCAAACTACTGGACAGGGTCCCCAGCCTGTTGGATTTATCATGTCATTTTCTAACCTGCTTAATCCAGGCCAGGGCCACATTGGAGCCAATCCCAGCTAGTACAGGGCATAATAGACAAACAAGTAATACGGCAAGGCATAAGGCAGGGAGAAACAGGGTGCCAGTCCATTGCAGGGCAAACACACTCACACCTAACACACACTTTAGCATTGTCAATCCGCCTAACCTGCATGCTTATGATCAGTGGGAGGTAAATGGAGCACCCAAAACAGACACAGGTAGAACTTATTAAGTTCATGTTGGCTGGACTCAGGACACGAACCCTGAGCACCTTACTGTGAGGCAGCAGAGCTACTATTGTGCCACCGGGCCAGACTCCTTATGGATATCCATTTCTAATTTGTGTTAATTCTGTACCCAGAAATGGGCTGTTAGTGCTGTTCTCCTCACATCTACAGGAATTTAAAATTGACTTAAGGTGTCAGCCTAATTTGTGGAGATTAGATGTTCTCTCCAAGTTTGGTGGGTCTTCTCTGATGTTTGTGTTAAAATAACTGGCCCGGTAGAACTTACAGTACTTGTTGGTGTAGAATCTGGCATCTGATCCATTATTGCTGATGTGCTCCTCAGCTGCTAAGGTAGGCTGCAGCTTCTGTCAAGTACGTACTGGAAGATGACGGATTAATCTGCATTGAAAGAGGCCCAAGCACACTCGATTTGAGCTTCTGATTGATTTAACCTGCAAGTGTTTGGGTGGTGGGAGGAATCTGAAGTATCTGAAGAAAAATCCAAATGAACACAAGGAGACCATGCAACTTGCATACCGTGATTTGATTCCGAGGTCCTTGTATTGAAAAGGAGATAAAGAAGAAAAGGAGTTAAATAAAGAGAAGCAAAGAAGCATGAAGGAAATGAAGAAGTGGGAGAAAACTGTCCAAGCAAAGGCAATTGAGTGCAAAATTAGAGCCTGGAAGAAGCTGAATGGCCGCCATATCCTGTCACTGTTGTACATTTCCCAGCCTGAGAAAACTGACAATTATCTTTTAGCTCTTTGTGTATTTAGTTATATTTTTAGCTGCTCAGTAGGCCCACAGTTGAAAACCACACAATAACTTTTAAAGACATATTGGCAGCATGTTTTGAGACAAGCTCGGTGTAATCATGCAGGGCAATGGATCGCAGTGTGCCAAGACATTTTCTGTTCAAACGTGTAATTCGTGTACCACATACTGGCGTCAGTGGGAATAAGGAAGGGTCTTTCCATCCATTTATTTTCTAATTTTTTTGCAGGGTGCCAAATCATCTCCTGGCATCATCTGGGGCAAGAAAGGAACCGGTTCTGGATGGAATGATAGGCCACATTGGGAAACCAATAAGAACAGTGATGATCATCTGAGAGGTCCGTCGATTCTCATTTGGACAATTCAGACTATACCATTCCTCTCAAAGCCTTTGTTATTTAAACCCATACAACACGTCACTTGGGTCCTTTAGCCTAATCACCCATCTGTTTACTTAGACTTAAATCTGCCAATGCTAAGTAATATATCGGACGCTAAGCTCCCTCCATCGTCTCCACTAGCTTGTGGCATCTTTGGCTTCTTCTCATCCAACATTCAGGATCTTTGGCGAGTGCACATCTCCATGTGTGGCGAGGGCATCTTGGGCAGCGTTACACGTCCTGGCAATAGCCGTCTCTGCTTCATGAGTGCAGACTGAGAATGCTGTGACAGATTAACAGGTAAAATACATGAAAGGCACTATATGATAGATAGATAGATAGATAGATAGATAGATAGATAGATAGATAGATAGATAGATAGATAGATAGATAGATAGATAGATAGATAGATAGATAGATAGATAGACTTTAATTTAGTATAGTAGGCAGGATAAAAACATAGATAGATAGATAGATAGATAGATAGATAGATAGATAGATAGATAGATAGATAGATAGATAGATAGATAGATAGATAGATAGATAGATAGATAGATAGATAGATAGATAGATAGATAGATAGACTTTAATTTAGTATAGTAGGCAGGATAGATAGATAGATAGATAGATAGATAGATAGATAGATAGATAGATAGATAGATAGATAGATAGATAGATAGATAGATAGATAGATAGACTTTAATTTAGTATAGTAGGCAGGATAGATAGATAGATAGATAGATAGATAGATAGATAGATAGATAGATAGATAGATAGATAGATAGATAGATAGATAGATAGATAGATAGATAGATAGATAGATAGATAGATAGACAGATAGACTTTAATTTAGTATAGTAGGCAGGATAAAAACATAGATAGATAGATAGATAGATAGATAGATAGATAGATAGATAGATAGATAGATAGATAGATAGATAGATAGATAGATAGATAGATAGATAGATAGATAGATAGATAACAAAGGCGCTATACAAGAGATAGATCAGACATAAGTTTGGGTGCCCAGAGCGCAGAGACAGTCAGAGCCCCCAGCTTGTTACGTTTTGGTGTTTCACGGCCCTCTTTTGTGCACCCCAGAGAAGGCTCCCGAGCCGGGAGGAGGGAGACGCTGCTGCCTTTTCCGCCCGAGCCTATAATTTGCGCGATTTATCTACATGGCAGGATGCAGACGGCTCAGAGGATGCAATGCAAATCCTGTTCCAGTCATTGTCGCTCATTTTGCGATCTGCTGCGGCTGCCTTTTCCCTGACTGCTGTTCCTCACCGCCTGTAGCCCACCATAGATATTGGCGATGCCAGCTGGCACCATGTGGCTCTTCGCCGTTGTCTGGCAGCTGCTGCCCGGCGCGGCATTGGCAGAGCAAACGCAAGTCCTTTGCCATTCCAGGGGCTGCTACACCTGGCACGGGGAGCGCGCGTCGTTCGACAAGGCGCTGAAAAACTGCGTGAACGACGGCGGCAGTCTGTTGACAATCAAGACAGAAGAGGAGGCGTCGGACGTCGCTAGGCTGCTGAGGAGGAGTTCGATCCCAAATGCCGGTAAAGATGTCGAGTTTTGGATCGGCCTCCGCTTGGACTCGGGGCAGTGCACGGACTCTGATACACCGCTACGGGGCTTTGCCTGGCTGGGTGACAGTAAGACTGCGCTGTACTCAAACTGGCAGAGGGAACCTTACGGCACCTGCTCGTCCCAGAGGTGCGTGACCGTTCAGTATGCCTCTAACCACATCGATTCTACCAACTTCGGATGGGTCGACCGGGCGTGCTCACGTGAAACTAACGGCTACCTGTGCCAGTTTAACTTTAGGGGGATGTGCGACGAACTCCGGCTGGCCGGGCCGGGTGAGGTGTCCTACACCTTTCCCTTTTCCCTGAAGCCCCTTGCCAGTTCCAACTTACTTCTGCTTCAGCTTCCTTTTGGCACGCTGGCACGGGTGTCTTGTGCAGATGAGAAAAAGGAGCAATTGACCTGCACTGCTAAAAGTGACGGGTCCATTAGTTGGAGCAAGTCGGAACGCTTTTGTCTTTCGGCAGAGACTGGGTGCCAGTATAAAAATGGAGGCTGCCAGCACAACTGCACAGTTAGCGATGGGTCCGTGCTTTGCTCTTGCCTTGATGGGTACCAATTAGACCAGGACAGGTTTTCATGTACACCCATCGATTTCTGCCAGTCATCCCCGTGCTCCCATCAGTGCCAGCCTGAGCTGAATGGATTCAAATGCCAATGTCCCAATGGATTTGACCTGGCCGAGAATCAAAGGGACTGTGTTGATGTCGACGAGTGTTTATCTTCCCCCTGCGCTCAGCTGTGCAAAAATACCCATGGTGGATTTTCTTGCGAGTGCAAATCAGGGTATGAAAAAGCGAAGGGACAATGTGAAGATGTGGACGAGTGCCTCGATCTGCCCTGTTCTCAAGAATGTCAAAATGTTCCCGGCTCCTTCACCTGTTCGTGTTATAAGGGCTTCATGCTTATAGACGGCGTGACCTGTGTGGATATCGACGAGTGTCTGGAGACCAAACCCTGCGAACAGGGCTGTAGGAACACCGAGGGCGGCTACCAGTGCCACTGTGCGGAGCACTTCGAGCTCGCAAAGGACGGAACGTCGTGCGTGCCATCTTCAAATCCGAAGACACACAACTCCTTTCGCGACGAGGAACTGCATGTGCAGCAGGTCACAACCCCAGCGCCGCTACTGACAGGACCCTCCGAACTAGATAATGAGGAAGAAGATTACATCGGAATGGCCACAGAGATCCTCGCCGCTAGCCCGGTGTCTACTACCGCACAGGCCGTTCAGCTGGAACACAATGTGGATCCCCACAGCTCGTCATGGGTGCTGGGCTCGGTGCTGCTGGCCTCCGCCGTCCTGCTTCTTCTGATCGCCGCCGTTATCTCTTTGATTGTTTGCCGCCGCAGAAACTCTGACAAGCACGACAAGAAAGAGAAGAAAGAGAAGGTGGCGACAGACAAGTACTGCTGGGTATCGTCCAAGAGCAAAAAACGAGAAAAGCAAGCGGATAACAGCAACGGCAAATTAGCCATATCGGCGGGCTCTGCAGAGGAGCACGTGTGACCTGTCCAGTATAGCGCCTTACAGCGCGGGACCTGGCAATAGAAGAACACAGGGTGTAGATAATGGAATGGAGACAATGAGGGCAAAACGTTAGGGTTAAGAGGGGGGCACAGGGGCGTCACTGGGGATTTGTCTGTAATAATGCAAGTGTGTGAGGCTGAGACCATTCAATAAGATGTAACGAGTCTGCAAGTGGGCGTTTAATTTAAAAGAATAAACCACAAGGCCGTTTGTTATCTTTTCGGCTAAAGAGTTAGCAAGACATTTTTATTTTCCATGTTTAACCAATTTATATTGACTTTCTTCCACATCTCACTTTCATTATTATTGTTTATCGGGAAGATATCTTTACAAGGCTGCCATGTAGTGTCTTTTCTATCTATCTATCTATCTATCTATCTATCTATCTATCTATCTATCTATCTATCTATCTATCTATCTATCTATCTATCTATCTATCTATCTATCTATCTATCTATCTAATCCTGCCAAATATGCCATCTATCTATCTATCTATCTATCTATCTATCTATCTATCTATCTATCTATCTATCTATCTATCTATCTATCTCTCTATCTATAATAATAATAATAATTCATTACATTTATATAGATATGAATTATTAATGTCTTTCTGTGTATTAGCCCATAATGCCTTTCATATCTTCTTTGTATTAATCTTCAATTAATTATATTGTGCCTATTATTCTATGTATCATTTTATAGTGCCTTTTATCTATCTATCTATCTATCTATCTATCTATCTATCTATCTATCTATCTATCTATCTATCTATCTATCTATCTATCTATCTATCTATCTATTATATAGTGCCTTTCAACCCTGTCTGTCTATCAATTTACAAACACTTATGCTCACAATACAACAATGAGAATATTTTTAATTTGTTTTTATTTTTTAGAAGGTGCTTAAAAGCTTTTATCACTGAAATACCAAACTACAGAATACCCCCCTGACCTTGACTGGGATTGAACTTTTTTGAAAATGGTTAGAAATGAATATAATCTTCATGTTGGAATTTTTGCCTCGGTGAAGGAGTTGTGTTTTTCTAAATGTGTTCTGATGCGGCGGCACCTCTGCTTCTCTTCTTCAGGTCACTGCGTCTGTTTTCTGGCCCTGCCTTCTTCTCTGTGAGGTCTGCACCTTCTCCTAATGTCTTTTTTTCTGTGGTTTCCTTCCACATCCTGAAGCTATGCAAGTTAGATTAATTGGCGACTCTAAACTGGCCCATAAGTATAAGTAACTATGGATTTTGTGCCCTCTGATTGACTGGCCCCTACTTAGAGTCCTAACCCTAACCCTAACCTGATTCCTGTATAGATATTGAGTCCCTTAAACCTTGAAATGGGAACCAGGATGAGTAAATTAGTGCAGCAATGGCTGGATGGATGGATTGACAGGAGAGCCATTTTAAACAACTGAACAGCAGTGCTGAAACATAGCAGTTTTCTGAAAGGAATCTGCTCGTGTTAATCCGACTGCAGGTCAGTGTAGTAAAATGCACAGCAGTGCACCCTTTGTGCTCGTCCTCAAGATATAAACAAGTGTTTTATTTCCCAAAGACATTTGCAATCAGGTTTGGACCTTTAATAAAGAGTCACGTTTTCAACATCCGGTCTTTCTTGAGCTCAGCAGCACAGCCCATGTGTTCAATTGTTAGGCTGGGTAAACAGGACACTGCGTTTGTTTGCTCATTGAGTTTAATGGACATCTGTTTTTCTTAGGATTTCCTTCCATTTATGGTGCAGAAGATGTTGGAGAATGTGAGAGGACTGATGTTTAGCTTATTGTGGCCTCTTTGCTGTTTCATTTGTAAAAAGATTCAGAACATATATAAATGCTTTAACATCATGATAATGTATGTATGTAAAACTGGGGGAGTTTAAGCCTGTCTCAGCATCACTGGGCTCAAGGCAGGAGTCCGGCCATTAGCCTTTGGACAGACACACTCATTGGCACCAGTTAGACTCTTCAGATAGCCTATCACTCACATCTTTGCGACGATGAATTAAAATTGGGGTACTGGGAGACTAACACACACACACACACAGGGAGAACAGACAGATTCCACATACAAGTAGGCGGCACCCGAACTGAGATTCAAACTCTGCAATGGTGGAGACTTAAAATCATTTGTGTGGCTCTTATTTGATGAGACACAGATATTTTAGAATGAAGTCAATCCACCTTTCAAGTGCACAAATCTCTATTTGTGGGATCACGAAAATTTCTGTAAAATGAGCAAAGTCATCTGTCCGTTCACCCAAGCGCTGTAGTCTGTTTGGTAGTCTGAATTGTGCTGGTGGAATCCACCGTGAAGAAGCCATCAGCTCAGGTAATTAACACACGGGACCTCATGTGTCCTGCAGGCAGTGTGGTGTAGTGGTTAGTGTTTGGATGTCCAACTCTGAGATTGTGGGTTAAAACATCCCACTACTGACACCATTGTGTCACTGACACCCTGACACTACCTGGGCTCCAGTTGGAAATATAATCAGCTGTATCTCAAATGTTGTAAGTCACCTTGGAGAAAGGCGCCACTCAGATAATAACATCCATTCACTGATTGAAGACTGGTGGTCAAAACTTCATTTTCCTCAGAGAAATTCATAAAAACTTTTCATTAGTAAGGCCAGTTGGCCCATGGAATAGGAAAACTGTAGAGAACAGCTGGACTGGGAAGTAAACTTTACTGTGATTCCATCACACCACTCGAGTACCCTAAAACAGCCTGCCACAAAGTTATCCTTTTCAGCGGGTATTCCTGTGGCTTCTTGGGAAAACGAACCTTTTGTCATCAGTGTCCAGTCTGGCAGCTCTGCTATGACAGTGTGGAGTACTGGTAAAGGCTTTGGACTGAGATTGTTGAGTCAAATCCCACTATTGACACCACTGTGTGACCCCGAGTAAGTCATTTGACTGGCTTGTGCTTCAGCTGGAAAAACAAAAGAAATGGAACTGAGTGAATGTCAGATGTTGTAAGTTGCCTTGGATTAAGGTGTCAGCCTATTAATGAATGTACAATCGTATAATAAGTGTACACACAGCACACCTGGACATCTTTAACACCAGGCTTTCTTGTTTGTGTAAGACTTTATTCATTTCCTTTGTTTATGTATTAAATCTAAACTGTGGAGTGGAGCTTCTTAAAGTGGAAATGTGCCATTTTGTCATGCCAGCCTTCTGAGTAAATCCTATGTTAAATAAAGGGAATCCTGGAAGCAGTACAAGTTTAATGAGAATTTCTATCCTTTCAACATTTATGAAAAGATGGAATGCTGTTTGAGGTCAGGATCCTCTGTAATTTAGTCTATGAAGTGTGGTGATCACAGCTGATAATGAAAACAGAAACAAAATCCAAATTGTTGACATGTGTTTCTAATTTATAGACTGCACTATCTATAGATGTGAAAGGCACTATATAATAAATAGATAGATCTGAACTACAGGCTCGAATAAGTCAGTAGATATGTTTATTTGGCTGATGCCTTTATGTAAGGTGACTCAAAACATACAAGGTACAACTTATTACATTCCTTTTTTATGCAATTGGAGTAAAACAAGATGAAGTGACTTGGTCAGGGTCACAGTGTCAGTAGCGGGATGTGAACCCACAGCCTCAGCGTTTGAAGGGCAAACCTCATCTACTATGTCACACTAGATAGATAGATAGATAGATAGATAGATAGATAGATAGATAGATAGATAGATAGATAGATAGATAGATAGATAGATAGATAGATAGATAGATAGATAGATAGATAGATAGATAGATACTTTATTAATCCCAGGGGGAAATTCACATATTCCAGCAGCAAAAAATATTAAATTAAAGAGTAATAAAAAAAAATGCAGATAAAAAAACAGACAATAACTTGAATAATGTTCAACGTTTACCTCCTCTGGTGGAATTGAAGAGTCGCATAGTTTGGGGGAGGAATGATCTTCTCAGTCTGTCAGTGGAGCAGGACAGTGACAGCAGTCTGTCACTGAAACTGCTCCTCTGTCTGGAGATGATCCTGTTCAGTAGATGCAGTGGATTCTCCATGATTGACAGGAGTCTGCTCAGCGCCCGTTGCTCTGCTACGGATGTCAGACCGTCCAGCTCTATGCCAACAATAGAGCCTGCCTTCCTCACCAGTTTGTCCAGGCGTGAGGCATCCTTCTTCTTAATGCTGCCTCCCCAGCACACCACTGCGTAGAAGAGGGCACTCGCCACAACCATCTGATAGAACATCTGCAGCATCTTACTGCAGATGTTGAAGGATGCCAGTCTTCTAAGGAAGTACAGGCGGCTCTGTCCTTTCTTGCACAGAGAATCAGTATTGGCAGTCCAGTCCAGTTTATCATCCAGCTGCACTCCCAGGTATTTATAGGTCTGCACCCTCTGCACACAGTCACCTCTGATGATCACGGGGTCCATGAGGGTCCTGGGTCTCCTAAAATCCACCACCAGTTCCTTGGTTTTGCTGGTGTTCAGTTGTAGGTGGTTTAAGTCGCACCATTTAACAAAGTCCTTGATGAGGTTTCTATACTCCTCCTCCTGCCCACTCCTGATGCAGCCAACGATAGCAGTGTCGTCAGCAAACTTTTGCACGTGGCAGGACTCCGAGTTATATTGGAAGTCCGATGTATATAGGCTGAATAGGACTGGAGAAAGTACAGTCCCCTGCGGCGCTCCTGTGTTGCTGACCACAATGTCAGATCTGCAATTCCCGAGACGCACATACTGAGGTCTGTCTGTAAGATAGTCCACGATCCATGCCACCAGGTATGAATCTACTCCCATCTCTGTCAGCTTGTCCCTAAGGAGCAGAGGTTGGATGGTGTTGAAGGCGCTAGAGAAGTCTAGAAACATAATTCTTACAGCACCACTGCCTCTGTCCAAGTGGGAGAGGGATCGATGTAGCATATAGATGATGGCATCTTCCGCTCCCACCTTCTCCTGGTATGTGAAACAGGGTGATCCTTAAATAGTTGGGTCGGCAATGTCACGATCAGGGCTGAATTTTGAGGTCCTATGGCCTTTTCCTATTATGGAAGCCATTTTGCGTACCATTGTCAGGTTTGTGTCCTGTGTTTCTAGGGGTGGTGTGGCCTCCGGGGGTCACGACCTCGAATTAATCAGCAGACGGGATTAAAGGTCAACGTTTGCGCCGAGCTTTATCTGATCTGTGGATAAACCGTTTTTGAATCGCCATTGTGATTATTTTCATGTCTTGCCTGGCTTTTGGCTTCTGGACTGTGATTTTCGTCTCTCATTCGGGTTTTTGGTCACTTCGTTTTGTTTTATTCTCATTTGTTTTGCCTTTTGCTCACATCTCGAAGTTTAACTCAAGATACTATTTTCATGCCGGGTCAGGACAGATGATGGCAATGTTGTGCCATCCCAGTGAATTGTGGGAAACATTACCTACAGTAGGTATACAGAAAGTAGCTGCGCCCCTTGCCCATACAAAATGACATTAAAAGATAAAATCAATAATAATGAGCTTTTTCGTAAAGCCTTCAGGTAAAAAAACAAACTGCAGTAATCGACACCTTAGAAGACCACAATCACTTTAGAAAAGTGCATTAAAAAATGAAAGGAAAATCCAATCATAACAATATGGTGATTTGTCTCTGGTCTGAGGTGGTCCGGCATGGCCCCTGGATGGAACAGTCTTCTCCGTCAACAGAAAGGCTCACAGACAGAGAGAGATTGTGTGGTGGCCTCCCCTCAGGATGGAAACCATGCAAACCTCCCCTTTTTGTGGTTCTGTGGCCCCCAGTCCACCTCAGTCCACCTGTTTGGGGTGGTTCAACATTCACAGGGTAAACACCTCTGGCACGACCGTGACCCCAGTTTAGCTGCATGCAACCATCCACTCCAATTTCAGACAAACCAGATAGAAAGGATACACAGGTACAGAAGTCACAAACTGCCATCCCAAATCTACTTTTGATCCAGGCTTTCTTCCCTTCTCGTATAACTGAAAGGGTTCCTGTCTCTGATTTTAGAGGTCATACAACTAAAACGGTGCTTCAGTCAGGTCCACGGGGGGACGTAGAAAAGCACCCTAGTGAAATCAGTTCCAAGAAGGGGCCATCAGCCTCCTCGTGAGGCGCCAGCCTGCTCAGTTCCTGATTCTGCATTTCAGCAGAGGGTAAGCAACTTCATGCCAAACTTCTCACCTGACCTAGCAGGGTCATAAATGTGCCAAAGCAACAGCTGCTTTCTAAAGGATTACTACAATTCCATCTAAATACGTATTTTTATCGCAATATTATTACAGTACACCATCCTCATAATAACACACTTTAAAAGCTTCCTTAAACTATAGGTGCAGTAGTCTGAAATTTCGCCTTACATAACAGTAAGTACAAGGAAGCAAAAGATGACAGACTTGCAATTTTTTTAATGAAACACTCATATAAAAATGTTATTTTTTATTTTGCAGAATAAAAAAAGATTTTCCCCACTTATCTGAAAATGACAAAGCTGTGAAAACCCCATGTTGCTTAACAGCCAGCCAACGTCATGGCAAACTTTTTTACTTGGAAGGAATGGCAGGCGTCACAGGAGTGAATGTCTTGGAAGACAAATTCCTAATCTTTCTGCTTGCGCATGCCAGAGGAATGCAATCCTGAAAGAATTGCAAGAAATTGGACTATTGAGGCCAACCTGGGTGCCAAGCGTGGCTCCACTGGCACCACTTTAAAGAGAAAGCTATAAGGCAAAGTGATTATCTTCTTCCAGTGCTACTCTTCCTGTGGTTTTCCTTTGAGTGCCATCCACAGTGAGCAGCTCAAGTTCAAGCCACAAGGCTGCAGATTCTGCTACACCAATAACTTCGAATGTGAAGTCAGCGAAATCCCGTGACCTACCTGGACGCAGACTCCGGCAACAAGCACCAACAAGCATGCGAAGACGGGACAGAATCTGAGGTGAACAAATGGACAACGAATTAAAAATTGACATTTTGGGACAAATTTGCCCTTTTTTTGTATATTTTCAATTAATCGGTATATGGGTATTTGGAATACTTATAAGAAATATACAGTGCACTGCATATGGACAGGTCAGGTCAGGTTGGGGAGCATGCACTGGTGCACTGCCGTACCCACCACACAAAGAAACAGCTCGGGATCCTGGTTGGCAAAAGGCAGACACACATTCCAATCCCACCCTTCGGAAATGACCCTCTGTCTGTCAAAGCCAGGTGTTACGTGGGTGTCCTCTTGGCCTGGTCCTCAACAATAAGGGTCTTGTGAGCCAGATCACCCTCTGGGAATCGCACCACATGGCCGTAGTGCCATAACTGACGCTCCCTCACAATTCAGGTAATGCGCCTCATTCAGGACTCTATGAGTATCCGCTCATTCGGCACAAAGTCAAGCAAATGGTACCCAAGACACAGCACGGAAGGAGTCCAGTCTTCATCTCAGGTCACTGGGTAGCATTCATGTGTATGGACAATATATGGAAAACAATTCATTTCGGTCTTGCCAATAAAAACGGATAGGTGACTTATTTACTGAGCTAAACAAGGAGATTCGTGCAAATATAAAACCAAACAAATGAAAAAAACTTAACTGCCAAATCCTAACAAGAGACAAAAATCGAAGTTGAAAAAAGGCAAAGAGGGCCAACCAAACAAAACACTCAAGAAGCACAATAACAAAAGACTTCTTTAAAAGTGTTTTTTTTTTATTATTAGAAGGTTTGCATCTCCAGATTGGATAACAAAAGGAATCCCGAGCTGACCTTTTATCCTATCAAGCTGATTACCTATGGGTCACAACCCTTCAAATCACACTCCTAGCAGTGCGGGAAGCGGCGCCAATGGTGGTCGTTAAAATGGCTGCGATAGAAATACCTAAAAAATAGCATTCAAGTTGTTACAATATACCAAACAAATTCACTCAAAACCTAACGGCCTCGAGATCTTTTGTTTTTCAAAGGTCCCACCATTTGTTTAAGTCAACAATGACCCCAATTAATTGATATTGCAATCTCTAATGTCATAATCCTGTCCCTATAAAAGATGGTGGGGTTGCGACACTGAAACACGTCTACTAGATTTATTCCACTTTATAGCCAGTTGGGGGTCTTAAACAAGGTAGAACAAGATGCACAGGAGTCACAAATATAGGAAAAATGGTATGAGGCCTCCAAAAAAAACTTATCTACCAAATCCTAACAAGAGACAAGAATCGAAGTTGAAAAAACAGGCATAGAGGTCAAACCAAACAAAACTCTCGAGAAGCACAATAACAAAAGATTTCTTTAAAAGTGTTCTTTTTTTAATATTATTAGAAGGTTTGTATCTGCAGATTGGATGATAAAAAGGAATCCCGAGCTGACCTTTCATCCTATCGCGATGATTACCTGTGGGTCACGACCCTTGAAGACACACCCTTAGCAGTGCGGGAAGCTGCACCTGAAAAAATAGCATTCAAGTCGTTAGAAAACACCAAATGAATTCACATGAAACTTAATTATGGTAGCGGCCTTTTGAGATCTTTTGTTTTTCAAAGGTCCTACCATTTGTTTAAGTCAACAATGTTCACTGTTAACTGATATCACAATCTATAATGTCATCATCCTGTCCCTATAAAAGATGGTGATGTTGTGACACTGAAACACGTCTACTAGATTTACTCCACTTAACAGCTAGTTGGGAGTCTTAAACAAGGTAGTACAAGGTAGGCCTCATGGTGAAAATGGTACAAGGCCTCCTAAAAAAAGCAGGCCAGGTCCTTTATCTGCACACCCAGATAACAACATACTCTGGGCAGTCAGCCTCCAACAAGTAACTGCAGGCCTAGGCCTAAGCAGACCCAAAAATTCAAGAGCTAGCTTTTAAAGCTTAAAATGCAATGAAAATCCAAAAATGGTTTACACGGGAAATAAAAACGATAAAACTCTAGCTTGTAAAGACAACCCAAAGAGGAATCTTCTTAAACTGAGAATCTATTAACGAAAAAACAAGTCATAGGGCACAAAAAGGGTGAAAAAAATGTGACTGAAAGGCAGTCTGAGGCCCTCTGGATAATGAAATCCAGAAACTGAGGCAAAATAATCCAGAAATCAAGCAAAAAACAACACTTACAGTAACTGTGAACAACACTCCATGTGTTGAACCTGTCATGTTACAGCCAAGGATCGTTCCCTGGCTTATGTTTGGTTTTCCTTTTTGGCCAGCAAAAATTCAAAAACAAAGCAACAGGATTTGCCTAAAAGGCAATCCAAGGTGCAAAACTCCAAATCTGTTAAATAAGAGCAAAATCCTTGAAGAAAAACCAATAAATCAAGAAGACAGAAAATGAACACTCAGAGTAGAAGGACACACACTAGAGACGACTATGAAGCACCAAAGGGTTTGCTCTCGGCTTCCAAAGAAAAAGGCTGGAGGGCGGTCCTTCAGAGGTGACATCACAGTAACCCCGCCTCTTCAGGTTAGACCCACAAAAGACAAGAGGACATAGAATAATACATAGATACTAAATGATAAATACACCAAACGATATAAACAAAAATGCATTCATTACAAATAAACATACAGAAAATAATACGTTATGTTCAACAAGGAATGTACGGAAAAGTAAAACAAACATCAAGTCAGGGAGCAAAGCCTGGCTGCAACATAACAGAAGCACTGCTGGCTCCCTCCCTCTCTGACCTCAATATAAAGGCAGCAGCCGTGATGTCACAGTGGCCCCGCCTCTCTGGGTTCCACCCACAAAACTCAAGAAATGGCAGAACATTTAAAGAGCTAATAGACGTTACATGAAAAACAATAATTCAAAAAAACAACATTAAAATAGAAAATGCACATCAGGCAGAGAATAAGTGCAGGCTGTGATGCCATACAAGGACCCTTTGGCCACGTTTTGTAGGGTCTCAGGTTTAGTCAAACTGCTCTCAATCAGCTCTCTTGGATACTGACTCCTGCTTTCAGTTTTCACTATGATTTTTATGTCTCCCTGCTTTTCTGCTTTCATCGCCAATTGTGATTTTTCATGTCTGCCTTCAACGGATTTCCTTTAAATCACAACAGTAGGACGTCAAAGTGCAGAGATTGAACAGATAGAAGGGGTCAACAATGTGTGATTGTAGTAGATAGATAGATAGATAGATAGATAGATAGATAGATAGATAGATAGATAGATAGATAGATAGATAGATAGATAGATAGATAGATAGATAGATAGATAGATAGATAGATAGATAGATAGATAGATAGATAGATAGATAGATACTTTATTAATCCCAAGGGGATTTTCCCATTTTCCAGCAGCAGCATACTGATAAAGAACAACATTAAATTAAAGAGTGATAACAATGCAGGTATACAGACAGACAATAACTTTGTATAATGTTAACGTTTACCCCCCTGGGTGGAATTGAAGAGTCACATAGTGTGATGGAGGACCGATCTCCTCAGTCTGTCAGTGGAGCAGGACGGTGACAGCAGTCTGTCGCTGAAGCTGCTCTTCTGTCTGGAGATAATCCTGTTTAATGGATGTAGTGGATTCTCCATGATTGACAGGAGTCTGCTCAGCGCCCGTCGCTCTGCCACGGATGTCAAACTGTCCAGCTCCATGCCTACAATAGAGCCTGCCTTCCTCCCCAGTTTGTCCAGACATGAGGTGTCCCTGTTCTTTATGCTGCCTCCCCAGCACACCACCGCGTAGAAGAGGGCGCTTGCCACAACCGTCTGGTAGAACATCTGCAGCATCTTATTGCAGATATTGAAGGACGCCAGTCTTCTAAGGAAGTATAGTCGGCTCTGTCCTCTCTTGCACAGAGCATCATCAGTATTGGCAGTCCAGTCCAATTTATCATCCAGCTGCACTCCCAGGTATTTATAGGTCTGCACCCTCTACACACAGTCACCTCTGATGATCACGGGGTCCATGAGGGGCCTGGGCCTCCTAAAATCCACCACCAGCTCCTTGGTTTTGCTGGTGTTCAGGTGTAGGCGGTTTGAGTTGCACCATTTAACAAAGTCCTTGATTAGGTCCCTATACTCCTCCTCCTGCCCACTCCTGATGCAGCCCACGATAGCAGTGTCGTCAGCGAACGTTTGCACGTGGCAGGACTCCGAGTTGTATTGGATGTATGTAGGCTGAACAGGACCGGAGAAAGTACAGTCCCCTGCGGCGCTCCTGTGCTACTGACCACAATGTCAGACCTGCAGTTCCCAAGATGCACATACTGAGGTCTGTCTGTAAGATAGTCCACGATCCATGACACCAGGTATGAATCTACTCCCATCTCTGTCAGCTTGTCCCTAAAGAGCAGAGGTTGGATGGTGTTGAAGGCACTAGAGAAGTCCAGAAACATAATTCTTACTGCACCACTGCCTCTGTCCAAGTGGGAGAGGGATCGGTGTAGCATGTAGATGATGGCATCCTCCGCTCCCACCTTCTCCTGGTATGCGAACTGCAGAGGGTCGAGGGTGTGGTGGACCTGTGGGCTCAGGTGGTGAAGCAGCAGCTGCTCCATGGTCTTCATCACATGTGATGTCAGGGCGACAGGACTGAAGTTGTTCAGCTCACCAGGACATGATACCTTTGGGACTGGGGTGATGCAAGATGTTTTCCAAAGCCTCGGGACTCTCCCCTGTTCCAGGATCAGGTTGAAGATGCGCTGTAGAAGACCCCCCAGCTCCAACGCACAGGCCTTCAGCAGTTGTAGCGATACTCTATCTGGACCTGCTGCTTTGCCGGCATGAAGTCTCCTCAGCTCTCTGCTTACCTGGGCTAAGTACACCTAGTATCACGTTCAGCTGAGATATATTGTACATACAGTACTTTCATAGTTTGACGATCATGTTGGTGAAATAAGAAGTGCACTCATAGAGAGATTAATAATTCTTTGCCTTTATATAGCGCTTTTCTCACTACTCAAAGCGCTCAGCAATTTGCAGGTTAAGGGCCTTCCTTGCTCAAGGGCCCAACAGAGCAGAGTCCCTATTGACATTTATGGGATTCGAACCGGCGACCTTCTGATTGCTAGTGCAGATTCCTAGCCTCAGAGCCACCACTCCGCCTGTTATTATTATACACATTTGCGGCAGAACGGGGACAAAAGAGGCTGCCGAAAACTGAACTGCATAAACAAAACAGCGGTATGGAAGCCCATATCCGCAATGGACGATCCCCAAACTGTGAAACAGTAATACAGAAAGATCTTCATCCCAGCATGGAAATAAATGGCAGAGAGAACTTTAGACGTCTGACGTTTTCTCCCTGGTTTGTATATTATTGTAATTTTTGTTTGATTTTGAATTATTTGATATCATTTGTTTGTGTATTTTCTGCTCTGTAATGTTCCTCCATTCATTCTTGTTTGTGGGTGGATCACCAGATCCTGGGGGGTTAGCCGGACGTCTCCAATTAGCTGAGGCTGATGAGAAACTTTTGATAACTGTTCAAATCCAGACATTGCGAGTTCACACATGGCCACTGGCAGCTACCATAGGCTTACGGTATGAGTCCACCGCAGCATATTTGGTGTAGTCGGCAGGATCTGCATAATGGAAGGGGTGGGTTGTGGTGTGGTCCTAGGCAGAATGTTTTTGGATAGATGTAGACCACCAGAAGATGTTTTGCTTGCAGTGTTTAGAAGCAAGATCAATTCGGCCAAGGCTGGAATTCTCCTAGTAGCTGAGGCTAATAAGTGACAGCTTCCAAAGAGCCCCGCAGGACTGCGACTGGATGCTGACAGCTAAAATACTTCAAATCTGCAAACTGAGACGGCTCGTAGGGGGAGTCCATAGCAGTGCAAAGGGGTCCCTTCCCAGCTGCACTTGACACAAGTGTCAGGACACTGGACAGGATGCCATTCCACCGTAATTTCCAGTCATGATTAAACATCAGCAGTTAACTTGAAGATACTAGTAAAATATGCCAGCAAAGTTATATATATTTAAAAGATATAGAAAAGAATAATATACATTCATAAAGTATAGAACGGAACTTCAAGTTTATAGAACTCCAACTGATGGCTTCAGGGTCTTTTCTCATCCAGGACTCCGACTCTGACAACCCCCAGGTCAGTTAACCAGTATAATGACTGGCAGGTAGCCATTTACCAGAAAAATCTGTGTTTTTCCCAGTTGATTCTGGGGTTTGTCAGGGGTGTGTTCTGCTCCTATTCTGTTCAGTGCTTGTATGGACTTGGGTGTTGGGCAAAGTCGTGGGGTCCAGCGGCTGTGGGGCATCTGTTGGTGAAGAAAGATTCACGGATCTTAACTTTGCCGATGATGCTGTGATTTTCGCAGAGTCAATGGAGGCTCTGATCAGGGTGCTCGAGAGACTGAGCGAGGGGTTAGAGTGTCTGGGCTTGTGAGGGTCCTGATAAAAACCAAAGAGCCAGGCTTTTAATGACCTCTTGGGCACGGCCATCAGCAGTGTGTCTGTCTGTGGAGAGAGTGACGACCTCGTCATTGGGAGGTTTACTTACCTTGGCAGTGATATTCATGTGACTCTGGTGACTCTTCTTATGAAGTCAGTAGATGCCTTGGGAGAGCATGGGGGGTCTCCAGAAAGGGGTGTGTGGCACTCCTGGTATCTGTTAAAGGGCGAAGGTCCAAGTCTTTAGAGTCCTGGTGCATATGGTTTTGAGACATGGACGCTATCCTGTGACCTGAGATGAAGACTGGACTCATTTGGTACTGTGTCCTTAGGTCCCGTTGGTTTGACTTTGTGTTGCTCATGGAGTCCCGAATGAGGCACATGACCTGCATTGTGAGAGAGTGTCAGTTACGGCACTAAGGCCATGTGGCGCGTTTCCCCGAGGGTGATCCGGCTCGTAAGATCCTCATTGTTGGGGACTCGAGTGGCTGGACCAGACCAAGGGGTCGCCCACGTAACACCTGAATTTGACAGAGGGTCATTTCTGGAGGGTGGGATTGGACCGCGTGTCTGCCTGGGGGGTTGCCAACCGGGATCCAGAGTTGTTTAGTCGTGTAGTGGGTGCAGCATCGCTCTGTACCAGTGCAGGCTCCCCAACTTGACTTGACTTGGGGCTTCTTCTCCAGTATCCATTGCCTTCCTCGTTGTTTCCATTACACTAAAACTTTCAGATTATAAGTTTTCTGTTCTTTTGTACGCTCTTCTGCAGTTTTAAATGGCAGCAGGCCCTAATCTATACATTTCCTTTGGTAACCTGTAGTTGCTTTGTTTCTGACTAATGTTATTAACTGTTTTTGTCATTTTAAACTCTAATTTCCCTGTATTTGAGGACCGTCTTTTTAAAATCTTCCAGATTTACTTCCAAGGTTCTCCATTTTTTTGTCCACCAGTGGTGCGTTATTTTGTATTTGCTTTCTTGATTCTTATTGTTACTCTCAGTAGTGTTTTATTATCCATATAAATCACGTAATAATGGTGTTTGACATTAACTGTGCTATAAAAAGTAAATCACTTAACCCAAATTTTGGCACCTATTGAAAATAAGCAAAACTCCTTGGATTATGTTGTAGAGAGTTTCCTTTTACTAAACAATAACCGGAGCTGCAGGAAGGCAGAGACCTGGCCTGAGATTGAATGAATGAAGACCCAGCCTGCCCTGGGACTCGAGACAAAACAGAACAAACAGCGCCCTCTTATGAGCACATCCTGTCATGACCGGCGCTGGGACAGCAAATGTGAAGCAATTTCAGAGAGAAAGCTGGCACTGCAAGTGGAGTACGGACTTGTGCGCCCTTAATATTCAATAACTGAAATGAACGATCACGTCTTGTATTTTAGTGGCTGGCGCTGCTGCCTCATGACTCCAGGGAGCTTTCTGTGAGAAGTCTGCATGTTCTTCACGTGTCTGTGTGACATTCTGTGAGGACTCTGTGCACGTCCATAAAGATTTATTTTTGGTTTCTTCTGCCGTCCCTGAAATGTGCAGATTACTTAAACTAGTGTGTATAAAAGAATTGAGTACAGGCTGGTCTATCCATGACTGGTGGATGGTAGCGAAAGCGAAATGAATCTTAACTTAATAGTTAGCATATCAGCAGGAAAGTACAAACATAAAATGAGAAAACACATCAAAATAAGAAATGTAATCAATTGTTATAATCAGAAAACTCACATAAGAGTTCTGCAGGTAAGGTACACTGTGTTACACATAACCCTTTTTTGGAGTCACGGACCCCTTTAAGAATCTGATGAAAGCTATGGACCCCCTTTTCCCCAGAATATTCACATAAACACAACTTTGCATACAATGAATATTCATTTATCGAGTATATCTTTGTATGCAAAAAGTAATGGCCACTCATTATAATTATAAATTACAATCCTCTTGTGCAAATTAAAACAGATCTACTATTTATTGTCACAGGTGGCACAGTGGTAGAGCTGCTGCTTTGCAGTAAGAAGACTGTGGAAGATTTTGGGTTCACTTCCCGGTTCCTCCCTGTGTGGATAGCGCTTTAAGTACTGAGAAAAGAAATATATATATGTAATGAATTATTTTTTATTACTACTACGTTTCTACCACCATTACTATTACTACATCTTCTCTCTCGTTATCTACTTTATTTTAAACTGTGGCGTGGTCTTCGACAAGGTGACACGCATATCATCTTTGACATCCAATCTATTTTGACTTTTCGTTTTGGCAGAAAATCCCTGATTCCCAAAGGTATGTAGTAGTAAAGGGGATCAGAGCAGTCACGGCTCGCTATACCAGACGAGGGTAGGCTCGTGTCAATGTACACCTCAATTCTCCAAGACTTGATTATTTTTCTCGCAGTTATTTTCCTTGCGTGTTATTTTCCTCATGAGGATGTAACTCACGCATTAGGCTTAGGTGAGATAAATACTTGCAAGAAAAGTAAATGGCAAGTAAAAGTAAAAGTAAACGGCAAGTAAAAGTAAAAGTAACGGCAAGAGATGTAACGCACGAGAAAAGTCACGTGAGAAAGTTCAAATCAACAGTACTGGGCTATATAGTGAATATAAATGTTGATTTTTATCTGAATTTCACAGACGCCCTGAAACCCATCCATGGACCCCCGAGAGGTCCACGGACCTCAGGTTAAGAACCCCTGGTCTAAAGGGTCACCATCCGGGCTCATCCAAGAGGGGCGCTGTCACTAAACGGTATCATCTCTTTATATTCCCATAGCACCAAGAAGGCCCACAATGAGGGCCCCTCACTCCTCTCGACTTAGATGGATAGCACAGGCAGCATATATAAAAATGTACAGTATAAATCAGGCTGGTCACAAATTTGGAATTTAAAGATCTGCTTCTGTAGTTGGCAAGTCAACAAGATTCAAAGATGAGTGATGTTTCATTCAAATGATATTGCTTTACCTGTCCTCTGAAATATCCACCGTCATTAAAGGGTAAAGGTCTGTGTGTCTGTCTGTGTATCCGTCTGGTTGCCTTGTCTCTGTCATTCCAAAAGATGGGGCATCTCAAGCATTTTCAGTGATTAAAATGCATTGCATTTCTTATTCCAACATAAGGCACATTGCAAACATTAACACATGTTTGGAAAATCCCATACCAAATGGTATATAACAGAGACACATGCATTGCAAACCTGAAGTCTGCATGCATTACTCAGATTTCCACCAGTGTTAGACGGGTAGCACACCCAGTTGACCTTCATTAAAGTGTCTGTGTATCTGTGTGTCTGTCTTGCTGCAACGTCTCTGTCATTCCAACAGATGGCACACCACAATCACTAACACTGCTTAAATGGTACATAACAGAAACAGATGTGTTATGCTCATTACTGTTTTCACGCTGATAAAACTCAGTAGATGAATAAAGCTGCTGTTGCTGCCATTGCCATTACCCCATCCTTAGCTAGCAGGTGCTTTATCTTAACTTTTTCCTACGTTTAATTCTCACCGTGACTTTTGTCAGTGGTCCCAACAAAAAAGAATTTCAAAGCTTTGCTTTCATATGGCAAATGAAGTTGGAAAGTATGCACTGAGATAGCTGTAATTCGATACCTACAATATACTTTAAGTCTGATATCAACTGTGAGCATATTACAATAATTTGCTTTTCTACAAACTTCTCGAGGTAAGGTTTTGATATTCACTATTAACTGGTACTGGAGAGTGGGGATGTACCATGGACAATGAAGACAATTTGAACCTTGTTACAGACTTTACGGATACCAGTGCAGATTTCTGAGGTGCCAATCCAGCTAAAACCTCTTTTAATAAACATTTTCCAGCTTTACAAAAATAAAATATGAAAAAGCAAATGCACACTAATATTTAACAAAGTTGGCCTCAGAAAGCGTCATCACTTCTGTCTTTCCTGTTCTTGCCGGTCCGTCTGTTTAAATGTGTCCCAAGTTTGGAAAGGGCGGAGTTTATTTCACTGACTGGGGGCGGGGCTGCGTCACTTCTCCTTGTGATAGCTCTGAAAGAGCGGGAGATACTGTTAGCGACAGCACCCCCACCTGCCTCGCCATGGTATTGACGTTCTTACCAGAGCCTCCCTAGTGGTTCCAATACTTAGAGTTGCGTGACGACATACAAAAAGTGGATAGTTGGTCATCACGCAGATTTAATAGGGATTTGGTGTTAATTATGCTGATTTGCATATGCATATCTCAATCCTGCTCTTATTTAAGATGTCCACAGTCTCATGTTTGAATGCTTTTCCTGGGAGAGCAACTTCCAAGGCTGTTCAGTAGTAGGACCTTAAATTCACTTGAATTGGTAATTTGTAATCATAGAACTTCACATTTAAGTGCTGATGAAGCCAAGTGAGGCAAGGACACCACCATAGCAGTACGCGCATCAACATCAACGTGTGAGTGCTGCCTAAAGTGCTGCAAAGTCTTTGAAGTCCACTGACGGGGACACTGTACTGCAAAACTGGCACTGTTTGTTTGGATGAGACATAAACCCGAAATCCTGACTCTCTGTGTTTAGGAAAGACCTCTGGATATCCTTCATATAAAGCTTTCATTTTATAAAGATTCTACATATCCCTTTCTGTATCTAGCCAGGGTTTGTAATGGGTTTTCCCCCTTTAGTGGCCATTTTTGTAACTGTTCTGAGATGTAAAACCGAGGTCTTGACTCTCTGTGGCCATAAAAGGGCATCCTGTGTAAAGAGGAGAGTGTATCCCAATGTCCTGGCTCTGTTGTCCTCCATGGCCTAGTCACTCTAGTCCCCTAATCATCCCCCTGTCTCTAATTGGTTACTATCTCTCTGTCACCCCTTCACTACCTAATAGCGAATATGTGGTGAGCCTACTGGTGCAAAATGGCTGCCTTTACATCATCCAGGTGGATGCTACACATCAGTGGTAGTTTCTCACTATAAAAAGCTTTTTGACTAGTGAGAAGAGTGCTATATACATTTTAAGAATTATTATTATTATTATTATTATTATTATTATTATTATTATTATTATTATTATTAACAATGAAGTTGCCCTTCAACAGGCATTTTTGCCATTTCTTAAGAAACAGTAACTGTTGCCATCAGTGTCCAATCTGGGTGTATAGTGGTTATGGATTTGGACATGGGTTCAAATCCCTTTACTGACAAGGTGTGACCCTGAGCAAGTCATGTCACCTGCCTTTGCTTCAGTTAGAAAAAAGAAAAAGAAATGGAAACAACTGAATCTAGAAGGTTGTAAGTCACCTTTAATAAAGGCATCAGCAGCAGCGCTGCTTAAACTTTCCTACAACTCCCAGCAGCCCCGGCAATATTACCCTATTGGGCAGATTCAGAGGGCGCAGGGGTTGTTGGGAAGAAGGGGAAATAAGCGGGCTCTTTAAAAAGAAGTCAAAAAGACACGGAAGAGATCGCCATTGACAGTCTGTGATTGTCTCTACACATCACACACACTAATGGATTATGGTTTCTTCTGGATGTGTGTGCTGTCCTGTGCCTGCTCCTCCGGGTGGTTTCTGTCTTGGTTGTCTCGTCTTCCTCTGGTGAGCGGCCCCCAATCACATACTGGGACCTGGTAGGTCAAAACTTTACATTTCCTTCAGATGGCTGTTCACTGGGTGTTTCTTTTTTTTATCGCACTCTCAGTCGTTATCCGCTGCTGCCCTACAGGACGGTGTTGGACTTTCTTGTTAGAGTTGATCGTTTATTGTGTAGTGTAGGTAAATAATTAGCTCTGTCCGGGAATTGGGTTTTGTGTATTTTTTATCTTATTATTATTTGATTCATAAATTATTGCAGCCTCTGTGTGTGAGTGTGTGCCTGTCGGGTCAAAGCTGTTCCTGGGGTCCCAGCAATAAAATCGAACAAATCATTGCATTGTGACGGTGAGCGTCCGCAGCACATATGTAGCCCATGTAGCTCCTTACAGCAAGCTCATCGTGAACGTGTCTCCTAATTCGGTTGCTTCAAGCCCTGCGCCTCTGCCTTAAAGGAGCAGGTTGCTGTCTAGTGACCCCCGTATCTCTCATTTCAGTCTCCATAACGCCACCCAATCCATTCAGATGTGGAATGTGTTCATCCTCTTGGAGGAGGCGCGTCTCCACAGACATGGCTATGGCGCTTTGGGTGAGGTCCCCCATGGAGGCACAATTTTTTTGTTTCCCCTCCAGGAATTCAGTTTTTATTTTCCTTTGCTGGCTGCCAACCAAAGCTAATCTCGAGCCTTTCGCCCAACCCAGAAACAACTTCCTTCCCTTTGTGCTGGCGGACCGGGGCACTTGTATATAAAAGCTCGGGTCGCTTGAAGTCGCCAGCACAAAACCACGACAGCTTTGATTTCGTTAAAGTGCAGATGTCGGCTGTGGGGTTCGACTTTCTCCTTCTGTCACCGAAGATGTGCAGAGCCTTAGCCGTAGTGCTTGTCGCCATTCCGATGTTCACGTTACAAGCCGCCAGCGAGTCGTCCACAGCAGGCTTGTGTATGCTCAGTGACTGCTACACGATACGCCAGGGGGCGGCAGACTTCGACACGGCGAGCGGCGTGTGCGGCGCTAAAGGGGGCCACCTGATGACAGTCCGATCGACGGTGCAGAGAGACATCATTTCAATCCTAAACGACAACCTGCAGGGTCGCTTCTGGATTGGACTTGAGCTGCCCGCTGGACGCTGTAGCGACCCCTCAAAAGAACTACATGGGTACCGGTGGGTAACCGGAGAGGAAACTACGGACTTCACGGAATGGAGAGCGCAGAACTCGTCAGAATGTGGTCGGCGGTGTGTCTCCGTCTCCAAAGATCAGCTATGGGAAGAAAGTTCATGTCTGGAGGCGGCTGATGGGTTTCTCTGTGAGTACAACTTTAATGAAACCTGCCAGGCCCCTGAGATGGAGGGATTCTCGTTTACCTACCACACACCTTTAGGTTTTCAGGCGACCGACACAGCTCACCTGCCACCTGGAACAGTAGCAATCATGTCACCAGCTGGATACAAACTGTACTGTGACATTAATGAGTGGAAGCCTGGTCCCTGGGACTGCCAACATGAAAACGGCGGATGCAGCCACACGTGTGACATGGAGGGGGGTAATGGGAAGTGCATCTGCCCTGAAGGACTACAGTTAGAGAAGAACCAAGTGACATGTGAGGCGCCCGATCCATGCAGGAGCCACCACTGTGCGCAAGTGTGTGTCCCTCAGAAGGACAGTTACAGCTGCCTGTGCCGAGGGGGCTACGACTTGGACCAGGATGGCTTGACATGCGTGGACGTGGATGAATGCAAACAGGAGCGAGCCTGCAAATCCGACCAGCTCTGCGTCAACACGCCGGGGAGCTTTACCTGTGTCTGCCCATCTGGGTTTGAAATGGTCGACGGTGAGTGTGAAGACACAGACGAGTGCGAGTCCACCCCGTGTGAACACCACTGCACGAATACGCATGGGGGGTTTGAGTGTTCCTGCTTTGAAGGGTTTCGCCTAAATGAATATGATAAAACGACATGTTACAGCGTCTGTGAAGAAGAGACGTGTGAAGCGATGTGTGATCCGAATAACAGGGACGTATGTGAATGTCCAGAAGGATACATACTCCATATGGAGGAGGACACTAACGTCTGCATTGACATTGATGAATGCGACATGGAAATGTTTTGTCAGCAGCTGTGTAAGAATTCATTTGGAAGTTACACCTGTTACTGTGAAGATGGATACAAACTAGAAGCTGACAACTATACATGCACAGAAGTACCAGACACAGAAGATGGCTCCGGATTAACAAGCATCACTCCGTTCACCGAAGACTCGGTGACTCCGACTACTAACATCACCGTCACTGAGGAGTCGGTGATATCAGCCGGGGCACTCCTTGGGATCCTCATCGGTGTCCTCGTCACCGTCATCTTGGGGTTCTGCGTTGTGCACCGGGAGTTCAGACAGCGGGCTAAGTGGGACATGGCGACGGATTGTAAGATCGCCGGTTTGGACGGGGACTACGGGCTTCAGCAAGTCACCACCGAGAAATACGTCAGGAAATACTCGTTTATTACAAACGACTTAAAGGCGTATACGTGACACGCCAGGGGAATGCGTCTGCGGGCGCCAGCGGGCTCCAGTGTTTTCTTTGAAAACGATGCCACTTTGAAACGTACGTTTCTGATGGAGAATCTGCTCCTATGTTTCTAGAGATTTGATTTATTTATATTTATATGCAGGGTCAGTTAAAAGTCCTTGTGTGGTGTTGAATCTTCTTAACTTCAGTTGTATGCACGAAAACCATTGTGAAGCGTGATTCATGTAAATGATCGTAGTTTGATCACAATATTGTAAGAGCTTATTAACTATAACATAATGTATGAATTATTACTTGTGTTCATTAGTCCAGCTCTCTGTGTTAGGCGGTTTTTGAAGGAAAAATTCCCTGACAGATGGACTGGAAGAGAGGAACCGAACTCTGACGGGGACACATAAAGACTGTGCGGTGTAAGTGCGATCTGCAGATGAACTGAAAACTACTGTACAGAGCTGGTGAGATGAGGGGTGAAAATCAGCTGCACAAACGTATTGGTAGAACTTTGGAATGACATCACTAGCTGCTTGATGAAGGTGGACGTGCATGTTGATAATGAACGATCTCAACAGAACATCTGCGGGCAGTGGCGTAGCTGCAGTTTTCGTCGCCCGGTGTGGTCTTTGAGTTTGCCAGCCACCTGCACACACACTTTCAAAATAAAAAAAAAATATATGTACATAATGAAAAACGACGAAAATTGCAACTGTATTTTTAATTACCAATCACGATCGGAGTTTTTACATAATGCCCCGTCATTCTTTTTCTTCCCTCGCCTTTTTTCCCAGCACCTCTCTCTTTTGTTCGCTTCATCTCGAGACTGAGAGAATAATAAAATATTAATAATGAGATTGAAGGGTGAAGATTTGTAAAATATAACTACAAAATGTGTATTTGTAACAGCTTTGAAACATTTAAAACGGTGTCATTTTGACATAGATTACACACATTAGATCAGGCAAACAAAATTGTCAAAAAAGTCTAAGAAGTCCACTACTAAAGTTTATTAAAAAGTGCCGCCCGGGCAGACCGCCTCCTCACCCGCTACGCCAGTGCATCTGAGAGAAAATGGAATGCAATCTTTCACTAACCCTTTTTAGAGATTCATTTTATCATCCATAGACTTGATGGTGTGATTATTTAAAATTGCACAAGGACTTTGTATCAACACTGCTCAAACACCTATAATAAAAATATATTTATAAAAATAGAATATACGCACGCACACACACATATACATTCATACCCATACACGTGTGTGTGTGTACGTATGGTATGTATGTGTATATAAATACGTATATATGTGTGTGTGTGTGTGTGTGTATATATATATATATATATATATATATATATATATATATATATATATATATATATATATATATATATATATATATATATATATATATATATATATATATATATGTGTGTGTGTGTGTGTGTGTGTGTGTGTGTGTATAATTTCATAATGTAAATAAAGGTTAGATTTGTATGCTAAACTAGCTGTGCTACCCATCTAAGAACGGTTGAAATCTAAATAATCCATGTAGACCTCACAGTTAACCTTTGCAGTACACCACCTATTTGAATGTATTTTGTAATTCAAGTAGAAATAAAATGCATTGCATTTGTCATTCCCACACATGGCGCATCCCAAACATTTGTGGTAATGCATTTTATGTTTCAAATGATTGTGATGGGTCGTCTGTTGGAATCACAAATGCACCCCTACGCCTCTCTTTTTCTCTGTAGCATGCAGAATGGGGCCTTCCAAAAACCTGGTTGGGGTTTAAACATTGAATGTAATTGTAATTCATTAATGTCATGTGCCCAGATCCACACTAGGTAGGATAGACAGGACTTTCACACAAATGGTGAAAAATGCACGTTTATGTCATTTCATGTATTCAGCAGTTGTCATTATTTGAGTCTGATCCCTCTCCCACAACACTAATCCTAACCATGAGTAACCAGGCGTATTGCCCATACAGTTGCTGCAGTCACTAACAGCAGTCAGAATGGGGCATGACGTCTGTGGATTATGGGTGGACTTAATCATTTAACTGAATCCATGTTTAGCCAACTGCCATGAGTGGTACTGGAAAAGCAATATGAATGCTTGTGATGCGCCATCTGTTGGAATAGCAAATGCAATGTATATGTCGCTGTTATATGCCATTTATTATGGAACTTGTAAAAGCTGTGATAATGTTTGATGTGCCATCTTTTGAAATGACAAATGCAATTCATTTTATTTCCACAAATGTTTGTGATGCGCCATCTGTTAGAATGACAGCGATATAGCAACTGGGGGGAAACACAGATACAAAGATACACAGACACTTATCCTTTCATTCAAGTGGATAATTTTTGGACTACTGATAACAGATAATTAAGCTGTGAATGTTCGTTTTCATGGACAGCATATTCTGTACAAATCCATTTCTCCGCACATTTCAATTGAAACAGAATTACTGTTTTTAAAGTCCTGGGATTGATTGATTGACACTGTAAAAAATAAGGTTGATGGTTTAAACGTAAAAAAAAATTGAGGCAACAATTTGCACCCTCGACAAATTAAACCCCCTGTTTAAATGAGTGAAAAAATTTAGTGTATTAAATACATCCAAATATATTAGGTAAAGGAGATTTAATATTGCAAATTAAGCAAGTTAAAGCTGCAAAATTATATCAGATCAAGACTACAGAATTATATTTACTAAGTTTTTACTTTTGTATCACATGCTAAATTACAATAAGATCTTCTTCTTCTTGTCATTCACTCAACTGGACACGCCAGCCTCCCAGATGAATGTGGTTGTACATTGTGGGTCCTCCTGGCTGCCATACTGTTTCCATACCACTGGTGTCCCCTCCATTCAGATCTGGCATCACGTGGCCTCATGCAGTGGACGCTCTTGCAGTTGTTGCTCAGTTCTCTGGCTGCCCATTTTGCATGGACACTGGTCTGACTGACCAACCTGGTGCTTTTATATAGAAGGTGGTGGCCATTCTGGGGTCTGATGATAGCCCACCTGCTCAGGTCTTATAGGCAGTTGGTTTGGGTCATTCTTGTCATACTGTAAGTGTTGACGCATCCGCTGGGTGTGTGTTGATTGGTTTTGATGGTGGCAATAGCTGTGTGACTTGTTTCTAGTGTGTTGGTGTAGTGTCTGAGTGTCACCGCTCACCCCTGCTGGCTTGTGCTGCTGCATTGGCAGAATTGTGAAGAGAGAGCCAAGTGAGTAGGCCTGTAATTGGCCTCTCCACAGCAAGTGCTCAGCAGTGCCTCCAAGTGGAGATAGCTGGTAACCACCAGGAGCCTGAAGGTGGTTTAGACCCCACATGTATGTCTGTGACGTGGTACCCATGAAACAAACCCCCAGCTATGGAGACAAGCAGCATGAACAGATGGAACTCATCAGCCCTGATTGACAGTCCATCGACGGGAAGGAAACCGTTTACTTCTAATCAGCGTTCATTTTGTAGGTAATTATTTCATCTCCTGCGGTGGGTTGGCACCTTGCCCGGGATTGGTTCCTGCCTTGTGCCCTGTGTTGGCTGGGATTGCCTCCAGTAGACCCCCATGACCCTGTGTTCGGATTCAGCAGGTTGGAAAATGGATGGATGGATTATTTCATCTCTATTTAAGAACTTGAAACGTTATGGTAGAACCTTTCATTTTCAATACCCAAGAATCTTGGACAGCGGCCTATCTCAACAAGCAGAGAGCAGAGGCAGGAACAACAGAAGACACAGTGCCAGCTGATAACAGGGTGGAAAAAACACAAATCAGGCCTCACCAGTCCTCCCAACCAGTGCCACGTTGGACTGTAGGATTGGGACTCGGCCCCTTTACTTTGAGGTAGCAGCACTACCACTACATCACCATGCCACCTCATCTGTAGCTACAGTATATTTACCTGAATATTTTGTGTAAACAAAATCTTTTAATTATTTCTTGCCTTTCCAGATGGGTGTCTCTGGTGGTTCAGCGGTGGCAACTGCTGCCTATAATGAGGGTTGGTGTGACAGTGCATTCTGCGTGAAGTTTGCATGTTGGGCTTCTTCTCAAAGACATGCAGGTTAGGTGGACTGACGGTGCTAAATGGGCTCCTTTTGTGTGTGTCTGTGTCTGTGTGGGTTTACCTTGTGATGAGCTGGCACCCCGTCCTGGTGTCGTCCCTGCCTGTGCCCAGTGCATGCTGGGATAGGCTCCAGTCACCCTGGGAAAGTGGGTTCAGATAATGGATGGTAACATGCAGTCCTAAATAAAGCTGAAATGATTACTTAGAAAATTGTTGGAAATAAGTGTTACCTGATATCACAGAATAATTTAGCATATGATACAAAAGTAAAAAATATTAAATACAATGCAGTAGTCCTTGATTGGATAAATGGGGAGGGTTGGTGTCAGGAAAGGCATCACACCATAAAAATCGCACCTCTACTCAAACCAAAAATAAATATACGTATATATATATATATATATATATATATATATATATATATACTATATATATATAATATAATGTTATAAATATATATATATATATATAAAATATGGAAATAGCTATGAAAGAAGAAGTCTTTGATTTATGTTTGTGACTTTAACAAGCTAAACTTGAAATGTTAGGTAGGCTTTACCTGAATTATTTGGATGTGTTTTACACATTTTATTTTGGTTTTCTTTACTTATTAGATAGATAGATAGATAGATAGATAGATAGATAGATAGATAGATAGATAGATAGATAGATAGATAGATAGATAGATAGATAGATAGATAGATAGATAGATAGATAGATAGATAGATAGATAGATACTTTATTAATCCCAATGGGAAATTCACAATTCACATTATTAAGACATGGGGGTAAATTTACCCAAATAAAGTTAGCACCATAGTTGCCTCAATTTTTTTAACCCTTTCTTTATTATTATTATTATTATTGTTTTATTTATTTATTTTTATTTATAGTGTTGACTAACAAAAGAGAAAAATAAACACTAAAGTGACAAACGTTTCAAACATGAGATTAACTGACCAATCAGTTGGACGCAAGCACATTTGTGGCGCTCGTTTATTTTTTCGGGAAGCTTTCGTTTTCTCTCAAGTAGAGAGCTCGGAGTCTTTAAAATCCTTCATTATTTCCGTGAAGTGTCGGTGACTCCTCAGACCTTTCAAACGGCAGGACGGAGTCTCCTTGTAATCACAAAGGCACAGTACAGGATACCTGGAGGAGAGCCGGTGTGGCGCTAACTGACACTGATTTTTAAATGTTTAAATTATCAAATAACGGAAGGGGCACTATGAAAATATATTGCTGTTGATTTTCTGTTGGAGATATTATCTTATGGTTAATATATTTAATTGTTTAATAAACAGAATCATTGTAACCCTTTTTTCATAGTTATGTTAAACAGTTTTGTTAAGGTGGGCACTTAGAGAGTCAAGGCTGGGGGGCTGTCAAGAGGCAGGGCCTGTTAAAGCCCATTGCGGCACTTCCTGTGTGATTTTGGGCAATACAAAAATAAACTGTATTGTATTGTATTGTATTGCTGCCTTGCGGCATGACGACTGCAGGTTTACTGCCCCTGTGCTTTCTTCATGGGGTGTCTACGTGTTCTGTCATTGTCTGTGTGGATTTCCCTCCTGCAGTCCAAGGCCATGCCAATTAGGAAAATTTTGGAGATGCTTGTGCCATTGTTCACATTGCAATGGACTTGCCTCTCATATCCTGCGCCTGGTACCTGCTTTGGTTCCCTGCTTCCCCGCGAGCCTACTCGGGATAAGCGGATTTGGAAACTGAATGGATGGAGTTTTGTGAAATCCATTCATGGTGGCTCAGTGGTTATAAATTACGAAAATCTTGAATATGTTGGTATAAATAATTATTTATCTGATATGTCCAGATTACATTTTAATTTCTGTTTCTTATAACCTTCTTACGTCAACAATCGGTGGTACTGTTTGTCAGTCTGGTGGTCCTGTCCTTGTGAAGTGTTCACATTCCAAAGACCGCTGCTTCCATGGTGCCTTCTTTCTGTTTCTTTTCCATGAGCTCTCCTTGCCCCTCTCGTTTCTAGCCGTTTTATAACGGTCAGGGTGTCGTGTTCATGAATAAGACGTTTAACGGTAAACATTGTGGCTGTAGGGGGGGGGGGGGGGGGGGGGGGGTCGGTACTCGCCGGTATTCGGTATGCCGTATAAACCGTCACTTCGCTCGGACTTCCGCTCTTCTAAGGCGATCTCTAAATATGTCGGACCTAAAGGGGAACCCGAGGAACCCCCGCTTGTCCTTTTTCTCCAAAGAAATTTGAATATCCGTTTGCATCACTCGTAGATTACATGAATGGTAATAAGCACATTCTCCGTTAAAAAAAGCAATGTTACATGCACATAACACGATTCGCCAGCTGATAAAATCACCCCTTTCTGGGAAAATAATTAGGGTTTGAAACTACTATGTAGTCTGGGAGTAACCATTTCAAGTTCTTATTTATTTTATTGTTTTCTCTTTTTGTCCACTAAAGCTATTTGCGCATCCAGGCGTGCTTAGGTCATGTTCGCTGTCTTAAAAAAGGTTGGCTGATGAGTTTCAATCGAGACGATTGCAATGGAGTACATAGATGAGAAAAATCTAAAAAATAAGTTTCTTACCGACTGGAAGAAAAAAGTGACTTTATAAACATCTGCCACCACTGTATTTGTTAAAGACGAACGTTCTAATTTTATCTCTTAAATACAGCGAAGCAAAAGTATACTTGTATGTTAAATTGGAGAAGTGCGTTCGGTTTGATCTTCTTCCAGAGTACTGCACGGAGACGCGTGAGACGGAATTAGCCATCCTAATGCCAATCGCCGGCCCTGCAGATGACCTTCGTGCTTTCTTCAACGCGCCCCCACCTGCGTCCGTTATCCAGGTGTTCAATGGCGCCTCGCGCTCCCAGAGGCTTTGTCTTTCTGTCTGCTCATGCGCGTCACACCGGCACCTCTCACTTCGCTAACTCCGCCCACTCGGCGTGCACTCTACTGTACACAGTGAGCTCCAAAGACCGCCTGTGGCTTCGTCTGTCAGCCGGTGGGCTTTAGCAGACGAAAGGCGCGCAACAAGTGCGCTCCTTCAGCCCCCCCCAACAACCGGCTGCGCCTTCTCTCTCTCAGATAGTCCGCCGCCACCTGAGGAGCGCGTCTCTCGGAGGTCCGGACACAGTGGTGTAAATAATAATAAAATTGATGATAGTGATGATGATGATGATGATAACATTAATGATGATTTTGTTGTTGTTGATGATAATAATTATATTATTGTACAGGGAACAATTAAGAGACTCATTTAGAAGGAAACAACTTACACTGGAAAGAAAACCAGGGGGCGTCAGGTTAGCACCAAATAGTCTACCTGTGAATTTCCCCTTGGGATTAATAAAGTATCTATCTATCTATCTATCTATCTATCTATCTATCTATCTATCTATCTATCTATCTATCTATCTATCTACCTACCTTGTGCTCAGTGTTAATCTTTCCAGTGCAGCATCTATTCAAATGTATTTTATAAAGCGTGTAGTAATAAAAAATACATTGCATTAATAATAGCCTGAGTGTAGGTGGGTGCTTGACCGTACAGCTCCAGGGAACCGTCAGTGTGTCTTGGACGTTGCATGCTTTTCTCGTCTCAGTACGTCTTTTCCCCTATAGGTTCTTCTTCTTTTCTTAGTAGTAGTTGTTGTAGAATTCCCTCGTAATAACTTATGTAACCCTTAAGACGCCAAGGGCCGGTTATATAGTAGTCTAATTTTCCCCAAGTGTGACTCTAATGCATGAATGTGCCATGCAGACTGTCGCCTCATCCCGGACTTGTTCCTACTTTGTGTTCTTTCGCCAAAGGACAGGGTCCTGGTTTCCTAATACTGAAATAAAAGATGTGTTTATTTGGGCCGAAATGTCCTAAACGTCATTTACGAAAATGAAATGATAACATTATCCGACTCAATTAATGCAGGTTTGGAGGTGGGAGACGGAGCCTATCTTCGCTTCAAGGAGCGCTAGGCAGGAGCCAATCCTGGAGCGAAGAGCGCAAGTGAAAACATCAGACGTGTAATTCAAGTAGACTGCA
The DNA here is from genome assembly GCF_900747795.2 of Erpetoichthys calabaricus. Classification (NCBI taxonomy): domain Eukaryota; kingdom Metazoa; phylum Chordata; class Cladistia; order Polypteriformes; family Polypteridae; genus Erpetoichthys; species Erpetoichthys calabaricus. The sequence goes on along the minus strand of NC_041408.2, from coordinate 4,084,617 downwards.
TATTCTAATGAAGTAAAAGTGAAAGAGTAATCGTGCGTTAATAAAGTCCCAAAGTACTCGTCTGCAGACCTTCCTCGTTCATCCTGTGAACGTTTCGGCCGATCTTATCTGTCATGTATTTGTAATGCAGTACACTATTGTAGCCGTTTTTTCCTTTAATAAGAACGGACAAGCAAACAGCGCGTGCTTTTTTCTTTCTTGTCTTTATTGAACAACTAACAAAATGTGCAAGGCATTACCAATCATATCACTAGGTGTCAACCCACAATCAGACAATAATAGCTGAACTGAAATGGTCACTTATACTGATATATACTGTAACATCATCGGTTCTGTTGCAGTTCTGCATCTCGCCTATAGACGACAGTCGTGCCTCACCAAACAGTCCAATCGACGACTGTTAAGCCGACGAACGCACAATTTCAGCTTCGTGTGTAAGGGAATCGCGTTCAGCTGGGTTGAAGCAGGACGAAGTGCATTGCATTTAAAGTGATGACTTGCTCTTTCTTTCTTTCTTTCTGATTGAACGACGATTACGAGATGAGCTTCTTTACTAGAAAGCATCCATCGATTTCCCGAACCAATTCGTTTAATTTAGACTATCAAATGGGCCAACACTCGACTGCCTAAGGTAATGTGTACCGAAAGAAGCGACGATCTCCATTCCCACTCGAGAGTTGCTCACCACAGTCTCACGATGTTGTGACGATCCGATGGTAAGCAGAAATCATTAAAGTTCCGTTTGTGTCCGAGTATGGGTGCTAATTCGTCACACGTTTTATATTTTTGTTGCATAAAATTGTATCATTAGATAACAAAGTGAAATTCTTTGGAGTAAGCAAGTTTGAAAAACGGAGGAATAAAACTTTTGGGCTAATACTTTCATAGGTTCAGCTGGAATAATGAGAATTGTAATACATTCATTATCATGATGATGATTATAATCAGTGCCGGTGCTACGTTATATTGCGCCTTATTAGTGCGCCAACCGACTGTTCGGAAGCTAACCCGTGCGGCTGGGTGCCCCCCCAACCCCTGTGATCTGCGCCCTATTAATGGTGCCGCCAGTCCTGATTATAATTATTATAACATAAACTGCTTAAAACACTCCATATCATAGATGGGCCGGAGTATATTTTGGTAGTGTTGGTTGCAAGGATGTAAATGGCAGAGAACAGGGTGATGATGATGATTAATATTTGTTATTGTAAAAATTCTAAATTGCAGTCAATATCCTATTTAATCAAATGTTAGTAATGTCAGGGGATGGAGCCTATCCTGACAGCACTGAGCACAAGGGAGGAAAAAGCTCCAGGGCAGGGTGCCAGTTTATTTATTTAATTTTTTTGCTACACTGACCTTTTTTCCCATAACCTTATTATTACTATTATTGCACAATCTAAATTTAATATCGTATTTAATCAAACGGGGGGGGGGGGGGGGTAATCAAAGAGGGGGATGGAGCCTATGCTTGATGCACTGGGCATAAGGCAGGAAATGGCTTAGGGTAGGGTGCCACTCTATTTGTGATTATTATTATTACTACTACTACACAATCTAAATCCCATTTAATCCAAATAAGTGTCATGGAGTGGCAGGAACCTATCTTAACAGCACTGTGCATGGGGCAGAAAACAGCTCAGGCCAGGGTGCCACTCCATCAGGGGTTATTATTATTATTATTATTATTATTATTAGTTTAATAATAATAATAATAATAATTAAATTGTCTAGTTATACTGGGCACAAGGCAGGAAAAGAGCTCAGGACAGGTTGCCAGTCCATCAGAAATGACGATGATGATTAGATAACAATTCAAATCCTACTTAATATTCTGCTTAATTCAATTCAGGATCATTGAGGGGCTGAGGCCAATCCTGACAACACTGGGCACAAGGTAGGAAATGGCTCAGGGCAGGATGCCAGTCCACTGTTGAATAATAATAATAATCTAAATTGCACTTAATGTCCTGTTTAACCCAATTCAGCTGTTCTGAACAGTGTGGCAGTCCTGATGATGATGATGATGATTATCTTCCTACTCTTTTATTTTATTTTTTCACATAATTAAAGACACCAAGTACCACGCTACCTTAAAGGCTCCCTCAGTGGTCTCTGCCAACAAAGATGGTCCCAGTCCAGTTTTGGCTTCTCACGCTGATAGTCTGTGGTGACTCTGATTTCCGCCCCTACAATTGGAGGTTGTGCTCCCGGACTGATTGCAGGTGTGGCTTTTTTCCTCAATTTAGGACATGAAAGGTGAAGTGCTGACACTGCCCAGTAACTCCTGGGGTTTCCTGACGAGAAGGCAGCCTGTCACTCTGAGTGCCGGTTTACCCTGCAGAGCCAACGCTGCCATGTAAGTGCAGACAAGATCTTCTGCTGGACAGACGACTGAAGCCCCCACAATGCAATGTTGCTTTGTGAAATTCTGGGAAAATGGAGAATTGCTTAAGCTTAAGCTCCAAACAGCGCTAAACAAGCCTCTGTTGTCTGTGTAAGCCTTTGTAAGATCTACCTGGGCAAGTCCAAGCTGGCATCTGTGAGGCAAACTCAGTATTTAAAAAAATAAATAAATAAATAAAGACGCCAATAAAATGCACAAACTCGACCTGACAGATCAGCACAAGTTTGACTTTGGACCGCGGCCTTCGTGTGCTTCAAAAATGGTAGAAAACAGACTGAGTTGGATGGCCCGTCTTTAGGCTCCTCGTGTTTTAGTGATTGTATTGATTCTCTTTCAGTTTTATTTTATTATAAGGTTCATCTATAGAAAGCAAACCGAGAACAGAGATTGTGAATTTTTAGAAACTGCGCTGCCTGTTAACAGTCGGGTTGAATTCCCAAATCCTGACGCCTGCCCTCTGCCCACATTGAACATCCAACTCCTGCCTTTGGCGAGTCCTAATTGGAGTCTGAAACTTCAAATTGTGATTTTGAGATCTATTTAGAATTCATATGTGACGGCTCTACTATGTGTCTTTGACCAATCAAAATGTAAATTAGAGATATCTGTAAGGGTCTTAGTGATGAAGACCCCCCCCCCCCCCCCTTTCCTTCATCTCCTCTCATTTCTCAAACTGCTTTTCCAGATGAGGGTCACGGTGGCAGCAGGCCAAGCAGGTCAGCCCAGACTTCTCTGTCCCCAGCTACAGATTCCTGAGAAATTCCCAGGCATTCTCGAGCCAGAATCCCTCCAGCGCGCCCTGGGTCTGCATCGGGGTCTTCACACAGTGGGATGAGCCCAGAGAGACTGCCAGAGAAGTCGCACAGGGTTGGTGTTGGGGGGGTCATCCACACAACACACCCAAACCTCCTCAGTTTGATCCTCTCCATCCAGAGAAAGCAATGATTTCCACTCTGAAGCTCTCCCTGACCACCGATGTTCTCGCCTGCAGCAATGGAGTGGCAGCACACAAAGGAACATCATTTCTGCCGCTTGTCCTTGTAATCTCATTTTTTTTTTGATCATGACCAGAGTCGAAAACCTGGATGACGATCCACCAGTAAACTGAGAGCTTTGTCTTTAGGCTGTGTGGCCATTTTGCCACCATGCAGTACTGCAGATCACGTCCACTTTCTCCATCACTCGTGCACAAGATCTCGAGATACTCAAACTCCTCTACTAAGGGTAGTTGTCCCCATGTTAGCTGAAGAGAACAAATCACACTTTTCAAACAGTGCGATAGTTTAAAGGTCCTTAGTTTAATTAGACTGAGAAAACACACAGATAGATAAACATGAAAGGCACTATATAATATGAAGAGATACATGAAAGGCACTATATAAGAGGAAGACATAGTGGATAGACTGCAGTGAAATTCTTACTTGCATGTCCTCATCAACATAAAAGACGTTGGCACTCTATGGTGCCATGATTAGTGATTAGAACTAAATTTTTATTAATAACTGGGGTGCTGTGGCTCTACAGCCCTTACGTCTGCTGCTTAAAAGGATGAAAATTAGAAACACTAGAGAGCCATTACATTATTAAATGCGCAAACAGCTCATGTATGTAAGACACCTCAACTCCAGTGCATGAATCTGTCGAGCTGATGTTAATTTAATTATCTGAAAGGTGCCAGTGTGAGAGTGTGCCCAGAGATGGACTGACATCCATACGGGACTCCGTTCCTGCTTTGTGTCTAAAATGACGTCCGGGTTGGCTTCAGCTGCCTATGAACCCTAGAAGTGCCAGTCAGGTAATACAAGGACTTAAAAAAAAATTTTAAGAACAAAGTAATTTACAAAACATGTCTGTCTGTCAAAAGGATGTCCACAGATGGTTCCCTGTACACTGACCAAGGTGCCAGTGAATGAGAGAGTGCCCTGTGACTGAAGGGCATCCCACCTGGGCTTGGGTCTCCAAGGATCAGCTCTGGCTTATTATACCACAAGAAGTACCGGTAAGTGAATTTGGAAAATATGTATGGGCCATAATGGCAAATGTATCAGTTTAAAATTAAATGTATGGCATAATAAAGTGTGCAGTAATAGAAGGGTTCCGAATCATTTCTGAATTTAATGCATATAATCGGAAACGTTGCTAAAATGAAGGTATGAAAAAGCCGAATTTAAGAAAAGAGATTTTTAAGAGTTAAAAAAAAAAAAGTCCACAGTATATTAGTCTGGCTATTCAGATATACGGTGCATAACAGCAGCAGGCCACCTCGCCAGATCTTTTATTCTTAGATGTTGCAATATGTGAGATTGTGACTGGAATATAAGGGGACAGCCACTCCGCAATATAATATAATATAAAATATATATATATATATTTGTTTGGTTTTAATGTTTAGATTTTCTGATGTTTTAAGTTATTTATAATTGTGTCTTTATTTATTGTTCTCTGAAAGGCGCCTTGTATAAATAAAAGGTATTATTATAAGAAGGAGCAAAATGAATTCCGAGCTATGCTGGGTGTTAATTAGCTCATGTAAATGAGAATTTCGCTGCTCACTCTACATGTGGCAATACTGACCCTGTGAACCCTCCATGAACTTGTCAGGCGTGAGGTTAGAGTTGCGCAATTTTGCGGCTCAATTGGCCGGTTGCAGATTTAATGAACCGTTATAGGGCCTGTTCTTCTTCTGGTGTGAAGAATATGTGAAAGCAAAAGAGAAAAATCGCGACATTATTGGGATAATTAATAAACAGAGCTTAAACGGAACTGTCAAAAAGTGTGCGCTTTCTTTGAAGGGATCGGTCAGTTCAGCCCCGTTTCGCGTCACCTACGCTCTTTTCATTATGGGCTCTCTGACGAAGCTCGAGGAAGCGGACATAGAAGGAATTCAAAGTGCGGGGATGTTAAAAAAATATCAAGACACAACGAAATGTATTACAGTTTATAAAACGACCCTTTACAACATTGTACGTGTTGCACAAACGCGTTAACTGAACTGCTTGCGTAAATTCGGGCAGAACACATTCGGCTGTTCATTGATGGTCATAACCTGCTGACCGCAGCGCAAGTCAACGATGAGTCGGCCGCGCTTTATCACCGATTTCGTATCATGTATGTCACGCTTTGAAGAAATGCTGCTGCTCAACTTTTTTAATGTAGCGTGTCGTCCCCCATTTTTTGGGGGATCGAAGACATTTCATCAGAGCGGGTGGGGTCCCCCTTAGTGATTCGAATACGGGAAGGGGGTATCCCCTATCCTCCTGGGTGAATTGCTGGCAGCGAAAATGTATCGTGGGGGGTGATGCCGATCGCCTAGCCCACCCGACGCACTTCGCGAGCCACACAGTTCTTTAATGGTGGTTCTCTGTTGGGTTATGTGGTTCCTTAAGTACTGCTTAACCAAACCTCATTCTATTCTGGAAAGGGCTGTCTGCATATGAAGTTGTTTCTTTGTGCTTTGAAAAGCCTCCTGCAGAAAACTTGAAATCCTTAATGTATATTAGGGTACCAGGCAGGACATTAACAGATTCAGAAAACCTGAACTTAGCCTGCATTATTGTATACATGAAGGTGTCCTTATTATTATTTACTGCTGCGGTTCTCAAACTGTGGGGCGCGCCCCCCTAACAAAAATAGGGCGCGAATGTTGCCATATGTGGCGTAATTTCGCCATTCGTAGGGAAACTTTAAACTTGTAGCGGTGTATCGGCAGCACAAAATATCCATTCATCCATCCATTATCCAACCCGCTATATCCTAACTACAAGGTCACGAGGGTCTGCTGGAGCCAATCCCAGCCAACACAGGGCGCAAGGCAGGAAACAGACCCCTGACAGGGCGCCAGCCCACCGCAGGCAAAAAATATAGGAATACATTTTATTAGGGTTTCCAAAAAAACGGTAGGGGAGCGCGATTAAAACTGTTATGAAAACTCGGGTGGCAAATACTTAAAAGGTTGAGAAACACTGAATTACTGTGTGGATGCTGTTACCGATCTAAATAAATACAAGTTACTTCTGGAACCTTCATGTTGATGGAGCTCTACGGCATCGCTCTGCAGAGACGCCTCCATTTCTAAGAGCGCTACCAGTATAAAGAATAGGAACTCGCGATCCACTGGCGGCAGACCCAAGAATGGATCGTGAGCAAGTGCTTGAGAAACAGTCATTTAAAGTATGCATTGTTCCTCCGGGCGCTCCGGTTTCCTCCCACAGTCCAAAGTCATGCAGGTTAGGTGGATTGGCGATTCTAAATTGGCCCTAATGTGTGCTTGGTGTGTGGGTGTGTTTGTGTGTGTCCTGTGGTGGATTGGCACCCTGCCCGGGATTGGTTCCTGCCTTGTGCCCTGTGTTGGCTGGGATTGGCTCCAGCAGACCCCCGTGACCCTGTGTTCGGATTCAGCGGGTTGGAAAATGGATGGTTGGATGGATTGTTCTCCCGCTCATTTTCTGTAAGTAAAGTTAGCAGTTTCCATTAAATGATCAAATTATGTCTACATAATTGAAACTCCGGAGCTGCCACACCGGGACAGGTTAGTAGTTCATTCCAGTCTCGCAGCCATTCGTGTCTAAAATAAGATGATGGTGTTTCCCCAACCTCGAGAAGAGTCCCGCTGGCGAGTACTGTTTGCCCCTAGCGGTTCATTTCCACTTTCTTCAATCCCAGCTCATCTGGACTCCTTCGCCCAGTCCAAACAACTTCCTTCCTCCGCGGGCGCTGCTGAGCCGCAGCTCTTCTATAAAGCTCGGGTCACTCGGACTCGCGAGCGCTCAGCGACAGCAGCTCCTCTTAAGTGGCTCGACCTTCTCCTTTCTCTCCTTCTCGTTTGTTCTTCTGTCATCAAAGATGCGCAGAGCCTTACTGGCGCTGTTTGTCGCTTTAACGGGTTTCTCCTCACAAGCCGCCGCGCAGCCTCCCAAAGCGGGCTTGTGTAATCTCGACGAGTGCTACGCGATCCACCGGGGCGCTGCAGACTTTGAAACGGCGAGCGACGTGTGCAGAAGTCGAGGGGGCCACCTGATGACAGTCCGATCGACGGTACACAGCGACATCATTTCCATCCTAAAAGAGAACCTGCAGGGTCGCTTGTGGATTGGACTTGAGCTGCCCGCTGGACGCTGCAGCGACCCTTCAAAAGCACTACGTGGATACCGATGGGTAACCGGAGAAGAAGCTACGGACTTCACGCAGTGGAGCGCGCAGGACTCAAGTGAATGTGGTCGGCGGTGTGTTTCTATTTCTATCGGTCAGCTGTGGGAAGAAAGTTCCTGTCTGGAGGCGGCTGATGGGTTTCTCTGCGAATATAACTTTAACGAAACCTGCCAAGCCCCCGAGCTCAAGGGGATCTCGCTTACCTACCGCACACCTTTTGGTTTTCAAACGACAGAAACAACTCGCCTGCCACCTGGGACCATAGCAACTGTCTCGTCCTCGGGTGTCAAACGCTACTGCGGCATTGATGGTACGTGGGCACTCGGACCCTGGGATTGCCAATCTGAAAACGGAGGGTGCAGCCACAAGTGCGAAATGGAGCGAACTAAAGCGAAGTGCTTCTGTCCTGAAGGGTTACAGCTAGAGGAGAACCAAGTGACATGTGAGACCCCAGATCCATGCAGGGACCACCCCTGTGAGCACCTGTGTCTACCCCAGATGGACCGTTACCTCTGCACGTGTCGAGAGGGCTACAGACTGGGCGATGATGGCTCCACATGCCTGGACGTGGATGAGTGCCAACTGGCCCGAGTCTGCGAAGCCGGCCAGGTCTGCGCCAACACGCCGGGCAGCTTTCAGTGCGCCTGCCCAGCGGGGTACCGAATGGTCAGCGGGAGGTGCGAAGGCTACACGCCGAGTCTCAAAGTGGTAAAGAGAGCGGGGTGCCCACCGGGCTTCGAAATGGTGAACGGGATGTGTGAAGACCGAGACGAGTGCGAGGCGGCCCCTTGCGAACACGAGTGCGCCAACACGCCGGGGAGTTTCGACTGCTACTGTCTCGAGGGGTTTCGCCAAAATAAGTTTGAACCCACCAAATGTGACGAGGTCTGTCAGAGCGAAATGTGCACGGCGACATGCGACCCGAACAACGAGGACACGTGTGACTGTCCAGAGGGGTACGTGCTCGACAACGAGGGGACCAATCAAGTCTGCGTGGACATCGACGAGTGCGACAGCGGCACGTTTTGTGAGCAGCTGTGTGACAATTCGTTTGGAAGTTACACCTGCCACTGTAAAGGCGGATACGAGCTTCAAGACGACGGCTATTCGTGCACACCGTTCAACGTGACGAGCGTCACTCCTGTAGAACCTGTCACCCCGACTGCCAACGTCACTGTCATCGAGCCGTCGGCGATGTTACCCGGGGTGCTCCTTGGGGTCCTCATCTGCGTCCTCGCCATCGTCATCTTAGTGTGCTGTGTGTACCGAGCGTTCAGACAGCGGGCAAAGTGGCAGGCGGCCGCGGCGACAGAGTCCAAGACCACCGATCTGGACCGGGACGGTGGGCTTCAGCAAGTCACCACTGACAAATGCGTCAAGAAATATTCACTTGTGAGCAAAGATTTAAAGGCGCACACGTGACACGCTCTTATTGATGCGGTACTAACTTTATCGATTGTTTTCTTTGAAAACGATGGCAGTTACAGGTAGACACAAGAAAATGGACACCTTTATATATCTGTGCAAATGTAGGCATAATACTGGGCGGTGAAACGCATCCTTAAATATTTATAACGCGACACTTGTGCCTTTTGAGAAATACAATTTATGACACTTTACCGAGTCATAACTCGCTTAATCCACACTAGGGTCTCGGCTTGGGCCTGGGGTGCTGCAGCCAATCTCAGATAGCATCGGTCGCAAGGCAGGAACATATCACCCAGGACGGGGCGGCAGTCCATCGCAGGACGAAACGCACACCCTGGGGCGCCAGTCCACCTGACCTGCATGTCTTTGGACTGTGGGAGGAAACCGGAGCACCGGGAGGGAGCCCTGGACCTAAAGAGCATGCAAACTCCACACAGGGCGGCCCCGGGACGAGGCGGCAGAGATATCGCTGCGCCACCGTGCCGCCCAGTCCTAAACGTGATAAGCTTTAACGGGAAAGTTTAGTGAAAGAGAAAATGTGAAAGTGTTACTCATCAGCACGGATACATTGTCACGGACCTTTTATGTTTGCAACATTAGAAATCATTATTTCACAATAAATAAAAAATAATAACTTGAATTTCCACAGCTCTGTGCAGGTGTTCAATTCTTCAAGCCCGGAGATTCCGTCCTTGAAGCTGACAAATCGGTTTGATGCTTTTTGATTTATTATGTGAAATGGTTTTGTAAACTGTGTATTGTAAACTTCACTTTAACGATCGACGTTTTATTATATTTTATTTTTTATGCCATTGCCCCAACCTTTTGTTGCAAGAAACGGACTCCTGGTTGTGTCTTAGGTGCGCTGTTCACATAAACGGGTCTTTAACGGCATTTTACGTCATTGCTTCTTCAGTTCGATGTAAGCTACTCTTATCAACACTAATAATAATAATTCAAATATTGGAATTACTCAATTATTTTGCATTATTTGTTTATATACTTGTTGTGTTCTACATATATGTCTGCACTGAAGGAGCTGCTTTTAATCTCATTGTACATGTGTATAGTGACAATAAAAGGCATTCTATTCTATTCTATTCTATTCTAAATAGCATAATTAATTTGTAAGCAGCAGTTTATTGCAGTTTTAGACACACACGTCAGTTTCTGTTGTTGTGCAGCTACAACGTGATTTGATTTACTCAAACCTGTAAGAATTATTTTGTAATAACTGAATATGTTCATACTAACTATTTAAACGGATCCGTTAAAAACAGGACACGTGCATTTGATTTAGATACAACTTTATTGGTTCTCAGCGGGAAATGTTGGCTTTTTGTAGAAGCTCTTTAAATAAATAAAGAGAAAACAAGTTCACCAATACAAAGAATAAAGCATCTGTAAGTTTAAATTAAACAGTCCAATGGTTCTCGCATTAATGCGCGAGGTTACCACGATTTAAATGCTTGGTTTTCTTTGTAATTCTACGTGTTGTACTCAGAAAGAAGAAAAGTTTGTCATAAAGGCTGCGCAAAGTTACACAGTAAACGTTAACATTATTCAAAGTTATTGTTTGTCTGTATACCTGTATTGTTATCACTCTTTAATATTTTCTTTATCAGTATGCTGCTGCTGGAGTATGTGAATTTCCCCTTAGATAGATACTTTATTAGTCCTATCTATCTATCTATCTATCTATCTATCTATCTATCTATCTATCTATCTATCTATCTATCTATCTATCTATCTAATGATTTTTTTTTATAGATAGATAGATAATGAACTTCCATAAGCATAGAAAATCCTCGCCGTGCAGTTAAAAATCCGTTTATTAAAAGCTTCTGTCCAGCTGTGCAAAGACAGTGGGCCGCCGAAGGGGCGTGTCTTTATGCAAACGATCTTTCAATATGCAAATGTCGGACAATCGTGTAAACAGAACTTGTTTATTTGCCGCACTTGATGTAACTGTGTGCAGTGAACGTGGACATGCCGAGCTTTCAGTAAAAAAAAGTGTTAACAAGAATGACATAAAACAAGCGAGCAAAGGCAGCAGTCCCTGAGACGGATTATTCCTCTGATTAAAAGAAAGAGAGAAACAAAATGCAGCAAGCAGAACTCATTGTTTTAAACACTAAGATAATTGAATTCACACATTTTAAAGAAAGATACACAAATAAGGATAATAACATGTGAGTGCAAATAAATCGAACCGCAAAGTTTTATAAAAATTGGGCAATAAACATAAAACAAATCTAAAGTTTTGTTTCGGAGTCAATTGCGTTAATGTGACACTTAGGAGATCTGTATCAATGTAACGACAACTACGTAGCACCAGAAAATAACATCATTTGATGTTAACATTAACTAAAATACATCACGTACACATCCATATTTGTTCTTTTTTTCAAGTGAATAGTTTCTACTTGGCAGGGTGACCCTGCTTCAGTGCCTCGTATCTTTAAAAATAATTTAATTACATCCTGCAAATCCCTCCGCCATGAGACCCCTCTTAAAACCGGCGGCTATGTCACGGCGCTCCCGTCACTTGGGCTCTTCACGTTATTTAAGTGACAGCACATCAAATAATCACGTCTGTTGATTTTATGTAGCTTTGTCTAGTTATGCTGACTTTATTCTATAGACGTCACCATGACCCATTATGCATTATACTGAGAAAAAGTCAATGAATTATTTTCTTTTAACTAAAGTGTAACCAGCCTCGGGGATTTTTGTTTTTATTCACCAGTTTTACGTTGGTTTTACTCAAAATTAACACATTTTAAATAATCCAAACACGGGATGTCTATTTTCACCAAACACAGCTGAATTACGTTGGTTGCGCTTAAATTAAAGCCGTTTTATGCACGTGGCTCTTCAATATTTGCATAAAGAGACGCTCCTTTTGTTGCGTTGTGGTCCAAGGGAACCCCTCACACCTTTTTTCTTTTCCGAAGACCGTGGGATTTGTGTGGTCGTGGATTTCTGACTTACGATGCTACAGATTTGTGGCCCACCCGACATCTTTTCTTTGCCTCCAATATTACTGAGGAGTAACTTGAGATCGCAATCATCCAAAACAGACGCAAAATGGACTTGTCTTCCAGACTTTTTAATCTAGAATAATAATTATATAAATATTATTGATTGTATGAAAATGTGGGGTATGATTGATATTAGCTAAGTGCTTTAAGCATGGGAAAGGTGGTATATAAAAATTGAAATGTGTTAAATTTTACACTGTTCATTAAATGTTTCGAGTCTAATAAATCTTTTCTTCAACATTTTAAGAATTTCAGTTGTAAAAATTAGAATAACAAAACAATACATTTTAAAATTTCACGATGCATTTTAATGTCAATTTGTCATACAATTGAATGTAAATCTTACAAAATGGACCCCCACGTATTGTTTAAATGCAGGGATAGCAATAAATGGGAACCTTTTAAAGTTAATGAAAACAAATCGCAATAAATACATCCTGATTTTACTCGGGTGTTTTGCTTCATATGACCATTTTTGTTAAACTTTTGCATCTAAATCTCTTCAATTCTATGAATCTAAGAAAAAATAAAAAGTTATTTTAAGGTTATATGATTTCAGTTTCATGGGAATTTGTCATACAAGAGAAATGTGTAAATCCTAAAAATTGGACCCAAATATCTTTTTTCAGTGTAAAGTCCAATATGTGTGGATTAATTCACTTATTCAAGTTCAAATCAATTAAATAAGAGGTACAACAACAACATTTATTTATATAGCACATTTTCATACAAAAAGCTCAAAGTGCTTTACATAATGAAGAAAAGAAAAATAAAGGACAAAATAAGAAATTAAAATAAGACATTAGTTAACATAGAAAAAGAGTAAGGTCCGATGGCCAGGGTGGACAGAAAAAAAAAAAAAAAAAAAACTCCAGAAAGTTGGAGAAAAAAATAAAATCTGTAGGGGTTCCAGGCCACGAGACCACCAAGTCCCCTCTGTGCATTCTACCTAACATAAATGAAATAGTCCTCTTTGTAGTTAGGGTTCTCACGGAGTCACTTGATGCTGATGGTCATACAAACTTCTGGCTTTTAATCCATCCATCCATCCTTTTAGTCAGCTTTTCACGCCAGAGAGACAAGACGTTCCATGCACCCACCTGGATGAGCCCCCTCACATTGGGACCTGAGTGCTGCTGTGGGGTGGGTGACGTCTCCGCACCACACCAGTTCTGATCCCCAAAACAGGCCTGACCCCACATGGTTTTGAGACGTGGACGCTCTCCAGTGACCTGAGATGAAGACTGGACTCCTTTGGTATCTCTTCAGAGAATCCTTGGGTGCCTCTGGTTTGACTTTCTGCTGCTCACGGAGTCCCAAATGAGGCACATGACCTGTGTCAGTTACGGCCATGTAACGCGATTACCCAAGGGTGATCCGGCTCACAGGACCCTCATTGCTGAGGACCAGGCTGAGGGGACACTCACATAACACCTGGCTGTGGCAGACAGAGGGTCATTTCCGGGAGGTGGGACTGGACCACGTGTTTCCTTTCCTACCAGAACCCTGAGCTGTTTTCGTCGTGCACTAAAAATAAAGTATAACATTGATGTTGTTCATTCAACGTAAATTTTCTCTTTCAATCAACTTAAGATTATTCATTTAGTGTTGTAGCTTGAAATATTTGGTTTCATATCTCAATCAAAGTAAAAAAAAATTGTTTGTACCAAAATTATGGTGGAGGGAATAAACATGCAAATCCTATTTCAGTTGACCTAATACTTTAGGTTGTTCATGTGCTGTGTGTGAGGGCCGTTTGTATTTTCTTCTGGTCAAACTTTCCAGTGTGCTGACTTTCCAACTGCCAAAGAAGAAGACTTTCCCGAGTGGAGTGGACGTGGCTATACAGGTCTGGTCATTTTCAGCAGCAGCCTTTTATAACGGAGGATTTCTGGTAAGTAACCCTGTTTCTCAACTGTTAATTTTAAGTATAAGACCTCGTAATAAAACATACTTTCAAGAAGGCTGTAGAAACGGTTAACAATTTTTCGTTGTATATTTAAGATTTACGCTGCACAATGCTTGTGTATTTGCACTAGATTTTTAAATAAATCTAAAAAGTACAGCACTGGAATGTGTTATGTTCATAACATTTCTAATAGCATAAAAACAGGTTACGACCAATAAACATTTTAAATTGTAACAACTTAAAAAACAGATTTACTTCAGTGTAAAACAAGTGAATTACATCCAATCACTCGAAATGATTTGCCTCAACTTAAAAATTGTGGGTTCAATAAGATAAAAAGAATTATATTGGTTCCAATTGAAAATATGAAGTGTGAACCATTACCTTAATTATTTTAAGTTGAATGTGTGGTGGGTGGGCTGCTCCCCAACCTGACCTGACCTGAAGTCGGCTTTAATCAATAAGAGCCGCAAAGCTGAGTGGAGTCGTTGGAACTCAGTTTCTGCTGACGTTTCTGGAGGTTTGATACGGTCAGAGTCTAACATGGGAAAGGCGCTATATAAATAAAATGTATTATTATGATTCATTTCAGTTTGTGTTGATATTGTGGTACAGGGCACAAATATAAAATGAATGCCTGGTTTCGTCTTAAAATAATGAAGAAAACGCATCAGGCAGAATTTACAATTTGTAACATCAAGTCCAGTTTATTCGCCACTTGGTGTTCTGCCCCAGCTGATTGAATGCCAGTGTGTGTCACAACTGGTAGAAGTTCAAGCAAAGTGAGGACCCCTGCCTCTTAAGAGCCGTTTCATTCTGTGAAGGGTCCACTGCATCTTCATTTGATTCTTTGGGCTTTGATAAAGATTTCCAATTTGTGGACAAAGCCAACAACTTAAACGTTTAGTAGGTGACCAGCAGGATGCAACAGATGAAGGCAACCTGAGCTGAGCGCGCGTGACCACATACAGCGAGGGTCTGTTTCAAACGATGAACCCTTTGGGATTTTACAAATCTTTTTGGCCACTATTCATGGCTATTTATGGAAGCTGGTATAGGGCTCCAAATAAATAAAGTGCCTTTCTGGAACCTTCTCTTGGATGGTTCTCTTGGGATCTTAAAATGGCTCCCCTATGGCATCTCTTTGAAGAAGCACAATGGTGGATGTGATCATTAAGAGGGACCGGCAGGACTCAGACTCCTTTCCCTGTCTGAATGTTTTGCAGCTGCACTCTGATTCTCAAACGCAGGATGTCTGGAGGTCTCACAATGACCCACTTTGACCCCAGACTGGATGATGACCCTGATTGATTTTCTATGCAGTATGAACGCTTAAGTTGAAGACCCTCTTTTTCTGTGAATTTCTCTCTGAATGGTGATGTCTTTCTTTGGAGGGTCTGCAGGTTTGAAGATGGATGGATGGTTCTTTCTGTAGCTAAGTCTCATCTTGTGGTGTTCTGTTTGGGTCTAAGCTCTCCACTTGTCGTGATCACTTTTGTCCACTTGTCCTGTCACACTTGTTCCCAAAAACTCCCCATGACTGACGCTGATGCTATGGATGAAAGTGTCTGCTAAGTTATTAAATGCACATCAGGCCTAATGTGAATATATATTGATGTGTTTTTATTCATTCGACTTCCTTCTAACTGTCACTGCACAGGGGACACGTCTGGTGCTGCAATCAGGAGAACGTTCTTCAAGAGACTCGTTTCACAGGTGTGTGCACAAGGGTGGCCGTGAGCGAGGGGGGCCCTGGTGTCCCATCCAGGGATGGTCCCGAATGTTGTGCCCAAAACTGTGGTCCAAGGCCCTTGACCTCTTCTACTATAAGGCTTTGCTGTGACACTGAACTGATGAGTGTGTTTGAGAACAATAGCTTAGGCCAAAGTTAATCTCTTTAAATGTACGGAATTACAGGCCCGTGGTGATGCTGCAAGTGATGGTATCCTTCCAAACGCCTGCTTGTAAATGTTATTGCTACAAATGGAAAGTTAGCAAAAGTTTCAGAAATAAAATTGTCCATAAAGTACTGAAACTCAGCAAAGCAAATAGATGATAGGCACTAGGCAAGATATCTAAATATAAAAGGCGCTATATTAGACCTAGATAGATTAGAATGGCACTATACAAGGTACATCATTATAAAGACACTATTTTAGATATACAGAGAGATCTGAAAGGCACTATACACAATAAATTATATACAAGGCATTATATTAAATAGAAGAATAGATAGAAAATGGGCTACATATATATGAAAGGCACTATACTAGATAAGTAAATAGATGGAGGGGTTCATTTCTTGGGTTCGCTTCCCGGGTCCTCCCTGCGTGGAGTTTGCATGTTCTCTCCGTGTCTGCGTGGGTTTCCTCCCACAGTCCAAAGACATGCAGGTTAGGTGCATTGGCGATCCTAAATTGTCCTTAGTTTGTGTGTGCTTGGTGTGTGTGCGCGCCCTGTGGTGGGCTGGCGCCCTGCCCGGCGTTTGTTTCCTGCCTTGCACCCTGTGTTGGCTGGGATTGGCTCTAGTAGACCTCCGTGACCCTGTAGTTAGGATATAGTGGGCTGAATAATGGATGGATGGATGGTTCATGTCTCGTGTGGTTGTCGAGTCTCCCTCTTCTGGCCGCTAGTGGAATAACAGCAGATTTCTTAGCCACTTTCGCCACAAATTCGGGTGTACAGCGCAAGTGCTGATCTTGACACGGACTGCGCTTTCATTCTGCCTTGAACTCGCACGTTATAAAGTCGATTCCCGGCATTAAACTGTAATCTTGTGCTCTTTTCTTTGGTTTCAAACTCTCTGCTTGTGAAGATTAATGTTTGTCACGCTTGTTTTTCCCTAACTGTCCCCCAGACTGATGTTTATTCGATTATGTTGACCTCCTTTGTAAGTCGCTTTGGATAAAATGGTCCGTCAAATGAGTAAATGTACATTTGAGCAACGAAGTATGAAACTGAGTGAATGTATTTAAAAATGCTTTTTTTATTTGTCACACATTTTACAGGGAATTTATTTATTCTCTGTATATAAAATCCTAAGTCTAAAAGTACAACGATTTTATGTCACGTTTTTTGTCATCCTTTAAATCAGGTTTATTTTAAAACCTACATATATATGTTTGGTATCATTCTTTTTAGAATTTATCAAACTTTAATGTGATGTTGTTAGATTTTCAGATTTGTATTCCATATTTAAATTATGAATTAAAAAATATCAAGAACTCAAGTCCTGCGAGACAAGGCTTTGTGCCAACAGATTTAACCAGGCCCGGAGCTGGAAATAAAAGAGAAAGAGTAGGACAGCTGATGTACAGGCTTTTAAATGCAAAGTGCCATACGAGATGAAGATCACATGGCACAGCAGCAGCAGCAGCTGATCGAGCAAAGAGGAGGTAAAAAATAAAACAAACCGTATTTGTTTTCCATTATATCACCGTTTAAGAGGGGGTTTCGGAGGAGCGACCGGGTCTCCATGGGGTTCATTCAGCCCTGCTCTTCACAACGCGACCGGCACAGACACGAAGTGGCTGGCACGTAACACATGCCAGGGGGGTTGGTGAGCGATGGCGCATGGGGGGAAGCCCCCTAGTTTCTTTAATAAAATTAGTAATTCTAAACTGACTTTGTTTTCAGTTATTTTAGCAGTGTTTGATAAAAGCAATGAGGGCGGCTCAGTGGATACATACAGTAAGTCAAAGGGTAAATAGCTGGAAACTGCGCTGTGGAAAGAATTCTCAAAATCTGTAAATATTAAAGCGCTATATTAGATACAAAGACAGATGTGAAAGGCACTGTATTATAAATAGATAGGTAAGACCTTATACAAAGACACCAATATAAAAACACTGTAATATTTATATAGTAATAAAAGGTGCTATAGACCGTGTATATAATATAAAAGGCACTATAACAGCTAAAATAGATCAAGGGGTTCATCTCCTGTCGTTGTTATCTGATCGCCCTCTGCTGGCCACAAGTGGTATAAAAGCAAACTTCAGCCACTTTCGTCACAAATTCGGGTTTACAGCACAACTGCAGATCCTGAAACAGACTGCGCTTTATTTCTGCCTCGCCACACAATGAGACATACACGAGATTAAATTACAAGACTCATGTTATAAGAATAAGAATATCTTTGTTGTAAGCGAAATACGGAAATTTACTTGCAAAAATATTTTAATTATAGTATTGAGATTTATAAATAATAATAATAATACATTTAATTTATATAGCGCATTTCTCATTCTCAAAGCGCTTTCGTTTTTCCCGGTGAGCTCTTCAATTTGTGGAAAGCCAAAAATGGGAAATGCGTGCTGTTTAGTTCAATAGAAACAGATCATCTAAAGCCAAGGGGCTCAATTCTGGCGCCGAAATGACAAGTCGCCCTCTGCTGGCCGTTTGTTGGATAGAAAAACAGATTGTTCAGCTACTTTACCCACTGAAAATCGACTTTTCGGGGTTTTGATCATAAGCGCCGAATTTGAAACAGATTTGTATTTACTTTCGACCCACGGTTCTTAAATTTAATTATTAATCGTACTTTAAACCAGAGCCTAATTATATCATCTTGCGATGTGTCATAGAGATCGTTTTTCACATTTATTAATACACAGTACCTGTTCTAGAAGAGAGCGAATAAAAACTCTTTGCTCTGCAAGAAATAAAGAAGGGGCTCGCAAAAGAATTGTGTCTAATAAATTCTTCGATTTGTGGAACACAAAGAATAATACTTACATTGGAATTAATTGGAAATATTAGACAGATTCTTTATCTCCATCTATTCGAATAAAAAGCAGTAATTAAACGTTGTTGCTCCATCATCTATACACTACTTGTCCCAAAGTGTCCTTAAAAGAGCGAGTGTGCCTGCTCTCTGACGGACTTGAGCCCCCCAAGTGGTGGTCCCCGCCTATGTCCTGTGTTGCTTCCATGGTTACAGTGTGGTGGTGTCGGTGGACTGTGACCTGCTCCGTCTTATGCCACTTTACTTATACCGGCAAACTCGGGTTCCCCTCGCAGCACATTTCCACTGGGTTCCCAGAACTCAAACACTGACTGCCAGAGTCCATTCCACCTGAGTCAAATGCGGTAATGCTGATAAATTAGCCATGTCAGATCCTAATATTGTTAGATGACTTTATTATTGCAGTCCGTGGGTGGGGGGTAGCAGACTGGGGGTCCCCCTAAGAGTTTTTACCGTACATTATAACGACATCTTTCTGTTCACCTTGCAGTGGTCGAGGAGGACTGCGTGTTTTACCAACTAGACCAGGGGTCGGCAACGTCGGTCCTGGTGAGCCGCAGTGGCTACAGGTTTTCATTCAACCCAATTGCTTAATTAGAAACCAATCATTGCCAATCTCAGACCTTATTTAATTTCATGGCTTGTTAGTCTGTGCAATGTAAGGCTTTTATATCGTAGATTTTTTTCCTTTCCAAGGATATCATCCAAATAATATGAAGCCTAAAACAGATCATTTTCAGTCTGTCACATTTTTCTATTAAGTGTTTTATTAAATCAAACAGTGCATGATGAACACACACAGATGTAATTGGAAAAAAGCTAGCTGGAGAACTGCTAGCTGCTTTGTCTTTTACATCTTATTGCTAATAAGGAGCAATTAAAACACTGAATGCAGCAGTTTAAGATTGAAATAAGCAATTAAGGTTGGAGAACCTTAACAAGCGAGACCACTAAAATGAAGCATTAAAATGTCACTTAAGCAATATGTGCTTCATCAGCAATAATTGAGTTCTCGTTAAGGAACTGGGTTGGAACAAAAACCTGCACATACTGTGGCTCACCAGGACTGACTTGCCTACACCTGAACTAGACTGTTGAAGTTAAAAGGCACAAACACTTGCAGTACTCAGAGACGCCTGTAGAGGTCAGTGGTGCATTACAAATAACTTGAAAGAGTCCGTGCGGTCTTAATGAGGAGAAGCAAAGCTGGAGACGAGCGCGCATTTGGCAGTTCAAAAAAGAAGGAAAAAAATCTGTTTCCAGTGACGCTCAGAGATAAACGTTCATTCTCTGTTTATTTATTTGTAATCTTGTTTTAAACGTGTCCTAAGCAGTTCTTCATTGTCTGGCGCGGCCATCTCGTGTTTAGCTTGACTTATGTCGGTTTAGAGACCACTCGGACCCCCGAAACGGCCAGCGACGACCGTGGGAGAGTCGGGGCGCGCGTGACGACGGTGATCGCCTTTAGGGGGCGCTAAGCAGCACGAGGGCCATTGCGTGTATGGGGACAGACTACTTACGGCAAATGGCAGACAAACGCTCGCTTTCTTTCTTTCTTTCTTTCTTTCTTTCTTTCTTTCTTTAAACACACATTTACAGTGTTTGAACACTCCTCAGTTTCTTTATTATACTATTCATCTGCGGTGGGCTGGCGTCCTGCCCAGGATTTGTTCCCTGCCTTGTGCCCTCTGTTGACTGGGATTGGCTCCAGCAGACCCCCGTGACCCTGTACTGTAGTTAGGATATAGTGGGTTGGAAAATGGATGGATACTATTTATGTAGTGCCATACATGATGCTCGTTTGCAAAGTGCTCGAAAACGTTTATACTTCTAATGTGCATATTATAATGTAGACACTAATTTGAATATCTGAACTCTGTCTAATTTCTCTGTTTTAATAGTTATGTTTATAGGGTGTTTTTCATAACGTACTTCATTATAAAGTGCTGGAATACCATTCACAATCTCTTTCTTTCTTTCTTTCTTTCTTTCTTTCTTTCTTTCTTTGTATTTTTATTGTGTTTTATTTTATTAAACAAACAGCATTCCAAGCAATCAAGCGAAACTTAAATATTTTATATAGTGCATTTCATGATTATATATTACTAAATGATTGCTTAGTTTTTTTCTTTTTATATATGTTTAAGTGCCTTTAAAATACCACTGAATCTTTTTAGTGTAAGATTACATTTTTATAGTACCATACAAAATGTATACTATTTTAAAGCGCTTGAGAAGTCTTTCTTTCTTTCTTTCTTTCTTTCTTGTAAAACTGGCTAAATGCTTGGACACTGCTCTTTTTATGTACTTTTATATAGTCCCTCCCATAATTTAAACTATTACTAAGTGCTTGAACTCTCTTTCTTTCTTTCTTTCTTTCTTTCTTTCTTTCTTTCTTTCTTTCTTTCTTCTCTTTCTTTCTTTCTTTCTTTCTTTCTTCTTTCTTTCTTCTTCTTTCTTTCTTTCACTATGTACACAAACATGTGCCTTTACCAACACACACTTTTACCTGCAGCTTGAACATTATTGAGACGTTTTAGTGTACAATTGACATTTTATAGGACCTTACAAAATATACACTATTTCAAAGTGTTTGGATGGTTTTCTTTCTTTCTTTCATAATGTAAAACTGGCTCATTAACTGACAGAAAAGTCTGGCTGATGTAATGGGATTCCACAAAGACCCCCTTTCGACCCCAAACCCACCCCATAAGTAACTGAATCGAAATTCCTGATTTTTAACAGGACCCTCACTTTATGTGACCATCGAGGCTTCATAGTAACCGACCGTAAAAGTGCTGCCAATGTCACTCTAACAATCTGACTGTTCTGCCTGCGTACTTAATAAATCTTACCAGACTTAACTGACAGATTAGAAAATGCCGTTTCTATGTAGTCTTCTGCCTGAAGGTGACATGAAAAAGTTTTCTTGACGAGACTTCTCCGAGTACCATGAGAGTTCTGCAGTTTACACTTCCACTCGAAGCAGCTAAGCTGTGCCTTACGCATCCCGATGCCTGCACAACACCTCAGACAATCGTTTCCTTCAGCTCTAAATGTCTGTTTTCCTCCCATTGTTGTCAACTTTCCAAAGCTTATCCAACCAAAACTTAGTAGACACGATCATCATGAAGTGCCTTAGCAGTTTAGAACAGCGAGAAAACGCAAATTCACAGGTGGGAATGAAAGGCACGATATGATCTCTAGGTAGATGTAAAAACAAACTTTATAAAGATACAAAGACAGGCAAGGCACTATATGAGAGAGAGAGAACCATGTCAGAGACAGATATGGAGGGCACAGTGAAATAAATGGATAGACAGATGTGGAAGGTACTGTATAATATCAAGCTTGATAGATTGATACGTGTGAAAGACAGATTACTATATGCGTAATAATAAAGGTGTAATACTAGTATGAATAATAATAATATAGATTGCTATTTGTATAATAATAAAGCTATAATAATATTATGAATAATAATAATTGCTGTATGTGAAAGACACTATGTAATATTTACCTCAATAGACAGACACAAGTGAAAGGGGCTATATAACATAAGTAGTATTTTTTTTTTTTTTTGCTTAAATAAATTATAATATTGAGTAATTTTCCCCATTCAATAAGAAAACCAAAATGACATTTAACAGTTGGCAACTGCAGTAAATACAAGTAGCTGCTCCTTTTGACAGAAGTTGCTGTGAGGGATGTGCATTGACGCTAACGACAGATAACGAGGCGCACATTTCAGTAGCGATGTACTTCGAGTGGCCGCTAGGTGGCGCCGTTCATCATAGAGCGCCCTGAAGGCGCCGTCACAAAACGCTTTTACATCAGAGGTTGCCAGACTCCGATCCTGTGGCCACAGGTTTTCATTCTAACCCTTTGCTTAATTAGTGACCAGTTTTTGCTCCGATTTAATTTCATTTGATTGATTTTTCTTTTTAAAACTCGGACCCTTTAAAACAGGGAGGAAAAATGGTGGTCCTTGAGGGGCATAATGGCTACAGGGTTTTGCTCCAGTTAACCCAGTTGCTTCATAAGTCATTTATTGCTGGCGAAGCGCTTATTGCTCAAGTGTGCTTTTTTGTGGTCACACTTGTTAAGATTTCGAACCCTTAAATGCTTATTTTAGTCATGAATTGCCTCATTGCCTGATTTTAATGGCTCCCTAAAAGCAATAAGACGTAAATGACAAAGGAGCCAAGAGTTCTTCATCCAGATTGTTTCCTTTTACACCCGCGAGGATTTATCGTGCATTATTTGGTTTAATAAAATAATTATGAGGACTTTGAAGAGAAAAAAAATGAAAGGCTGAAAAGTACTCATCCTCTTTAGGCTTCAATCATTTCGACAACATCATTAGAACCTACGATTTAAGAATAACCTGACACTGCAGAGTTAACAAGGCATGATATTAAATCAGACTTATTATCGGTCAAAAATGTGATCAAAACTCTGCAGCCACTGCTGTCCCCCAGCAACGACTCTGGTCACCCCTGCATTAAATAAATCCAAAGTGTAAAGTTGCCAGCCTCCCGCACGTGTTCTGCAAGTGAACAGATTCCGTCTAACACAGCGGTTCTCAGACTTTCGTATTTCGAACAAACCCCCCCCCCCCCCCCCCCCCCCCCGATTTTTCTAACCTAGAATAATTCTACACCCCGGGCATAATATACTGTAAAATAGATGAGAATAACCCATGAGACAACTAACAAAGGTATGATACTCGTGCGGTGTCCTATCATTTTTACTTCCATAAGATTTGCATGTTCGGCTAACTTCGATGAAATATTTGCAATTTATTTTTTTTAAGTGCTTTAATAACTGTTAAAATGCCTTGTGTGGTTTTTGGTAGTAATTCTAATCCCAAAAACAAAGAATAAACTATTTATTCTTATTAAATTGTTTTTTTATTTAAAGAAATGAATAGATATGTTTTAATTTTTAAAAATCTCGTAAACGAGGACACCGATGAAGTCAATCTGCGCGAGACGAACGTATTTTCGTCCGACAAATATTATACCGCTGTTAGTTGTATCATGAAAATCACCCAATACGCAGTAAATTATTTAACTCAATGTGGCAATATTGGCTACGCTGCCAATGTGGTGCAGTCGTGCCGCATTATCACCTGATCTGCTGTTACCCGAATGTTCGCGACAGATACCGATACATCTCGAACTTTCTGGATTGAAAATACGCGACTATAAAAGCTGCCGCTAGTCAGTTAGTAATCATTAGATCTATGCCTTAGAAATGTTTTATTTTAATTTTAGTTATAATGCATTCGTTGTGATTATATGCTTGTAACTTTCAATTTGAAATATCCATCCATCCATCCATCCATTTTCCAACCCACTGAATCCGAACACAGGGTCACGGGGGTCTGCTGGAGCCAATCCCAGCCAACACAGGGCACAAGGCAGGAACCTATCCCGGGCAGGGTGCCAACCCACCGCAGTAAATTTGAAATAAAAATGTAACAAATTAATTTTGATGTCTTGTTCATTTGTTCAACGCCCCCCTTGTACTGCTGGGGGGTGGGGGGGGGGGGCACAGTTTGAGAACCGCTGGTCTAATACACCGATCAGTGGTCGACAGGCATCAATTCCCAGCCTCGCTGGTATTCCGGGTGCTGTCGGCAGGCACCTTTCAAGACGGCAGCCCCGATGAATTTCTTATGTAATTCGAATCCCAACCGTGAGCCCCGTGGGAATTGAAGCACTCAGGTAGGCGGATTCCAAATCCCTTGGCGCTCGATGCCCCGCCCACGCACTCGATTGGTTGCTTCCTGCCCCCCCGGGACGCGCGTTCTGATTTCTTATTCCTGGCAGCTGACCAAACAAATCTGGCGTCCTTCGCCCAGCCCCGCTCGAAACTTCCTTCCTTCCTCTGCAGGCGCTGATGGGACGGGGCTTTGGTGAGTCACAATCACGTAAGGAATGCGGCTTTACCTTTTGCAAAAGTAGTGAGATCTGCTGGGAGGTTCGACGATCTCCTTGTTCTTCTCCTCTTCTTCAGTAACACGCGCTGTCACCAAAGATGCTCAGAGCCTTACTGGCGCTGTTTGTCGCTTTCCCAGTTTTCTCGTTACAAGCCGACAGCGAGTCGCCCAGAGATGGCTTTTGTATTCTCAGTGACTGCTACACGATACACCAGGGGGCTGCAGACTTTGACACGGCGAGCGGCGTGTGCGGGACTAAAGGGGGCCACCTGATGACAGTCCGATCGACGGAGCAGAGCGGCATCATTTCAATCTTTATGGGTGCTCTGCAGGGTCACTTCTGGATTGGACTTGAGCTGCCCGCTGGTCGCTGTGGTGACCCTTCAAAAGCATTACGTGGGTACCGGTGGGTAACCGGAGAGGAAACTACGAACACCACGTCGTGGAAAACGCAGGACTCGACCGAGTGTGGCCAGAGGTGTGTCTCCATCTCCAAAGATCAGCTGTGGGAAGAAAGTTCATGTCTGGAGGCGGCTGATGGGTTTCTCTGTGAATTCAGGTTTAATAAAACCTGTGAGCCAGCTGAGCTGGACGGATTCTCGCTTACCTACTACACACCTTTAGGTTTTCAGACGACATACAGCCAAACTACTTTGCCACCTGGAACAGTAGCAATCATGTCACCCACTGGGTACAAACTGTACTGTGACATCAATGATTGGAAACCAGGTCCCTGGGACTGCCAACATGAAAACGGCGGTTGCAGCCACACGTGTACAATGGAGGGGGGTAATGCGAAGTGCATCTGCCCTGAAGGACTACAGTTAGAGGAGAACCAAGTGACCTGTGAGGCGCCCGATCCATGCAGGAGCCACCACTGTGCACACGTGTGTGTCCCTCAAAAGGACAGTTACAGCTGCCTGTGCCGAGGGGGCTACAAACTGGACCAGGATGGCACGAAATGCGTGGACGTGGATGAATGCAAAGAGGCGCGAGCCTGCAAAGCCGACCAGCTCTGCGTCAACACGCCGGGTAGCTTTCAATGCACTTGCCCACTGGGGTTCGAAATGGTCAGGGGCAAATGTGAAGATTACGCCCCCAGCTCGGATATGGTAAGGGCCAGGGGCTCATCGTGCCCACCGGGCTTGAAAATGGTGAGTGGCACGTGTGAAGACCGAGACGAGTGCGAATCCGCTCCATGTGAACAGGAGTGCACCAACACGCATGGGAGTTTCAGGTGTTCCTGTTCCGAAGGATTTCTTCTTAATAGAAAAGACCCCACGAAATGTGACAAACACTGTCAGTCGGAAAAGTGCCCGGCGATGTGCGATCCGAACGAGGGCAATTTGTGCGAGTGTCCCGATGGGTACATAATAGAGGATGAGGACACCGGCGTGTGTATTGACATCGACGAATGTGACGGCCAGTCGCTCTGTGACCACACCTGCACCAATACATTTGGGAGTTACGTATGTCTCTGCGAACATGGATTCAGGCTGGAAGACGACGGCTTTTCGTGCACAGCGTTACCCTCCACTAGCGTCACTCCTGTCACCGTCCACCAAGTGACCCCGACCACGGACATCCCCGTCAAAGAGCAACCGGTGATCTCACCCGTTGCGCTCCTGGTGACTGTCATCAGTGTCCTCATCCTGGTGGTCTTAATCTTCTGTACGCACCGAGCGTTAAGGCAGAGGGCGAAGTGGGACACCGCGACAGAGTACAAGAGCGCCGAACTGGACCGGGATGGTGGGCTTCAGCAAGTCACCACCGAGAAATACATCAGGAAATATTCGTTCGTCACAAGTGATTTAAAGGCGCATACGTGACGCTCTGGACTACTTCTAACATCTAGGACTCTAATGGCTCGGGCACAGACTGTCGGAAATGATGCCCCCTTGCAACGAGAGGATTATAACGCGTATCATACCTGTATATGTGACCTAAAAAGGCACAAACTCGGGTTTGGAAGCAATTCTGACTAAACTTTACAACATGTGATATCGGAAGTATTTGTATTCTGCTCGGGTTACCGGCACGTTTGGATTGGGGTGCAGTCACCTGGCTCTACGGTTTCACGGGGAAGCCATTGATAGAAAACAAACATCGGGAATATGAATGACAGCAATTTAAAAGTTTCCTCCGAACAGCCCTTTAGAGTTTTAATTCTGAAACCGTTGTGGAGCAAAAAAATAATAATTTCAGGATTTGTGGGACCTGAAAACAGCTTGTGGGGCAAAATCAGGAATCGGCGATGGGCATTGTGCCAGCCTATTGAACACCTGCTTCACTTTGGGGGGGTAGTTTAAAAAAAAGGGAGGGGGGAAGGATGTGTTAAATACTTTAAATCACCTTAAGTAGGACTGGGGGTCTTAAATGCACTCGGGGAGTTGTCCAAACACATGTCTTTATCTTCAGACAATTGTATGAAGCTGCGGTAAAAGCAAATGAATTATAAAAGCTTTAATGACTTTGTTAATGTTTAACATTGTATTATATTGTGTTTATTATCGAGCAAAAATATTATTTATACCGCAATTAACATTTAATAAAGTGAAAGTGAGTGAGCTAAAGAATCCGAGTTTCTAAGTAAATGCAATAAAGCAGTAAATCAACATCTGCATTTAGTGGCCCTACTGAGCAGGAAGACTGCAGTTGAAGCCCACACGGGTCACACAGCCCTCGGTGAGTCCCCTGGCTTTGTGACGCTTTACTCCACATTCCTCCCTGTAAATTACAAAATTATAAACTGATGACTCAAAATTGGTTAAGCATGGATAAGTCTGGGCATGAGAATGCGGGAGTCTTCATCTGCAATAGACTGGCATCCTGTCTAAGGTTGGTTTCTGTCCAAGGTCTTATGGCACCAGGACGGGACTTGGATTGGAATAACACTGTAGGGACGTGTGTGAGGTGCATGTGGGGAGTCTTACCAAACTAACATCTGTCCTTTCATTATCTATCTATCTATCTATCTATCTATCTATCTATCTATCTATCTATCTATCTATCTATCTATCTATCTATCTATCTATCTATCTATCTATCTATCTATCCTTTTGTTTAGTGCTTATACTTATTTGCCTTTTATATGGTGCCTTTCATAGCTTCATATTTAAATTATCCTTTTGAATATTGTCTTTAATACTTATTTATCTATCTGGGTTTCATATAGTTCTTTTCATATGGGTGTCTGTACGTGTAAGTGCAGGACTGTAAGCCGAGTTGAAGCACGGGTAAAACGCCCACCGAAAGAAATCTGTCAATCCAAAAGTTCGTTTTAAAATATTTGGTGAAAATTCAAAGCAAACAATCCACACAAGAATAAAGAAAAAGGTTGTTACACACGTAGAATTAAAGACAAAAAATTAGAAACATTATCTTCTCTAAACTTTTCTTGTCAAACTTTAGTTATTTCTATATTTAAAGATGCTTTACTTCTTCTGTACGCTTTAAACGTACGGCGCTGATACATTCAATAAAGTGCGTTGTCTTTCATGTTACTTGGCACACAAGGCACGTTAGCACAGTTTAAAACCATGTGCCCTCTTCGCCTTACACCTGGCAAGGCAGGTCACGAACTGAATAGACTTTGTAGTCAGAGAGGCTAGAAAGAGTTAGAATATACCAATTCAATTCAACTTATTTATGGGGGTTGTAGGAACCTCCCATAGGCTATGCACTAATATTTAGGCAAACATTTATATAACTTAAATAACTAGCAAATGGCTCTTACAGTACTTGTGTGTGTTTGTGTCCATTATTTAGGTTTATAGGGTTATTACTATCAAGTGTACAGAGTCCAGTGAAATTCATACGTGCATTTGCTAATCACAGTAAATGTTATTTAATTTGATAGCCTATTGTAGCAACCCTGGGTCAAGGCCTGATAGGGTCCTACTCTTCGAGAAGCCACTGACCATCAGGGGACATGGGAATACCCCAGAAAGTGGGCTAAATAAACAGCTACGTGAAAAGCGTAAGTGGGGCTGCAGATATTGTACCCTCATAGAGAGCGGAGAGCGGAGTGAGGCGGATCTGGCTGGTTGGTTGGGGGGATGAAGCTGCTCAGAAGCTGTAGAAATCCTGGTGGAGACGTCACTGAAGAAGCCAATAGTCTTTTTTTTTTTTTAGGGCCACAGCAGCGGTCTGGCATAAGTTGGGTGAATCCGTTCTTCCGTCTCTCGTATCCGACAGGTCATTATAATAATGAAATAAAGTAGCAATATTTGTTTTCTTCTAAAATGCCCCAAAAACACTCCGCTGCAATTCTATCTTTTATAGGCGCCCTTCTGTGTGCGTATTTACGAGTAAAGTGGAGTTGAGCTTTGCCTGAAAAATTCTGCAATTGACGTGCAGTACCACTGGCGACCTGTAGATGTCAGTCGTGTCTCGTCAACCTTTTCAATTGCCGTTTGCCGAAAAAAGTCGAAGCAGTTTTATTATGGAAAGGCGATGACAGCTGAACTGAAAGCTTCTTTCTTTCTTTCTTTCTTTCTTTCTTTCTTTCTTTCTTTCTTTCTTTCTTTCTTTCTATAATAAGGTAGACATTTTTGAAAAAGATTCTTAGAAAGAATTTGCACACTATGAAAGATATTACAGTATCTTTCATAATGTGCAAATTTTCTTTCTTTCTCAAAAATTCAAAAATATCTACCTTATTATGGTATCTTTCATAGTGTGCACATTTTCTTTCTTTCGTTCATTCGTTCGTTCGTTCTTTCTTTCAGTGTGTGAGCTCCCAAACCAAGGAGAAGGCTGGATATTAAAATTTCCTTCCTGAATAGGCAAACGTCGTCTGAGAGGGCATAAATTAAGAGTGTCGTGGCTTCTGAACAATAAAGGTGCAGGAAGGCCATTAAAATATTTCCATCCAGCATTTTCAAGGCACGTAAAAGGAAGCTTAATCATTATACTGAATGATGGCGGCCACCACACTCCAGGCTGCTGGGACTCCCTAGGACATTATATACATAAGGAAGTTGATAGAAATTGGCAATAATATGTTTTAGAAGTTTAGCAGTTTTCATGCAGTAAGCATTTGTCAGTTTGGGGGGGGGGGGGGGGGCATGTCAGAGAGAGAGAGAAAGCGAGCGATTTAGTCCTACAGACACATACTATAACATACATAGACAGGTATGTCAAAAGGTACTTTACAATGGGAAATAATTTGAATCCATGAAAAGACAGACACGTGAAAGGCACTATATAACATAGATAAGAAGATCCTATAAAATACACCTTTTTTAATTTAAAAGTCTGATCTTTCTTCTGAGGCCTAGTCAGGCCTTACACCTCCTCTTTTTCCTGGGGTCAGGCTTGCCTTGAGGTGGGATTTGTTTTTTGGGTAGTTTTGTCGGCCTCACCCCTATTGGTTATTTTGTGCCGCTAGAGCAGTCGCGACATTTGAGAAGTAGGCAAATGAGTGAGCCACGTGGCCCAAGAATGATTGATGATAATAATTTATGGAGGTACACGCGGTGTCTTGGCTTGTTGGGTTCTTACAGACTTTGTTCATCATCTCCTTTTTATTTATCTCTCCAACTTCAGCTTGTCGCAGTCCTGTTTACATTTTTCTGCCTGTGAGGAGCCGCTGTCTGAGAAGGAAATTCCGGGAAAAAGAGAGGAATGTCGTGGAATGAAAGGCAAACCTCCAGCAGCTGCCTTGAGTCATTTAGTGTCGCTTTTGTGAGATACCATCAAGGTCGACATGGCCAGTTAGAGATCAAGGAGGGTTACTTTGGGGGGGGGGTTCGCTGTAGGTTTGCAATTAGTGGCTGCCTAAAACTTAAAACTTAACCCAGGCCGGGTGGCACTGTGATTTTATCCCACGGGCAGACAGATGCCAGGTGAGTGAATGGAAATAAAGCAAAAGTGCATGCCATCTGACAAAGGGTTGATTGTTACACACCCAAATCTCCGCTATGGCAAAGATTCATTTTACATGCAAGGATACCAACACTTTCATTTTACAGTACGTAAATGGCACAATCACATAACATACAAGACTTGTTTGGAATATTATTCCACCTCTGTCAGATCGATATCTATCTTTTAACAGCGTTTCCAAAACATTCCGCTGTTCTGTTGATGCTTGCTGATCTCTGCCTGAGCGCCATCATCTGGCAGCTCTTAGGGAGTGAAGACGGCTCATGAACTCTCCTAGACCCTGCTGAGGTCGGCAGTAGTCTCCTAAATTAGGAAGAAGCTCATCAAATTCTGTTACCCATTTGAAGAGTAGGACAGCATTTGTGTCACTCTGAGATTTTTGAGCCAGTGCTCCATTTAATGAGTGTCACAAAATCCCACCTTTACAGGACCACCATGATGTTATATTAGAAAGAAGAAAAGAGAATTGTATGTTGTGTTGCAAACAAGAAAGAGCCCTCTTTGGGAGAACTTCGTTAAATTAATACACGTCTTTGAACTGGGACTTGTATCTTTCTTTCTTTCTTTCTTTCTTTCTTTCTTTCTTTCTTTCTTTCTTTCTTTCTTTCTTTCTTTCTTTCTTTCTTTCTTTCTTTCTTTCTTTCTTTCTTTCTTTCTTTCTTTCTTTCTACTATGTAAATGTTTAACTCCAAAGTTAGCTGCCTACATTTTTATAACAAACAAATTCAAGGTGGAGTCATTTTCAAAGTTCAGATTGAGGCCAAGCTAGAAGGGAAGTCAGATACACGAGTCCTTGTCAGATTTCATAAATACTGAGAGTCTCAAGTCAACGTTGTTGTTTATTTCTACACAGGATTTATCAGAGTTTCAATCCCTTCTTTATCTTTTTTGCGATGACCTTACTCCATAATTTTGTAGTCCTGGCAGAGCAAACGGATTGGGCGACAATTCTGAATTTTATTCAAATTCTTTTTTCAACTCTGCGGGTTGTCTTTCCATTCCACTACTTCTTGGAGGATTTCCAGTAATCCATATTTAATTGTATCCCAGAATGTGATGTAAAATTCGGTCGGCAATCCATCGAGTCCTGGGGTTTTACTTTTCTGGCGCTCTGTCAGGGCTTCTTCAATTTCCTGTACAGTTTTTGATTGTCCCATTTCTCTTTGGTTTCATTGTCCAATTCTCTCTCGAAATTGCAAAGTATTGGGTCATTGATGTGCATTGATGTCTCCTTCGGGCGTAAAAAGTCCCTGGAAGTATTGCGTTATGACCGTCTTCTTCCTCTTCCTCCGTGTTTTGCAGAATGTCGTCTTGATCGATGAGTTCTTTTATATGTTCTTTCCTTCCCCTCTCTTTAGTATTTTTGGAAGAAGAATGTTGTGCATTTTTTCCCCCTTCGTCTTCTTTTTCTTGGACCCGGCTTTGGAATTTGATCTTCTCTTCTTTTGCCTGGTATATGTTTCCTATCTCTGTGTTTGTCTGTTGTATTTCTTCCTCCATTATAATGCCTTTGCTCTCGAGACCATAGATGATGAAGAGTTTTGTTTTCTTTTCATTTCTATGCCTATCCTTTAGAAGAAGGTTCTTGTCTTCTCTCCTTGATGAGGTCCCACCATTCACTGGTTTGTTTATAAAAATCCTTTAACGTTACCCATTATTTATACTTGTTTTCATATTCTGCCCTGATTTTATTGTCCTCCAGCAGTTTCATGTTTAGCTTCCAAAAACTTTTATTTCTATTCTATTTATTTCTAGACTCCTTTCCGCCATTTCCCCTGTGCTCCTCATGGTTTAATACGCTGAATTGAAGGTGTCATTGGAGTTGAATACATCTGCAATCTCCCATCATGGCAGCATAACGATACCATAGATTTTTTAAGTGAAGTTAACACAACATACTTGGTGCAGTCATTTAGCTTTAGAAGTCCCATCATTAGTTCAGTGGAGGTCATCTGTCTGGGGTTTCACTTTGATTGCATCTGAAAGGTCCAACTTGAGCTGTGTTCAGTCAGTATGGTGGTCTAACCTACACAGTGAAGACACAAGAACACTCCAAGCAACTCCATGAAAACCACAAGTTAGGAGATGGGGAGAAGAAAATCACCAAGTCGATGAATATCCACTTACATCAATCATGGAGAAATGGAAAGACTGCCGCATGGCTGGAAATCTCCTAGAAAAGGCTGTCCAGAAGAAGAGTGAGGGAGGCCACCTAGAAACCTTTGAGAACTCTAAAGAAGTCACAAGCTACAATGGATAAGACTGGAGAAACTGTGTAGACAACTATTGTGTCATCAGTGACAGCTTTATAGGAGAATGGCAAAGAGGAACAACCACACAGGACATCTCAGCAGGAGGCACATAGGAGACTCTGAAGTCAGTTCTGTGGTCTGATGCTAAGCACATTATCAAAAACGAGCTGGATCTAATCATCCGAGATGAATGCGCGCATTTGCACTGACTGAAAAGCCCATATATATTGAGTCTAGAAAACATGATCAGCAAGTCTTTAATAGGCTGTAACAAAATGACAAAAGAACGGGCGCATTTTTTTTTCCACACAAGCGGCGCAAGACCTTTCATTCAAAGGACATGCAAAATTTCAAGATTTAATATGCACAAGGGGTAACACTGCAATAGCAGCCCAAACCAGAAAAGACGGCTGGCAAAAAGTGGCCGACAAATTAAACGCTAAGTAGTGTGCATTGTACTTACTGAATTCAGCGTTTCATTTCCTATGTGTCAGATTAATTATTATTTAATATGTCATAATTCCAGATCAAACATGAGCACAAGGAGAACATGGGAACAGGTTAAAGTGAAGTACAAGAACATACTTCAAACTGGTAAATATTGGTATATATAACTATTTAAAGAATTGTTGACATAAATAATCATATATAATATAAAAAACACTAATTTTTAAAGCTAATAAGAAGGCAGACAAGCAAAAAACAGGTGGAGGTCCACACGGTCCAGACGTAACCCCTGCAGAAGAGTTGGCTCTCCAGCAAAATGCCCATCGCCCTGTTTCTGAGGGTATTCCAGGGGGAAGCTCCTCCTCAGAACCAGTGGCAGAATGCAGTGGTCACTTCATTTCAAGTAAAGGATGGTCATTGGATATATTTGTCCTCCATGTGTGCCATAGGTATATTCCATATAGCCCTCTTTTTTTTTTTTTGAGTCAGTTGCAGGGAATGTCATATCCCTTGAACCTGTGTCTGACCAACGAGATATTGACAAAGGTCAAATATTTGATGAAGACACTGTGTCTGATTATTCATCAGGAGGTGAGGTACATTTTCCAAATAAAGTTTGATCAAACTCCACTCTGATCAGTCCCATGTGCCCGAATCACATTTGGATATCCTGGGTAATGAGAATGTTAGGCTGATTGTGAGATTCTTCATGGAACTGTGGGTGTTTTAGCCTGTGTATTACCTACCTGCAATGGCATGAAACGCCTCTTTTATTGTCTGCACATGCAGGTGTCCAGGAAACACTATGAAAACCCGAAGGAAATATTTCAGAACCAGACTTTACGAATTGTCTGACAAACTGCACTTTTAGATAAATGTTCTGCATCGCCTACAGTATATAAAAAAGTGTCGCTTGCAAAAAACCTCAAAGCAATGCTTACTGTCTGTGTGGTTGTGAGAGCCCGACTTCACTGAGTTTGACTTCGAATATAAGGTGCTAGTAAATCTTTGAAGTACAATATTCCTCCTCGGCTAAAGCGGTATCTTTCGAAAAGAATTTCCTCCCGGAGCAATAAAGGATCTTTCCAATCGCGCAAAACCCTCTCTATATGAAATTCTCTTCTTATAATTTGCGCACCGATATCAATTGGTCGCTCATTCATGAACGGCAAAGCCATGACTGAGCGAATTCCACGCATGGACACTGATTAAGTGTGTGAGCTAATCCTTGTTTACATCGAACAAACCTGCTCCGAGCAGCTTTGAGGATTTGGATGTGTTGCTATGACAACACATCCAGCAAGAGTTTCGAAAAGCCAACAGATCCAGGATCAGGCCAAATCATCAACAATTACATCCGGCTAAACGAGTAATCCACGTACGAAAAATACCCCCCAGAACACAACTAATCCTCAACACAGCATAAAAATGAAAATATTACAAGTACGGAGCAGAATTTAACAGAAGATGATATCACATTCTGGTTTCCTCCCACAGTCCAAAGACATGCAGGTTAGGTGCATTGGTGATCCTAAATTGTCCCTAGTGTGTGCTTGGTGTGTGGGTGTGTGTGTGTGCCCTGCGATGAGTTGGCGCCCTGCCCGGGGTTTGTTCCCTGCCTTGCACCCTGTGTTGGCTGGGATTGGCTCCAGCAGACCCCCGTGACCTTGTAGTCAGGATATAGCGGGTTGGATAATGGATGGATGGATGATATTCCATAATATGATTAGGATTTGTTTAGACTCCTGGAGACCTCAGCCATCAAGCTGCCTCCCCCAATTGGCCATCCCACAGCTAAGACAGTTCTGGGCCAGCCAATCCAATAAAAGGACCCCTCCACCCGAAGATTCCTGCGATCCTCCATCAGGGATGACTTTACCTTAGGCAGGCAAAACAACTTGGCAATTGGGCCATGGCACCAAGTGGCACATTTGAGTACCGAGAAGATAAATGGAATAGGTGAGGGTTAGTATCCAATTCTAACTATCATGTTACTTATGTTTTAGTGCTAATGACTAACAACAGAGATGCAGTCTGTACAGTTAATCAGCAGCTCTAGTCAGGGTGTGCTAAACTGAGGTAGTGAGTCTTCAGCCAGGACTTAAAAGCTGAGACCGAAGGGGCATCTCTTATAGTAGCAGGCAGACCACTCCACAGTTTAGGGGCCCTGTAACTAAAAGCTCGACCTCCCAATGTTATTTTATTAATTCTTGGAATCATAAGCAGACCGGCATCTTGAGACGTTAATGTGCGCTCAGGTTTGTAAGTCATGATAAGATCAGACAAGTAAGCCGGATCTCCGCCATTTAAGGCTTTCTATGTTAAAAGGAGGATTTTGAAATCTGCCCTAAACTTAACCGGGAGCCAATGTAAGGATTTAAGAACTGGAGTTATGTGTTCATATTGTCTTGCTCTTGTAATAATTCTTACAGCCGCATTTTGGATTAACTGGAGGCTGTATAGAGAACAGTTTGAACATCCAGTGAACACCACATTGCAGTAGTCAATCCTACTAGAGATAAATGCAGGAATTATTTTCTCAGACTCCTGTTTATTAAGAAAGTGCCTTAATTTCCCAACATTTTTAAGATGGAAGAAACAAGATTTGGACAACTTTGTAATGTGTGCTTTAAATGACATGCTACAGCCTAAGATAACTCCTAGATTGAGAGCTGATTCAGTAAAATTAACAGGGATTCCAACTGAGTTAAATGATGACCAAATATTGTTGTGATCAGTGTCATTCCCTCCAACAATTAACATCTGTTTTATCTGTATTTAAAGACAAGTAGTTCTCATCCATCCACTCCTTTAATTCACTAACTAATTAAAGACAACATTGGAGAAACTTCATTTGATCTAAAAGAAAAGGTATAACTGGGTGTCATCTGCATACGAGTGAAAATTAACATTATGTTTCCTAATGAGAGATCCCAGTGGAAGCATGTAAAGTGAAAACAGTAAAGGTCCCAGTACTGAGCCCTGCGGGACACCATATTGAACTTCTGTGTATAATGATGGAGTCCTGTCAGCACATTTTGGTACCTATTGGAATTGATTTGATAAATAAGAACTAAACCAAGTGAGCACGGTGCCTGTAAGCCCAACATCATTTTCTAGCCTGTGCAGTAAAATAGAACAGTCAATGGTGTCAAATGTGCACTTAAGTCTAACAACATAATTACAGTTAAGTTTCCTTCAACAGAGGATATCAGAATGTCATTTACAACCCACGTTAGTGCCGTTTCTGTTCTATGACCAGTGCAGAAACCAGACTGGAATTTCTCAAATAAACTGTAATGCGTAAGCTGTGACTGAAGCGGATTGGCGACTACTTTTTCTAGTATTTTAGAGAGAAAGATTACATTTGAAATGGGTCTATAATTATTAAGTATGTGTGGGTCTAGGTCTGACTTTTTAAGTAATGGTTTAATGACTGACACTTAGTGCATCAGATACTGTGCCATGCAATAATAAACTATTGATAATGTTTAGAATAGGAGCTGATGATATGCAGACTTTTCACACGTCCATCAAAGACAAATGGCGCTTCTTCTTTTTTCGGCTGCTCCCGTTAGGGGTTGCCACAGCGGATCATCTTTTTCCATATCTTCCTGTCCTCGTCATCTCGCTCTGTTACACCCATCACCTGCATGTCTTCTCTCACCACATCCAAAACCTTCTCTTAGACCTTCCTCTTCTCCTTTTCCCTGGCAGCTCTATCCTTAGCACCCTTCTCCCAATATACCCCTCATCTCTCCTCTGCACATGTCCAAACCAACGCAATCTCGCCTCTCTGACTTTGTCTCCCAACCGTCCCACCTGAGCTGACCCTCTAATGTCCTCATTTCTAATCCTGTCCATCCTCATCACACCCAATGCAAATCTTAGCATCTTTAACTCTGTCACCTCCAGCTCTGTCTCCTGTGCCACTGTTTCCAGCCCATAAAACATAGCTGGTCTCAGTACCGTCCTGTTGACCTTCACTGTCACTCTTGCTGATGCCCGTCTGTCACAAATCACTCCTGACACTCTTCTCCACCCACTCCACCCTGCCTGCACTCTCTTCTTCACCTCTCCTCCACAATCCCCGTTACTCTGTACTGTTGATCCCAAGTATTTCAACTCATCCACCTTCACCAACTCTACTGCTTGCATCCTCACCATTCCACTGACCTCCCTCTCATTCACACACATGTATTCTGTCCTGGTGGTCCTACTGACCGTCATTCCTCTCCTCTCTAGAACATATCTCCACCTCTCCAGGGTCTCTATATACAGATAATCAAAAGGATATTCCTATTAGGTCCTGCGGTGGGTTGGCACCCTGCCCGGGATTGGTTCCTGCCTGGTGCCCTGTGTTGTCTGGGATTGGCTCCAGCAGACCCCCGTGACCCTGTGTTCGGATTCAGCGGGTTGGAAAATGGATGGATGGCTGGATATTCCTATTAGAGTGTCTGGTGAGTGCCTGTGGAATGAATTCGTTCGGACAGCTTTTCCAGGCTATGCAGAACATTGAAAGATCATTAAAAAGAAAAATATTAACGGGACTCCCTTTCTAATCGGCAGCATCCAGACATTCGGGTTTGGTGATCGGCCCGCAGCTTTTCAACAAGGTGCCCTCACTTGCACTTTCTTTGTGTGACTTACTGGCCTCCAATTTAAAACAGAGCCACAAAAGGCTTACTTTGCGTGTGTGAAAGAAAAAAAAGATTAACTGCTTGCCAGTTACTAAGGGATAAGAAAACTAACAAGGCTGTTTTGCCGTAATGGCAGGCTATTCATACAGGCGTCTCTCATAAGGCAGGGTGCAGTAAGCTGACCAAGGACAATTTCTTTTTATGGAACTCCTCCGTTAGACACAGGAAAGATGATTTTTCCTTCTTTACAGTCCCATCTGCAATATACACAAAATAGAAACGGTTAGCCGATTCACGCAATGTAAGATGAATTGCTTAGATAAACATAATGTGCTTCTTGATAAGGAAGGGGAAGGGGAGGGAGGAAAGATATTAAAAGCCATTTAAAACGGGGAACTTTGCTCTTCTGCCTTGCAATGCATGAATCCTGTGTACTCACCGGTGCCTGAATAAAGACTGATTGATTGAACTATTCCTGTCTTCCTCAGAGATCTCCTTCCACATGCATCATGGATTTTAGAAGAGTCCTGTTCTTGTTGCTTTCCTTTCAAGTTTCAGGAGTTGACAGCGAGTCGTCCACAGCAGGCTTGTGTATCCTCAGTGACTGCTACACGATACGCCAGGGGGCGGCAGACTTCGACACGGCGAGCGGCGTGTGCGGCGCTAAAGGGGGCCACCTGATGACAGTCCGATCGACGGTGCAGAGAGACATCATTTCAATCCTAAAGGACAACCTGCAGGGTCGCTTCTGGATTGGACTTGAGCTGCCCGCTGGACGCTGTAGCGACCCCTCAAAAGAACTACATGGGTACCGGTGGGTAACCGGAGAGGAAACTACGGACTTCACGGAATGGAGAGCGCAGAACTCGTCAGAATGTGGTCGGCGGTGTGTCTCCGTCTCCAAAGATCAGCTATGGGAAGAAAGTTCATGTCTGGAGGCGGCTGATGGGTTTCTCTGTGAGTACAACTTTAATGAAACCTGCCAGGCCCCTGAGATGGAGGGATTCTCGTTTACCTACCACACACCTTTAGGTTTTCAGGCGACCGACACAGCTCACGTGCCACCTGGAACAGTAGCAATCATGTCACCAGCTGGATACAAATTGTACTGTGACATTAATGAGTGGAAGCCTGGTCCCTGGGACTGCCAACATGAAAACGGCGGATGCAGCCACACGTGTGACATGGAGGGGGGTAATGGGAAGTGCATCTGCCCTGAAGGACTACAGTTAGAGGAGAACCAAGTGACATGTGAGGCGTCCGATCCATGCAGGAGCCACAACTGTGCGCACGTGTGTGTCCCTCAAAAGGACAGTTACAGCTGCCTGTGCCGAGGGGGCTACGACTTGGACCAGGATGGCTCGACATGCGTGGACGTGGATGAATGCAAACAGGAGCGAGCCTGCAAAGCCGACCAGCTCTGCGTCAACACGCCGGGTAGCTTCACCTGTGTCTGCCCATCTGGGTTTGAAATGGTCGACGGTGAGTGTGAAGACACAGACGAGTGCGAGTCCGCCCCGTGTGAACACCACTGCACGAATACGCATGGGGGGTTTGAGTGTTCCTTCTCTGAAGGGTTTCGTCTAAATGAATATGATAAAACGACATGTTACAGCGTCTGTGAAGAAGAGACGTGTGAAGTGATGTGTGATCCGAAAAACAGGGACGTATGTGAATGTCCAGAAGGATACATACTCCATATGGAGGAGGACACTAACGTCTGCATTGACATTGATGAATGCGACCTTGGAATGTTTTGTCAGCAGCTGTGTAAGAATTCATTTGGAAGTTACACCTGTTACTGTGAAGATGGATACAAACTAGAAGCTGACAACTATACATGCACAGAAGTACCAGACACAGAAGATGGCTCCGGATTAACAAGCATCACTCCGTTCACCGAAGACTCGGTGACTCCGACTACTAACATCACCGTCACTGAGGAGTCGGTGATATCAGCCGGGGCACTCCTTGGGATCGTCATTGGTGTCCTCGTCACTGTCATCTTGGGGTTCTGCGTTGTGCACCGGGAGTTCAGATAGCGGGCTAAGTGCGACATGGCAACGGATTGTAAGATCGCCGGTTTGGACAGGGACTACGGGCTTCAGCAAGTCACCACCGAGAAATACGTCAGGAAATACTCGTTTATTACAAACGACTTAAAGGCATATACGTGACACGCCAGGGGAATGCGTCTGCGGGCGCCAGCGGGCTCCAGTGTTTTCTTTGAAAACGATGCCACTTTGAAACGTACGTTTCTGACGGAGAATCTGCTCCTATGTTTCTAGAGATTTGATTTATTTATATTTATATGCGAGTGGCGCAGAGGTAGCACTGCTGCCTCGCAGTTAGGAGACCCGGGTTCACTTCCCAGGTCCTCCCTGCGTGGAGTTTGCATGTTCTCCCCGTGTCTGCGTGGGTTTCCTCCGGGCGCTCCGGTTTCCTTCCAAAGTCATGCAGGTTAGGTGGATTGGTGATTCCAAATTGGCCCTAGTGTGTGCTTGGTGTGTGGGCGTGTTTGTGTGTGTCCTGCGGTGGGTTGGCACCCTGCCCGGGACTGGTTCCTGCCTTGTGCCCTGTGTCTCCAGCAGACCCCCGTGAACCTGTTTTCAGATTCAGCGGGTTGGAAAATGGATGGATGGATATACACACACACACACACATACACACACACACATATGGGTATGTATGTAGATGTATGTGTGTATATATAGATCTTTCTTTCTTTCTTTCTTTCTTTCTACTATGTAAATGTTTAACTCCAAAGTTAGCTGCCTACATTTTAATAACAAAACAATTCAAGGTGGAGTCATTTTCAAAGATCAAATTGAGGCTAGAAGGGAAGTCAGATGCACGAGTCCTTGTCAGATTTCTTAAATACTGAGAATCTCAAGTCAATGTTGTTGTTTATTTCTAGACAGGATTTATCAGAGTTTCAATCCCTTCTTTTATCTTATTTGCGATGACCCCACACCATAATATTGTAGTCTTGGCAGAGCAAAGGGATTGGGTGCCAATTCTGAATTTTATTCAAATTCTTTTTTGGGGGATGAGTGTGATGAGCCCATCTTTTCAAGTCTGTGGGGTGTCTTTCCCTTCCACTACTTCTTGGAGGATTTCCAGTAATCCATACTTAATTGTATCCCAGAATGTGATGTAAAATTCGGTTGGCAATCCATCGAGTCCTGGGGTTTTATTTTTCTGTCACTTTTTCAGGGCTTCTTCGATTTCCTGTAGACTTATTGATTGTCCCATTTCTCTTTGGTTTCCTTGTCCAATTCTCTCTCGAAATTGCAAATTATTGGGTCACTTTTGTGCATTGATGTTTCCTTTGGGCGTAAAAAGTCCCTGGAAGTATTGCGTTATGACCTACGAAACACGGAGGAAGAGGAAGAAGAAGAATGTCGTCTTGATTGAGTTCTTTTATATGTTCTTTCCTTCCCCTCTCTTTAATTTTTTGGAAGAAGAATTTTCTAAATTTTTTTTCCCCTTCTTCTTTTTCTTGGACCCGGCTTTGGAATTTGATCTTCTCTTCCTTTGCCTGGTATATGTTCCCTATCTCTCCTCAGCACTTGGGGACAGTTTCTCTGCAGAAAGCCCTGGAAGGTTTGTGGGGGAAACATGAAGGCAGCAAGATGTGGAGAAATCCTGGAGGAAAACCTTGATGGAGTCTGCAAGAAAGTTCAAAGAAAATTGGATTTCCAGCAAGACAACAAGACAACAAACCTAAGACTACTGCACCTTTCTAAATGCAAAATAAAAGTAAAAAAGGTCAGTAACTGAAACAGTGGATTTAAAATGTTTCACTGATCTATACTAATAACAGGCAAAGCCCTCACTGACTGACTCATTCACTCACTCATCACTAACTCTCCATCTTCCCGTGTAGGTAAAAGGCTGACATTTGGCAGGCTCATTCCTTACAGCTTACTTACAAAAGTTAGGCAGGTTTGATTTCGAAATTCTACATGTAACGGTCATAACTGGAACCTCTTTTTTGTCCATATACTGTAATGGAATGGAGCTCGCTGGCCGTGGGAGGTGGAGTTGCGTATCGCGTCATCACGCCTCCTACATAATCACGTGAACTGACTGTGAATGCAGTACGTACAAAACAAGGAAGAGCCACAAAGAGCGCTGAAGAAAACATTCATTACACAATTGAGAAGGCAGCGAAATAATAAGAAGCGAGCGAGTGACGCATACAAGCATATTCATAAGTGCAGCTACTGCAGAAACAAAACATGGTGTAAACCGTAAGTTTAAATTAAATTTATAGAAATGCTCCCGCTG
The DNA here is from genome assembly GCF_900747795.2 of Erpetoichthys calabaricus. Classification (NCBI taxonomy): domain Eukaryota; kingdom Metazoa; phylum Chordata; class Cladistia; order Polypteriformes; family Polypteridae; genus Erpetoichthys; species Erpetoichthys calabaricus. Next base: position 4,042,466 of record NC_041408.2, on the reverse strand, counting down.
CTGTTTGCAATACCATATTCGCGACATACAAGTTTAATGAGAAGACACGAGGTATAAACGAGACTTAGAGCGCCTTATATGAGCAGGCAGTCAGCTAAAGAAGGGAATCAATAAATAACTATATTCGTAATAAACGAACAAAAAATAGCAGAGAATCCGCGGACTACATAAAGGAAATGGGTACCTGAACAGAAAAGTGAGTCTCAAATAGCTACACAATAACTATAACAATCATAATAAACGAACAATAAAAGAATACAGAACCGCTAAGCAAGGAGAAAGGACGGCCTTGTATGGCGTTCGTTTATAAAACAGCGGAGAGTCTGTGTAAAGGCAGCTTCACAAAAAAACAGATCCTTAACAAATTGCTATTGGTATATTTTCCCTCAATTTAAAAAGGTTTCCTTTTCTTCTTAATAAAAATTTAAAAGCAGTACTTCGCCGCTGCGAAGCGCAGGGATTTGTCTCTCTCTCTCATATATAATATATATATATATATATATATATATAATATAATATGTGTAGATATGTACAGTATGTATATATATATGTATGTATGTATATATGTAGATATGTAAATATGTATATGTATATATATGTGTCTGCATGTGTGTGTATATATATATATATATATATATATATATATACAGTATATAAAATATATATGTGTGTGTGTATGTATGTGTGTATATGTATGTGTATATATATATATATATATATATATATATATATATATATATATATGTTGATATGTGTATATGTAGATATGTATATATATGTATATGTATATTTATGTTTACATAACCTCTTTAACACACTACTTCTCCGCTGTGAAGCGCGGGTATTTTGCTAGTTGTAAATAAGCTGGTCTTAGAAAAATCAGTCCCGGTGTGTTGGGGGGTGTTGGACATAGCACATGAGGACCACCGATCCAGTGTACTGACCGATTATAAAAGATCACATCGTGCAGATTCTGCTCCGTCCAGATAACTCTACCTGACTCTCCAGGTCTTATTGGTGGCTACTCTGCATACAAGTTAGGTGGCGCACTGCCCCTCATCTCCCAGTAGATGGCACTGATGTGCAAAAATTAATAGTAGCAAACCTCCATGACTGCGAGAATGAAATGTCCCACTCCTCTCAAAAATTGTATTTTTTTTTAAATAGATTTTAATATGCTGAATCCATGTCTGGTAACAAATATACTCTCTCACATCCAGCTTTGAGGAAAATTAAGGATAGAAAATGGAAAAAAAACACTATTTAAGAGGGAAAAAAATAGCGTAATATGTAATTTTTAAAATTAATTATCATTTGCCCTGGCGTATGCTAGTGTGTGAGAGTGTCCACCCTGTGATGGACTGGCGCCCTGACCAGCCACTGTTCCTGCCTTGTGCTGCAAACCCTGCACAGCATAGGCAGGATTGAACATGGATCAAGGAGTCTGAAAAATGTATAAATTAAACACATAATAAATGTATGTAATTATAAATGAAACACCAAATTCTTAGTTACAAAAAGCAGTCACTTGGTAGATTTCTGCACCTCATGATCCTCTCTAGGTGTTTCACAGTGAAATGGCCAACAGATGTCTGCTGACATCGACTCTCGCTCCACGTTCCACAACGGCGATGTCCTGGTGCAGCCTCTCTCCATGCCCATGAGGGGCCGCTCCCATGTTCTCAGGGGGAACGAGAGTCAGGAAAATGGAGATCTACAGACGTATTGGGCCCAAGTACTATGTAGGAAGAGAGAAGTTCCTCAATTTGTTCCTCGTAGTTTTCCACATTTGTATTCCCTTTGTATTTCCACCTTTGTAATTTATGGAAATTTTATGATTTATTTATTTTTTCCTTTAAGAAAGGAAGGCTGTGTATTCTTTTCCCATTTTCTTACCTGTGTGGAAAGGCAAAGCACGGACTGAGTCCAAAAAGAAATGTTGGGGCACCCTGGATTGTCTTTTTAGCAGCTCCATTGAGGGGCGCACTCTTGGAGGGGAGCTCTGTCCTGCAGACAAATACGACGCCTCCTTCCCAGGGGGGATGCCCGGGCATTATAGCACTCTGACCAGAAGGGGAGGGGTCACGTGGGCATCCTCGCTGGGCGTCTTCTCAGTATTGTTAGCCTCAGCGCCCCCTCTTGTCTCGGGGTGGTACTGCTTACCTCTGATGAGCTCTCATCCACTGACGCGTGTGCTTGAGGCCAGTCACCTGGTCATGACAATGGATAAATCAATCACGCCTTGAATATTTTTGCAAAAAACATTTGAACAATGAAAAAAGCGTCTTTCTAACCTTCTAAATCACAGGTGTCGAACTCCAGTCCTGGTGGGCCGCAGTGACTACAGGTTTTCATTTTAACCATCTTCTTCATTGGTGACCAGTTTTTGCTGCTAATTTGCCTTATTTTTAATTAACTTGTCTCAGACCCCCTTAGTTGTTTCTTTTTCTTTATTTAGCAGTCAAACAATAATGAGACACAAAACAAGCCGCCACATGACCAGTTCACCTTCACCCATTACACAATATTTGAAAATAAAGAAAGGTGAAGGTCTTGGTAAAGTTTTTGTTAGAAGAAAACGAAAGATCAACAGTTTTGTAAACGCCTGCTGTGGCAGAATGAGAGCAGCAACAAGCCATGGAATTAAATAACGAGTTTAATTAACACAAAGAATTGGCTTCTCATTAAGAAACTGGTTGGAGTGAAGTTGGTTGGAGTTTGAAATCCCAGTTTAGCTGGTCATCTGTCGGCTCGTTTCACATCTCATTTCTGTTTGGCTGCCATTTAATGAAGAAACGAATCAATTCAGAGAACCGAATCTTTAAAAACAGGGCTATTAAAATGAAGGGAAAAGGAGTTAATTAGCACTGAAAACCGGTCACTGATTAGGAAGAGGGTGAGAATGAAAACCTGCAGCCACTGCGGCCCTCCAGGCCCGGAGTTCGACGCCCCTGTTCTAAATATACATTTCTGCCAATTTTGAAGGAATGAGAATAGAGAAAAAAATACTTAATGAAAGCAAAATTTTTTAGCAGAGGCTTGATTTTGGGCTGTTTCCATCTACACTAACTTTAAGAATGAGGAGTTTTCAGCTTTTATATTCTTCAGATAATATTCTGAGCATGAGCGATACTTGCGCAATAAAACAACCATCACTTATTTTATTTAAATTAACAGTGGTTTCCAAAAAGTCTTTTTTTTACAGAATCTGATATCTTGTAAAAACAGTTTGTGTTAGAGAAATTCCACTTTCACAAATGGATTTGATGCAACTAAATCTTTAAAGTTCACCGAATTGTTTGTGTCGGGTTAATTTAACGTGTTGTTAAAATGTTTAAAGCAAACTCAAGGATAATCACATTTTTTCCTGTTTTCCGTGATTTTCTCAATGTGATTTTTTTTTCCTATCTAGAAATATTTATTTTTGAAGTTTATGAAATTTTGTAGCCCATTTCCATGTTATCGGCGTAGGCCTTTAAACCCTGCAGGTTTCTCTCTGCACTTTTGCTCCTGTGCAGTCTCAGCTTTTCAGTTCCACCATGGAGTTTCAAGGCTGAGCCCTTTAAGGGACCCACATTTTCATTTTGGACTCCATTTAAGGGCGCATCCAGCTCTTGTTATTTTGGGGTAGTCATCATCATTGTCACGAGTCATCATGTCCATTACTTACATTCAAAGCAATCTAGCACTTTCTCCATGGATTAAAATGACAAGTATTAATAATCATGTGCAGAGCTGCATTCGGTGTTTTTTTGTTATTTGATATTGATGCTGAGATATTTTTTAATTGTGTCCTTTGATACATATGATATATGACCATATCTTAATAGATCTTCATTGTATGCAAGTTTTTTTTCTTTTTCACTTTCATAAAGGGCAGGCAGAAAACAAAAAGCCCTGGGAGACTCTGCTTATAAACCTGTGATGAGGATTGCAATTGTGTATTACCAGGAGCCACCACCAGGGGGAGCTCTGATACACACCAATGCTGGAACATAACGGCACACACATTCCGACGAAAAGACCTAAAACAAACTGCGCAAATGACCTGTGACACTCATCAAAGGCAGCTGTCTGAGGGGACTGGCTGTTAGCTCTCTTTACACACGGGAAGATTTATATGAACGGTAGTCACATGATGCCTGACGCGAGGTCATTGCTCTCATGTTTAAAAATATAAACATCAACAAATAAATGAAGAGACAGATGGTCAGTATAAAGTGCACTCCACATCTGTACTCTCAGTAATGTGAGAAAATCAGTCTTTATCATTTATACAGTACATTGCCTATCTATCTATCTATCTATCTATCTATCTATCTATCTATCTATCTATCTATCTATCTATCTATCTATCTATCTATCTATCTATCTATCTATCTATCTATCTATCTATCTATCTATCTATCTATCATATAGTGCCTTTCATATCTAGCTATATCTGTCATTGCCATGGTGCTGGAGACTTGTAACATGTTGCATTTTAATAAGCCCATGTAAGTGAGACTTGCTCTTTCCTGTGTATGTGACATTTATGACCCTATAATGGCCGTATGATGACCCTATTCCCCTTCACAAAGATCACAGATTCACTTTCTCTTTTGTCTCAAACTGTGTGTCAGTGAAGGCATTCATGTCTCCAATCCTTTTACTACATTACACCACATTTCGATTTAGAAAGTCCTATTGGCATCCACTTACTAAACCAGGGACTGCTGACGCCGCCTAGTCTGCTTTAATGGAAGGCGCGTCTGCAGCTGAAGCATCAGGTCTTTTATAGGCATTAACATTTGGGCCAGAAGAAAGGCAATCTTTGAAGTGAGTCTGCATTTCATTTCTTGTCAGATGCCTTGGCAAAGAGTCCTGATCTAAATTCCTTAAAGGCAGAGAGCATGGAGCAGAATCTGTCAGCTGGGTTAAACTTGACAAAAAGGAACACTCAGGACAGCCAGTCCATTGATCTACGCAGGTCCTAAAATCAGACCCTCACCCCTGATGTCATGAGAACCCTTAGTTGTCATTTGATAAATTTGTTGGAATTTGTGCTTCTTGTGTGATAACTTTTCATTAAAAATGCAGCTGGGGGTGGGGGCAGCTTTTGTACTTGAAAGGGACCCATAAACAAAGCATTACTTCTATCTATCTATCTATCTATCTATCTATCTATCTATCTATCTATCTATCTATCTATCTATCTATCTATCTATCTATCTATCTATCTATCTATCTATCTATCTATCTATCTATCTATCTATCTATCTATCTATCTATCTATCTATCTATCTAATCCTGCCAACTACGCTATCTATCTATCTAATCTAATCCTGCCAACTACGCTATCTATCTATCTAATCTAATCCTGCCAACTACGCTATCTATCTATGATGGAGAGATCATAAAGTGTGTGACAGAACCCCCCTCAAAGTGAACAGTGCCAATACTTCTGACGGTGGCTTGACATCTTCTCCTGCAGATGGTAGTACGTGACACTTCAGTGTGCGTATGATCACATTTAGCAGGGTCGCATTTCAAAGTTGGTGGCTGAAAAGAAGCCCCTGCCAGTAACCCTCCAAACCCAACTTTTGAAGATCTTTGTCCAACATCACTTCTGTTCAGACTTCACTTTGATTGAAATCTGAAAATTGTATGGCAAGTGTTCTTGAAATGAATTCCTTAAGTGAGCTTTTCCATGTTAATTCCTAAAGTCAAATGCAGTAATAGAAGTTGTGTGGTGACTCCCTTGCTAATCTGCAGCACACAGTCCTCTGGGTGTGGTGTTCAGCCGGCCACGTTTCAGGGGAGATGACTTCATTAGTTCTCACTCTCCCTCTCTTGATGTGCCAGCAGACGTATTTGACTTTGAACAAAGTGACCAAAGGCTTTGTTTACATGTCATGGATTGTGACAATATGAGGTATGCAACCAGAATTGTCTTTGTTTTCTTCTTTTCTTCTTCCATTTCTCAAGATGATGATCAGTGGCCCGAAGTGGTCTTGTGTTCTCGTAATACATGCTATATGATACACCAGGGAGCTGCTGATTTTCACACAGCAAATACCACTTGCAGCCATCGAGGGGGCCACCTGATGACAGTGCAATCGACTGTGCATAGCGACATCATTTCAATCCTAATGGAGAACCTGCAGGGTCGCTTCTGGATTGGACTTGAGCTGCCCGCTGGATGCTGTGGTGACCCTTCCAAAGCACTACGTGGATACCAGTGGGTAACTGGAGAAGAAGCTACGGACTTCTCGCAGTGGAGAACACAGGACTCAAGTGAATGTGGTCACCAATGTGTCTCTATCTCCAAAGATCAGCTATGGGAAGAAAGTTCATGTCTGGAGGTGGCTGATGGGTTTCTCTGTGAGTACAACTTTAATGAAACCTGCCGAGCCCCTGAAATGGAGGGATTCTCTCTTACCTGCCACACACTTTTAGGTTTTCAGATGATGGACACGGCTCAACTGCCACCTGGGACGATAGCAATCATGTCACCCACCGGATACAAATTGTACTGTGACACCAATGGATGGAAAACAAGTCCCTGCGACAGCCAACATGAAAACGACGGATGCAGCCACATTTGTGAAATGGAGGGAAGTGAAGCGAAGTGCATGTGCCCTGAAGGACTACAGTTAGAGGGGAGCCAAGTGACTTGTGAGACACCTGATCCATGCAGGAACCATCCTTGTGAGCACCTGTGTGTCTCCCGGCTGCAGAGCTACACCTGCTTGTGCAGAGAAGGTTATCTTCTAGATGAAGATGGATTGGGGTGTAGAGACCAGGATGAGTGCCTGGTGCAATCGATCTGCACACCTGGTCAGGTGTGTGTCAACACGCCGGGCAGTTTCCGATGCACATGCCCGCCGGGATATGTGATGGTCAACGGCGAGTGTGAAGACCCAAGTCGAGTGCAAGTCTCCTCCTTGTGAGCACCAGTGCCCTAATTTAATAAGGTGTGACAAACTGCTTCTGCTCTGAAAGGTTCGAGGAAAGTCGTCCAGAGTCTCATTAACGTGTGCAACTCCCAGAAACGCCTTGCGGATCTCGATCCACACACTCTGGACTTGTGCACCTGCCCAGATGGATTTATAATTGAAACCGAGAGAGAGAGCATGTCTTCATATCAACCTTCTGCAGGCTATGGTCTTACAACACCAATGGAGGTCTCACAGGCGGCTGTTGTGATGATGGCTACAGCCTCAGCTCCGAAGGCTTTTCCTGTACACCATCTAATCATGAAAATGGTGATGGATTACTTCCTACTACCGCACATCCAAGTGTTAGAAATGTCATGGCCACTCAGGAGATGTCTCTGTCAGCGAGCTCCCTGCTGGAAATGCTGCGTAGTTCGGTTCCTTGGATTGGTGCCCCTTGTCAAAAAAATGACCAAAAGATGGGGATGGAAGACCAGCCATTTTTCAAGGATGGGAACAAACCACTGCATTGGATGTTGGGAATGATGGATCAACTGTCTGAACAAATTTCATTTCCAGGCAGGACTGCATATCACATTATGTGTGTCAGGCTGCAGTTAATGTGGTTGGATGGCATCACCTCAAGGTTTGTGCTGTTGTGGTCTATCAAGATGGCTGGCAGTAGAAACCAGCAGGTTTGTCTCCAGTTTTCCATTCTAGTTTACACGTTATAGTTTTTGTAAGATGGTAGGGTTTGAACACTAAACCAGAGCGTCCTCTATTGGTAAAAGTCTGAATTAGCATGAGCTGCCCTGATTCGGGACACTCTTGAGACAAGTAAGGATTTACTTCATGAGGGATGAGTACAAGCAAGAACTGTTGTGTCATGTATTTGAAATATTCAAATAAAGGAAAGAAGCAGCTCTCTTTGAGTAAGACGTAGTGATTTCCTTCCCTTCGAGCTTTAGGAGTGCCAGTGCTGCTTTTCAAGTGGGGTCTGGGGCAGGAAAGGGGGATTCTATAAGCCCCCCACCTAAAGGAACTGGCTAGACTGGATGGCAGGTGTGAGAAGGTGTGTTCCAATTGGTCGGAAGTATGGCTGTTTATGATTGGTCCGTTTGGTACTACGCCGCCCCATTGGTTCAGAATTTGTGATAAGAACGGTAAAGCTGGTCTTTTTTCTTCTCTCTCTCCATCTCTCTTGCAATTTCTCCACAATGAAAACAGCTCTCTCTCTGGGCAGCCATTTTGAGACAGTCATGCAGCCGGATTCAATACTCCATTCAAAGACAGGACTTGAGACGGAAGGCTGCCTGTGGATGGCAGATGCACTTGGGCTCTATTTGTGTTTTTGTCTCACTCAATTACGTTGTACATAATTTGGGCACATTCTCTATTGTCATGGACTAGAAGTCCCAAAGAATTCCAAAAGCACTTCCAAAAATGCCCACTCATGGGGGGAAATCCTGTCAAAAACCCTGACTAGACACAAAAAGGACCTCATCGAATCTTTATAAAAGAAAAAGGTTTATTCTTAGAGAAAAAATATGTTCTCCAATAACAAAGGCGCTCCATGGAGCACAAAGACAAAATGGAACTGCCTTCAACAGAAAGGCGATCCAAATCCAGCAAGTCTCAATACAAATTCCAATAGCAAGATCAAAATACAGAGCAGAAGGTTGGAAAACAAAAATCCACAGCAAAAGACCCAGAAACTCACCAACTGCAGAGAGCATTCACTATGAACCACCAGGGACTGCGGGAGACCCTCTGGATTTATAGGAGAGCAGTTAGGACATTAGAAAGATTTAGAGGATAACAGACCATTCAGCCCAACAAAGCCCACCAGTCCAATCCAAGATAACATCAAGTCGTGTTTTGAAGATCCCTAAACTCCTACTGGCCACCACACTACTTGGTCACTTATTCCACGTGTCTGGGGTGCTTTTCAAAGTCACAGTCTCCATCCAATGGACTGATACTCTTCATAATTCTGAAGCTCACATCATTAGTTGAACTCCATCTATTCACCACATCACTCCGGTCTTGCAGCAGCTTCATTGGCTCCCGATTAAGTTTTGAATTAATTTTAAAATTCTGCTATTAACATTTAAGGCCATTCATAACTTCACCCCTCCATATCTGTCTGACCTTCTTCATGTTGCCATTCCCTCCCGTAACCTTAGATCCTCTTCCTCCATCCACCTGACCGTCCCTCTCGCCCGTCTAACCTCCATGGGGAGCGGAACGTTCAGCTCTTCTGCTCCCAAGCTCTGGAATTCATACCTACTGAGATTAGAAATAGCAAACCTTCAAATGTAAACTTAAAACGCATCTGTTTAAAATGTCTCTTTCTTTTTGATTACAGTGGCTTTGTTTGGTTTTAATTTTTATATCTTCTGCTTTTCCTGATGTTTTAAGTTGTTTATAATTATTTTTCTTTTTATTTATTGTTTGTTTGGTGTCCTTGAGTTCTCAGAAAGGCACCTTGTATAAATAAAATGTATTATTATTATTATTATTTTAAACACTTCAGCCAGGTGTCCTCTTTATCTTCTGTAAAGGCTCAGCTCTTTTCATCTTTCCTCATAACTCACCCCCTGTAGCCCTGGACTCAGCCTGGTTGCTCTTCTCTGGACCTTTTCTAGTGCTGCTATGTCTGGTTGGGCCCAAAACTGCACCCATTACTCCAGATGAGGCTTCACCAGTGCGTTATAAAACAAGCAGAACCTCCTTGGACTTGTACTCCACACATCAGGGCGCTATATAACTTAACATTCTGTTTGTCATCTAAAGGTCTTCTGAACTCTGTACCCCAGATGGGTTCCTCTATCTATTTCTTATTTAACGAGCTGCTGTAAAACCCAAATTCCAGACCCCCTCCCAAGGGTACAAATGAAGTTCTATCTATCTAATGTTTGCTTGTTTTAAAATACTAAAAACGTCCGTGGTCTCCATGGGGTGTACTTACTTTTTCACGTGACTGAATATGCTGTTTGAGAACTTCCCGGCTCATCAGAGCTATGTAGTACCACACTGGGACAGGAGGGGGCGCTGTCTCTAACAGTGATGTCAGTATTTTCTCAACCACAGCCCAGAGAAGATGCCCAATAAGCGCAAGTGTCCTCCTTAGGGCCGGATTTTCCTATAGGCTAACTAGGCTTCAGCCTAGGGCCTCAAGATCAAGAGGGGCCTACATTCAAATTGTTAGCAAAATTTTATTATCTCTCATGTAATTTACAAACTTAAAAATGGAAGGTGAAAGGGCCTCATAAGTGGAATAGCCTAGGACCTCTTTTCATATAAATCCGGCCCTGATCCTCGTCCCTCCCGGTCGGGGTCCCCTAAACCCCTGGCATTCCCGGATGGTAGCGTCTTTTTTTAGACCTGATTTCAAGACTGACCCGCTCGATCGCGCTCAGCTATTTAGAGAAGCCGACCCACGCAAAGCTGTCAAGTTGTTGATGTTATGTGTGCACCTTGAGTATTTACGTTGCCAAATTAAATGGAGTGAGCCGATTGGCACCCCAGCAATTCTTTGGACTCCGCCAGCGCCTTCGCTCGTCCATAATGTCTAAGAGTTAACCGCACTTGTGCCGAACAGAGGACACGCCAGAAGGGACACGCCAGCTGATCTACCGCAAGCGGGCATCTGGGGACCGAGCACGGCGTGCGGCGCTTCAAGGGACATTCAAGGGGGCGCGGGGCCATCTTCCTCCTCCCTTCCTCCTCCTCCTCCCTCTCCTCCTTTGTGTCCCAGCAGCTGGCAATGGCGTATCCTGCTTAGAAGTCACATTTGCTCTTAATGCTCAGTGACATGTTGTGGATTTTGGCCTCCAGCAGTCCATACCAAGAATGTAAGTTTAGTGTCATTTGTTTCTCATCTTCTCCATGACGAAGAGCATTTGTTAAAATCAGCCTCACGCAAAGGGGGATTCAGAGGTCGTCATTGACAAATGGGGTATGTGGTAAGTTTAGGGAGGGAGGCGCTGGTTCAAGTCCAGTGAAATGCTATGAGTCTTCAGGGACAGCGAGGACTCGACTTGAACTGTGGGCTCACTGGCCGAGGCGCCGGACTGTAAACGGGCAAAGGCGTTGCTTCAGGCCACAGAAAAATACACAAAATGGAGCTCTGCACTAGTTAAGGGTTTTGTGAATGTTTTAAACTGTTAAAAAATTAAAGCAGAAAATTATCTTTGATGGCTAAATGTTTTCTGTAACGCATTATGTTATACAGAAAAAGAAAATCTTCCGCGGTCCAACTGCACAGAGAACGTCTTGTAAAGTTTTTACTATGAAAGGCCATTTCAGTCGAATCTCACTCTGTGCCACCCTGGAGGATTCACTTACCAGGATAAAATATGACTATGTATGTGTTCAGCAGCATTGTTTTCATTATGAAAGGCGCTATATTAAATTACAAGTCACTTCCATGACTGTGTGACCCTGAAGAAATCGCTTAGCCTGTCAACTCCTCAATGAAGGTGCGCGTGTGTGTAACCAAAATGGCTTTGTCTCAATAAAGGGGAAAGGCTTTGGATTGGGTCTCACCATGAAAGGCACTATATATAACTGCCAGTTCAATCCCCTCTTTCGCTGCATGACCGTGAACAAATCACTTAAACTGTAAAATAGGAACACATAAAAATAAAGAGACTTGAACCTTTTTTTAAACTATGAAAGGCACTATATAAAATTACAAGGTTGTTAGTTTGGTGCCATTCGGATTCATTCTGTGACCCTAAACAAGTTAACAACCATGCCATTGATCTCTTTATGAAACAGAATTATACGTAATTGTACTTTATAGTTATGAATTAATGAAGTGTATGGTAACTTCTTCATTATGAAAGGCACTATATCAAAGGACAATATTATTATTGTGCTTTTTGATTCACTCTGTGGCCCTGAGCAAATTATCTATCCACCCGATTATTTATTTATGGAAAATGCTTGTATACAAATGTACATTATAGCAAGGAATTAATACATGTTTTGCCAAGCTTCTTCATTACGCAAGGCACTATATAAAATTACAAGGCTGTTAATTCAGTGTCTTTTCTGATTAACTCTGTGACCACAAACGCATTACCTACCATGCCATTGATCTCTTTATTAAAAAAAAAATATGTACTGTATAACACTTAGGGTGGCATGGTGGCGCAGTGGTAGCGCTGCTGCCTCGCTGTTAGGAGACCTGGGTTCACTTCCTGGGTCCTCCCTGTGTGGAGTTTGCATGTTCTCCCCGTGTCTGCGTGGATTTCCTCTGGGTACTCCGGTGTCCTCCCACAGTCCAAAGACGTGCAGATTAGGTGGATTGGCGATTCCAAAATTGGCCCTAGTGTGTGCTTGGTGTGTGGGTGTGTGTGTCCTGTGGTGGGTTGGCGCCCTGCCCAGGATTGGTTCCTGCCTTGCGCCCTGTGTTGGCTGGGGTTGGCACCAGCAGACCCCCGTGACCCTGTGTTCGGATTCAGCGAGTTGGTAAATGGATGGATGGATGGATGGATATATAACACTTAACTTGCCATTTGCCATTTTCTTTATTATGAAAGGCACTATATAAAAGTATAAAATCAAAGGGTTTGATCCCCCGTTTCAGAGTGTGACCCCAAACAGATCATTTGACCTGTCACGTCTCCCATTTTAACAATGACATATTTCAGTAGAAGTGATGGTTTTCACTGTGAAAGGCGCTATAAAAATCACAAGATAGCCAATTCAGCCCTGTGTGTGGCACTGTATGAGTTTCTAAAGTTGTCACGTCTGCAGATGAATGAATACGCACAGGTAATCAACTCAGCTGTATCTCAGCAGAAGTAAAGGGCTTAAAATGGACCTCATTATGAAAGGCACTATATATTCACAAGTTTGTCAGTTCAGTTCTCTTTTTCATGGTATGAACCTGAACAAATCACTTAACTGGTCCTTTCAGGAAAAATTCTGAACACGTAGAAGTGCTTTGGAGTGTTTCCCACTATGAAAGGCGCTATATAAAATGACAAGGTTTTAGGTAAGTTCCTTCTCTGGTTCATTCTATAACCCTGAAAAAGTTACCTACCTGGCCACTCGTCTGTTTATGAAATTCATCCTCATTCAATTGTACCACAGAGCACTGAGAAAATGAAGTGTTTTGCCAAAACGTTCTTGATACATTTGTGAGTATTTGTACTGCTGAATGAGCTTAAACACTTTAGACCCCCGGGTCACGCGTTTCATTGTTGCGATGGACCATAACGGAAGACGTTGAAACGGGGGAGGATTACATCAGGCGAGCTCATTTATTTAAGTTCTGTTAAGTGACAGCAAATGAATACGCTCTTATGGGGACGCATTGCGTGTTACTTCAGCAGGCCACTCTGTGCTCGTGACGACACCTCCACGTCCGGCTCGGCGCCAGGCCTGAGTTTACCAGCCTGTGGGGCCCCCTAGTGGACAAACGGCAACGGCACGCGCTGCTCCTTCACTATGTGCGAGTCGCCTGCCCTGACCGAACTCCACTTCATTAGAAACGTTTTACACGAAGAGGAGGAAGCATCTGCGATTAGTTTGTGCTGCAAAGTCAGGAAGGAAATTCTAGAAGCAGCCTTTTATGCACAAAAAATCCTGCTGGGTTAATACAAAGAATAATAACAGCAGAAAAATCAAATACTAAAACAGAAAACCCCAAAGACCAAACCCAACCATCTCAGACCTTCACACAACGCGATGCATGTGAGCTAATAAGGCTGGGAACTAAGATGGCCATTACACCCGGAGTCAAACAAATATGAAGTGCTGTAAATTCAAAGAAATACAAAAACAAGAATAGTTTTCGAGTTTTCATAACAGTTTTTAATCGCCCCCCCCCAAGGTTTTTTTGAAAGGAGCCCACTAATACCAATTTGTTCTTTTTTAATTAATGATACATCATAGATGCATATTTTATTATACCTATTTAACTTTTATCAAAATTTATCTAACTCTATATTTATTTTTCTAGTATCAGAATGTAGTGTTAAATTAATTTGTTTTGGTTTCAATAGATGTATTTTTCATATTTTCGATTCTTGTTTTCTTTTTTTCACATCTTCGCTCCCCCCTTTTTGTTACTTCGCGCCCCCCTAGGGGGGCCCACCCCACAGTTTGAGAACCACTGATATAATACATAGATGTGGAAGGCATAATGTGACAGACACATACTGTAAATAAATGAATATGAAAGACATTATATAAGAGACAGATATGAAAAGCAAGGCAGGAGAGTTACTATAGGTCGATATACAGTACTGTATATATATGAAGTTCATTCTATAACAGGTAGATATTTATGAAAGACACTATGTAATAAATAAAGAGGCAGGTATGAAAGGCACTGTATAATGGATAGAGAGATTTGAAAGGCTATATCTAGCAGATAAACATATAGATGTAAAAGGCACTAGACAGATAGCGTAGTTGGCAGGATTAGATCGATAGACAGACAGATAGATAGATAGACAGCATAGCTGGCAGGACTAGATAGAAAGATACATAAATTGATAGCGTAGCTGGCAGGATTAGATAGATAATGTAGTTGGCAGGATTAGATAGAAAGATAGATAAATTGATAGCGTAGCTGGCAGGATTAGATAGATAGCGTAGTTGGCAGGATTAGATATATAGCATTGTTGTCAGCATTAGACAGATAGAATACACAAGCAAATATGAAAGGCAATTAATAAACACGTAAGATTCTAGATAGATTAAAGGTACTATCTAAAGATTAAGAAAGCTGGATATACAGTATGACAGGTGCTAAATAAGTCATAACATAGAGACTGTGGCCATTAGGTGGCATCTCAGAACCCCAGACCTCAGCCACGACTGTACCCACAGTCCTCCCACCTTCAGAAGACTGTTTTTTATTTTCGTCCTTCACTTCTCCCAGATGAGCTCTGTCCTTCTCCTCTCCTGACTCCAGTTCTCTGGGTGGGATGGAGCTTCTCCTTTTAGGCCTGACCCCGAGAGTACATGTGGGCGCACACATGGAAATCTCAATACAGAGATGCTACCATCTGGCATACAGGGGGAGCACACGTGGAGAGGCAGCCTCCATCTGTTCTTCCATTGCGGTAAATGGAAAGCCAGCTACCCCAGTCAAGATGCCTGTACACTGATGTTCTTCATCTATGGTAAGGGTCTCCTGGCCGGTTAAATACTGATGGGGGCTGGAGCCTGTCCCAGATAGCATAGGGCACAAGGCAGGAACAAACCCCAAACAGGGTGCCAGTCCATTGCAGAGCAAACACACACACACACCATACACACACTAGGGCTAATTGTAGCATCACCAACTCACCTAACCTACATATGGAGAACGTGCAAACTCCATGCAGGGAGGCACCAGAGCACAAACCCCAGTCTCCATTCTCCTAGGCAGCAGCACTACCACTGACTGTGCCACTATGCCACCCTGTATGTGGTACTAGAGAATCAATTGTCTCCATGAGTTCTCTGAATTCACTTTTCTATTTTTGGCCTCAAGCCCCCTGAGCCTTTCCCAACAGCATCAGGTGTCGGGGTGGACCATACCCAAGATGTGACTTCACTTCATTATAAATCATAATGAGTGAGGCAGAGACTTGAGGAAACCAAACCTGCATGTTAGAGGAGTGAGCAAACTGTCATATCTCGAGTAAACCCGCACAGGCGTGAGGTGATATTGCTCATGAAGAAAAGCTGATAAGCAAATTTGTGGAACAAATAATCATGGAGTAAATCAACCTAAGAAGCAGAATACAGGATCTGCAGACAAACGACAACGGTGAGCTTTCCTTTTCCCATCAGAGTTCTATTTGTTCCACTGAAGATCAGAATTAAATTCTTTAACTGAGAGCTTCCACACATTCTGAAATCCAACTCATTTCTTAAAATCCTGAAGTCCAAGTCAGAGATGCAAGACTTCAACCCTGAGGACAAATAAAGTGCCACCTAATCTAACCTAATCTAATCTAATCCAATCAAATGTAATCGATGATGTTAGAGCCGAGTGCAACAGTGTATGACAGACACAAAACCTGGAGGGAGACCAGCCGTTCCTGAACACATCACCTTCCATTTCAGAGTAATTCATTAAATGCTAAATCAGAGTCCCACATTCCTAATTATTCATGAATCGACTGTACGGTGACTAATAATTAAGTCAAGGTACAAAATGAAAATGTATCTGATTTGAGCAACGAAACAGGAAATATTGCATTAGCTGAGATGATGAGGACTGTGGAGATGTTCTTACTCAGCTTGCGTCTGCTCTCCAAGTTGTCGAATGATGCGCAAAGTGTGTCCAGAGTAGAAATGGTATTATTTTTTTTCCTTTTGTGGGTCGGGAACACCCTCACACTATAATGTGACAAACAAATTCTAAAATCCTTTTTGACAGGTTTGGAGTGCGTAAGGCCGTTCTTTGGAAGATATTAAAGAGTGAGTTAATGGAGTTTGGAAGGAAGATGAGACGTCTGCTGACACTTCATGATTCATCTAGGGGGGCAGTTGTGAAATTGAATGCACATAAACAGAGGACCAGATGCGTTTTTTGGATTCTGCTTTTTCCATTACAAGGTCATAGAGACCTGGGAGTTCACTCTGGGGGCATTGGGAGTGAAATGGGGGACTAAACCTGGGTGAGACACCAGACGATCACACAGGGTTCAAACACACACACACAACCTCTGGTGTGATATGGACATTGAGGTGCACTGTTTATGAAGGTTAGGGTTGAGATTAGTGCTCGGAAATCCTCACCACTCCCTTCTGTGGTATTGACACTGAGGGGTGCCATTTTGTTAACTCAAGGGGCACATGCTTTGGACACCGAGGGAGACCGGGGTCCTCAGAGTCTAATAAGACTGAATGTACTCTGTGGACACCAAATTACATGTTTTATGTCACTCAAATGGCACACATTCCAGAATCACTCACTGTCCCCCCATCCTCACTGCACTATTAACACTGAGGGGTGCCATTTTGTTAACTCAAGGGGCGCATGCTCTGGACACTGAGGGAGACCGGGGTCCTCAAAGTCTAATAAGACTGAATGTGCTCAATGGACACCAAATGACATGTTTTATGTCACTCAAATGGCACACATTCCAGAATCACCCACTACAAACCACCCCCATCCTCACTGCATGATTGACACCGAGGGGCACCATTTTGTTAACTCAAGGGGAACATGCTCTGGACACCAAGGGAGACCGGGTTCCTCAAAGTCTAATAAGACTGAATGTGCTCAATGAACACCAAATGGCATTCTTTATGGAATTCAAGCAGCACACATTCCAGAATCCCCCACTGCACTATGGACACCGAGGGGCTCTGTTTTGGTCACTCAAGGGGCACACGCTTGGGTCCTCAAAGTCTAATAAGACTGAATGTGCTCAATGGACACCAAATGGCATTCTTTATGGAACTCTAGCAGCACACATTCCAGAATCTCCCAGCACACTATGGACACCAAGGGGCACATGCTTGGGTCCTCAAAGTCTAATAATACTGAATGCACGCTATTTACAATAAGGGGTGTCGTTTATGTAAGTCAATCGATGTGCACACTCCGGACCTTTACGCCCTCTCCTCTGTGCATGCTATGGACTCCAGGGGGCGCCATTTATGTAATTGTTTATGCTGCAGAATCCCTCATCCTCAGTATGAGGTGTGTGTGTGTCTGAGCAGTGAGGGTTCCTGTGATGACCTAGTGTCCTGACCAGGCCTGTTGCTCAATCCTGCTGAGACAGACGTTGGCCACCTCAACCTTGAAATGGATTAAGAATGTTCTAGAATCTCCCTACTAAACTCAGTCCACTGAGGGCCATGGTGCCTGCACAGCTTTGAAATGCACCAGAGTGTGGCACCACGCATCCATTTTCTAACAGGTTTAATATTCTTTTCTTGAAGATGCACTTTCCAGAGCTGACTACCGGACATCACAGGTCAAAAGGAACACAGCAGGCCATGGGGAGTTGAAGGGGACTCCTATTAAATAAGAGAGATCAATGTACTGCAGAGGCATCAGGGTGGGTATAGATTGACAATGATTTTAGTAATTCGTTCAAAGCTACAGAAGAGTTTTGAAGGGCAGTTAAAAATGCAACTGATTGAGCAGAGGAGGACAGCGTCCCTGACATCTGAGGGCCATAGAGGTCATAGCTGCCTGACGTCACACACAATTGCTGGCAGCCGCGCCACTTTTGTGATTAAGTTCCTCTTTCTCTCCAAGTAGAGGTGAATGTTGAGGCTTTTGAAAATACCTTCTCACTTTAGGACTCTGATTAATGCATTTGGCAGCCCAAAGGAAAGAGAAAGCCAACACATCTTAGATTCATGAACTTAGGGGAATACAAAATGAGGTAACTGTGTGAACGTCTGTGGACAGAGGTGGATGACGCAAACACAATGAATTCCTACTTTGACATCTCATTAGTGGACTTTTCTTGCTATTATTTTTATTTTTACGCCTGAGGCTCGCTTAATTTTTCCATGAGCGCTTTAATACAACTCACTTAACGTTTTACAAGTAATGCGTGGGCACAACTCCGCTATCCGCTGCTTTTCTCCTCTTTCCAAAGTTGCGTACACCATGTTCCTAGAACTTCTCCGTGCTCTTGACAAACTCTCCTGGCTTTTTCTATTTCTCACAAACAGGACGCACAGCAATGCCGCATTTTGGCACACAACACACTTTATTAGCTCATACTTTCCAGGCTCAAATTCTGGAATCCCAGCCCAAATTATTAATAGCCCACACTTAAACTGGTCACTACATTCCAGTTCTTACATGTTACTTTGGGTCCAGTTTAGGGTTCATGTGGTTCCCATTTATGCACTTGGAAGGCCACTGTGGTCAGTCTCCATTTTTCCACCCTGCTTAGATTTTGGAGGAGCGGGACCCCAACTGTACAACACTTGTTAAAAGAGAACACCACCCTGGGCGTGGTGGGATTCTAACAGATGTCACACTTACTCATTCACAGTCACACTGACTGATTTGCTGGTAATTCAAAATCCTCAATCATCCTGATGTCCCTAATTTGGGATATGGGTGGGGTGGGGGGGGTAATGAAATTACAGTGGATTGAGAAAGTCTTGAGAGCCCTTCACTTTCTGTACACATTACGGTGTTGTAGATTTAATTTCAGATGGAGAAATTTGCCATTTTTGCCCATCAATCTATACTCAATAACCTGTAATGACAAAGTGAAGACAAGTCTTCAGAAAAGTTTGCAGATTTTTATGGCTTTTGTTTTTACTTAGCATAGATATTGTAAGCTGGGGGGCTGATCGCACCCCTAGAGAATACAGATGCTTCTGGGAAAACCCACTTCTGGTACCACTTGTCACACTTGGGTCACAGATTTGCACAAAAACACAGGAGGATGTAGAAAACAGGAACTTTATTCAAACACTGCAAACAAACATTTGTCTCTTTTTCAAAAGTTTAAACTGTGCTCCATGACAAGACAGAGATGAAAGTTCCGCCAGGAGCAGAGAATGTCAGAGAGAGAGAGAGAAAAGCAAACAATCAATTCCAAATCTGACAGGTGCCTGTACAGGCTTTTAAATAAGTGGAGTACCGCGCGAGAGGCTTATCACACGACAGAGCCGCCAGTAAGGTAAGGAGCAATGTGAAGGTAGTCTGTCAACGTTTTTCAGGGGTTTTCCCAGAAGCGTCTGTATTCTCTAGGGGTGTGATCAGCCCCCCAGCTCACAATATTAAAATTATTTTGTGAAAAATTGGTTATTTAATACATTATCAGTTGTGTTGATCATCGAATTTTCATTTTCGAATTTTTCATGTTTCACCGGTCATCTTGTTTGTCAAATATTTTCTTGAAAATTCACTTTCTTGCCAGCTTAGACAATTTTTTTATCCCAGAGCCCCATGATGCTTCATCACAGGACTGTAGTAGCCAATGCTGGATGTATGTAATGAGTACATAATTCTGATTCCAGTACTGGGCTAAAAATTAGCAGAAAATTTGTAGACATATCTAAACACCAAATGCACATGGAGAAGGAAACTGGAAATGTGTCGGTGTATTTGTATGGACTTGTATGTGACCTGAGTGAAATATGTGAGCTGACCCCTTTGATCGCATTACCCAGAATGCTGTGCTGTTGATGAAACCAGGAAGGAGTGAAGGGTCCACCTGCTTTTGCATTGTCAGTGAGTGAGAAAGCAAAAACGTTAGGGGGGGGGAAAAAAAGCACAGTGTACTGGTGAACACAATTGAATCCATGGGGGGCAAGCCTTAGAGAATTCATGCTTCCTGCCTGCCGCTTTCTGTAAGAAATGTTACTGTTCTGACATTCAATTGTATTAATTTTATCTCAGGGAGGCAGAGTGGCACAATGGTTAACATGGCTGGTAAACAGCTCAAGTCACATTTGTGGCCAAAATAATCTATCCAGCACAGTTGGCAGATGTTTCCCTAGACTTTGGGGACACTTAAAAGACAACTGCAGTATTTTAATCCACTCAATTTCTCATTCCTTGTTGACTTAATGATTTTTTTCTGAGTTTGGTGAAGTTCCACAAGAAACCCAACAGGGCAACCCTATGGAACCATGATTCCCATGCTGTCCTGTGAGCGTCCAAACAGGGGCTCTCCATAAGGGATGCTAAAACCCAGTGATGACCAGAGTCTAGGAGGTAATGTTTCACTGTCCCTTATTTCTTCTAGAGTCCCCAGTAGGAAAGGGATCACTAACCAACTCTGCCTGGATGCCTGTCTATCCTGGTCATCTTTCCACTATGTTGGCCTTCCAGTCAGATAAGAGTAGGCCATCTTCTATATTTGGGATAATAGTTCTAGTATACCAGGTGCCCCAGTGTCCCTAACATGTCCACCTCCTGATCAAGACAGGGAACTTCACAGATCCCATTCCTGTCCATTTGTTATCCTAGCCTCCCATCTAAGCTGGGCAGATAGTCCACCCATGAAAACAGCTAGAATCCTGTTAAGGATATATTTTTCACAAATGTTAACAAGTTTTTCCTGACACAGAGAACCACTCATACATGGAATAAGTTACCAAATAGTATGGTGGAGAGAAGGACTCAAGGGACCTTCAAGCTTTGACTTGACGTTATTTTGGAGAAATGATTCTGATTGGACTGGTGACCTTTCTCGTTGTGTCTGATGTTGTAATCATCGGTTCTCTATATTCTACAGGAGTGATACCTCCACTCTACACTGTCCTTTCATGCACAACATTTCTCTAGCTGGCATTTTCACAGTCACCAGATGTGACACATTTTCAAAATTAATTCAGCATACTCTTGGAGATGAACCAGAGGTTGGAGGACCAAACTGTTTCTGATAGAATGAATTTATTGAGCCAATATGGAAGTGGCCATGCTTAGTTCCAGTATGTATTTAATGGACCTTCCCTGTGAACGTTCCTAGTGACTGGGGTTATGAGGTGAGGGGTATAGAAAATAGAGAGAGGGGGCAGTCAGGGAACAAAATTATTTGAAACCCAATGACCTTCAAAGCTTGTGAAATGTCTCCAAAAACTAAACTAAAGCAGCCAAACATCTTTTTCCAATGGTAAAAACTAAAAATAGTGATGTGCCATGGTGTAACAGACCTTTACATATAGAATGATCTCAGAGGAACACACTCAGCTGTTGTTGTGCAATTTCACCTCCACAATTCTAGGGTGGAAGTATCGATAACTGACCATAAAGAGCATGGTCATCATGAGCTAATCTGATGGCTCATTCACAAGAATATAAAATTTCCAAAAATAAGAATCATTGGACCCTTGTGAAAAATGAACATGATGTATGTGAGCTGATCTTCTTGACAAATCAGATTTCCCAATATGTAGCTACTCTCCTTTTTCAGAAGGTTAACGACGGTCAGACATCTCATACTGGACATGAGACATGAGACGATGAAACCTTCATGACAAATAGCAAAATCGGAAATGAGATTCCTTCTTTAACTAGCCACGGGAAAAAATGCGGCTCTTACACCAGGTACTTCTGCCAAGTTCAGGGTTAACTACTTCCCAACTGATTTCCTCGGATGCTTTATGTTTGTTGGCTTTGCCATCTGATTTCAATCTTATCTTTAATGTGGGTGGGATAGTGGAGCAATCACTAGAACTGCTGCCAACATCTTCCTGGTCCTGGGCTCAAATCCCATCCTGGTCTTTCTCTGGAGTTTGCTTATTGATTTCTTAGAATTTCAATTTGAAGTGTGAACAGATGTTTTGTATATGTAAGCATGTCACCAGAGAGTGGAGATAGCACATTCACTTTATGGAGGACTGGCAGTAACCATCTGAATTCCTCCCTGCCACCGATTGGCAGCACATTTATGCCCTATAATGTCCATCGATCCTTCCATTTTCAGAGCCTATTTTTCCACTGAATGGTTATGAGAGTAGCCTCAGTCCATTAAAGGGGATACTCACTGTTACGGCCACTCAATAGTCATTGCCTGTCTTATGGCTGATCCACAGGGATCCCTTAAAATGGATAAGCAGGTTTGATTACGTTAATACCAGTGTCACGATAATCGAAAAGGATGACAAATTCAATGTGTGATGAGACAGAGTCGCTAGTCTTATTATGAGTGACGAAAGGATGAGAAGATGATAACGTGAACCGGATTCATAGTCAGTGCCAGGAAAGGTCAAAATCAAGAGATCAACAATATATCGAGCAACCAATGCACCAGAACAAACCAAAACTAACCTGGCAATTGGCCAACTTGGCATTGAAATTAACTAGCACCTGAGATTGTTGTTTATTTTTTATCCAACTGAAGGATATTCTCGACTCGTGTGATATTTATGCTAGAATTTCTGGTTGCATCATTTCTTCTTCTTCTTTCGGCTGCTCCCGTTAAGGGTTGCCACAGCGGGTCATCTTGTTGTCTACATATTGATTTGGCAAAATTTTACACCGGATGCCCTTCCTGGCGTAACCCTCCATCATTTATCCGGGCTTGGGACCGGCACGAAGAAACACACTGGTTTGTGCAGCTCCTGGTTGCATCACAAAAGCAACAATCACGATCATGTTGCACGTAATTCATGGTGGATAAATAATAAATGGGAAAAATAAACATGGACATGTTTCCAAATGAGCTCCTAACAATAAATTCTACAAAAAAATAATGTGAATTATGACATATCCCTCCCACTAAGGGGCACACTTATGATGGGACCATCAGATTTAAAATGAGACTGACAATGTTATTAGCAAGCAATTTTGAGTTGTGGATATTGTAGCTGGGACCCTTGAATGTTCTTCACTATAATCATGCCAGTCAACCAGATATTCATCTCAGGAATCACGCTTCCCGGAGTCTGACATCTTATGGACCTCATATTCTTGATGATCGCCAACAACAACATGAGTAGTGAGGTAGACAGGGGAGAAAATCTACAAGTGTGGACAAACTTAAGGTGGGATATATGTAAGGAAGAATGCATTCTCAGATGGAAAGGAAGGACCAGTTTATATATGACTGGAGTCACACACCAGAGAATGCTATGTGGTCCAATGAACCTTGGACCCAACTTTCGAGGCGGAAATTTTAGATGGATATTATGGCGTACAAGTCACACCTTCTGTCCTAGCTGTAATACGGGATGAAGATGCCTCCATGTGTCCACAAAGGATTTACAGACCGAATTAGCCTGCAATAACCCCATCCTTTAAGTGATGAGACAGAGTCTCTGAGTTTATTGCGAGTGGTGAAAGGACCAGGAGATGATAACATGAACTGGACTCATTGTCAGTGCCGAGCAAAGCCAAAACCAGGCAATGAAAAACATACCGAGCAACCAAAGGACTGGGGCAAAGTCAGAGGCAGACTATAGATCGAAACTGAAACGAACATACCACTTTGCCAGCTTAGAATTGAAACTAACTAATACTAAAGATTGTTTTGATTTTTTATCCAACTGAAGGATATTTTCGACATGCGCAATACCTTATGTACATCGGAACTTCCAGTTTTATCACGAGAATGACAATTATGGTCACGTTACCCATAATTTGTGCCATGTGTAGCAGTTACGGCGTTTGTCCACCTCTTGAACCCTCAGGTACCACTCTTCAGACCAGGTGAAAGTATAATAACTATTTATTTCATTATTATAATGTGCACAAAGCACTACACACACCACACTATTCATAAATCAATAACTATTTTCCAATAACCAATCCTCCTCGCCCAGACACGTCGCCACCCTACCTCCCAGCTCAGCTCAATGTTCTGGGCTTCCCACAATCCTTTTATAGCCCCTGACCCGGAAGTGGTTCCTGGCCAAACCCACAAGTCCGTTTTCCTTCCGGGTCAGGGCAAACAGTCCTTTTCATCCCGGGAGCACGTCGCTTCCTCCAGTCACGTGACTGTGACGCACTCCCGGGTTATAGGGCATGCAAGAGCCCACTAGCCCCCTTACAGTGACTCCCGGTGGCCCCCAAGGTATCCAGCAGGGCTGTGTGTACAAACTACAGAGTCCATGAGGCCCTGCTGGAAGTCGGGGCACCATCATGCTGTCCGGAGGGCTCCTCCTAGCGGCCTGGGGGTGGCGACCGGAGTCCATAGCCGGTCGTCCATCACACATGTAAATAATTAATGGGAAAAATTAAAATAAACGCTCAAACGAGTTCCAAACTGTGAAAAATAATATGTGTTATGACAGGAAGGCTGCAGTTGTTGATCTTGTCACCTGAGAATGTCCGATTGCATGACTAGAAATTGCAGAGGATGACAAATTACATGAATTCATGACTACTTTGGTTTCACCTTTCCAAAATATTCGGAGCCCACCCCTTATTCTTACAGCCAATAATGGGATGCCTGACAGAGCAGGAACTGTACAAATGCATTCCAGGTCTGGTGAGTTCAGTCTTGACCATTCTTTTCTTGTCTTTTCATTCTGCTGTGGTACATAAAACATGAGACATTTACACAGATGAGACTCTCTACTGGTTGCACTCCTTTGTTCCTGAATTATGTGTATTGTAATTCCAGGTGAGCACTTATTGGTTGTCACCTCTCACGTGTACACAGAGCCCGCCCCAATGACAAAATCAGACTTGGGGTGAGTTACAGACTTGTTGGACTGAGTCTGTGGGGATGTCAGACTCAATGGCCCCCTGATTTGCTAGGATTACGTAAATGAA
Source organism: Erpetoichthys calabaricus (assembly GCF_900747795.2). Lineage (NCBI taxonomy): Eukaryota > Metazoa > Chordata > Cladistia > Polypteriformes > Polypteridae > Erpetoichthys > Erpetoichthys calabaricus. The sequence goes on along the minus strand of NC_041408.2, from coordinate 4,017,377 downwards.
ATCTGCGACTCAAACTCACTGGAAAAATTGTGTGGTGTGATGGAGGATTGAGAGTTGCCAGCCCATATACCCTGGATAGCATCTTCTCTGTTGAGAAGTTGACCTATTTTCTTCTCTTAATTTGGTGGTAAGTTATTATAACAAATGTGCAGTGAGATGTTTCAGGTAAGGAAGATGGAGGTTTGGAGGTAACATAACTTTTGAAGGGTAGAACTTTTGAGGTCCAGTAGATCTACTCATTAATTACAGAGACGTGTCACATGTGGATTAGCATGTGAGTACGAATTTCACTGGACTCTGTATATGGGATAATAAAGAACCCTACAATGAATGATGTGTTCATTGCCTCGCCAGATTCTGTCAAAATCAAAGAAAGTCTGAGCATTTTTATATAGGAGGACGTGGAAAAATATGAAAATACTGACCTGTTCAAAGCCATCCATTGTCTACAAAATAACATAAACCTAGAAAGGTTGTGTAAGAAACGGAATTCTCTCCGAGAATGCACAGATGTTTTCAAGTGCTCATTGTATTAACACCAATCTTGACCAGAAACAAAAGGCAACACACCCCAAGTGGGCTACTCCACATCTCAGTGGAATAAACAGTGCAAAATGTACTGCTGTGTGTTAAAGAAATTAGCCATTAACAAGTACTTTATCAAAGGAAATGGACATTAGCAGACGCTTCCCCTCATTCAGCTCTTTCTAAGGTCATCTGTTCAAATGATTTGTTTTAGTGTTTATGTTCTTCTTTTAACAACATAGCAACTGCTTCTGACTTGTTTGAAAAATGTTGTGTTTGGGAATCTGAAGTCAGCCTAAGCAGCTTTGGGGATGTGGGAGTCAAGCCAACAGGGGGAGAACGGTAAAAACACCAGACCAGAGCAACCTGCTTAATCCACAGGACTTGTACAAGGTGACAGAACCTCTTCAAACTACACGGGGCACAAGACAGTAAACAGCCCTGGAGGGGACACCACGTCATGTCAAGGCCCGCCGACATTCAGTCCGACATTTGTACTTGCAAACTGCTAACTTCGATGCACAAGTCAGGTTAACCAACTTCAGGATGTGGGAGGAAACCCAAACAAGCATGAGGAGAATAGTCTACTCCATTGTATTCAATTAAACCATAATATATCAGAGCATTCTGAGGCCCATTGAATTCAGTTGAGGATACCAGTGTGGCAAAACTGGCTACAAGGGGCACAAGGCAATTCTGTTATATTCTGCCTTAGGCTCTTTGAGTAGGCCAGTGTTTCTCAACAATTAAGTATTTGCGACCTGAGCTTTCATAACAGTTTTAATCGCTACGCCCTAACGTTTTTTTTGAAACACTAATGAAATTTATTCCTATATTTTTTGCTGTCGATACACCTCTACAAGTTTAAAATTTCCCTACAAATAGCGAAAATTACTCCACATATGGCAACATTCGTGCCCTCTTTTTTGTTAGGGGGGCACGCCCCACAGTTTGAGAACCGCCGGAGTAGGGAGAATCATGATATATAAAAGAATTATGAATTAGTATTATTGTGTTATATTATATTACACCACTCAATAGCATACCATATCATCCATCCATCCATTTTCCAACCCGCTGAATCCGAATACAGGGTCACGGGGGTCTGCTGGAGCCAATCCCAGCCAACAGAGGGCACAAGGCAGTGAACCAATCCCGGGCAGGGTGCCAACCCACCGCAGGACACACACAAACACACCCACACACCAAGCACACACTAGGGCCAATTTAGAATCACCAGTCCACCTAACCGGCATGTCTTTGGACTGTGGGAGGAAACCGGAGCGCCCAGAGGAAACCCACGTAGACACGGGGAGAACATGCAAACTCCACGCAGGGAGGACCCGGGAAGCGAACCCAGGTCCCCTGGTCTCCCAACTGCGAGGAAGCAGCCCTACCCACTGCGCCACCGTGCCGCCCATACCATATCATAACATTCTCAAAGCCATTTAATATAAAATTGAGAGTTACAACATGGCAGAGCCTGTTTGAACTGCATGGGACACAAGGCAGGAAACAGTGCGGCAGAGGGAGTCAGGTCATTTCAAAACCCACCAACGCACAATACGATAGTCACATAAGTGCTAATTGGGGAGCTCAAGTCCACCAAACCAGCTTTGGGAGTGTCAAAGAAAAAAATGAGAGCATCCAGAAGAAAACCCACACGGACATAGGGAGAATATTCTGTTCTATACTATTGTACAACATTCTATTCTATTTTATTCTATTCTACAAGCTTGTATCCTACAGCATTCTATTCTAGAGAATTTTATTGCATTCTATTCTGCTCTACTCTATTCTATTCCATAATATCATATTGTATTCTTTCCTACTCTTTTCTACAGTATTTTGTTATTCAACATTCTATTCTATTCTATAGTATTATATTGCAATCTTTCTATTGTATTCTACAGTATTTTATTCTGCAACATTCTATTCTATTCCAAAGTTTTTTTTTATATTACACCATAGTATACCATAAAATATCGTAGCATTCTGGATCCCATTTAATTCAATTGAGGGTCACAGTGTGGCAGAGCCTGTTCTGGTTGCACTGGGCACAAGGCAGGAAAAGCTCAGGAAAGGGGGCCAGTTTATGTCAAAGCCCACAGTCACACTCAAACAGTGACTGCTTATTTGGAATCACAATGAACACACGAAGAATGCTCTATTCTATTCTATTCTATTCTATTCTATTCTATTCTATTCTATTCCATTCCATCTGAACTAGTGTAGTGCTGAGGTGTCACTCATTGCATGGCTGCACTTGGGTCCTAATCTGGGGATCCTAAATTGATCTTTCATTTGGTTGGTGCGGCAATGTGCTGTATCAGTGTGCGCTCCTAACCTCCTCCTGCTCCTATTCTATTCTATTTTACAACAGAATAGAATTCTGTTCTGTTAATTTAAATATTATAATCACGTCCTAATGTGCTCAATTCCATGTTACATTACGCCATACTATACCACAGCCTAACATCCAATTGCACATCATACCATTTTCTGACCTGTTTAATCCCTTTGAGTGTCTCAGAGTGTCAGAGCCTATTGTGTCTGCGCTGGGCACAAAGCGTGAAACTGGGCATCAGTCTTACACTGGGCCCAGTCAAGTAGTCAGTGCCAATCTATAACGACATACAAAACAGAAAAATGGAAAATGTCTGCATGCAGGAACTAAACCCAGAACACTGGATCTGTGAGGTAGCAGTGCTAACTATGGTGCCACCCAGGAATGGCACAATATAATATAAAATGTACTTTAAGAGAAAATATGTCTACCCTTTACAGCTGGGCTTCACCAATCTGCAGGCATTTAAAAAAAAAATAAGCCACCACACAGGACAGAAAACAAAAGGGCGCAGATTTTCCAGCTCCAGTACCGCTAGCTAACTGAGTGTGACAACATGGGTGGAGGGCTGCTGTTTGTTCAGCTGTGTGCTAATGTCTTGTGGTAACTCTGGACTTCTCTCGTGAAGCTTTTATCGCTGGAGACATATCTGATCTAATTATTCCAGTAATTGGACATATTAGTAACAGAATTCTGCTGAGCAGCACAACCCGAAATAGTAACAGTAAGCAAGCAACACACTGGAGGCCAGTCCAACAGTCCATTATGGTCACAGGAATGGAGATCATTACATAGCTGCGTGGGTGGACAGTCCAGTCCCCCTCATCTGTGGCACCTTGTCGTCGCAGTCCCCTTTTTCTGGTCACCAGCTACACCTCATTACATTTGTTGTGAATGTGAATCATACCTTGAGATTTTGATCTGAAGTTTCATGTCCAGCTTCACCAACCCTGCAGCTCTACCTCTGTTGCTCAGACAAGTCCACAGGTCGTCTTCACCATAACTTCTCCATTCACTTTTAAAAAAAGACCCTCAGCTCCATAGACGTCGGCACGGTGAGCGACCAAAGCACATTTATATTTAACGCGGCCCATTCGAGTGGCATATTGATGTTCTAATAGTCAATAAGTGGCAGTGTTTGGCCAGTGTCACCTCTCTGATAATGTCACTGCAGAGGCTGTGAGACTCTGCCGAAGGAAGAAGAGCTGTGCCTGTTACTACTAACATGAAGAGGAAGAAAAGGAGAAGATAGAGTGTCAGACCTGTTGACCAAAAGCAGTGAAGGAAGGGCGAGTGGGATATTTTCATGACTTGGGGGGCCTACATAAGCTGACGCATGCTTTTCCATGTCTTCCACATAGTTAGAAATCATTTCCTTGCATGGCGGTGTGTCTCCAATGCTAGCGCCATTTTCGCCGTGTGGTCCTCCGCATCAACTATAAACTAGGCTTCAGCTATGAGTAAGCAAATAAGCTGCTAACGGACTGAAAGGTCTCCTCTTGTTTCTAAAAGTTGGTACACGGGTACACTGTAGCAGAGGCGGCCTTAGGGGTGTGCGGGGGCCTAGGGCTGACCAACCCCACGCGGGGCCAGTTATGTCAAACGCTGTTACCGGTATGTGTGGACTATAAATTTGCGCGCAACTTTAATAAAAATAATGTTAACATACACCGGATTTTCTCATTACAGTATTCAGCAAAATTTTTGCAAGATAACACACAGACTTTATCAAAATATAACGATGCAATCTATTTAAAAAGTGCACCTAGATCTCTTCCACTCATGGTGTCGACAGCAATATGGCTAAACCAGTAATAAAACATTGCTGTGCGTTCCACGACCAAATACTTCCCGCACTGTTTCATCTCGGCCAACTGAAGTAAACTGAACCTAAGACTCGGCTAAGAAACAATGGTAGGCTCCCCGGACATGATGGAGTCATAAGCGACAAGCCATCAGTTTTTCCCAAGTCAAAACAGAAGCCAACACAGCGACTAATGGGCTGTAACTATTTTAGGAAGGGATTATACTGGTGACCCTTTTCGGGCCATGAAGGTGTACAGAATTTGACCGTGAACATTTTAAAAGGGTTCCTCGTAGAAACATCTCAGATATATATATATATACTGGAGAATATAATTTGACAAATCCACTCGAACGGGACACGCTGACTTCAAAATGCCGCTCTTGCACTGTAGTAATCCCACAGGGAATATTGTCTTTTTGCATTACCTTTGGTGGTCAGAGTGCACGGTCAGCCATTGTAAAACGCCCCTGGAGTAATTTTCATGTTAAGGGCCCAACAGAGTAGGTTCTTAAGTTTATGGGCCAAACACTATAATGCAGGGGTGTCCAACTCAGGCCCTGGTGGGCAGCAGTGGCTGCAGGTTTTCATTCTAACCAGCTCCTTAATTATTGAGTCGTTTTTTGCAGCTGATTCATTTGTTTTGCCTTCATTTTAATTGACGTGACGCAGACCCCTTAGTTGTTTCTTTTTCCTTAATGAGCAGCCAAACAATAATGAGGCACTAAACAAGCCAGCTCACCTGAAAATAAAGAAAGGTGAAGGTCTTGGTCATGTTGGTCTGCTCAGGTCACCAAAACATCTTGATGGTGGTCTTATAAAAAACAGAAAATCAACAGAACGAGAGCAGGAACAAATCATGATATTCAATAATGCCTTTAATTAACAGCAAGAATTAAAAAACTGGTTGGAGTTTGACGTTCAATTTAACTGGTTATCTGTTGGCTCGTCTCACATCTCATTTCTGTTTGGCTGCCATTTAATGAAGAAACAAATCAATTCAGAGGACTGAATCCTTAAAAACAGGGCTATTAAAAGAAAGGGGGAAGGAGTTAATTAGCAATGAAAACTGATCACTGATTAAGAAAAGTTTTAGAACGAAAACCTGCAGCCCATCAGGCCCCTGCTATAATGGAAATGCGGGTCCAGGAAATGGCTGGACGGGTGTAATTAAGACATCTGAACAAATGGGGATTGTTATGGTGTATAAAATATACAAATTATTCTCTATATTTTTATTATTATATTTTACTCAATCCCAACAAGATGAATTCAGAGGTAGGACACTTGTATAGACATTACAATAAAAAAGGCATATCCTCTTCCGTTACATCTCGCTTTTATAACAGTTGTTCACAGCATAGTGCTAAAATGGTTTTACAGCCTGGGAAAGGAAGACTGAGCCGATACCTCAGGATATTGATTACTAAATGGATGGACATCTGGGACAACAATTTGGTTTACAGTCTGGGAAAAGATAGATGAAAGAGTCTGAGCAAAATTCATCCATCGTATTGACAGCCAGCCAATCAAGTGCATGCAACAATTATGTGTTGTGAAACCACGGCATGAAACTTTATAATAAATATGCCTCATTTGAAAGCAACGTCAGAAGAGAAACAGCGACGATGGAAGAGCGACGTCAGAGAAGAAAACAAAGACACGTATGACCAGTTTTCATCTGATCATCAGCTAACAGCATTTTCATGAACTTTGTTTGCAAAATCAAACACTGCCCTGGGACATTCCATCTTGTCATCTCTACTTTTTTCATAAGCTTTTCTAAAGACTATATATATATTCAGACTTTTCTATCCTGCAGTGGGTTGGCACCCTGCCCGGGATTGGTTCCTGCCTTGTGCCCTGTGTTGGCTGGGATTGGCTCCAGCAGACCCCCGTGACCCTGTGTTCGGATTCAGCGGGTTGGAAAATGGATGGATGGATGGACTTTTCTATCAGTCTTATTTTCTATTATTCTTTGTTCCAGTGGTATTATTATTATTATTCCTGTAATAAATACCACGCTGCTTTTAACTTTCTATGCTTTATCTTAATATCTATAGAGTGATTGAAATAATAAGTTAGATTTCTTTAAGCACCTGGTGCAGCTGGACGTTTGCCATACGCTTTGTGCTGCGAGGTTTATTAAGGCTGAGGGTGAGAGCTCCACCCAATAGTAGGGAACAGGACGTCAAGTAAGGCGTTCTTGTCTGATAAATGGCCGATAGTCAAGAGTGCTGAGCCTTTGTATGTTTAAATGTATTCTTGGAGACCAAAAGTAATATTTAGGTCTGAGATATCTTTAAAACATCATATGTTGTTCGTGCTGATAATAAGTAAGTCTCTTGAAGTGCTGAGTGACAGGCTGTGTTATTCCTAAAGCACTTGTGTGGTTTAAAGTGCTAAAGGTTAATCAGTGTGTGTGTGTCATTCATGGGGCACTGTTGTGGTTAGGGTCTGTGTGTATGCGTATAGCTGTGTACAGTATGTGTGTTGTGGGCTGTGCCCAGCCGGGACGCCTGGAAGGACCGGGGAAGGCAGCCGCCCTGGTTTGTATGGGGGCCATGGGAACTGAGCATGGAAGCTCAACACTGTAGGGGCCCGTGGCCACCGTCAGGGGGCGCCTGGAGAATTGAGGAGTCCTGGATGTCAACACTACCGCCACACCCGGAAGTGCTGCCAAAAGGATTACCAGGGACACCTGGAGTGCCACAGGAAGATCGTCAGAGGGGACCTGAAGCACGTCCGTGTGGGTATAAAAGAGGCCGCCTTCCTCCAGTCATGAGCCGGAGTCGGGATGAAGAGGACAAAGCTCGGGAAGGAGGAATGGAGGTGGCGGATGGAAGGGAGACCCATTGGAAGGCCCGGACTTAAGGGTGATTAGTGCTGGGGCCCTGTGTGCTGTGCAGGACTGTTTTGTGGACTTTTATGTAAATAAACTTGTGTGTGTTGGACTTATCGGTGTCTGCCTGCCTGTGTCTGGGCTGAACTTCCACAATGTGTTCATCTTAAAGTGCAACAGTAGACCAACCCGATAACAAACTTGACGAGTACACTTACCCTTGAAGGAAAAACAGGTAAAGGGTTAGTAAAGGGAAATACTACGATAATACAGGGGTGGACAGGCCCTTCAGCCCCACAAGCTCACCCATCCACTTTTGTTCCCCAATATGATGAACGCCACATAAAGCTCTGCACAAAGCACTGAGTGTAACAGGACCATACATGGAAGTGCAATGAAAGGACTGCTTTATTAACCACCAGACGACAAAACAAAAAAGCAGGCCATTGTTATTTATCATTGTCCGCTCCGCCAGCCGGTGGGGGTCTGAGTGTTTTTGTAGCGCTGCCAGTTTTTCAGGTACTTTTGGCGCTCACTGCGGGCTATTCTAGACCAGCAATGGTGTTTAAATATAAACTCAGACGACACATGGAAGTAACGCAGTGGAGTCGGATTCCCAGTTGAACAGCAGATTCCCTTTTTTGCAGATGGGTCAGTGAGGGTCCCGTGCCGCGGCCGCGTGCTTCTCTTCCCTGATGCTGAGACTCATCACTTCCAGAGCTGTGAATTTTTTCGGTTTACTACAATTCCCTTGGTGAAAACCAAAAAAAAAAACAAGATTTCCTCTCTGACCTAATGCTTCTGAGAAAATGAATGCCACATGCGGAAAGAAGGGGGGATAAAAAAAAAGGAAAGGATGTTTAAAAGCAGCGTGTGAGTGTGTGTGCCGCCCTGCCTGGCTGGGACTCTTTGTCGAAACAGGAAAGCCAGCAGAAAGCTCCATCGACTCCTGAAGGCGCGGAGTGTAACCCAGGATATACGGGGTCCCAGTGATTAAACACTTCGAGAGGAGGAAGAAGAAGAAGGCTTCACTTGGGCTCCGCTTGTCCTTTCCACCTACAAAGCTAAGGACTTGTTTTGTTAAGCGCTTGAATTTCTTTTTTTTGTGTGTTTGTGTTGCGTGTTTGTCATATAAACTTTCACCTCGATGGCCAGGATGACCCTGAGGTCAGTGAATCAGAGGGGCTCGCAGCCTTTTTAACGCCAGCACATTTTGCAGCATTGCTCATGGAATCTAACAGTCAGACGATGAAGAAGCATTCTGCTGGAATTTTAATCGCCCTCCAGCTGGCTGTGCTGGCAGCGGGGCAGCAGCAGAGTAAGATGTTCTGCTTCACGGGCAGCTGCTACAGCGTTCATGAAGAAGCCACAAACTTTCCGACGGCGAAAACCGCCTGCGACGCCTATGGAGGCCACCTCATGACCATGAGGTCGATGCCAGCCGACTTCTTGAGGTCGCTGTCTGGCGAGATCCGGAAGAGGAGTTTCTGGATTGGACTTTATCTGCCCAGGGGTCGCTGCGTGGATGATTTGAAGAAGCTGAGGGGCTTTCGGTGGGTAACTGGGGGCGAAAGCACCGAGTTTTCAAACTGGAAGGAGACCCCTTTCACGTGTGAGGAGAGCTGTGTCTCGGTTTCTGAAGAAGTGCGGTGGCAGCAGAGGTCGTGTCTGGAGAAGGCGGACGGATTCTGGTGTGAGTACAACTACAGTCGTGCCTGCAATCCTCAGGTGCTGCAAAATGCCTCCTTCCAATACGCCGGGGTGCCAATCAAAGAACTTATGGCAGTGCCCCTCGGGACCGTAGGTTTGTTGAGCACGGGGTATAAATATTATTGTGCCAACAGGAGCAGTGGTAATGCCGAATGGCTACAAGCTCCTTGGAGCTGCCAACACGAATTGGGAGGATGCAGCTCTGGTTGTGAAATGGAGGGCAGCCAACCTAAGTGCATCTGCCCTGAAGGACAACTGCTACAGGAGAACCGAGTCACGTGTGAGATACCCGATCCATGCCGGGGCAACCCGTGTGAACATATCTGTGTCCCTGAGAGGGACAGCTACAGATGCCTGTGCCGAGAGGGTTATACACTGGACAAGGGCGGCTCAAAATGCAGGGACGTGGATGAGTGTAAACAGGGGCACGTGTGCCACCCCAGTCAGGCGTGTACTAATACCCCGGGCAGCTACCGGTGCGACTGCCGGCCTGGTTTTGAACTGGTGGATGGCAAGTGTGAAGATGTTGACGAGTGCTCCTCGGCGCCTTGTGAGCAGGAATGCCAGAATACAGCGGGCGGGTACCAGTGCTCTTGTTTTGAGGGTTACGCTCGAAACGCAAAAGGAGATTGCGTTGTCTACTGCAACTCGAGCCAATGTCCGCCAGAATGTGACCCCAACTTCCAGGACTCTTGTACCTGTCCGAATGGATACATAATAGACGAGGAGAATGGTTCTTATGTATGCCTTGACATCGACGAGTGTGATAGCCAAACATACTGTGACCAGCTGTGCAGTAACACCTTTGGAAGCTACATATGTTCATGCACTGATGGATTCCAACTCCACAGTGATGGCTTTAACTGTTTCCCGATTGACGACGAAGGCTCAGGGTTCACAACATTACCGACAGTATTCACAGTCACTGCCACTCCGACGGCCAACGTCACAACGGTAAAAGTTGTCATACTGCCATCTGTCCTCCTTGGGATCATAGCTTGCGTCCTCGTGGTGACCATATTGGTGGCCTTGCTGGTCATCTGCATTGTGAAGCGAAAAAGAAAGCAGCACGCGTCACTAAACAGCAAAGACGACTCTTAACGAGTAGCCGGTGTGCCGCCATGGCTGCTTCCAATCTGACATTTGACAACTGCAGTCCAGCCGCAAAGAAAAGTAACTGTGCGAGTTGAAAGAAAAGAAGCAATAAAACATTCACGATTTCCGATGCGTCTGCTGCAAACGTGGAGCCTGACATTGTCCAGTGCGTGTAACACTAAGAATGGCTTATAAATCCTCTTTTTTTTTTACTTCTGTAGATTCCAGTGTAAGTTTATTATACATTAATTATTTTTTTAAATGTCTTTTAATGTGGCTGCAATGTTTATTTAATTACGGGGAGCATCATGGGTAATATCCTACAACCCGACTCTAGGTAAGTGGGTTTGAAAAGCGGATGGATGGATTATGTGAGATCAAACAAAGACCCCCTAGCTTCAAAAAAGGGCTGGGGTACGAGTTGGTGACCCTGTTTAAGTGGTGGACTGAATAGGAAATACACGAGAGGGTGCAAAAATGTATCGGCATGCCATTCAGAAAGGAACAAAGTTGCTGAGCGGGCAGATCTGTCTAGCTCTGGTGTTGGCCATTTTCTAACCCAATTAATCCAGACCAGGGTCTGTAGGGGGCTGCTGGAGCCAATCCCAGAATGCATAGGGCACATGGCAGGAACAAACTCTACACATAGCACCAGTCCATCTGAGGGCAAACACACGCACACACTCAGACCAGGGTCATGGTGGATTTTGGGCGGGGTGGAGCCTATCTCATCAAGGGCACAAGGCAGGAACAAACCCTGGGCAGGGTGCCAGTCCATCTTAGGGTGTACACACACACACACAAACACTAGGGTCAATTTAGGGGTCCGTAGGTGATGGTCCTCAAATGAATGCCCACTTCTGGTTGGCTTTGGGATTTTTGTTGTGCCAGCCGGGAAGGGAAGGGGCTTTGTGGCAGAAGCGGTAGTTTGTGGTCCAGCTGGTGAGCCCCTGAATGGCAATTAGGAAAGTAGATGGTGGCAGTGACAACAGGGTGTTTCCAGAGCCCCTCAAGATGTCTCCTAAGTGCACCTGCTTTACAATGTTTAGTTCTGCTGTCAGTACAGAGTACAGAGAAATTCTTATCTGTGTCTCTGGTGGTAACTGCTTTATTTTTGAGGTGTCCAAAGTTCTACAACTACTGAATTAACAAGGCTGTGGCATCTAGGGGCCATCTTGCACCCCTAAGCCCAGAAGCAAATGACCACAAATCAGGCTCTGGTCTCAAAAGATAATTTTATTAAGGCATTGTACATTTGTTATAAATGGAAACAATGATGCCAAGCAAGAAGAAATGTATTCCCTTCCCTTTTTCCTTCGCCTACTCTTCCCCAGATGAGCTTCGTCTTCCACCACTTCCGACTCTGACTCCACAGGTGAGATGGAGGGGATCCTTGTAAAGCTGGACCACTAGAGTCCTTCTGGCACATCACCACCATAGTCAGAAGCTCTTCCAGGCCAGGAGGTCTAGCTGAAGACCTCCAGATCTCTGTGATTCAGAGAGAAGTGTCTAGCTGCAGACGCAGCTGAACTGTCATTCAGGATCAGATTGCTAGTTTGAGACAAAGCGAAACTCCTACATGACATGCCCATTACAAGACACGCCTGCTCAATAGCTGGCATTGCTCCTGAGTCACAAAACCTTCCCACAACCGCAATCAGACGTTTCATGAGAACATCTCACGGGGTACACCTTGAAATGAGCGTATTGAGAAAGAAACAAATGACTGGGCAACCTGACTGACGTGCAAAGCAAAGGGTGCTGAACTACATCAGGTATGAGCAATTTGGGTGGCTCATCAAAGGAGAAGCGCTCTGGAGGTCTGCATTTGGAGTGTATTGTCTCTAGTGGCACCCGAGGACCCCAACAAGGCTACCCTCCAGAAACTTCAATTCCTATGCAGCCCAGTGGGTGTGCAAATGGGAGCTGGGGTGGTGCCACCCAGTATAATAAGGGGAAACCCACACCCCTGGGAGGTAGTCTTCCTCTGTCCTTCCACTACACCAGTCTCTAAAATAGGAAAGGGAATGGCAACCAACCAGGCTGGGATGTCTGTCCATCTGCAGTGTGCATCCAGGTTGCCCTCCCGGACAGATAATGGAACACCACCCATTTAGGCTGGGATGCCAGTCCATCCATGTCATCCATTATAATAGAGAAGGAGTAGCTGTACTGTAAAGCTTTATGAATGGGCCAATTTAGAAAATTCTTTTCCTGTTTTACAGTGACTTTTTCTGAAATCGAGGGCAGTTTTATGTTGTTGTTACTTTTTTACCTTCAGGGACAAAGTTTAATTGATTAATCTTAAGTTATTTTCGTCCCACAATGCCATTTTTGTTTTGTCTATATGCGCCCCCATTTCACAGATTGTGTTGTTATGACGCATCTCTTGGTTTTCAGGGGTGCAGTCCTGCTCGTCGTGACATCTGACATCATTTACGTGACAGTTTAAACACCGACACTCCTCTCACTATCCAAGATTTGCATAACAAAACCCATACATTCCTTTTCTGTGTGTGTTTTTTTCAAGTTTTTTGAATCCTTGAATATGATCTTTGGTATGTGACGGACAGTGGGGACAGACTGGTGTTCTGGTCAAGATGAACTCCATTCCCTTACCTGGCCACGAGGCTGGGATAGTGGATGGTCAGGGGTAGACAGCCCCCTGTTACTGGGTGAAAACATTCCTGGGCCGGTAAGCTCATTCATGCATCTGCAGAGCATGCTGGGATTTGGAGTCCTGTGGGGCAGCCAGGGAGAGCTGGTAGGGAGGATTTTCCCAGACTTTCCTGGCATGTGTCGCCGTGGGGTGTTGCAGGTCATTGCTCCAATGATTGTGTTTGACCCCCCCATCTCACTCTAACAACCTCAATCAATTCACTTAAATGGGAAAAAGTGGGGCACAGCACCAAACAGGTTGAGGAACACTGAGCTAATTTTAAATAAAAGCAGGGTGAAAATCCAGCTATAGTAGCAATCGGGTTGTGACATTCCACATTTGTGGATACACCGTACATTATTCACGCATGCACGAAACAGTTAGGGGCAGCATCATAAAGTGTAAGGCGGAATATGCATGTGTTAAAGTTCTGCACACGCATGACGCAAATCAGACATGTAACATAAGTCGGGTAGTGACATCTTCATCCAACTTTGGCTGATAACTTGCAAAGCATTATGGTGGCAGGGAATTCAGTTGGTCCAAGCTCTCTGAGGAATTTTAGGGAAGTGTTTGCTGAATTCAGGCAAATTTGCTGCTAAAAATGTTTCAGTGAATTTTGCTGATCCACTATACTTCTCATTTAGTATTTAAGGAACTATCTGTACCAATAAAAAAAGGAAAAATCACTGGAAGTGTGTGTATCCTCACATATAAGACAATCGCTAGATACCCACAGCGAGGTGATGGGGTTTGGCAGAGGGTAGTGGTGGGCCTTATTGTGGAAGACATGCAGCATGAGGTAGTTTTTAAAAAACGCACGGCGCTCCTGTGTACTGATGTGAACGACAGGCATAAAAAGAATTGAATTCATTGAATTACGTGCGCTACGCAGCTGTAGAACAGAACTGTTAAGACAGAAGTGTAGACGAGGCTTTAGGAAGCTGCATTCCTTGTTTGCCATCCATCCATCCATCCATTATCCAACCCGCTATATCCTAACTACAGGGTCACGGGGGTCTACTGGAGCCAATCCCAGCCAAAACAGGGCACAAGGCAGGAAACAAGCCCTGGGTAGTGCGCCAGCCCACCGCAGGGCACGCACACACGCACACACACACCAAGCACACACTAGGGACAATTAGAATCGCCAATGCACCTAACCTGCATGTCTATGGACTGTGGGAGGAAACCCACGCAGACATGGGGAGAACACGCAAACTCAATGCAAGGAGGACCCAGGAAGCAAACCCGGGTCTCCTAACTGCGAGGCAGCAGCGCTACCACTGCGCCACTATGCCACCCTCCTTGTTTTCCACCCCCCCCCCCCCAATAAAATTTTTAGTGATTTTCACATATTGTAATTGCTAAATCACCTGCAGTATTAATTTGAGTGTCAAATTTGCAATTCTGTATGCGAATAAAAACTTACCTGTACCTCCCATTATTACAAAACTAATGTTATACAGGAGAAAAGATTAAACTTCTTTTTCTGTAGCTTTTCCTATTTTTATAAAGGAGCGTTTTTTATTTTTTATTTTTTTAATAGACTTCTCCAGTAGAGGTTTCTCAATGATTTATATGGCCAGATTTAATTCCTGACACAAACCCTCCTCATTTATCTGGGCATGGGACAGTCTTCAAAATGGAGTCTGGGTTAACAGAAGGGATAACATTATTGAGAGAATATTACAAAATTACAAAGGCATTGCAATGTTGACTGAGCCAAGTCTCCACAGCGGTATGGTAGGACCCACTGGCAGTGACATCACTGGTACAGATGCGATGGTCACAAAGGGTGGGACTTCTGTCGAATACATCCTGCTAATTGGTGGATAACACCTGTCAAAATGGCTTGGTGTATTGAGGGCTCACCTTACTACTGTTGTGCCCTTTAGTTATGGTGGGTACAGCTGAAGCCTCTTTCTAGCATAAGACTCCTAGATGAGAGTCATGGACGATGCAGCCTTGCCTGCAGACCTTATGACTCCTCGCAGAATGACCGCCTCACCACTGACTCTCCCTTTCTCCTGTTTTGCTATCACGGTGAGTCATTGGGCCCTGATGTCTCCAACTCAGACTCCTACTTCCATTAAAGACAAAACAAATATAAACTTGAGGCCTCATTTTGCAAGCGTAACTGAACACTGCGCTGATCACCAATGCCAGCCATTTAACAGTTTATATGGCCGCCCGTGAGATTGTGCTGATTCATGGTTAACTCCTTTATGGAGATTCCCAGTTACTTGTTTAAAGTTCAAAAGCAGATTAATCCTGACCAGAGTTACGAGGCTAACTCACCATTCTGGCAGTGCCAGGCCCAACAGGCAGCAGTAAAGTTTTTCCAAATTTCTGTCTCACTGAAGACACTTTTTAAATGGCTTTTCATCTTTTCCAAAAATGTGCCATCCAATTCTGAATGGTTTACCATGGGGCAGTAAGCCATGTGGATGGTAGGGCTGTGCTGTTTACTAGCAATGGAAAAGTACCAAAAAGAAAGAAAATTTTACATGGTATGGTGCCAGCATTTCAGGATTTGTGTTACCAGAACTTAACGTCACTTTTCCTTTCAAATCCCTGACAGTCTCTTATAGCAGTTGTGGAAAAACGTTTGTTTCATTGACTTGATGAAATAAAAGTACACACTTCAACGTGATTGGAAATTCAAAGGGGATCCTCACTATTTGTTTATTTTTTTTTTACATTTTATTGAATTTATTAGGCGGCACGGTGGTGCAGTGGGTAGCGCTGCTGCCTCGTAGTTAGGAGACCCGGGTTTGCTTCCTGGGTCCTCCTTGCATTGAGTTTGCATGTTCTCCCCATGTCTGCGTGGGTTTCCTCCCACAGTCCATAGACATGCAGGTTAGGTGCATTGGCGATTCTAATTGTCCCTAGTGTGTGCTTGGTGTATGTGTGTGCGTGTGTGTGTGTGTGTGTGTGTGTGTGTGTGTGTGTGTGTGTGTGTGTGCTCGCCCTGCGTGGGCTGGAGCCCTGCCCGGGTTTTGTTTCCTGCCTTGCACCTTGTGTTGGCTGGGATTGGCTCCAGTAGACCCCCGTGACCCTGTAGTTAGGATATAGCAGGTTGGATAATGGATGGATGGATGAATTTATTTAAATCCAATAACATTCCATACAAGCAAGTCAAATTTTGCAACACTAGGTTCAAATCACTACTGCTTCAACGTGATTGGGACTTCACAGGGGAACCCCAACCCCCCCACCACCGCTTATTGGTTTAACACAATCATGACTTGACAGGCAGCCACCCCTTATTGCTTTCATGATATCGGGACTTCATGCACCCCCCCCACCTTACTGCTCCGATCACACGATTGGGATTCACGAAGGACCCCCTCCATTGTTTCAACATAATTGCCATTTCATAGGGAAAATTGATTTGACACAACTGGGACTTTATGGGGGAACCCCCCTCCATTATTACTGCAATGCGATCTTGAAGTGGTGCATAGTACGGTGCAATGGTGCGAAGACCAGGGAGGCAAGCGATTGTGTGCTGCATCAGGAAGACTGGCATAAGTGTTTTGGAATTCTCCATTTATTTCTTTGGAACCAATTTGGTGCCAGTACTGATGCCCAAAAGCTGGTATCGATACTAAAATCAAAGTGTTAGTATTGATCCAACACTAGTAGATGCAAACTGAACTAACAATCATTAGACTGTGGTACAGGAACTGAGGTTTCGACTTTGGTCACTGCCATTTGCTCTCAGAGCCTTCCTTGTAGATGAGCAGTTCTGACTGTGACTTCATCAAATCGTAGCGAATAGGCAGTTTATTTTTATCTACTATATAATAAAACAGTAAGGTCTCTGTGTGTGTGTCCTGTCTCTCTGAGCAATCTGATTGGTCAGTTTGGCTTTGGTGATGTTATTGAGATGGGAAATGCAAGTGTGAGACACACAAGGATGGGATGGGAGGCACACTGAGAGTCGCCTTCAAAGATGGGAAGCATAAAAGCGGACAGGAGGCGTCTTGGGTATAATGAGAGTCTGAAAAGGAGGCTTTATACAAACACACTTGAGAGACAGAGTGCTAGTCAAGAGGGGTTCTGACAGACACGGAAACCAAAGAAAGGTACACGTAGGGCAAGAAAAGTTCCCTAAATTTTGAGATTACTCTGTAACCGTCTTAGTAAATACACAATGAAAAGCGTCTGACTGAGTGACTCACACATGCACTCGCTGACTATTTCCCATTTAGTTAAAAAGTGTAAATTTAGCAGGATGGTACATCTAATGCAGTAGCCATCCACTAAGAAGGGACATGTCGATATATCAATATTTAGGGACGAAACTTCCTCTACAAATAGGAAAACTAAATTTCCCAAAATACTCAAAAATCCTTTGACTTGGTTCATTGAAAATTGGTGACATTATAGAAAAAAGAAAATTAGGCAACCCGTGTTTTTGTATTTGTCGATACATGTTTTCATTTGTCAGTATTTATTAATATTAATGCTAACGTACATGCTCTGCACTAAGAGGGGGATTTATGCAAATGAAGGAAGAAGCTGACGGGCTGCACTAACAACAGTACTAACCAATAGGTGTGGACAGACAACTGAGAAGGGGCGGTGTCCTGGACAGGAAAAAAGAGGCGGGATCGTGTTTGGCTTGTGCAGTCAGGTGTGAAACAGAAGGAGAAAGTCTGGCATTTAATCAAGCGTGTTATAAACCTCAAGGTGCTGTGGCTGTGAGTGTAGGTGCTGCTTTACTAGAAGCAAAAGGAGAGGGAGAGACAAGTTAGAAGCGTAAGTGGCCTCCTCTGACCCAAGACCAGCCACAACTGAAATTAACGGGTCCCCCACCAGCTACTCCATGTAATGTACATTCACATCACTCTGAAAGGGGATCTGCAACCCCGACCTTCAAAATTATTTACATTTACATACCTCGTCTGCTAACTTTGAACGGGAATCCACCCCCGTAACCCCACACCACTGTTCAAAATTCTTTACAAATCTATTGCTTCCTGCAGAATGTTAAAAAATACACAAAATTCACACTTCAATGACAAGGTAAACAAATGAAAATCGCCAACATATAATAACGATAACAACATCTACTCAGGTTTCACATTATTCCTACTGATTTTCATTTTAATTCAAATGAAGACGCTTTGCTGTAAAATTGTGTTTTGCATTGACTATCAACAAAAGCCAAGTGACTAGGAAAAGCAGGAATTGATCTGATGCCGGCATGTTCTACTCCCTGACAGTTGTGCATAGCTGTTCCAATGAACTCATACAAATATTGTTATTATGTATTATTGGACTTACACCTTCATAAAAGGTGACTCACCACATCTGAGATGCAATTGGTGACATTTGCTTTGTTGTTCCAATTGGAGCACAGGCAGGTGAAGTGACTTGCTCACATGGTGTCAGTAGTGGGATCTGAACCCACAATATCAGGATTTGAAGTTCAGAGTCTTACGTAGTCCATCACAGTGCCTGCCAATAATATTTTCCCTTGGTTCAAAATTACAAATGTTGTACACATGTCACACACGCGTGAACAGGGGACTCTCTGTACTTGTACTTCGATTGTAATACCACCCAGGGACGTGAGAGGGCTCTGTCATTTACACATTCTCCACTTTTAGCTACAGAATGAAGGATCCGAGAGAGTCCAGGGCACCTGAAGACACACCCACTTCTGCAATAAGCCCCTCCCCTACTGGGGTGGAACACACATAAAGTCCACCACTGCCTGAAGATGGCAGTCTGTTACATGGACTCCTATCTAGGAAGACGATCTCCATGTTACCTGCGAATTTTGCTCATCTTGCACACTTTATTTTTACAATATATGGAGATGACAGGCTGGTGATTGAACTCTTCATCTACATTGTGCCATCTCTTTTACAACAGAAAGGTCCTTAGTTCCTACCGTTGGTGGTAGGATTGAAGCCCATTGTCTTGTGACAATTACAGTTAATAATACAGAAAGCTCAATATGTGTTTGTGTGCTTGTCCGGTATGCTGGTTCCCATAGACTCCATATTTGTTCAGATGAAGATGATAGGCTGTGTTTTATTTAGGAAAAATTTTTCCTTGGCGTGGTTTATTTAGCTACACTTTATATTACAGAAGTGTTTCTAGGAGGGATTTCCTGACGTCTTCCTACAGTTCTAATGCGCCACTTCTGGCATTTCCTGATTCTCAGTCTCCTTGCATTTCTTTTCATATCTGACCATGGCCGCAAACACCACACCAGCAATATGACTCATCACATTTCCAATGACTAGGAAGAGATAAGCTTAATGGAATTTGTTTCTTTTATTTGGATAGAAAATGTTTATTCTTTAAATGTTACTTATGCGATATAATCCAGCTAAACTCTAAAAATGCTTCATTGAGAATATGGAGAGGTCACCGGGGTGGTGATGTGGTTAGAGAGGGGCAGTCGGTGTGGGCTCTGCATATCGTCTCCATTGTGACAAGACCCTCTAAAATGTAAAAATGGTGTGGTGTACGTCGTGGGGCATCAGCCATGCTGTTTATGGCAAAATTAAAGAAAATACCTGAGACTCATCTCAGACAACAATCTCAAAGCAAGACTGAAGCCATCTCAAAAGTAAGAAGATTATTCAAGTACAGTGGTATGGAAACGTCTGTGAACCCATCAGAAATAACCACATCTCTGTATACATTAAAATGTGGACTGATCTTTATCATCTTCTTCTTTCTTTTCAACTTTCCCACTTCTTTTGTGGGGCCAATGTGCTTGTCAAACTTCTGCAAACAGTTCGGCCCTCTGTCTCCTCGCCAGTCAAGCCCTTTTCCTTCAGATCTTCTTATACTTTATGGTCTGATCTTCATCTGAGTTGCAGTAAAGGACAAACACGGGCTGGCTAGGTGACCAACACACAAGTCATAGTGCTGTCCTTCTACAAAATCAGTTCATCATCAGCCATCCACAGGTGTAGACTGGAAAAAGTAAGAAGATGAACCCCTTTCAGTAAAAGTTAATTGGACTCTGGAGCTCAACCAATGACATGAGATTGGAGGTGTGGTTAACAGCTGTTTGACCAATTAAAAAACAAGACTCAAGCATTCTGAGTTGGCTGTTGACAAGAAGCACCTTCTTGCAAAAAAGAGATCTCAGAAGATAACTGCAATCAATCAAGAGCTGTTGATGTGCATAAAGCTGGAAAGGATTGCAAATTCAAAGAGTTTAGATGTTCATCAGACCACAGCCAGACAAACTGGAGACCATTTACTAGTGTGGCAACTCTTCCTAGAAGCGGGCATCAGCCCACTGAAAGGCTTTATATAACAGACAGATAGATAGATTTATAGCGTAGTTAGCAGGATTCGATAGATAGATAGATAGATAGATAGATAGATAGATAGATAGATAGATAGATAGATAGATAGATAGATAGATAGATAGATAGATAGATAGATAGATAGATAGATAGATAGATAGATAGATAGATAGATAGATAGATAGATAGAGTTACTGTGAAGTGGTTCCAGTAGTGTTTCCTGACACACTTCTGATGAATAATCCGTTGTCTGAAAGTCCTCAGTGTTGGTGTGTCACAGAGAGGATGTGCAGCATTGTTCATGATAGCACTCAGTTTTGTTTTTTTACCACCTCCAGGAGGTCCAGAATGTGCCCCATAACTGAGCCTGCCATTTTACTTAGCTTGTTGATTCAATGATCTATTTATTTGGTGTTAGAGCTATGCATCTGTCTATCTAATCCTGCCAACTACGCTATCTATCTATCTATCTATCTATCTATCTATCTATCTATCTATCTATCTATCTATCTATCTATCTATCTATCTATCTATCTATCTATCAACCAGTAGGGGCCCCTTCCAGTCCAACCACGAAAAAGGACAGGCGCCCGAGGAGAAGGTGCCTTTTCAGGCCAGAGCAAGCTGCAGGACGGAGCACTGTCCCACTGAGATTCTTACGAAGTTTATGAGACGTCCTGTACTGGGGTGCAGGGCAAAGATGTGCATTTTCTTTAATTTTGTTTTATCTGTTTAATTAGTCAGGCAACAAACAGAAGGAACAGCCCAGTTGGTGTCCCAAAAATCTTTCAGTTTTGAGACTGTCCACCCAACCACACTACAGTAATCCCTCCTCCATCGCGGGGGTTGCGTTCCAGAGCCACCCGCGAAATAAGAAAATCCGCGAAGTAGAAACCATATGTTTATATGGTTATTTTTATATTGTCATGCTTGGGTCACAGATTTGCGCAGAAACACAGGAGGTTGTAGAGAGACAGGAACGTTATTCAAACACTGCAAACAAACATTTGTCTCTTTTTCAAAAGTTTAAACTGTGCTCCATGACAAGACAGAGATCACAGTTTCCTCTCACAATTAAAAGAATGCAAACATATCTTCCTCTTCAAAGGAGTGCCTGTCAGGAGTATGCGAAGCACCGCGGCACAAAGCTGTTGAAGTCGGCAGCTCACACCCTCTCCGTCAGGAGCAGACAAAGAGAGAGAGAGAGAGAGAGAGTTTGTTTTTCAAGCAAAAATCAATACGTGCCCTTCGAGCTTTTAAGTATGCGAAGCACCGCGCAGCATGTCCTTCAGGAAGCAGCTGCACACAGTGCAACGTCCCTATCGTCTAGGTGTGCGAACAGCCCCCCTGCTCACACCCCCCTACGTCAGCGCAAGAGAGAGAGAGAGAGAAAGTAAGCTGGGTAGCTTCTCAGCCATCTGCCAATAGCGTCCCTTGTATGAAATCAACTGGGCAAACCAACTGAGGAAGCATGTACCAGAAATTAAAAGACCCATTGTCCGCAGAAACCCGCGAAGCAGCGAAAAATCCGCGATATATATTTAAATATGCTTACATATAAAATCCGCGATGGAGTGAAGCCGCGAAAGGCGAAGCGCGATATAGCGAGGGATCACTGTATCTATCTATTAAATAGTGCCTTTCATCTATTTATCTTATCCTGCCTACTACACCACACATTAAAACCTATCTATCTATCTATCTATCTATCTATCTATCTATCTATCTATCTATCTATCTATCTATCTATCTATCTATCTATCTATCTATCTATCTATCTATCTATCTATCTATCTATCTAGCTATCTAGCTATCTATCTAGCTATCTAATCCTGCCAACTACGCTATCTATCTATGTTCTTCAAGCCATAATACAGCAATAAAACACTGCAAACAGACAACGCTGTCTTCACTACTAGTCAGTAATAAACTCCAGGCACTCAGCAGCTTTCTAAGGCTGCAATGATTCCGTTTTTTGAGGTGACATTGTATTTACATTTTTAGAAGATATTTTCGATATGTAGTCATAGGATGGGTAAAACGGATCCTCGAAACAAAATCAATGTGAATGTAGCTGAACAATCCTCTGAAAATAAGTGTTGCACAGTGACACCTAGTGGAACAGGAATTAATTACATTTCGCCTGAAGAAGAGGCCCGAGTTGCCTCAAAAGCTTTTTAGTTAGCCAATAAAAGGTGTCATTTTGCTTGGCATTTCTCTACATACATAATGGCTAATACGGTACAACACCCTAGTAATACACACTATGTGCATTGAAAGGCATCCCCTTAACCAGGAATCACTTCTGTGAATTGTTTCTCAGAATTCTTTATATTTTCATTGTCGTTTGTATGAATCTCCTTAAATGCCAAGATGGCTACAGAGAGAAAACTCAGACAAAATAGCCACGAGATGATAAGATTTGAAAGGTTTGGGGAGCAGGCAGAGAGATATAGCCAAAAGCACTCTCACGGTTTCAAAAAGGGCAAAATAAAAGAGAAAAGAACAAAAAGATAAACAGACTAAAACAACAAGCATCGATAATGAAACGAAATCCACAAAACAGAAATCAAAAATTTATTGCAAAAAAATTTGGGAAGAAATTTCTTTTGTATTTGTTGTCATTACTACATCTTAACAAGCACTGCGCGCTACCAGTCAAAGGTTTGGTGTCATCAAGAAATGTTGATGTTTTTGAAAGACCTTGACATCATTTTTATCAGGATCGCATTAAATGAATTGAACAATAGAGCCAGAGTCAGAGTCGGGGGGGTGCAGTGGGCGACACTCATCAGGACGATAGAAGGAGAAACAGGATCTTTGGTTATACTTGTGTGTTTTGGCTGGGGCTTATTTGGAAAAGTGTTGGTGAAAAATAAAAACCTTGATTTGAACCTGGAATAGTGTTGGGTTTCACTATGTCAGTGGTTTGGAGCTCAGTGGTGCTCCCTTGTGGTATATATACATGTTTATTTATTTTTACTGAATTTATACCGTATATATATAAAGTGATCCCCGCTGTGGAAAAACAACCAGGCCAGAAGTCCAAGAAAAACGTTTTATTAACAATATAAAATGCCCTTGTAAGGAGAACATTCCGGGCCATTCTTTATACAAGAAAACAGTGAAAAGCTCAACGCCACTGGCCATTAATAAACATCAACTTCTCAAACCTACAAATTAAATTACTGCACTCCCACTCAAGCCCCCCATTGTCTCAATGCACCTTCCCACCTCCCAACTTTCCTTTGTTTTTTTCCAACCCTCTTTCATAAGCAGCGCCATCAGAAGGCGTTTTCCTAATTAAATAAGAGCGCAGTCCCTGGTGTTTCCCTTGGGACAAACGGGCCACTTTAAAAAATTTGCTGTTGCAGAATTTTGTGAACAGGAAATATTTGGTCTCTAAGTACGTCTTGTCTCTGCAGTCGCTCACACAAATGCTGACTCCGCTTCCCTCCTCCAGAAGTGCCTTCCTGTGTTTTGACATCCGAAAACCAGATAGGAAATTGGAGGATCCCTGCAACTGTCAGATCACTCCCAGTCCATTCAAAAACATTCTTTTTTCTTTTCAGATATATTGCTGAATGAATGAATGTTTCCTACAAGATGTCAGAGCGAGAAGATCTTTTTTGCTAATTTTTGCTTACGACAACTAAACCCATTGAGGGCTGGGACACTGAGGCTATATTCACACCTCCGCTCCGCTCGTTTACACTCGTATGTGACACAGACTGGACTTTGACAGCAGTTCCAGTTTGGTTCTTGCGTGTTACACATCTCTCATTCTTTGTTAGCTTAAACTGAAAAGGTTCAGCTCCTTCAATCTCTTCCCATAGCTCATGCCTCTCAGTTCTAGAATCAGCCTGGTTTTTCTTTTCTGGACTTTCTCATGTGCTGCTATGTCTTTTTTATAGTATGGAGACCAAAACTGAACACAGTACACCAGGTGAACCCTTACAAGTGAATTATAAAACTTAAACATAACCCCCTTGATGTATACTCCACACATCCACCCTAATAAGAGGATAATTGTCTGTGTTTCTGTGTGTCTGTCTACTTTCTATGTCTCTGTCATTCCAACAGATGGTGCATCATAAACATTGCCACTGGTTTTACGAATCCCATACCAAATGGCATTCAACGGAGACATATGCATTGAATTTGTCATTCCAACAGGTGGCACATCACAGACATTTCCACTGCTTTCACGAATCCCATGCCAAATGGCATTGAACAGAGGCATATACGTTGCATTTGTCATTCCAAAAGATGGCACATCACAAACATTAATACTGTCTTTATGAATCCCATAACAAGTGGCATTTAACAGAGACATATGCATTGAATTTTTCATTCCAACAGATGGCTCATTACAAACATTACCACTGCTTTTATGAATCCCATAACAAACAGCATTTAACAGAGACATATGCATTTAATTTTCCATTCCAACAGATAGTACACCTCAAACATTACTACTGCCTTTACAAATCCCATAACAAGCAGCTTTTAACACAGACATATGCATTGAATTTTTCATTCCAACAGATGGCTCATTACAAACATTATCATTGCTTTTATGAATCCCATAACAAATGGTATTTAACAGAGAAATATGCATTGAACTTTTCATTCCAACAGATGGTACACCACAAACGTTACTACTGCCTTTACAAATCCCATAACAAGCAGCATTTACAGAGACATATGCATTGAATTTTTCATTCCAACAGATGGCTCATTACAAATATTACC
The DNA here is from genome assembly GCF_900747795.2 of Erpetoichthys calabaricus. Lineage (NCBI taxonomy): Eukaryota > Metazoa > Chordata > Cladistia > Polypteriformes > Polypteridae > Erpetoichthys > Erpetoichthys calabaricus. Next base: position 3,992,348 of record NC_041408.2, on the reverse strand, counting down.
ATTGCTTTTATGAATCCCATAACAAATATTATTTAACAGAGACATATGCATTGAACTTTTCATTCCAACAAATGGTGCATCACAAACATTACCTCTGCTTTTACGGATCCCATAACAAACGGCATTTAACAGAGACATATGCATTGGATTTGTCATTCCAACCGGTGGTGCATCAGAAAACATTTGCAGTAATGCGCTTCACATTTTATTACCACAAATGTTTTTGATTCGCCATCTGTTGGAATGACAAATATAATGTGTTTTATTACTTCATGCATTACTAAATATATTGTAATATGTGGTGCATTGCAAACATTAACTCTGACATTGACTATTTAGATTTCAACGCGTCTTAGACTAGCTGTGATATCTAACCTAACATCCTATTTGCTTTTGTGATCTCTTCTGTACACCATCTTGACGTAGATAGTGATGAGTCCGCTGTGACCCCTATGTTCTTCTCATAAGGTATACCTTGATGTTTCAGACATTCCATTGTGTACTGAAATCTAAAATTTCTGCCTCTTACTTGTAATGACAATAAAGATCTATCTATCGATCTAATACTTCACATTGACTTACATTGAGTTTCATCATCCACATATCTGCCGAGTCCCGCGTGCCATTCTCGTTCTTCTGTAACAAGTTAGCTGATTCTCCTTTACCTGCCCTTCTGTCGAGTTTGGTGTCATCCACAAAACTTAACCAGTGCCCTGATTCTGTTCTTATCCCAATCATTTATGTATATTGAAAAGAGCGGCTGCCCCACCACTGACCCCTGCTGGACACCACTTATAACATCACCCACTTCTGAAAAAGTTCCCCTCACCATTTCCCTTTGGCTCCCTACGTTGGAGCTAATTTTGTGCCCACCTACTGACTATGCCCTGAACTTTCACTTCTTTTACTTCGATCACAAACCTTTCATATGGTGCCTTATTAAAAGCCTTCTGAAAATCAAAATCCGTGATCTCATATGCAGCTCTCCTGTCGTCTGCTTTTGTTTCTTCCACTTTGAATTCCTGCATACAAGTGAAATTCGACCATCAGCGTCTGACCCCCAGGTAGAGCGTTTGCTAGCACTCCTGTTCCAGACGTGGCCTGCTCAGTCTTTTCCTTAACAATTCTTTCCATTAATTTAGCTGTGACGCATGGTAAGCAGTGTGGATCAGGTGCCAGTCTGGTTTGAGCCTCAGAAGCAAATTCACACGCAGCAGGACTTTGGCAGATTGAAGACTCCATAAACTCAAAGGCACATCCTTGGGATGTAAAGGAAGTTCAAAAGGCTGCAAGAAAAACAGCATGGACAATAGAGGCTATGCCAAGAGCACATGATCATCGTCCAGGGATTCCAAACCCAATCGCCATAGTGTGCCACCCATCCACTTTAATTCCGTGCCAAATCTGACAAAGGCGCCATTGCCAGGTGGTTGTAGGCTGAGATCAGAGATTTGCGTCGTTCCGTCTGGGGGCGTCATGGCATATCTGTGCCGCTCAAAGCCTTCCAGAGCTACTCACATCTTACTTCTTTCCATCTCTACTAAAAAAAAAAGTAAGTCTTAAAGCCGTCGCCAGGCAGACTGACGTTGCTAACCGGAGAGCGTAGGTTGGAAAAGACGCTCATCTGAGTCAGTCTGGCAGTTTGTAGTCACCCACCGCATTAGATGCCCTGCCATGCATTTATATTGGCGCTTGTTCAGTCTTTTGTTCAAGGACAAGACAGATGGGACCTCCTTCATGTTGGCTGCTACATTTCTCTGAAGTGTTCACCGTGTTCTACCGCCTATTCATTTATTTTTTTTTAACCTACACGTGGAATCCTGCATGAAGTCACCTCTTGGGCAGCCCTTTTATGTAGATAGGCATTGTTTAAAGGTGGCACTACCCAAACCTCAATGCACCAGACCGTCATAGCTCCTCCTGAATGGGGTGGACCCTCTGGTGGATCGACACAAGTTGATACTTGACACCGTGTCCAGCCAAGTGCCCTGGCATAATCACTCACTGATGAGCGTGGCCTGGCTACTGCGCAGGACCTCAGTGTCCCTTTTCTGGGTGAGGTGACTGGGGTCCCTCATTTCACTTTCCATAGAAGTCAATATGAGCAGCAGTTTGTTTGGACCCTCAGCTTTGGGCCAATTTGTCTTGGGTGACTCTAATTAACATGGACAGCATAGCTCCTAGGACCACCGGAACATATAGACCCATCCATCAGGGTGGAGAAGCATTAGAGAGTCAGGGGGAGCTCAAAGGTAGAGTCGCTGCTTCGAAAGGAGCCAAACTGAGGTGCTTCGGCCATCTGATGAGCTTTTTGGCAGGTCCAGCGTGGGGCAGCCTTCCTGCTACTGGAGGGCACTCGATTCATGACACCCTCATTCTGGCAGAACATGAAGGGAGTGTTTTTGACATCTGGTTAGATAGATAGATAGATAGATAGATAGATAGATAGATAGATAGATAGATAGATAGATAGATAGATAGATAGATAGATAGATAGATAGATAGATAGATAGATAGATAGATAGATAGATAGATAGATAGATAGAATATAGATAGATAGATAGATAGATAGATAGATAGATAGATAGATAGATAGATACTTTATTAATCCCAAGGGGAAATTCCCATACTCCAGCAGCAGCATACTGATAAAGACAATATTAAATTAAAGAGTGATAACAATGCAGGTATACAGACAATAACTTTGTATAATTTTAATGTTTACCCCCAAGGGGTGGAATTGAAGAGTCGCATAGTGTGGTGGGAGGAATGATCTCCTCAGTCTGTCAGTGGAGCAGGACGGTGACAGCAGTCTGTCGCTGAAGCTGCTCCTCTGTCTGGAGATGATCCTGTTCACTGGATGCAGTGGATTCTCCATGATTGACAGGAGTCTGCTCAGCGCCCGTCGCTCGGCCACAGATGTCAAACTGCCCAGCTCCGTGCCTACAATAGAGCCTGCCTTCCTCACCAGTTTGTCCAGGCGTGAGGCGTCCCTCTTCTTTATGCTGCCTCCCCAGCACACCACCGCGTAGAAGAGGGCGCTCGCCAAAATCGTCTGATAGAACATCTGCAGCATCTTATTGCAGATGTTGAAGGACGCCAGCCTTCTAAGGAAGTATAGTCGGCTCTGTCCTTTCTTGCACAGAGCAGCAGTATTGGCAGTCCAGTCCAATTTATCATCCAGCTGCACTCCCAGGTATTTATAGGTCTGCACCCTCTGCACACAGTCACCTCTGATGATCACGGGGTCCATGAGGGGCCTGGGCCTCCTAAAATCCACCACCAGCTCCTTGGTTTTGCTGGTGTTCAGGTGTAGGTGGTTTGAGTCGCACCATTTAACAAAGTCATTGATTAAGTCCCTATACTCCTCCTCCTGCCCACTCCTGATACAGCCCACGATAGCAGTGTCATCAGCGAATGTTGGCACGTGGCAGGACTCGGAGTTGTATTGGAAGTCTGATGTATATAGGCTGAACAGGACCGGAGAAAGTACAGTCCCCTGCGGCTCTCCTGTGCTGCTGACCACAATGTCACACGTGCAGTTCCCAAGACGCACATACTGAGGTCTGTCTGTAAGATAGTCCACGATCCATGACACCAGGTATGAATCTACTCCCATCTCTGTCAGCTTGTCCCTAAGGAGCAGAGGTTGGAAGGTGTTGAAGGCGTAGAACTCTCTGGGTGGCGGGTGATGTATTTTCAGCTGGGGTGCATATTCTTACTTTATGGCCTTCCTGTTCATTTTTGATGTTTCTTTTGGTGGTCGTCTGCTTTGTTTTCTATGCCTTTCGTTTTGTGCCAGGGACTGCCCCTCTGCCCTACAAAGGTGAAGGATTCCCTCAGCTCCTTGTATCAAATGTGCCAGGGAGTTGGTGAATTTTTTTTTTTTTTTTTTACTCTGCTTAGAACATTAGAACACTCTAGATGAGAGCAGGCCATTCAGCCCAACAAAGCTCGCCAGTCCTGTCCACTTATTTCTTCCAAAAAAACATCAAGTTGAGTTTTGAAAGTCCCTAAAGTCTTACTGTCTACCACACCACTTGGTCGCTTATTCCAAGTGTCTATCGTTCTTTGTGTAAAGAAAAACTTCTTAATGTTTGTGTGAAATTCACCCTTAAGTTTCCAACTGTGTCCCCGTGTTCTTGATGAACTCATTTTAAAGTCACCGTCTCGATCCACTGGACTAATTCCCTTCATCATTTTAAACACTTCACTCAGGTCTCCTCTTCATCTCCTGGCTCAGCTCTTTTCATCTTTCCTCATAACTCATCCCCTGTAGTCCTGAATCAGCCGAGTTGCTCTTCTCTGGACTTTCTCTAGTGCTGCTATGTCTTTATGGAGACCCTAACTGCACCCAGGACCACAGATGAGGCCTCACCAGTGTGTTATAAACCTTGAGCAGAACCTCCTGTGACTTGTACTCCACACATCAAGGCGCTATATAACCTGACATTCTGTTTGCCTACTTAATGGCTTCTGAACACTGTCTGGAAGTCGATAGCTTAGAGTCCACTATGTCTCCTAAGTCCTTCTCGTATGGTGGACTCTCAATGTTCAGACCTCCCATTGTGTATTCAAACCTCACATATTTACTTCCTGTGTGTAATTCTTTACATTTACTGACATGAAATTTCATCGTCCACAAATCTGCCCAAGCCTGTCTGCTGTCCAAGTCCTCCTGTAACGATATAACGGATTCCAAATTAGTTGTTGATCCACTTATCTTTGCTATCATCTGCAAACTTCACCAGCTTGTTACTTCTATTCCTATCTAAATCATTTATAGATATTAAAAATAGCAAATGGTGCTTGTGCATCTTGTGATTTTTTTGAACTGCCGCTCTGTTATTTTAACTTTGCCTTGGATTCTGTATTAGAAATTTGCTCGCTTGGTTTGCCTTCGGTGCTCTTTGGAGCTCTTGGGGCATTTTGTGAAAATAAACTTTTTCTTTTTATTATTATTATTATTATTATTATTATTATTATTATTATTATTATTATTATTATTATTATTATTATTATTATTATTATTATTCTATTATGAAGACCCTGCGTTTGCCCTTGTATCTAGCCCAGGGTTTGATGGGCTATCCCCTAAGCAGACATTTTTGGAAGTGTTTCCTGGATGTACGTACTTGGGGACTCCTCATCATAACGGATGGCAAAGTGCCCTGCTGAGAGGGTTGTGGAAATCAGGGGGCATACAGCTCCCCAAACACCCAACACCCCAGACACAGAGGCACAAGTCCAGCACAAGACGCGTTTATTTATCGTGGGGGGCCCTTCCTGCTCCCTCGCTCCCCACTGCAGTAAGCACAGTCTCAAGCACAGCAATAGTCCTTTCGTCCTCTTCTGCCTTTCCACCTCCACAGACAAGCTTCATCTTCTCCCACCTGACTTGAGCTCATACTATGAGGTAGTTGGCACCCGGGGAGAACTCCAGGCGGCTCGTTAGGGAATTCTGGAATTACTCCCAGGTGTGGTGGAAGCCCAATGTAGGGCTCTGCAGTTCCCCCTGGCGGCATCCCTGGAACCCAACAGGGCTGAGCAGACAAATACCAAGTCCTATATAGCCCTGTGGGACTCACAGGGGCCATTACACCCTGGGATGGGGGGCTGCCAAATAGCAGTTTAGAGAAGATAGCACCCTTCAAAAGCCATCTCACCCTCTCCTTCCCTTTAGAAAGTGTCCTAGCTGAGTAAAGATGTTGGCCACCATCCTTCACAGGGACTAATTGCAGCCTGCAATACCTGTCAGGTAATGCCCACAACATCAGTCATGAAACGCCCTTTGAGTCAGATGGCCCACCCACAACCCTAACCTTAACTAAAGTGAAACGGGGCCTGCGATGGGCGTTTGGTGATGTTGGGGCTTCACGTGAGGGACCTGCGGTTTGCAATGACACTCTGGGGCAGAAGCAAGAAGCCGGGAAGGCAAAGGGTGTGATGAGAACTTGAGATGCATGGATTTTGGAGCTAAAATCATTATGCCCCACATACTGCCGTCTTGATCCACTTTTATTAGCAGACTGTACAGAATTTCTATCCAAGCAAATCAATATTTTTTCTAGAGACAAACACATCCTCAGAGGTCTCTGCAGGAATACTCTGGGAAACCCTGAAGGTCTTCTTAAGAGGTGTGGAAAGCAGCCTGGTCACAGACAGGCAGACACGTTTAAATCACCCAACACACGTTTATTCTCCGTACTATTATTTACAATAAGTGCACACACACCTCAAAGTCCCCAAAAGTCCAGGCCAACTATCCAAATGTCTCACTCTCTTCACTCCCGACTCCAGCCCCCGAACGGAGGGAGGCGGCCCCTTTAATGACCACCCGGATGTGCTCCAGGTGCCTCCCGACAATCTTCCGCTGTTCCGCTGACACTCCCCAGTGTGGCAGAAGTGCCGGCCGCACACCCGGAAGGTGTCCCCGATCCTCTTCCCCCCCCAGCACTTCCAGGTGTGGCGGTAGTGCTGAGGTCCAGGGCTCCATAGGCATTGGGGCGCCCCCTGGTGGTGGCCACGGGCCCCTACAGGGTTGAACTTCAAAGCTCTGTAGCCGTGGTCCCCATAGCCACCAGGGCGGTCGCCCCCACGTGGTGTGGGGGAGGCGTAGGCCCTCCTCCGGGGTGTCCCGCCCCCCCCAGCCACCTGTGACAGAGGGCAGATTATCTCATATCTTTCCCACAGAAATAAATTGGAAGCCAAGAAGGTGTCGGAGCTAACCAGCAAAATTACTAGAATAGACCAAGAATATGTCAGGTGTCCAAGTGAGGCTCTTCATAGGAAAAGTCACTTCATTTATCTTTTATTCATTTATTAATTGATCTATTTACTTATTTTTACTAGCTTAAAGTTTTACTCCTGTGGTGGGCTGGCGCCCTGCCCGGGGTTTGTTTCCTGCCTTGCGCCCTGTGCTGCCTGGGATTGGCTCCAGCAGACCCCTGTAGTTAGGACATAGCAGGATGGATGGAAGTTTTACTCTGCTGGCCTAGCTCTCTTTCTCAGGTGGGGGTTGATTTGTTTTGAACCTTTTTGGGTTTCTTTTTTTTGTAAAACTTGGGTTATTTGTATGGAATGTTATTTGATTTTAATAAAGTCAATAAAATTAAAATAAAGAACTTGAGACGCGTGGGCCTGTGGGTTCGCCACTCCATTAACAGCACCTACCAGATGCCAGTTGCGCCCTCAAGAGGCCAAGAATAGAATCAGGTGTTTTGGAGTTTGAGTTCCCCTTTGCATTCATCGCTCCGGTTTGTAAATACGCCCGTTTCTGTTGGCATTTTGCCCCCAAAATGGAAAGATTTGCAGGTCGGCAATTAAGGACGGAATCTTCTAGCTGACCTCTGCCAACTGTACATCTTCATGCTTCCTAGCGTACAATAAGGAGATGAAGCAGGGCAGAAGTCTGTCTGAAAAATGTCTTGGCTGCTCTCTAAAGATTTTAAAGGCTGTGTAAATTTGATTAGAGAACGTTTACGTCGAGAAATGGATTACAATTAGCCAGACTCCAGTCGACGGATTTAAATGCAGCTCTAATTATAGTGCATGAATCAGAGGACGCTGGGCAGGCGGCTCAGCAATAAACATTTTTTATGAAGCAATTTCAAGTACACCAGCACTTTACGTGATCCTTTCTGGGTTCATGTGGGACCCCCCCATCCCCCCGTCCCCCCAGGATAAAAGATAACCTCAGAGTCACAGTTTGCACTAAAGGCAATAAAAACAAATAATGGAAAAGACAAATTTGGACTTTCAACCGTCCTGGAGAAAGACAAGGCCTGTTCTCATGTAGAAATAATATTTCAAGGTTTAAAAATGCCAGCGTCTGGTAATGCAGCCGTTTGTCATTGTGAGTCGAGCAAAGCAGACAGACCATATTTATTTCTTTTTTTTTTAAAGTAAGAGAGCTCGTTTTTGCAGGGAATCGTCAAATCATGCAGATGTTTCAAGCAGCTCCGCGTGTTTCCTTATGGTTAGACGTTGATGATGATATTTAAGCTTCATCTTCCTCTTGTTAGGATTGGTCCACCTGAGCAGCCCGGCCTACTCTCAGGAGATTCATAGCAATAAAATTCATCCATCCATTTTATCAGCCTACTTTTTTTGCCTTTTTTACAGTTTATTTTTTGTATAGCCCAAAATCACACAAGAAGTGCCGCAATGGGCTTTAACAGGCCCTGCCTCTTGACAGCCCCCCAGCCTTGACTCTCTAAGAAGACAAAGAAAAAACTCCCAAAAAAACCTTGTAGGTAAAAAATGGAAGAAACCTCCGGAAAGGCAGTTCAGAGAGAGACCCCATTCCAGGTAGGCTGGGCGTGCAGTGGGTGTCAAAAGAAGGGGGTCAATACAATACAATGCAGTACACAGAACAGAACAATTTCTCAATATAGTAAGAAATAAAAAATATAAATTTTAGAAGTACAGAGCAGAATTTAACAGTAGATGATATATCCCATAATAAGATTTGGATTTGTGTAGAGTCCTGGAGACCTCATCCTTCAAGCTGCCTCCCCCATTTAGCCATTCCACGGCTGAAACAGTGCTGGGCCAGCCATCCGATGAAAGGACCCCTCTCTCCCACGATTCCTGTGATCCTCCATCAGGGATGACTTTTCCTTAGGCAGGCAAACAACTTGGCAGGTGGGCACCAAGTGCCACATTTGAGTACCGAGAAGAAAAACAGAATAAGTGAGGGTTATTATACAATTATAACTGTCATGTTACTTATGTTTAAGTGCTAATGACTAACAACAGAGATGCAGTCTGCACAGTTAATCAGCAGCTCTAGTCAGGGTGTGCTAAACTGAAGTAGTGAGTCTTCTGCTGAGACCGAAGGGGCGTCTCTTATAGTAGCAGGCAGACCATTCCACAGTTTAGGGGCCCTGTAACTAAAAGCTCGACCTCCCACTGTTATTTTATTAATCCTTGGAATCATAAGCAGACCAGCATCTTGAGATCTTAATGAGCGCTCAGGTTTGTAAGTCATGATAAGTTCAGACAAGTAAGACGGACCTCGACCATTTAATGCTTTATATGTTAAAAGGAGGATTTTGAAGTCTGCCCTAAACTTAACCAGGAGCCAGTGTAAGGATTTAAGAACTGGAGTTATGTGTTCGTACTTTCTTGTTCTTGTAATAATTCTCGCAGCAGCATTTTGGATTAACTGGAGGCTGTATAAAGAACAGTTTGAACATCCAGTGAACACCGCATTGCAGTAGTCAATCCTACTAGAGATAAATGCAGGAATTAGTTTCTCAGAATCCTGTTTATTTAAAAAGCGCCTTAATTTCCTAACATTTTTAAGATGGAAGAAACATGTTTTGGACAACTTTGTAATGTGTGCTTTAAATGACGTGCTAGAGTCAAGGCTGAGGTGGCAGATTTAGGTATGGGTGACATTGGCATCTTGGCAGGATTGCCCGCACCAAAAATATTCAGAATGCCTGTTACAGCCTGAGCCGGTCAATCCATTAGTTGGCGCCGTTTCCTAAAGTTAAGGGGTGTCATAAATTTGGCAGTATATACTGGTGGGGGGGTTGTGCTCCAGACAACATGTGGGGACCTCCCATTCCCCGAGTCTTTGAAGACTAAAACTGACTGCCTGCTAATGAGGCGCGCCGTCTGCAAATTAGGGCTCTAAATGGGTATCGACTGGCATTGTCGGTGGGCAGCAACAGGAAAACAACACCAGACTGAGCGCCAGTCCTTCACAGTAGCCATGCCCACCAGGCATGAGCTGAAAGAAGAAACCAAAGGACATGGAGAAAGCCGAGAGGACACGAGAAGAAGCTGACCCCGATGCTGACCCCGAGTCGAGGTGGTGAGGCCGACCCCCTGCCTTGGATCCTGTTTTACAGGACACCTCATGGCATCTGTCTGACTGAAGGTGAGGCATGGGAAGGTCTACCAGCAGGGCATTCTGGGTGTGCGCCCAAGGGCCCATCCTAGTTAGAGGCCTTTGAGCCAAACCCACATTTGGCCAGTGTGGTGCTTTATCGGGTTCTGCCAAGCTCACACTGCTCATGGACTGCCCACAGGGGGCGACTGTTTGCGAGTTTGTTGGGATACAACCAATACTGTACAATAATATAGAATTGAGTAATTTGACTTATATTTATTAAGTAGGCATATAAATGGAGAGCTAAATTAATATTATTTCGAACTAAACGTGTTATGACAAATGAAGTAAACTACTTACATAGACAGAGAGATTGGTAGCTTGATGGCTCTGTGCAGGTTGACCTTTACAGATCACGAGTGTGTTTGCTTGTGTTAATTTCTTTCTCTTCGTCTTCCAGCATGTGCTCTGCAGGGCCATCAAACTGTCATCTCTATTTATTTCTACATTTCTTTCAGCAGTGGTGTGTGCATGCCAACGTGCAAGGTGCCCTCCATCATCAAACTACATGGAAGTAACAAAAGTGAAGGGGTCTGAATACTTTCTGAACGCACTGTATATTCAGGGAGATGCCAAATACAATTACTTGATGGCTGTCCTCAGTGAGCCCCGAGGGTTGCGGCATCAGTAGCAATGTCTGGGATTGGTGCGCGCCCGGCGCGTGAACGGCACCCACTCTGAGCGCTCAGCACATTCGTCGGCGTCGGCTCGCTCCCGACACCTGGAGCCGCGCGCTCCCGCTTCCAGCCGCTAATTTTCCTTTGGAAGTCAGCAGTGTCTGAGAGATCGACCCCATGCATCAGCAACGAGGAAGGCGAAGGAGAGCGGAATTTTCATTAATGCTTGACATCTGCAAGTAAGAAGCCCGTCCAAAGCAGTAGATCAAGTCAAGGGCAAGCGATCGAGTCCGTGTCGCGGTGGGTACGGGGTGTTGGGGGGGCTGTAGGAGATGAGAAAAGCGTCGAGGACTTCCGCGTTAAAAAAAACAAAAGTGCATTGTGTTTCCTGACAGGTTGCTATCAGGCTGTGCAGTGACGGAATGTGGCTGGTTGTAATGAAATAATCCGTTTGGGCACGGAGGCCTATGGGAGTCCACATCTCGGAAGACACGTGCTTTTCAAATTCTTGTCATTGATTACGTTTTACGGCTGCGGCTTCTTTATTGCCGGCTGTAGGCTATCACTTCGCAATGACACCGCTCGGGATCCCCGACTAACCAGGAGTGCGCAAATTCATTTTTTCTTGCAGACGATTGCAGCGATCAGATGTTTGTGGGCGGTAAAAGATGCATCACCATGTAATGAGATCAAGGTGTGGAGATCCTCCCGTAAGCTCCGGTGTGCCGCCACTGCTGCGCCTCGTCTGCCGGCTCAGCCTGCTAAGCTGCCTCGGCTCTGCGGACTTTGCTCTCGGTAAGAACTCTCTCTCTTTATTCTTATCTGCACGGGGCTGACAGCCGAGGTTTGTGTCGTGACATCCTGAAATCCGCTTAAGCGCAGTGAACTGGAGTCCGTCCCGGCAGAAACCAACCCTGGACGGGGCGCCAGTCCTCCGCACGACCAGCCGGCCGACCCACCCAGGACATATGGGCTGTTTGGAATATTCACGGCGGCGTGGGTGCGCCTGCCCTCTTAAAATAACGCAAAATGAAACTCATCAGAATTATTTTGTGCTTTTTTTAAATTCATGGACACAATGAAAAGTTAATCGGAACATTAACTTCACATTAACATACAAAAAAAGTAAAATTTAACTAATTGCATAATTCATGTATACAATATTCTTCTAAATGAATTAAACGTAGTCAATCTAACATTTTCAAACTTGTGTAAAGAAATCTTTCATATTGTTGGTTGATCTCTTGCTCCATTCAGTATGATCTCTTTATGAATTATGATTGTAAATATATTAGTTATGACATCTTTTCACTTGTGGCGTTGTTCTCTGTCCTACTGCACTTGCTGAACAAAGAAGGCCGCACCTAATGTTACTCGATTATCTTTACCTCTTTTGTAAGTCGCTTTGGATAAAAGTGTTTGTCAAACAAATAAATGTAAATGAGTTATATACAGGGCTATTGAAAATGAAAGAGCAGGTTTCAAAAATGTATTTCAAACAAACCGTAAAAGTCAGAAACCCATTCCGCACAACACATCAAAGTTTAAAAGTTCAACTTCAAGAAGATTCGAATGACTTCATTTTTCATGCAAGATACTGCACCACCTCATTTCCACTTGGAGGTCCGGTGTTACCTGAATGACACCATCCCAGATTGGAAGAGGTGGACAACAAGATCTTGCTCATCATCTATGGCCTCCCAGGTCTCCAGACCTTTACCCCATGAGATTTTTATCTAAAGGGGTACATTAAAGAAAAGAGTATTTTTTCCACCTGTGCCCACTAATCTTCAAGATTTGTGACATCAAACTAAGGAAGCTGTGAATTCAGAAACTCAGGACCCTTGGACTCGTGTCTGGTCTACTGTTCTGATGTTTGTCGCACTACACGTGGTGCTCATGTTGAGTACGTGCAACCTCAAGGACCACAGGACCACACTTTGAACTTTCCTTTATCTGGTGATGTGTGGAATGAGTTTCTGTCTTATACGATTTGTTTGAAATACATTTTTGAAGTCTGCTCTTCCATTTTGAATAGCCCTGTATATACACGTTCTCCACTTTTGGTCCCATTTCAGTGTTTTTGATCCTAAAGTTGGTTTGGTGGCCTGTCTTTTGTCCACTTTTTCGGACGTGTCCCCATAAATCATCCACATTTTATGGTTCCTTACTGGATGCTGTGGTTCTTCCTGCTTTACAAAGCACTGTTTTATTCTGGGAACGGTTTTGACTCTTTGTGCTTTGAAAAATTTCCAAATTTGTATTTAAAAAAAAAAAAAAAAAAAAAAAAAAAAAACCCCAACCTGAAATCTTAAATGTATGATAGGCATAACCAGCAGGACGCCAGCAGATTAAGAAATCGTGGACTTCGCCTGTGATCCTGAACGTATGCAGGAAGAGTCGATTAAAACATGCGGCCCACTGGTCTTTCACAGATCCTTTACCAGCTATTCAGGGTTATTCACGAATCTACATGAATAAAAGTTGTTTCTAGAACCTTCATGTGGATGGGTCTTTTGGGAATCAACAAATGGTTCCCCTATGGCAGGGGTCCCCAACTCCAGTCCTGGAGGGCCGCAGTGGCTGCAGGTTTTCATTCTAACCTGTTTCTTAAATAGTGATCTGTTTTTACTGCTAATTAACTCCTTTTCCATTCACTTTAATTGACTTGTTTTTTTAAGATTTGTTCCCCTGAATTTCTTCTTCGTTCCTCTGCTTCATTTCTTTCCTTAAATGGCACCCAAACAGAAGTGAAATGTGATGTGCAGGAGCCAACAGAAGGCCAGCTAAGTCAGGGCCTCGAACTCCAACCGATTCCACTCCAACCAGTTTCTTCATCAGGCGCAGAGTCTCGTTGTTAATTAAACTCGTTCTTTAATACCACGGCTTGTTGCTTCTCTTATTGTGAAATGGCAGACATTTCTGAAATTGTTGATTTTTCTCTTTTCTATTAAGATGTTTTGGAGACCTGAGTAGATCAGCACTCCTGAGACCTTCATCTTTCTTTATTTTCAGATATTGTATGATGGACACAGTTTGCTGGTCGTGTTATGGCTCATTTTGTATGTCGTTATTGTTAAGGAAAAAGAAACAATTAAGGGAGCTGAGTCTTCAATAGCAAGTCAATTGCAGTGCAGTAATCCCCCGCTCTATCACAGAAAAATTCAATAAGTACATCCTACCTGTAGTGTACTTTGCAGCCAATTCATAACAAAGTATACGGTTTTCGGCAGACAAAGAGTTTCGCGTTACAGCACCCAGATGATTTCTTACAAAGCCTGTTATTGGCTGAAAGAGGAGACTCAACCAATCAGAGCGGATTTTATTCTCTTGGGCTCTGATTAGTTGCTGCTAACGTGGTGTAATCTCACAAGAACAGCGAGCGTGGGTCCCTGATGAATCGCGTATTGCGTACCTTGCTTGTGGTCCGACTTTTGTGAGCTTCTCGTTTTGTTTTAAGCCCTATGATGGCTCCAAAGTGTCCTGCATCTTGTAAGCCTTCTGGTAGCAGTGAGCCTAACCGCTAGAGGAAGACCTTGACCATACAGGAGAAGGTAAAACTGATGATGATTATTATTATGTTACTCATACAGTGCATCCGGAAAGTATTCCCAGCGCATCACTTTTTCCACATTTTGTTATGTTACAGCCTTATTCCAAAATGAATTAAATTCATTTTTTTCCTCAGAATTCTACACACAACACCCCATAATGACAACATGAAAAACATTCACAGAGAAATCCCATGTACATAAGTATTCACAGCCTTTGCCATGAAGCTCAAAATTGAGCTCAGGTGCATCCAGTTTCCCCTGATCATCCTTGAGATGTTTCTGCAGCTTCATTGGAGTCCACCTGTGGTAAATTCAGTTGACTGCACATGATTTGGAAAGGCACACACCTGTCTATAGAAGGTCCCACAGTTGACAGTTCATGTCAGAGCACAAACCAAGCATGAAGTCAAAGGAATTTTCTGTAGACCTCCGAGACAGGATTGTCTCGAGGCACAAATCTGGGGAAGGTTACAGAAAAATTTCTGCTGCTTTGAAGGTCCCAATGAGCACAGTGGCCTCCATCATCTGTAAATGGAAGAAGTTCAAAACCACCAGGACTCTTCCTAGAGCTGGCCGGCCATCTAAACTGAGCGATCAGGGGAGAAGGGCCTTAGTCAGGGAGGTGACCAAGAACCCGATGGTCACTCTGTCAGAATTCCAGAGGTCCTCTGTGGAGAGAGGAGAACCTTCCAGAAGGACAACCATCTCTGCAGCAATCCACCAATCAGGCCTGTATGGTAGAGTGGCCAGACGGAAGCCACTCCTTAGTAAAAGGCACATGGCAGCCCGCCTGGAGTTTGCCAAAAGTCACCTGAAGGACTCTCAGACCATGAGAAAGAGAAAATTCTCTGGTCTGATGAGACAAAGATTGAACTCTTTGGTGTGAATGGCAGGTGTCACGTTTGGAGGAAACCTGGCACCTTAGTTTACATGTGTTTAAAGTATGTGGGAGGAGTATTTTAAGGCTTAAACTAAAAAAAAAAAATGTGGTCTTTCTGTATTGCGGATTTTCACCTATCGCGGGTGGGTCTGGAATGTAACTTCCACGATAGGCGGGGGATCACTGTACTTGTTTTTATGGTGCACCATCTGTTGGGATGAAAAATGCAATACATTTTATTAGTACATGCATTACAAAATACATTCCAGTAGACATTGCACTGCAAACATTAACACTGAATACATCCAAACAGAGAGTAACTACTGGTTGGGCAGAAGTCGGCTTATCCACCTTAACAAAAGGACATGTGTGTGCCTACTTATCTATGTGGCATTCCAGTTTCCATGTCTCTTTTTTTTTAATGCCATTTGGTATGGGATTCGTAAAAGCAGTGCTTGTTTTAATGATGCACCATCTGTTGGAATGAAAATGCAATGCATTTTATTAGTACAGGCATTACAAAATACATTCCAATGGAAGATGCACTGTAAACATTAACACTGAATACGTTCAACAGGGAGCAACCACCAGGCAGACAGAAATTGGCTTATCCTCTTTAATAAAAGGACCAGTGTCCAAATTACTGCATATCCATCTGGTTGCCAGGCTTGGGAAGAAAAACTAAAAAAAATCAGAAATGATGATAAAAATAACAAATAAGGGTCTTTAAAATAGGGCGGCATGGTGGCGCAGTGGGTAGCGCTGCTGCCTCGGAGTTAGGAGACCCGGGTTCGCTTCCCGGGTCCTTCCTGTGTGGAGTTTGCATGTTCTCCCTGTGTCTGCATGAGTTTCCTCCCACAGTCCAAAGAAATGCAGGTTAGGTGCATTGGCGATCCTAAATTGTCCCTAGTGTGTGCTTGGTGTGTGTGTGTGCCCTGTGGTGGGCTGGTGCTCTGCCCGGGGTTTGTTTCCTGCCTTGTGCCCTGTGTTGGCTGGGATTGGCTCCAGCAGACTCCCCTGACCATGTAGTTAGGCTATAGTGGGTTGGATAATAGATGGATGGTCTTTTAAAATAAGAAAATTTAATCTTATTGGCAGATTCTGCTGTCCAGTGTTATACCCCAGCAACTTTCTTGCACCCACTTGGGTCATGTAAACCAACATTTATGGCTGTAATTTTAATGAATGATAGCCTTCTGTAGGGAAACAGTGGATGAGTGAAAAGAACAATAAATTATCAAAACCAAAGCTTCAAGACGACTAGGTTAGTGTCGTTAAACCAGGCCAACGTGGCACCAAAAACCCAGCAAAACCCGTCGACTATAAGACTGGTCAGCCGGACCAATGGTACTGTGAGGAAATGGACGGCTCTATCCAAAGACGAAAAGGCCACCGTGAGGGAAAGGGATCGGGCGTGCATTATTATACCTGACCAAATGGACAACCCACTTATCAAATAAGAAGCATGAGGTCCACATTGATTATTTAGATTTCCACCCATCTTAGACGGGTAGCACAGCTAGTCGCCTTCTAAACTTCTTAAGGTTTGTTATCTGCCAGGGCCCATACTTGGATTACTCAGAATTCATGGTTGCCGAACACTCCCCTCGTCAAACCAAAGCTACTCAAGCTGGGACCTGGGATTGCATAGGGGATGGAGGTTTTTATTTTGTTTTGTCCCAGACCTTCTAAAGCTCCCATCTCCCTGTCCTTTTCCACCATCTCAGTGTCTATTCACGCACGGTTGTTCTTGTTGAAATTACTTTTCTGCTAACAACCTCCATTTGACACCCCGTCTTGCTAATGGGATTCTACAAGGCTGTGTGTGTGTGTGCGACGAGCGACCACAAAGCAGATAGGATGTGTCAATCGCACCGCTTCTGCACGTTACTGGTGTCACAGCGAGTGAGTTCAATTAATGCTGCCATGTGATCTCGGGCGACACAAAATCTGCATTGATACGTTTAGGGGGGGAATACTGTTTGCAGGGACGAGACCCGATGCTCCATCACGAGTGAAAAGTGGCCGCTGAATGCCAGAATGGGTGCCGCCCAATCCCTCCTTTAGATTGGGAGGACCTTTGCCAAATGTGTATGTTATTTTAAAATATTTCACTTCTGCACTGTTAAAACATTGCAGGAGAGATGTTCGTGTATTGTTGGTAAATAATAACACAAAGTTTTATCATCTCATTTCGAGTCTTCATTTTTAAAGGGGAAACTTGACTGTTTTTTTTTTTTTATTTTTTTGGTGTAACAATCACCAGGGGTCCATGTCGATCCTGAAACTTTTTTTTTCATAAACGTTTTTGTATTTTTTTTCCTCCAAATTATTCATTTTTATGCATCTGAAGTCTCATCACCTTTCTTTTTCAACCTTTCTCTACAACTTGCAATGGTCCATGTCTGCCTCAAATCCTTCACTATTGTGCCAGTGCCTAAAAAATCAGTGGTCACCTGCCTTAATGATTACCACCCTGTGGCTCTGACCCCAATAATAATTAAGTGCTTTGAGAGAATCCTCCTAAAGTACTTCAAGGATGCCATCCCTGCTGGATTTGACAACCATCAGTTCACCTACAGGAGGAACAGATCGATAGAGGATGTCATCTCAATGGCACTTCACACAGCCCTGACTCATCTGCAGTTCCCCAACATTTATGTTAGGATGCTGTTCGTTGATTTTAGTTCAGCGTTTAACACCGTAATCCCGAACAAGCTGGTACAAAAGCTTCATAATCTGGGTCTGTCCACATCGTTGTGTCTCTGGATCAGGGACTTTCACTAACATGGCTTAGGTGGTTAGAATTGGAGATCGTACATCAGCCACACTGGCTTTTAACACAGACACACCACAGGGTTGTGTGCTCAGCCCAGCACTCTTCAGATAGATAGATACTTTATTAATCCCAAGGGGAAATTCCCATACTCCAGCAGCAGCATATTGATAAAGAAAATATTAAATTAAAGAGTGATAACAATGCAGGTATACAGACAGACAATAATTTTGTATAATGTTAACGTTTACCCCCTCGGGTGGAATTGAAGAGTCACATAGTGTGGAGGAGGAACGATCTCCTCAGTCTGTCAGTGGAGCAGGACGGTGACAGCAGTCTGTCTCTGAAGCTGCTCCTCTGTCTGGAGATGATCCTGTTCAGTGGATGCAGTGCATTCTCCATGATTGACAGGAGTCTGCTCAGCGCCTGTTGCTCTGCCACAGATGTCAAACTGTCCAGCTCCGTGCCTACAATAGAGCCTGCCTTCCTCACCAGTTTGTCCAGGTGTGAGGCGTCCTTCTTCTTAATGCTGCCTCCCCAGCACACCACCACGTAGAAGAGGGCGCTCGCCACAACCACCTGATAGAACATCTGCAGCATCTTATTGCAGATGCTGAAAGACTCCTGCCTTCTAAGGAAGTATAGTCGGCTCTGTCCTCTCATGCACAGAGCATCAGTATTGGCAGTCCAGTCCAGTTTATCATCCAGCTGCACTCCCAGGTATTTATAGGTCTGAACCCTCTGCACACAGTCATCTCTGATGATCACAGGGTCCATGAGGGGCCTGGGCCTCCTAAAATCCACCACCAGCTCCTTGGTTTTGCTGGTGTTCAGTTGAATTATTAGATAGGATCTAATCTTCACATTATTTACACAAGATTGCTCTGCCATCCATGCCACAGATATGGTTGTGAAGTTTGCGGATGGTATGACCGTGGTGGGTCTCATATCAGACAATGATAAGACTCACTACAGAGAGGAGATACAACACCTAGCACTATGGTGCTCAGCCAACAACCTCATCTTGAACACCATCAAGACCAAAGAGATCATTGTGGATTATAGGAGGTCCAGAAGAACAGAACATGCTCCAATATTCATACGTGAGGAGGTTGTAATGTGTGTGGATAATATCAAGTTCTCGGGTATCCACATCACATCAGATCTGACCTGGTCTTTGAACTCATCTCTCCTGGTAAAGAAGGCCCAAGAAAGACTCTTCTTCCTCAGGAAGATGAGACGTGCTGGATTCTCCTCTCGGCTGCTCACAAACTTCTACAGATCCGCTATAGAAAGCATTCTCTGTCACAGTATGACAGTGTGGTACGGCAGCTGCACAGGACAGGAAGGACTTGGCACGGGTGGTGAGAACAGCACAGGGGATTGTGGGAAGTCCTCTCCTAGGCCTGGACTCTGTATATGCTGGAAGGGTGTAGAATAGGGCCAAATGTATAGCTGCAGATCTCACCCATCCAAGAAATGGACTGTTTGTACCACTGCCTTCAGGAAAGCGGTAAAGAAACATAAAAACACGTCCCAGCAGACTGAAAGACCGCTTTTTCCCCAGAGCTGTGAAGTCCATCTGCCCCTGCTGATACACACACATACGTCTACCCTTAACCTGCCCCCCTGTAGACGTGCACACGCACTTTACCTCGTAATCAAACACACACACTCGTATTCCTCCCCTGCAGACCCCCACACACAGATCACTGGTCTCTGCAGGCGTACTACCCTCAGGAAAAGTCTGGACTTGATGATGTCTTATTGCTGCTGTCTTTTATACTTATTATGTTTATTTTATTATTTATAGTGTATTGTGTATTTAAGTATTCTGCCTTGAAGCCGAGTCCTACCAACAAAAAAATTTATGTGTATGCATAATGACAATAAAGAAATCTATCTATCACTGTTAAATATTAGCATTGTCTCAAGATGTTTGTATTACATCTTCAAAATCAAAAGGTGTGAAATACCCCCCCCGGTTCACACCTTCGACCCCCAGGAAGCCTAAAAATCAAATCACGTTATGTTGTTATAAATTTCCTTCTTTGTTTTGACGATTCATTCAGTTCGAGAATCTAATTAACGAGAAACGTGTAACTCATTTGTGGGTAATCATTTAGTACGGGCATTGGACGAACCCCAATTAATGCTTTGGACCCCCCGAAAGCTTGAAAATCAAAATTATGTTATGATGTTATAAGCCACTGGGTCTGCGAGGAAAGAATTATAGAGGCCAGTGCTCCAAAATGATGTCACATTCATGGAATTGACCTGCTCTTGATGTCTGCGCATGCAACACGATGTGTTAAGATTTCTGGACGTTTAAAAGGATTTGCTCGTCACCTTAAGACTTATCATTGACATTCTGTCTGAATATTGGTTTTTGGAGACCTAGAATTAACTTGTGGCTCAGTTTCTTACATTAGAAATCATTTTCTAAAAGCTGCATATTTTTTGTGTCTTTTTCGATGCCATCTTTGTTCTGATGGATGATTCAGTTCGAGTAAGAAATGAAGGCGAATCATGTGAGTCGTTTCTGGGCAAAGATTCAGTTTGAGAATCAAATGAATGAAAATCGATTGATTCATTCGTGAGGGCAATAAATTGGCGTAGGAATCGATTGAGAATCATATGGCATTTGTGGGTAACGATTCTTGTTTGTTTGATTCCCAAACCGATTTATTACCCACAAATGCTGTATAGTTCTCAGATGGAATCATTACCCAAGAATGAGTCCAACAATTCTCAATCAATTCATGGACCGATTTATTGCCCCCATGAATGAATCAATCGATTTTCGTTCATTTGATTTTCAAACTGAATCAATACCCATGAATAAGTCACATGATTCTTGTTTATTTGATTCCCAAACCGATTCGTGTGACTTATTCATGGGTATTGATTCAGTTTGGGAATCCGATGAATGAAAATCATTGGGGGCCAATATATTGGTCCATGAAACGATTGAGAATCATTGGACTCGTTCTTGGGTAATGATTGGTCTGAGGACCAAATGAATGAGAACTGTATGGTATTTGTGGGTAACGAATCAGTTTGGGGATCAAATAAACAAAAATTGTGTGACTTATCCATGGGTATTGATTTCAGTTTGAGAATCAGATGAACGAAAATGAATTAACTTCATTTATAGGCAATGAATCACTTTGGGAAATCAAATGAATGAGAATTGTGTGGCTCATTCGTGGGTAATAAATCAGTTTGAGAACCAAATGATTAAGAAACATTCATGGGTAATAATTCATCTGGGAATTGAACAATATCAAATGAACACTTTGGACCCCCTGAATATCAAATCCAGTTATGATGTTATAAATCACTCCATTCCCATTATTTGGTCTGTAAGAAATGTATTATAGCAGCCAGTATTCTAAAATCACACGCTCTCGATGTCTGTGCATGTAGGGTGTGGAATGATTCGTGTACGTCTCCTTGATTCATTTTCTGATCTCCTTAAGCTTTATTAGTGAGAGATTCTGTCCCCATATATGTTTTCGGTGTCATAGACACAATGTTCGGCTGGTATTTCTTGGGTTAATAATCATTTTATAAAAGCTACCTATTTTTTGTGTCTTTGTTTGGATGAATGCTTCTCTTCGAGAATCCAATGAAAGACTCTCATGTGACTCATTCGTGGGTAATGATTCAATGCAAGAATCGAATGAGAGAGAATCGTACAACTTGTTGGAACGTAATATAAATCAGTTTCTAGAATCAAGTGATCAAGAATTGCGTCTTTTGCGGTTGGTAATTCAATTCCCAACTGAAAAGAATTGGATGCATGATATCGATGCTGGCAATTTATGAGCCATAAATAATCTGCGCTATTGTCTACATGAACAACATAAAATATAATTGTTAAAAAATTTTAAAAATAGTTTTATAGGGTTCCGTTTTTGTGAGACTATATTACAACAGACAGCAGTTGGGACAAATTATATCAGGAATTTCGTTAATTTTATACTCCATTAAAACTTGAGATTTCTCAGTAAAGCTCCTGAGAAACGTGTGAAAGCATAAAAAGGTGCACCTTTGTTACGTGTTTCTCTACTTTAAGTTGTCACTTGGCTCGAGTTTCTTCAGCCTCTATACATTTCCAAAATACGGATAATGTGTTAATTATCCCTGTGTGATTGATCTGTCAGCAGATAAACGTTTGAGCAAAAACCTGGAGATGTGCGTAAAACAACAATAAATATAAATATAAAGAGAAACAAAACCCCAATACGAGAGACAATAGTCACGGTTGAGGGAACAAGAGGGTCAAAACCAAAAGTACAAAAATGTCAGAGTTTTGCTTTCTACAAATTGAATAAGGATTTGCCCTCTGATCCCGTCACGTCGATTTACGCATCTCAGAGGCTACGGCCCTGGAAACGAACCTAAAAAAACACTGGCGGCCTTCGAGGACCCAAAAACAAACCAATTCGTGATGCTGAGTACCAGTATGCTGGAATGCACCCTGAATAGGAATTGCGCCCCATTCCGGGCTGATTCCTGTTTGCATTGCTGCCAGTCCGGGCTCAGAGTGTTAGGGATGGATATACAGTAAGGGATGTCTCAATGTCGCTGGCTAAAGGGTGTTTGGATATAACACACATTTCAAACTCCTCTGTAAAATGTCTTTTTATGCAGGACCACCGTTTTATAGCATGTTGTTCTCTGCAGCATTTGTGACATCCCATTAGAGGCTGGTTGGAGTTAATAATAATAATAATAATAATATACTTCTCGTTTTAATATGCACCGTACACAGCCGGCTTTGTTAATGGATCACTCAGGAGAAAGTCCATCTGACGTCCCTCAAGGTTGTTCCCGCTGTGTTTTTTTTTTTTTTTTTTTTTTCTGCAGCTGGCAAACTAATTAATGTTCCATTTTGATATAAAATGTATGACTAACCTTAACATCGCCATTTCAATTAATGCTTTACAGTCGGCTTTGTCCTTTTGAAGGTTAAGATTTGAAAAGATCAGCCGATCAAAAAATACGAGCCTGCACTTGGATGAGCTTTCTGCTCCGCTTTACGTTTCCGTAGTTTGACACTCTGTGGTCTTTTAACATAATATCTCAAATGAAAGGCTTTAGATTAGACGTACTTTATTTGTCCCAAGGGGAAATTAAAAACTTTACAGAATTTCAAGAGTAGAAAAAAGAGTGTGTGTATATAAATATATAAACACTTTATATATACTGGGGGCTTCGCTCGCCAACCACCATGCGTACGCTACACGCCGGCAACTTCACGTCTCTGACACTCGAAAACAACAAATCTTTTAATTCTCACGGATACGCCTCTTCATTGGGAGAAAACACTACTTTTCCCTGATGGCAACACGAATTAGACGATCTACAAGTCTCCGACTTAAAGTTTAAAGCCAAACAATATCTCCATACTTCTGTCATACCACCTACAGTATGTCCATATATTCGATCTCTTTTCGCTTTTACCTTTTCGTCAATATCGCATTGAATTTTGATTCCGTGTTTGGAATTACATTGTGACAACGCAACGTATAACTGCCAGTGAGTGAATATCGTTTCTTTCTCTCTACACAAACTGTGTCTGACAATAGCATTCACACAGATGAGAGATGATTGGACGGTGTGCGTGGTTGTAAATGTTTTAGATGTGCGCAGGACTTCTCCAAATCTCTTTGCATAAAGTCTTGTCTCGCGGGGCTTGAAATTTTCTCTCACGGGATTTCACTTTCACCAAACAACAAATCTTTTAATTTTCGCGGATACGCCTCTTCATTGGGAAGAAACGCTACTCTACCCCGATGGCAAAATGCATTAGACGATCTACAAGTCTCCGACTTAAAGTTTAAAGCCAAACAATATATTCAATCTTGTTTCGCTGTTCCATTATTTCACTGAGTAATAATTTCCATTTGTTTGCACTAATGCGATGTTTACTATCATTGTTTTTGAGACTTTCGAATTTTCTTACTTCCATTATCTCTAACCTGCTCCGCATGTGTATCTCTCCAACATTTTTGAATTCTTTACGACGTTCTGCTTTCTCATCTACTCTTTGTCTTTTATATCCGGCCCCGGGCCTGGTTAAATCTCTTGGCACAAAGTCTCGTCTCACCGGACGTGAAAGTATCTCTCTGAAAAAAAGATCATGTCTTGTCACAGGATAAAAAGTCTTGTCTCCCAAGATTTTTTTATTATAATAGAGAGATGTATATAATATACACTGTATATCTATCTATCTATCTATCTATCTATCTATCTATCTATCTATCTATCTATCTATCTATCTATCTATCTGTCTAATCCTGCCAACTACGATATCTATGTAATCTTATGATCCTGCCGACTACACTAAAATTAATATCAATCTGTTTGTCTGTTTAATCCTGTCAACTACGCTATCTATCTCTGTCTCTCTCTTTTAGAATAAAACAACAGATATTTATCCATCCTTGGCGTGTTTCCATCAATCACTTTTCCAAAGACCATCCAAAATAACACAAAATAAACAATTGTTCCTTCTGTCCTCCACTGAGTGTTGTCCGCTGTCTCCTGACTCCGACTCGTTGATGTGATTTTTGCAAATAACAAAATGCGTAAAAGTGAAGGTGTCTCAATACCTTCTGAGCCCTCAGTGTATAATGTAGTATAGTATAGTTCATATGTGTGTTGCCAACATCCACCTCAATAAAAGGATGTGTTTTTTTCATCTTTGTATCCATCTGGTTATTATGTCTCTGTCATTCCAACAGATGGCGCATCACAAACATTTGTAGTGATGTAGTCATTCTAACAGGTGGCACATCACAACCATTACATTGCTTTTATGAATCCCATAACAAATGCCATATAACAGATGTATGCACTACATTTGTCATTCCAAGAGATGGTACCACACAAACTAATGTGTTTTATTAAAACAAATGTTTGTGATGTGCCATCTTTTGGAATGGCATATGCAATGCAATTTTGCACTACATGCATTACAAAATACAGTCCAATAGATGGTGCACTGCAAACGTTAAACACTGGGGTCTACATTGATTATTTTGTTTTCAGCCCATTTCAGATGGGCAGCACAGCTAGTAATAAAGAAGTTAATACTTTAATATGTGTAATTTATTGTGAAAAAGGGCATTGTACACTATAATAAATTCTCTCAGATGGTCGCAAAATTCATCTACATGTAAAGTGCTTCACAGATGGCACTAGTATGGAAAACAATCCAACAATCTGATAGGATCGCCACTTGGTGTTAAGCAGCGCTGTTAACGAGGTAATGAAAGGAGCCTGAGAAGATTATCCAACGGTAGCCGCAGATGTTCATCTTTGAATTATGTTAATTGTTGCTATTAACAGCATGAAATGTATGCGAACAACTGTTCACTTAGCAGCATTTCCATGATGTTTTTATTTACTGCCTATCTTGTGTGTGATTATTGTTTGAGATTTTAGGTTTAATTTTGTCACAATAAGGCACATACAATGTGAATTTCCAAAGTGACATTTTGCAACATCTTGAGTTTTGAATGTCCCTAAAGTCCAATTCTCTACCACACTACTGGGTGTTGATCTTCATTGACCATGTTGTGCTGGGCTCTTGGTCGTGCAGATTCACTCTTTGCGATATCCGTGAATTCAGACCATATCTGACAGTGTGTGAGGTGCAACTCCTGGTCCAGGCTTTGGCCTTGGCACTCTCAGCTGGCAGGAGTTCTGGCATTTGCTGTACATTGGATTACTGGAGAGACACTAAAGGTAGTACAGTAATCCCTCGCTATATCGCTCTTCGACTTTCGCGGCTCCACTCTATCGCGGATTTTATATGTAAGCATATCTAAATATATAACGCGGATTTTTCGCTGCTTCGCGGGTTTCTGCGGACAATGGGTCTTTTTACTTCTGGTACATGCTTCCTCAGTTGGTTTGCCCAGTTGATTTCATACAAGAGATGCTATTGGCGGATGGCTGAGAAGCTACCCAATCAGAGCACGCAGTTAAGTTCCTGTGTGCTGCTGATTGGCTCAGCGACGGAGTGCTGCATTAACAAGGAAGTCTCATCTCACTCATTCAGCATTAACGTGCTCCTGCTACTGCTTCAGGGGCCGTGTCCAAGCGCCAACAGAAGATGCAAATGATTGCAGAAAAGGTAAAAGTTTTGGATAAGTTGAAGGAAGGGAACAGCTACACCGCTGCAGGACACCATTACGGCATCAATGAGTCCACGATTCTTTTTATTTAAAAAGGAGGAAAAGCATATAAGATCTACAGCCGCAGTGTCCTTTAACCAGGGCGCAAAATGAGTTGTAAGTGGACGTGATAAGGCAGTAGTCTGGATGGAATCTGCTTTAGGGTTTTGGATTGAAGAGTGATGGAAGAAGAACAACGGCGGTGCTAAGCAGTCGCCTGAAGAGGCTCCTTTAGAAGAGCTGTAACGCTATCCTTTGTTGTGCAGTAAAATTAAACTCATCGTTATCGGACAAGTCGTCGTATCATTGTTGGTGAGTAACCATAATTAATTATCTACGTACAGTACTTATTACATGTACATAGTTTAGTGTCACTGTACACACATTTTACTGTATGCAATTTTTCTTGCATTGTACGTATTTATTGCTGGTGGCCTGTCTGTCGTAATGGCTGTAACATATGTGATATCGGAGACGCTCGATATCTTTAAAATAATATTTAGGTTTTACTGTATGTAAACTGTGTTTACATACATAATTTCAACGAATCTTACCTAATATCTAAGAGAATACAAAGGGTTTATGCTGTATAATTGTGCGTGAAATGTTTATAATAGTGTGGGAGAGTTTATAAGGGCTTAAAATATATAAAAATAACCACATGAACATATGGTTTCTACTTCGCGGATTTTCACCTTTCACGGGGGGTTCTGGAACGCAACCCCCGCGATGGAGGAGGGATTACTGTAACACCAAATATTGATTTGATTTAGATTTTTCTTTTGTTCGCTCACTTTGCATTTTGTAAATTGATAACAATAAACAATCATTATTTATATTTCTGAAAGCATTCTTTGTTTACAGCATTTTTTCATACCTGCCTAAAACATTTGCACGGTACTGTGTATACAGTGGGTATGGAAAGTATTCAGACCCCCTTCAATTTTTCACTTTTTCATATTGCAGCCATTTGTTAAAATCATTTAAATTAATTTTTTCCCTCATTAATGTACACACAGCACCCCATATTGACAGACAAAAAAAAGAATTTTTGAAATTGTTGCAGATTTATTAAAAAAGAAAAACTGAAATATCACATGGTCCTAAGTATTCTGACCCTTTGCTCAGTATTTAGTAGAAGCACCCTTTTGAGCTAATACAGCCATGAGACTTCTTGGGAAAGATGCAACAAGTTTTTCACTCCTGGATTTGGGGATCCTCTGCCATTCCTCCTTGCAGATCCTCTCCAGTTCTGTCAGGTTGGATGGTAAACGTTGGTGGACAGCCATTTTTAGGTCTCTCCAGAGATGCTCAATTGGGTTTAAGTCAGGGCTCTGGCTGGGCCATTCAAGAATAGTCACAGAGTTGTTGTGAAGCCACTCCTTCGTTATTTTAGCTGTGTGCTTAGGGTCATTGTCTTGTTGGAAGGTAAACCTTCGGCCCAGTCTGAGGTCCTTAGCACTCTGGAGAAGGTTTTTATCCAGGATATCCCTGTACTTGGCCGCATTCATCTTTCCCTCGATTGCAACCAGTCGTCCTGTCCCTGCAGCTGAAAAACACCCCCACAGCATGATGCTGCCACCGCCATGCTTCACTGTGGGGACTGTATTGGACAAGTGATGAGCAGTGCCAGGTTGTCTCCACACAGCCCGCATGGAGTTTGCTAAAAGACACCTGAAGGACTCTGAGATGGTGAGAAATAAGATTCTCTGGTCTGATGAGACCAAGATAGAACTTTTTGGCCTTAATTCTAACAAGACAATGACCCTAAGCACACAGCTAAAATAACGAAGGAGTGGCTTCACAACAACTCTGTGACTGTTCTTGAATGGCCCAGCCAGAGCCCTGACTTAAACCCAATTGAGCATCTCTGGAGAGACCTAAAAATGGCTGTCCACCAACGTTTACCATCCAACCTGACAGAACTGGAGAGGATCTGCAAGGAGGAATGGCAGAGGATCCCCAAATCCAGGTGTGAAAAACTTGTTGCATCTTTCCCAAGAAGACTCCTGGCTGTATTAGCTCAAAAGGGTGCTTCTACTAAATACTGAGCAAAGGGTCTGAATACTTAGGACCATGTGATATTTCAGTTTTTCTTTTTTAATAAATCTGCAACAATTTCAAAAATTCTTTTTTTTGTCTGTCAATATGGGGTGCTGTGTGTACATTAATGAGGGAAAAAATTAATTTAAATGATTTTAGCAAATGGCTGCAATATGACAAAGAGTGAAAAATTGAAGGGGGTCTGAATACTTTCCATACCCACTGTATATAATATATATAGCGCTTTTCTCACTACTCAAAGCGCTCTCCACACTGCCACTGCGCCACCTGTGAGGTAATAACAATACAATACACAGAACAGAACACAAGTAATCCTCAATAAAAAATATGTAAAAATATTACAAGTTTGGAAAGTGTCTTCCATAGGGCGGCTTCTCTGAGCTAAAAAGGAGAAAAGCGATGAAATGTTTAGTGTTGGCGCCCCCTTCTTGTCGTGGCAGGTTACAGCATACCTAGTAAGTGATCCTCAGACACCCATGTGCGACACAGCAGGCGCCTTTACTTCTCATCATCCATCTCCTACTCGCACTTCCTCTTTTGTTGCATCACCAAAGCTAAAAACTGACCAATCAGATTTCTTGGAGGGACTGGACGCACAGACATTTGTATTTTAGTAGTTTAGTCGTTTCTGAGCCAGAGAGGTGTTCAGGATTAGTGCCAAGGGGGTTAAGGGTGGGCAACCTTAACAATCGAGCCAACTAAGCTGAAGTATAAACCTGCTGCATGACCATTACACAATTCATTGATTCTCATAAAAAATTGGGTTAGGGCCACTATGGCCATCTTGGACTGATTTTTTACAGACCCCTGCCCAAAGACAACAACTGCACTTGAGCCCCCTCTGCTCCTGCTTATGTTTGTTTGTTTTCTTTTAAACCGTAATGTGATTCATTTTGCAAATTGCTTGCATGTTTCTTGCACCCGCTGCACACTTCATTTAATGCATCCACACTTTACATCCCCATGTGGGCTTCGCCTCATTAATTTTTTCCTTCAAATTCTGCCTTTCGCTTAAGAGCAATATATTTAACTGAGCTAAATATTTTATCAGAGCTCCAGACCGCTTTCTAGTAATTAAAAAAAAAAAAAAACTAATTGAGTCATTCCTGTTCCAGATCATTTTGAAATTTAAATTTGGTTAAAGCAGAAGCTGAGTAGGGGTGGAAAAAGAGCGGCAGCTTGAAAGGACAGCGAAAAATATTTAGGTGGGAAAAAATGCGCAGTGAAGTGCGAAAAAAGATGCAAATGTGAACCCTGAAGAATCTGATTTAATCGGCGCCGTGGTGGCAAAGGGATTTCAGTAAGCACGCAGGCTGGAGGTGAAGTTTCCATACGTCGGTGTACCGGCAACAGTGGGCGACTCCTCTTTGTTGTAAATCCTCACTGTGATGGGTCATGTCCAGTAGGCCAGTTGTAGATTTGCTGATTCCTATCATGTGACTCTGGTCAGGTGGTCCTCTGTTTGGATCTCGCTTAGTTAAGATGTGCGTGTTCTCGAGGTGAATTTGATATTTTTGGTGTAAGACCCAAATCCTTTAAGGCACGGGTGTCGAACTCCAGGCATGGAGGGCCGCAGTGGCTGCAGGTTTTCATTCTAACAGTTGACCAGTTTTCACTGCTAATTATCTCCTTTTCCCTTCATTTTAATAGCCCTGTTTTTAAGGATTCAGTCCTCTCAATTGATTCTTCATTAAATGACAGCCAAAAAGAAATGAGACGTGAAACGAGCCAACAGATGACCAGCTAAATTGGGGCTTCAAACTCCAACCAATTTTACTCCAACCAGTTCCTTAATGAGAAGCCAATTCTGGCTGTTAATTAAACCCATTACTTTGGCTTGCTGCTGCTCTCTTTCTGCTACAGCAGACATGTTGATTTTCTGTTTTTGATTACTGACCTGAGATATCAACCTTACCAAGACCATCACCTTTCTTTATGTTCAGATAATGTGCTTAGCTGGTCACCTGTTTGTTAAGGAAAAAAGAAGAACTAAAGGGTCTGAGCCGAGTTAATTAAAACTAAGGCAAAAGTTAATTAGCAGCAAAACAGGTCACTAATTAAGAAGGTGGTTAGAATGAAAACCTGCAACCATTGTGGCCCTCCAGGACCGGAGTTCGACACCCCTGCTTTAAGGTCATGTCTATGGTAAATTCATTTCAAATTTTGCTTGGTTTAAATCTGAATGAAACAGAGAAAATAGAATTTTTAGTTTTATCCTCTTTGAGCTAAATACTAATGGAATATTCTTAATGTCTTTACTCTGTGTAACGATGGAATAACCCTCAGATTATAGTTAGACCACCAGAAATAAACATAAAACCCTGTAGCAGTGCTACCGTGGGAAGAACTCCATTTCCCAGCAGCCCAATGGGGATTACCTGCATAGCATGACTAGAACAGAAGTAGGGGCTGCTGGTGATGAAAGAGGCCAGCGTAAAAGTTTGAAAAGGGGGGCCAGATGGAGCAACTGGAGATCGGTGTTTTTGTGTATCATGTCCAACGTGTCGTCTCAGAAGTCGGTAGTGCCCCAGGATCGTTTCCCATTCGGATGAACAGACTGTCTTGTGTGTCATCAACTGGTGGATTCATTGTCGTGTGTCATTAGAGGGAGCGCTCCTGCAAATCTAACCCCTTGCTGCTCAGGACCACCAGTAGGACTGTTTTACTCATTTTCTACGAAAGCTATTCTCGGGATTCTCCTCTTCACACCAAACCATGGCCATATTGGACTGTATAAGGACATTGTCGTGAGTGTTTATTGTTGTGGTTCATTGTTATGTTTCAACTGGAGAATGGGGAGGTTTGTCTGATTGTTGTTGTTGTTGTTGTGTATTGGATTTGCCATTTAATATACAGTTAGGTCCATAAATATTTGGACAGACAACTTTTTTCTCATTTTGGTTCTGTACTTTACCACAATGAATTGTAAATGAAACAACTCCGATGCAGTTGAAGTGCAGACTTTCAGCTTTAATTCCGTGGGGTGAACAAAACGGTTGCATAAAAATGTGAGGCAACTAAAGCATTTTCTTAACACAATCCCTTCATTTCAGGGGTTCAAAAGTAATTGGACAATTGACCCAAAGGCTATTTCATGAGCAGGTGTGGACAAGTCCGTCATTACGTCATTATCAGTGAAGCAGATAAAAGGCCTGGAGTTGATTTGAGGTGTGGTACTTGCATGTGGAAGATTTTGCTGTGAACAGACAACATGCGGTCAAAGGAGCTCTCCATGCAGGTGAAAGAAGCCATCCTTAAGCTGCGAAAACACAAAAAACCCATCCGAGAAATTGCTCCAATATTACGAGTGGCAAAATCTACAGTTTGGTACATCCTGAGAAAGAAAGCAAGCACTGGTGAACTCAGCAACGCAAAAAGACCTGGACGTCCACGGAAGACAACAGTGGTGGATGATCACAGAATCATTTCCATGGTGAAGAGAAACCCCTTCACAACAGCCAACCAAGTGAACAACACTCTCCAGGGGGTAGGCGGGCGTATCGATATCCAAGTCTACCATAAAGAGAAGACTGCATGAAAGTAAATCCAGAGGGTGCACTGCAAGGTGCAAGCCACTCATAATCCTCAAGAATAGAAAGGCTAGATTGGATTTTGCTAAAGAACATCTAAAAAAGCCAGCACAGTTCTGGAAAAACATTCTTTGGACAGATGAAACCAAGATCAACCTCTACCAGAATGATGGCAAGAAAAAAGTATGGAGAAGGCGTGGAACAGCTCATTATCCAAAGCATAGCACATCATCTGTAAAACACGGTGGAGGGAGGCAGTGTGATGGCTTGGGCGTGCATGGCTGCCAGTGGCACTGGGACACTCGTGTTTATTGATGATGTGACACAGGACAGAAGCAGCCGCGGCGTTTCATGATACAGATGAACAATGACCCAAAACATACAGCCAAAGCAACCCAGGAGTTTATTGAAGCAAAACATTTGATTTCCAGTTATTTAATTTGTCTAATTACTTTTGAGCCCCAGAAATGAAGGGATTGTGTTCATAAAATGCTTTAGTTGCCTCACATTTTTATGCAATCGTTTTGTTCACCCCACTGAATTAAAGCTGAAAGTCTGTAATGATGGAACAACGAACAATCATTCACGTTCAGCTTTAAACTCGGCTTCTGCCAACATAAAGGAAGGACTTTATTCTCAAAGGAGTAACTGATTAACAAAAATGGGGTTATACCTTAACCTTCTTGGTGTTGACCCCCGGCTTGGAATTCTATGTAAGTGCGGTTATGCCCGAGTCAGGCTGGAGGTGACATGTAATGATCTGCTTTACAGCGTTAGGCCTGAGTATTCTGCTGCCGGTCTCATGGATGAAATAACATCATGCTGAAAAAAATCAAAAATATTTCTATGCCCTCCGAGACTCCAAGGTAACTCATTAATATTCATGTCTGTCTGTCTGTGTGTTTATTCGTCAATAACTTAAAATATACACTATATGGCAGTCCAGGGAGAGGGGTTGTAATGAGAGGAGCACAACTGAAAACCAACACTGACGCAGAGACTACAATTCCCACAAGGCATCAGGAGAGTCTCAGGAATGATGGGAAGACACCATCATCAGTGCGTACAGAGTGGGCTCTCCTCTGAGACCACAGGCGCAGTGTTTTGTTCTCGACTAATATGGATAACAACTTCACGGCCTTGCTGGATTGTTTCCATCACTTTGTGTGTTTTCTTTATCCATGTTTGGATTTCCAGATTTAGAATTTTTCCTCTATTTATGCCCAGGTAACACCTGGTACCGGTTAATCCGTACATGTAAAAATTGGCAAATTGCATACTATGCAAATATGCATGCATACATTAATTTTATAGAAACAAAATTCAAATGTACCAATAAAATGACAGCAATAATAAAATGGCAGTGAAGGTTTATGTGCTTTAAATCACAAAATACAAATATTTTATGTGAAACTAAAGCATAGGTGTGTACACTTTGTCGACCTTATGCTTAAAACATTCTACATTTTTTATGGTCATTGATCACTCAGTATCATCATTATTATGAATTCTATTCTTCTTCAGATCTTTTATGAATAATAAAAAAGAGTATCCCCGACCCCTACTGGACACCACTTTTAACAGCACCCAATTCCGAAAACGTTCCCGTCACCATAACCCTTTGCTTCTTTTGTTTTTTGAGTCCATTTTGTACCCAACCTTCCGACCACATCTTGAATTCCATCTTCTTTTGGTTTGATTGCCATCCTCTCTTATCAAAATCCTTCTAATAAATAATATCACAGGGCCCTCTTTTGTCTTCTGCTTTTATTTTTTTTGCTTCCTGATACAATTCCTACATATTTGTGAAACTCGACCTTCCTCATCCGATCCCATTGCAGACTGTCAGCTGGCACTCCCGTTCTTGACGTGTGTATTGCAAACACTCGACGTGGGGTCTCTCAGACTTGCACTGAAATGACAAAAACAAAACAGTTCTAAAGGAGGGCAACAAGGGATCGGGACCTCATCTGTATTAAGGACTGATATGCAGGTGACCTGGACCTCAGTAAATGGAGCTTTCTTGAGTCCCAAGTCCTCCTAAATGACACAGAGCATCCATGACAGAAAAGTGAAGGGTTTGCTGTCAACACGATGAGGAGGATTCCGAAAGATGGGGCTTGTGGTTGTGCCAAGCTGGAGATGCGCCAGGCTGTTTCTCAACTTTGCGGTCTGTTTTGAGAGCTTAACTAGTCTAATGGACTTAAAGGGATACCTCTGATTTTTGTGTAATTTTGGAGAAGCACAGCTAAGTTAGTCTGTTATCTGACATTGTGGTTTATGAGTGGCTGTGAGTTGACCACAGAGGGGGAGATTCATAGAAACTAGAGGAGCACTGGTTATGAGTTCTCATCTGTAGAAATAAAATTGGAAGTTGTCTGTTATATTGCTCGCTTATCACGCAAAAATATCTGACCCCATTTTCACTAAACTTTGCGCGTGCCCTCCCGTTAGCCTGTGTGGAAGCCGGAGAACGTGCAATTCCCCCAAACCCGGACACAGTTTATTCCTTTCCTTGCCTTTTCAGCACACAGTCCACAAATCACCAACAAATACGGCTCAGCCACTTCTCTCTCTTTTCTTCTTCTCTCTCTTCTCTGCTTCCTCCACTCCACGCAAGCTTTGTCCTCCACCTCCTGACTCCGACTCCTCAAACGGAGTGAGGCGGCCTCCTTTAAAATGCACCCAGATCCTCTTCTGGCAGCACTTCTGGGTGTGGTGGAAATTGGAACACTTTGGACGAGAACTGGCCATTCAGCCCAACAAAGCTCGCCAGTCCTGTCCACTTATTTCGTTCAAAATAACATAAACAAGTCGAGTTTTGAAAGTCCCTAAAGTCTTACTGTCTACCACACTACTTGGTCGCTTATTCCAAGTGTCTATCGTTCTTTGTGTAAAGAAAAACTTTCTAATGTTTGTGCGAAATTTACCCTTCACAAGTTTCCAACTGTGTCCCCGTGTTCTTGATGAACTCATTTTAAAGTCACCGTCTCGATCCACTGGACTAATCCCCTTCATCATTTTAAACACTTCAGTTAGGTCACCTCTTAATCTTCTTTTGCTTAAACTGTAAAGGCTCAGCTCTTTTAATCTTTACTCATAACTCCTCCCCTGTAGCTCTGGAATCAGCCTAGTTGCTCTTCTGTGGACCTTTTCTAGAACTGCTATGTCCTTTTTGTAGCATGGAGACCAAAACTGCACCCAGGACTCCAGATGAGACCTTACCAGTGTGTTATAAAGGTTGAGTAGAACCTTCTGTGACTTGTACTCCACACATCAAGGCGCTATATAACCTGACATTCTGTTAGCCTTCTTAATGGCATCTGAACACTGTCTGGAAGTTGATAGCGTAGAGTCCACTATGACTCCTAAATCTTTCTCATAAGGTGGACTCTTGATTTTCTGACCGCCCATTGTGTATTCAGACCACACATTTTTACTTCCTATGTGTAATTCTTTACATTTACTGACATTAAATTTAATCTGCCCAAGCCTATCCGCTATCCAAGTCCTTCTGTGATGATATAACAGATTCCAAATTATCTGCTAATCCACCTATCTTGGTATCATCTGCAAACTTAACCAGCTTGTTATTTATATTCCTATCTAAATCATTTATATATATATATATATATATATATATATTATTGAAAATAGCAGCGGCCCCTACACTGCCTCCTGCTGGTCACCACTCTTAACATCGGCCAATTCTAATGAGGTTCCTTGCACCATCACCCTCTGCTACCTGTGTCTGAGCCAATTCTGCACTCATCTACACTCCACCCCCTGAACTGCCATTTCTTTTAGTTTGATGCCCTCCCTCTCATGTGGCACCTTATCAAATGCTTTCTGAAAGTCCACATCGATAATATCATGAGCTCCACTTTGCTCGTGTCCTTTTGTTGCCTCATCATAGAATTCCAGCATGTCAGTAAAACACGACCTCCTTCTTCTGACCCCATGCTGACTGTTCCTCATAACTCCTGTCCTTGCCAGGTGTTGCTCAATCTTATGCTGCAGTTCAGGGCTCTGGAACTGTCCAGGCACCCCCTGGCAGTGCCCATGGGCCCCAGCAGGGTTGAGCTGCCAAGCTCCCAGACTGTGGACCCCTTGGAATCCAAGGGGGGTTGCCCTCTTGTTTTTACAGAGGAGGTTTTACTGTGGACATGACCTCTTCCCCTGGTTCCTTCCATCAAGACCCCCGGCCATCCACCACACCTGTCTTAAAATAAAGAATGTATGTCATATTAGGGGACAGGGGTGTGACAGTCCGGGTTGGCTGCAGTTGCCTTACTTTTTGAACCCATGACACAGGATGAGCAGGCCATGGAGGACACACAAGATGGCAAGTGGTCGGTGCTGAAATGCTTAGGTGCTTTTATTAGTCAGGAGTTAAAAATTCAATGAGCAAACCAGTGCAGCGCAGTCCTTTAATTAATAAATAAATAATCCATTAAAAAGAGTGATGATGGTGGACGTTAAAAGCAGAAATAAACAAATAAATCCAAAACAAGGTTAAAAGCCACGTTAAAACGCTGTCGGGACCTTCTCTTTAAAATCATTACAAGCTTCGGCGCCTCCTTAATTGTCCCTGCTGCTTTCACCTCTTCAGGTCTTCTTAGCCTACTGGGAGACCCACCAATTAGCACAATCCTGTCTCCCAAGGGCTTCCACCCTAATCGTCACAAGCGGGTCACCACTGGGGTGCCCAGAACCCAACTTGGGTCTCTTGCTGCCATCCCTCACCATCTGCAAGAATCCCCCAACCCCGAGTCCTGCTCTGACTCCCACCATTGCCATTTATCACATGACCTCCAATAGCAGCCCCCCTCACCCACTTCCTCATCACTCAGCAGGAGCGATATCACTCGCTCTCTTTGGGACCCCTCCCCAACCACTTGCCTCCATGTTCTTGCTCCTGCTTCTCCTTATGCCGACTCTCTATATACTTTTCTTCCTCTTTAACTTCTTGTCTTTTCCCTTTCATATTTGTTTCTCGTTCCTCTTATCTCTTGACCTTCTCTTTCGCTCTCACGCTCAGGCTCTCTGTTGGCGAAGTATCCTAATTATGACCCACCGGGAGGAAATTGAACACCCCCTAACCCGGAGCCCAAGCTGCACCATTTTTTTCATTTAAAACTTGCACCACCAAGAACGTCTCACACTACGGAAGGTTATAATAATGGCAACTGAAAACCAGCGCTGATGCAGGGACAACAATTCCCATCAGGCAGCAGGAGTGCACTGCAGTTGATGGAGGAGATCACAGGCACGTATAGCATGTTCTTTCTAAACTAATCCAAGTAGCAGCTTGTCTCGCTGGATTAAACCTTTAGTTTGAGAGTACATTGTCTTTCGTTTCTTCGTGGGTTGCGTTTTTAACCATATTGAATTTCCAAATTAATATTTCACCCTGCTTATTTTCGTCGGGTACTTTGGCTGGTTAATCAATATAAATGCAATCTTTGCTATTTGTACGTCTGTCTGTTTGTTCACCAATCATGTGCATTTTCACGAAAGTTTGTATATGCGTTGCTATCAGTTCAACTTATAATATATGCTATGTGATGTGTCAGGGAGAGAGATTGTAATGGGAAAGGGACAACCCAAAACCAGCAACAATGTGGGGACTACAGCTCCCATCAGGCTGCAGGAGTGTCCCTGGAATGATAGGAAGATGCAGTCATCCGTGTGTACAAAGTGGGCTCTCCTCTGAGACCACAGCTGCGGTGTTTTCCTCTTAGCTGATGTGGATAATAGTTTCTCAATTGTGCTGCATTATATGTTTTGTCTACCGGTGCGTCGTTTTGTCTCATCGTGCTTTGAGTTTAGCAATGTTGAATTTCTGAGTCAGTTTTTCCCTCATTTATTTTTTACCTGGGCAATGCCTGGTACAATATTTGAAATCTGCTTTACTCACCAGCAAGTATAGGATTGTGAAGGGGGTATCCTAGCAAGAACCTCTGAATAAGACCATAGGCCATGAAGCCAAAGCCTTGACAAACTTTAAGAAGAATCTGGATGAGATGTTGGGATAGCTTTGCTACTAGCCAAACAAATGAGGTTGATGAGTTGAATGGTGTCCTCTTGTTTGTCAGATTTCTTACGTTCTTCTTGCATCCGTTTTCTAACCCAGGGTCTCTGAGGCCAGTGCCTATCCTGGCAGCACTTGGGTCATAAACAGGAACATCTAGCAGCCGTACGACATGCACTTCAGAACAGGTCATTCATCTGTAGCTAAGCATCTTCAGGCCCGGCCAGTTCTTGGATGGTGAGGCCAGCTAGGAAAAGCTGGGGTTGCTGCTGGAACTGGTGATGGTGATGCCAGCAGGGGGGTGCTTACCCAGTGGTCCGTGTGTGGATCCCAATTCCCCCAGTGCTGTTATGGGAACACTGTGCTGTAAAAAAATGGTGCCGTCCTTTGAATGAGACGTAAAACCGAGGTCCTGGCTCTCTGTGGTCACAAGATTTCTAGGCAGCCTTCATTAAAGAGTCAGGTGTTTCCCCAATGTCCAGGCTAAATTGCCTACCTCGGCCTTGTCATTCTAGCCCACCTAATCATCCCTTGTCTATATCTCTCACCCCTTCACCACCTAATAGCTAATCTGTGGTGAGCGTACTGGCGTAAAATGGCTGCCGTTGTATCATCCAGCTGGATGCTGCACATTGAAGGTGGTTGAAGTGTCTCCCCACTGACTATATAAAGTGCTTTGAGTAGCAAGAAAAGAGAAGACAGTCACACAAGGCCAGTTTTGAGGAGGAAATGTGGGAGAACATGCCATCTCCACACACACGATGACCAGTGTGGGCTTCCTTCTCTCTTCATCTCCTTGAAGTCATCCAGGTGAGTGTTGTCCAGCTCCTCTCCCGAAGCAGCGTCCATTAAGCCAAACCTGGGAGTATTTCCAGTGTCACCCCACTCCAGGTTTGGTAGCACTACCAGGTCAGGTGAAAGTTACTTAAAGTGGAGATGATCTCTCCCTGCAGCTCCCTCTGCTGGCACCCATAGAACACCGCAGGGCTTTCTAGTGGCACTACAATTCCCAGCCTGCCCGGCGTGGGATCCATGCAGGTACCGTAGGCCAGGAATAGCTACACAGGTAATGCATAAACCCAGCTCAGGTTCTTTCTTTCTTTCTTTCTTTCTTTCTTTCTTTCTTTCTTTCTTTCTTTATCTAGTGGCTTTCTTTCTTTCTTTCTTTCTTTCCCTATACAGTAGCTTTCATAATGAGTTCTTTCTTTCTTTCTTTCTTTCTTTCTTTCTTTCTTTCTTTCTTTCTTTCTTTCCCTATACAGTAGCTTTCATAATGAGTTCTTTCTTTCTTTCTTTCTTTCTTTCTTTCTTTCTTTCTTTCTTTCTTTCTTTCTCTATACAGTAGCTTTCATAATGAGTTCTTTCTTTCTTTCTTTCTTTCTTTCTTTCTTTCTTTCTTTCTTTCTTTCTTTCTTTCTTTCTTTCTTTCTTTCTTTCTTTCTTTCTCTATACAGTAGCTTTCATAATGAGTTCTTTCTTTCTTTCCCTATACAGTGCCTTAAAAAAGAGTTCTTTCTTTCTTTCTTTCTTTCTTTCTTTGCCTATATAATGGCTTTCTTTCTTTCTTTCTTTCTTTCTTTCTTTCTTTCTGGGCTTTTATGCTGCATGGCTGATGTTCGCTCTGCTCTAAATTTTTAATGCCCTTTCCTCTGCACACATTGACTAATGGAGTGACTCCTAGCAGTCTTATAAAGCACCTTGAGAAGTTGTTCACCGTTTAAAAGGTGCTATATAACATTCTTCCTAAATGACACGTCTTTATTGCGTCCAGCTGACCTCCCCATATCTGGCAGATCTCTATTGTAAGTGTTATAAAATTAAGCTGGCAAGGGCACAAAATGTTTAAAGGACCTCCTCAGCCTGCTTCATGAATGCTTCTTATTAAACCAGGGCATCGTTTCCCACAAATTTTTGATTGCACAGTTCCTGTGAAGCGTAGTGTGAAAACTTTAATCCCAAAAGGTTCTTTTGCAGACACACTTTAGAAATTAATTTCTCATTTACCCCCCCAAATTGCATCTGTGGAGCAGCGCCAGCCATTCTCCTTGGCTTCATGCACTGTGAAAGGCAACGGGAAAAGAGATTTTTTTTTTTGTTTCCCTAAGCACTGAGATGTTAGTTTGTTGGATGCGAGTCAAATTATAAATTGAAAAAAAAAACTCAAAATGTGCAGCAGCCTCCAGCCAGGACAGGGATGATTGCCCATTTCTGCTTTAATTAAGGGCAGCACAGTGGAGCAGCAGTTAGCGCTACATCCTCACAGCCTTAACGTTCTGCTAAAAACTGAAAGCAATGTCAGCCAAATAACAAACCTTTTTCATAAGTGGAAATGAAAATTCCTCTTTAATTAAACCAAAAAAAAAACTAAAACCATAGTCAAAACACAATTTGGAAACATCTTTATACCAGGAAACCAAAATGCACTTGCTAATTTCATCAGATAATCAACCAGGAGTCAATTAGACCACCCTGTTTAATTTTATAACACAAAAAAACAAAGGGTACGATGGCATCACCTAAACTGAAATCAGAATAGGCTCTCAGTACCCACCACGCAATGCCCAGCAAAGCTCTTACTAATACTGCTCTTCTTAGGCAGGTTGGGTTGGGACCTCCCTCTTCTGCAATGTCCGGGTCCAATGTGACACCACCGCATTTGAGGGCATCCGCTTTTATGAGGCTCCTCCCAGAAGGGGGCAGGGCCTTATCCTGGCACCGTGGGCGGTGCTCCTGTTGGCTTTGTAGGTTGATGACCTCAGATGTGCAGCCGAGTCTGAAGTGGCCAGTGATGAGGATCAGCATGTTCTCAAATGGAAAAGGCTGGAGTGCCCCCTCCAGGTTGGGGGGTGAGGCGCTGTCTTCAAGCAGAGAAGTTTTTAATTAACTCGGGGTTTTGTTCACAGGTCGACAGGTGGAATCGGAGCAGCGTGGCATGCACATTCCAAGAAATTCCACTGGGCATCAGTGAACCCGTAAAAAGATATTGATTTGACAGACCTGGAATAACATTCGTAAAAATCTCGTATGTCACGTAATCCCGCCATTTTCACGAGGAGGCCATGAGCGGTCAGCAGAAATGAAAGTGTTGGTAACGTCTCGTGTAAAATGCTGCTTTACAGTAGTGATGATTTTTGGTGTGTCACAACCAACCATTTCTCAAAATTAGCTCCCAACTTTGAACGCCCTTTCGACGTGTGAGGTAATGTGCAGATTCCACGTGTGGTAAATATTAACGGAAACTGCAGTCATGCAAACTGCTGGCTCTCCTCGAGTTGTTGGCGTGATTGATGGCACACACATCAAGATCATTGCCCCAAACTTGAATGAACACACACACGCACGTGAATCACAAGCGGTCCGATGGTCATGGTTAAAAAGTGTATTGTATTACAGTAGAGGTGATGGGAGAAGCAGCTTCAAGACCCCACAGAGGGGTAGCTGGCAGAAAGGAAAGAATAACCTGAAAAGGCACATCCGAAAGATATTAACTGGCGACTCTGCGCCGACCCGAGTGTGTATTTGGCCACCCCCCAACAGTTTCTCTGGAGGGTCTGATCTCCTGTGAAGGCCTCTTGTGGAGTTTAGGAAACCTTCTTGTATTAATTAAGGTCCTTTGCTGACCTCTTCTGGCTCCACTTTAGTACTGCAGGGAAAGGGACTCCCTGAGAGGTCTGGAAATCAGCCACACACTGATTTATTTTTCTTTTTTTATTAATACCAGTAGAGAACAAAGTGTAAATATTATCATATTGAAATAATTATTCCGATTTTTGGTGAGATGATGGGAATCGCAGCCTGGGGGTTGGGGGGGCCTGTGCATGATCTGCTTGCCCAGATGCTGGAGTTTGCTAATTTCTGATGCTGCTATAATACATCAGAGGAAAGTGACATTGAAAACAATCCTAACAGCCAGAAAAGTACAAGACAGCAGAGAGTTGTCGGGATGTGTCAGCTTTTGAACAAGTTGGGATTTCAGAGCATGGCCTTCGGGTGAGTTGCGGGGCCTTGGTTAGCTGTTGACTGGTTTGAAAGATGGATCATTTTTGGTTTATTTTTTAATGATCTCATTCAAATGTCAGTGTGCATATTTTTGTTAAATGTTGTCTGTAAAAGGGAGCCAAGATATCTAACAGAGTCCATCTGCAGACTTCCAGGTTGTCGCTTTGTGATGTTTCTGTGATACGCCCGGCTACGCTACGATTAAGATTAGGGCTGTGGGAGGAGTTAACTGTAACTGTGATCTGTCAAGTAAATCAGGTGACAGAAACATGCAATCCGATTGGCTGCGCTAATCTACAGCTGGACCCTTCTCAAAATATCAGTGAAGTGTCTGTTTAATAAAACGGGCACAATGGTACACAAAGTCTGTCTGGTTCAGTCACATTGTGCGTTTAAGGTTAGAGTCCGGGTTAGGGCCAACCCTTACGTCCCTCTTTCTTTGTGTGTCTTGTTGCCTTTGTTCATCGGACATTTCATTCTTGTTTTAGATGTCGGATAACATTTCTCCTGGGCACGGATAGGGCGGAAGACATTTTTTGTCTTTTTATATGTAGGACAATGTGGGCATTGCCCATTCTGTAATGCTTTATTGGCACGCCAGGCCTGCTCGGATTTAACCGGGTTGCAGATATCCAGCTTCACCTTTCCCAAAGTAAGTGGCTGAACTCTTTGTACAAGGACCTCACTGCACTTCATCTGATTTAAACAAAGCTGCTAATCGGTGTAGAACTGATATCTTTGCAGAGGCCCCTCTGCAGACTTCTTGAGCCAGAGCAAAGATCTGTAATTCAAGGAATGGACAGAATAACTCGCCTGTGAGGAGGCCCTGATTGTGTAACTGGAAGTGACTGTAATCCAACCACGGGAAGATACACCCAAGAACCGGACTGAAGTTTACAATCCGTGGGAGCTTTCCTGGTGGCCTGGCCTGGCATTCTGAGCAACCAGTGAAATAAAGTACAGGCAGTCCCCGGGTTAAGTACGAGATAGGGACTGTAGGTTTGTACTTAAATTGAATTTGTATGTAAGTCGGAACAGGTATATTATTTTAATAAATGCTATTGTTGACCGACTGTAACCAAGTGCTCTGCCAATGAATAATGGAGTTTCACCTCTCTCTGGCCTTTTTATTATTTCGACTTTATTTCCCATGGTGATGGTTTTTCTCTTCTTTACTGTAGCACCAGCACTTGCATCAGATTTGTGTTTCAGAGACATTCTTGAAGGGTGAAGACAAAAGGTTAAGATGAGCTCTTCTGTACAGCACTGTACACGCTATCACAGCAGATTAGGCACCAGTCATCATGATGTATAGGGTGGTCCAGATCTGATTATGCAATTTTCATTACACTATAACTTAATCAGTTTATTACATAGAAAAATCACCCGAAAAATCCTGGACCATCGAGAAGTGTGCGAACTGGCAACACGAAGAATCATCTTCGCACCGAACTGGAATCGTCCCCGCATCAATCAAAGTCATTCAGACAATCTGGATCTGCAGAATTAGATCTGGACCACCCTGTACTGACAAGAGACCACTTCCTGCTATGTGCGTAACAGTACAAGCAGGCTTGCCATTGAGAATGAATGGGGGCAGCGAGGGGCGCTTCATCACCAGCCCACCTCACAGTCACCTCCACTACAGTTTGCTGCATGCAGTGTCACGCCACTCCACCGCCCCCATTGAACACGCAGCCATCCGAGGCACACTACAATGCTACCCCCCCCCACCTCCCCATTCACCCTCAATGGTGACTTGCAGCGGGGGTCGGGCAGTGAAACCGCTCGCCGCTGGGAGCCACCCGACGGACACTACACTAGCAGCGAAATCGACCCCCTCCAGCCTCCATCCAGCCACCGCTTGCAGCGTCCCCGGGCCGAAGATGACGGAGCAGCAGTAACTGAGGCGCATGCGTCGCAGCTGCGGCCCCGTTCGCATGTTGTAGGTCGGGTGTCCGTAACCTGAAGACTACCTTTTAATGGTTTTAAACGAGCAGGCGTTATTGCTCTGTAGTGGGCACAGATCCTTTTGGTTTAACGTTGGAGGGTTTCTTTTCTGGTTTCTGGTTGGATGGTTTCTTGTTTTTGTTCAAGTCAAGTTTTGACTTTGCGTGCGTCTCGTACTCTGAGGGTTAAACAGGAGCGCTAGGATGAGAGGTGCGTACGTCGGGTGCTTTTGTGATTAAAGTTACGCATGAAGATTGTTTAAAAGTTTATAATATACTTTGAATTATATTTGGATGTTTTTATGGGTTTTGGTATTTGTTACTGTGTATTTATTTTGTTTTATTTTTGTTTCAAATTTTAATGAAGTGTAGCGTATGGTCACATTTTTAACGTGTTTTGTTTTTGTCCCTTTTTCCGTCAGACTGAATAGGTTACACGAAATGTTTGAATTTATTTTTTTATTCATGATACACGTATGTGAGTGGAATGAATTGTGTTTTTAAATGTGCCTGTTGTCCTTTATTTCACGATACGTTTGTTAATGAACGTGTCTTGTTTCTACTTTATTTGAATATTTTGAAAGTGCGTCTCTCGCGCTCCGACTGTTAAACCTTAGCGCTGCAATAACAGAGTGACTGAATAGGCTACGAGAAATGGCAAAAATCATTTTTTGTTAACTAAGTGCATTCTTTAAAAAATTCTCGACAGAATTCTGTGGCACGGAGACATTTCTCGAGTCTTTTGTCTATTGAAGAAATTCAGAGTGGTCTTTTTTTGACCAACACTTCAAACTTTGTGGACGGGTATTCAGCATCACCATCCAGACATGGACAGCGGCTCGGCTGTGAAAGATTCCAGGACTCCCAGTTGAAATTGCAAACATAATCTCTGCACTGGGGATTCTACCAACAACTACTTTATGTGGTTCAGTGTTTTTTGCCCATTTGTTTTGATATAAATATTATAGAACTACATGGTTTATTTATTTATGAAGTGTTGCTCCACATTTTATCAGAGGTTGTCTCGAGACTAATATTTAAGACTCAAATGTTTGAGTAAAATCGGTCTCCTCATTCATAGAAAATTCCAAGACAAAATGGTCAATAAAACTGATGGATACTGTGTGGCCTGGCCAGGGGTGGACTTGAGATTCCCGGCCTGAATAAGCTTCTCATTCCGGCCCTGTCCGTTACATAAGAAATGTGACAAATGAGAGGAGACCATTCAGTCCACTTGCCTCTTGTTGGTTTAGCTAATAGCTAAGCTGTCCCAAT
This sequence comes from Erpetoichthys calabaricus, assembly GCF_900747795.2. Classification (NCBI taxonomy): domain Eukaryota; kingdom Metazoa; phylum Chordata; class Cladistia; order Polypteriformes; family Polypteridae; genus Erpetoichthys; species Erpetoichthys calabaricus. Next base: position 3,947,574 of record NC_041408.2, on the reverse strand, counting down.
ATCTCATCCAGATTCTTCTTTAAGGCTGTTCTGGCTTCACCTCCATGTCTCGATTTATTTGTTCCAGACTCCCACCAACTCTTTGTGTAAAGAACTTCTTCCTGGTCTCGGTCCTAAATGCACTTCCCCTTAATTTCCACTAATGTCCTTGAGTATGTGATTCACCCTTAAGCTGAAGGAATGCTGCTGGATCTACTTAATTAACGCCTTTTGAGGATTTTGAAGACCTGGATAGAGGTCCACACACAGTCTCCTCTGCTTGAGACTAAACAGATTTAATTGTCCGAGTCTGTCACAGTAGCACATGCCCATAAGTCCCATGATGCACCTGGTTGCTCTTCTCTGAACAGCTTTGAGTGCTGCTGTCGTGACCAGAACTTGCACTAGTGAGACCACATCTGATTATATAGTTTGAGCATAACTTCCTTGAGTTAAATTCAACTCTTTTTATGATATCAGCTAACATTTGTAATTGCTTCTGTACGTTGCTTAGTCGATGAAAATGTTTCAACATTAATCCCTCAATCCCTTACAGAGGTCTCTTCCTGTAGGTCGGTGTCTCCCACCTTGCTAACTGATGTTCGTTTTGTCCACGTGTAGCACTTTGCACTTTTCTACGTTAAACTGCATTTTCCAGGTGTTGCCCGGTTTCTGAAGCTTGTCCAGGTCTTTCTTCTTGAACACTTATTTCAATGTCCAGTCAATTCAGTTTGCCACAGGTGGACTCCAGTCAAGTTCTAGAAACATCTCAAGAAAAGTTAAAGCATATGGGAGCAACCTGAGCAAAGGGGCTGAGTACTTCCAGGAATGACAGATTTTTGTTTTTGATTTTTAATAACTTTGCACACCTTTCTGAAAACACGTTTTCACTTTGTCACTATGGGGTAACCCATGTAGATTGTTGGGCAAAAATGGAAAATGAATCCATTTAAGATTAAGTATGCAACACAAAGTGAAGGGGTCTGAAGACTTTCTGAATCGACAGTATAGCACAGACTTCTGTCGTCCATGAACCACAGTGAACTCTAATTTTGAGACACCAGATACCGTAACCATGGACGTAAGGGGAGAGCTTGATAAGACCCCTTCTCCCGGGTTTTAGATCAGCGTAACCCCAGCCTTGATCGGACATCAAGCAAATCCGTCACCAACTCTTCCTTTTATTTACATGGCCACCAAACAGGTAAGTATGGTACATAATGGCCATCTGACCGACTTCTCTGACACCTCTTTTATTACCGATTTTATTTATTTATTTTAATTTCTACTAATTTTCTTCACAGATTATCAGTTCTGTGCAGACCCTGGTTTGGTTGAGCATGGAAACAGAACGCTGGGCTCAGGACTCTTCTTTGAAAATGCCGTCGTCCGGTTCAGCTGCCTGGAAGGATACAAGTTGAAAGGCCCTTCAAAGTTCGTCTGCATTCGGCTCCAGAATGGCTCCATGGGTTGGAAGCCTAACCTTCAAACGGCGTGTGTGGCCGACGGTGAGCCAACAGCATTCAAACATCTAAATCTCCACCCATTCTTTTGTCATATTTTATTAATTCTGTAAATTTCGTTACAGTAAGTACAAAATTAATCAGTCAAAGGTACAAATAGTCCAGCATTCCAAAGATTTATGTTTCATATTTATGTTGTAAAGAATCACATGTAGAAATTATAATGTGAAGTCTGAATACACAATGGAGGGGTCTGAAAATCGAAAGTCCACCTTATGGAAGGATTTAGGGCAGCGTTTCTCAACCTTTAAGTATTTGCAACCCGAGTTTTCATAACAGTTTTGTTAATCGTGCCCCCTTAACGTTTTTTTTGAAAGGAGCCCACTAATACCAATTTGTTCTTTTTTAATTAATGATATATCATAGATGCATATTTTATTATACCTACTTTTATCGACATTTATCTAACTCTATATTTATTTTTCTAGTATCAGAATGTAGTTTTAAGTTAATTTGTTTTGGTTTCAATAGATGGATTTTTCATATTTTCGATTCTTGCTTTCTTTTTTTCACATCTTTGCGCCCCCCTTTTTGTTACTTCGTGCCCCCCTAGGGGGGCCCACCCCACAGTTTGAGAACCACCGATTTAGGAGTCACAGTGGACTCAACATTATCAACTACCAGACAGCGTGCAGAAGCTATTAAGATGTTAGGTTTGAATACACAATGGGAGGTCAGAAAATCGAGATTCCACCTTATGAGAAAGATTTAGGAGTCGTAGTGGACCCTAAGCTATCGACTTCCAGATAGTGTTCAGATGCCATTAAGAAGGCTAACAGAATGTCAGGTTATATAGTGCCTTGATGTGTGCAGTACAAGTCCATGGAGGTTCTGCTGAAGCTTTCTAACGCACTGGTGAGGCCTCATCTGGAGTCCTGGGTGCAATTTGGGTCTCCAAAAAGGACTTAGTAGCACTAGAAAAGGTCCAGAGAAGAGCAACAAGGCTGATTCCAGGACTACAGGGAATGAGTTATGAGGAAAGAATAAAAGAGCTGAGCGTTTTCAGAAGATGAAGAGGAGACCTCATTGGAATGTTTACAATTATGAAGGGAATCGGTCCAACAGATCTTTAAAATGAGTTTATTGAGAACACAGGGACACAATTTGAAACTTCATCCATCCATCCATTGTCCAACCTGCTGAATCCGAACACAGGGTCACGGGGGTCTGCTGGAGCCAACCCCAGCCAACACAGGGCACAAGGCAGGAACCAATCCCGGGCAGGGTGCCAACCCACCGCAGAATTTGAAACTTGTTCAGGGTAAATTTCATACAAACTTTGGGGAGTTTTTCTTCACGCAGAGAACCACGGAAACATAGAATGAGTGACCAAGCAGTGTGGTGGACAGGAAAACTTTAGAAACCTTCAAAACTCAACTTGATGTTATGCTGGAATAATTAAGTGGAGAGGACTGGCGAGCTTGGTTGAGCTACATGGCCTGATCTCGTCCAGATTGTCCTAAACTTCTAATATCAGTTAACCTAGATCTACTACTAATTCAATTATGTGTGCCCATCAAATTGAGAAAGTAGTAATGAGTGAACAGGCCAGTTTCAATTTGCATGCCACTTTGTGATCCCGACACTAATAATTAATTTCCCAAATGTGAAACGCCAAACTCAATAGAGTATATGTGAGGTTTAAATATTGTTTTTGGGAATACAAAACAAGGATTACTGCTTCCGCCCTAAAGTCTTGTTCTATTGATGCCTCCCACCGTGGCAGAGAGCGACCATTTTTTGTTTTTTAAATATGACAGGTTGCATATTTTCCACCCCAATAAACACCATTTTGCACAGCACAATCTTGCCACACAGAAGACCATCCAACCCAGGCCCCTCTGTTGCCACTTAGCAACCTAGTTGAGGGTATGCACACTTCTAGCGATTTTCTTTTTATTTTCTTTTATTTTTTTTCCCCTGCTAGTGATCTTTAGTTAAAAATTAAAAGATGGAGAATTAATACATGAAAACGCATCCAGCCTGGAATGAAACGCCTTCCTTCTTGGAAGTGAAACACAATTAATGTTGCAAAGCAAAACACTGAATTTCGATGCAAAATCAATCCTGTGCTAATCGTGACACCACAAATTCAGTTTTGCACAAATTATTTTGCTCATCCTCACTATCTACCAGTAGGGTTTCCACTTTAAGGCCCAATGGGGTACTGCACTGATTTAGAGCCGACAGTGAGATAAAGAGAGTTGGTAGCAGGACCGGGAAACAAATCAAAGCCATGGAGGTAAGGAGGATCATAACCAGAAAGACCAGAATAACCAAACGACTTTAGTCAAAATGTAAAGTAAACTCGAAAATCCCAGCAGCACCTCTAGCATCCCCAATGGAACCCGACAGGGTTGCCCGACGGGACTACAGATCCCAGCATGCCCGGCAGGTGTTTGTGTGGGAATCCCAACCTGGGGATGTTGCCATCAGGTACTGGGGGAAGAAAATGTTCAGCTCTACCCATCTCCCCCAGTCCTTCCATTGCATTGGCATCCCAGCCGGGTAAGGATCTTTGTTCATTCCCAGACAAGATGCCACCTCACGTGTGCCGTCCATTACACTACAATAAAGTGTGCAGAGAATGAAGGATTCTGAGTACTTTTAGGCTCCACTGTATATTTAGATTGAGTTCCGGTCTTTTTTTTTTTTTTTGAAAGGGTGTTACAGTCTGTGTGTCTGTGTATGCAGCACGTGTGGTGTTTGCGTGTTAACTTGTGTTTTCTTTTTCAAAGTAACAGATTGCCTCATTCCATACATTGAAGACGCAGATATTTCAAATCAGACTTACAGACCGGGAGACAAACTGCTCATCAGCTGTCATGAAGGATTCCAGATCCGCTACCCTGACATGGACAATATGGTTTCTGTTTGTCAGGCTGATGGCTCCTGGGACAGTCTGCCGATCTGTCGAGGTGCAGTATGAATTCTTTTGCCTGCTAGCGTTAATTGTTTTAATCTCTGATGCTTGTCCTGGTTTTCCCAGCCTGTGTGTGCTGGAGGAATGGGACCAGCATTAATGATTTTTGAGAACACGCACTGCTCTTGAGATCTGATGGTGGTTTATTTTTTTTTTTTTGTTATACTTTCTCGTCACAAATGCTACTGTTGCTTGTTGCTTTGCACTTGGCAATTATAAAGGTTGAACGACGAGGGAGGGTGGGCAACTCCGCACACTGTGGATATAATAACACCTTAAAGAAGGCAAAAACCCGAGGGGATTGGGACCAATAATACAAAAGAAGTTGTCAGCGGTCCGTAAGGAATCCCACCAGCATGGAAACCTAATAAAACGCAACGTGCATCGCTTCACTAAATTAGGAGCCACCTCTAATACCCACCGCAATTACGTGAAAGATAATGAAGCCCTCTTGGAGCTACGAGACAGAAGGCTCATATTTTGTTCAATTGAAGAGACGTCCCTCATCTACTTGCGGTTTCCATGAGTTTTTCTTTTTCTTTTCCTCCATTTATTGCCCAAAACACATTTTCTAAACTGGTAATGAAAACCAATAAAAGAAATGGAAATAATTTGCGGCTGCTCTGATCCGTCGAGCGCCGCATGTCAGAATGAGGTGACAGGCCAATAAATCATGTTTATACGCTGTCTGCCAGCCCGGCGAGATTAGCGACACGTCTTCAGCTTGTCAGAGTTTAGTATATTAACAGATGAACGGCCTGGTGCTTCCACACGCAACAGAAGAGATAAAGTACGGTAGGGGATGTCACATTATAAGAGTACATTAGAAATCCAAATGGAACCAGAGCAGCAAATCCGGTGTAGGTGTGCACAAAGGTGTAGGGGCTTTGCTTAGTCTGGAAACGAAACTCAGACTCATTTACCAGAAGGGAATCCCCCATCCTTGTCCTTTAATCGGAGGCATCTGTCACGGTTTGTGGTTTTTGTCCTATGATGCTGTTGTGGTGTGAAATTTTGAATATAAGTTGATAAATATTTTGTATTTCTTTGCTTTGTCTAAGTTTTATAAATAATGTAATATTAGTGTTATTTCAATAATAGAAACGGCGGCGATTTGATATTTGGCTAACTAACACCCTCCTCCCCCTCCCCGACCCATTATAGGACTGAGTCTTTGTAATTTTGTGACAGGGTCGAGGGAACTGCCTAAAACCAGTTTGGCCAGCGACTCTCTCAATCAACATCCACAGGAAAGCCAAATCACCCAGCTGGCAAGCATCAGCTCAACAAATGGTTTTGGGGGCAGGTGTGAAAGGTATTGTGTGCCCCAGTTGGTCTGAAGTTTGGCTGTTTGGGATTGGTGTTGAATCGGAGGCCATTCTGTAGCACGACACCCTATTGGTGTAAGGATTTGGTCACAGAATGTAGAAATTTAGTTGCTTTACCCCTCCCTCTATCTCTCTGTCACCCTCATGATGAAGGAGCGTCTCACACACCATGAACTGAAAAGAAGACCACACTGATTAGCACAACTCGGCAGGCATATTGAGATAAGCATGCAGCCTGTCCTGAAGAAAGCCATAAAATGAGGACTTAACTAGAGGCATTTAAAGTAACTACAAGCCTGTGTGATGCCTGAAACTACATAGCAGCATTTATCAGGTTGTATGGTTGCCAATATTCAAATGTACTTTGCTTATCGTTATTATTTTATGAATATTATCAATAATACATTATTTAAGATGTAACTTAGCTCCGGCTCGTCTTTTACTCTGTGTAATAATCTGAGGTTATAGATGTAGAAGGGAAGAGTGGGGAGAAGTTATAAAGTACAATACTTTAGAAACAGTGGCAAGTCTATGGGGTATGAGGCATTCTGACAAAGGCTACCCATTAAAGAATAGGAGAGGCAAGACAAAACAGAAGCGCAGTCACTGGTCAGTCATTTTCTAGCTCACTTAGTCCTGAACAGGGTCACGGGGGTCGGGTGGTTCTGCAGCCTATCCCACCTAGCACAGGGCACAAGGCAGGAACAAACCCTGGACAGGGTGCCAGTTCTTTGCAGGGTGAACACACACACAACTCCAACCCCACCCTAGGACCAATTTAATATTGCCAATCCATCTAACCTGAATGTCTTTGGACTGTAGAAGGAAACTCATGCAGAAATGGGGAAGAACATGCAAACTCCATGCAGAGAGGACCCCGGACGCGAACTCTGGTGTCCTTACTGTGACACAGCGGCACTACAATGGCGCCACCGTGCCACCCATCATGATGCACAATTTTGTGCTAGTATAATGAATTTCCTTGGTCTTCATTTTTGACAGTGGCACCATTGTGATACTATTTTGGAACAGATTTTCATAGTGGGTGCTATCAGTTTGCCCCTTTTCTTTGTGGCCATGGCAACATGGTTTACAAAAACCTCTCCCTTTACCACCCACATAATGTCTTCACTATAAGTGATAGCGCTACTTAGGCGTGGACGGTATGGCCAAAAAATCAGCCTCATAGTTTAATTAAAAATTCTATCCGTTTACATTACAGGCGTGTCTGTAACTTTCCAGTATGAACAAGTATCCAGACGTATTAGGATGAAACATTAACTGGTGGATGGTGAGCTCATTTCACAGTCCCAGGAATAAAGTCAAAGATCCCGGAAATTGCTTGAAAGGTCCAGCGTCCCTCCCGTTACTGTTTTTGTTTTTGCCTAAAGGGGAAAGTGCAAGAGGGAGAAAGCATATGACAGGGTGCCTCAAGAGGAGCTGTGGTATTGTATGAGGAAGTCGGGAGTGGCAGAGAAGTATGTAGGAGTGGTACAGGATATGTACGAGGGATGTGTGACAGTGGTGAGGTCTGTGGTAGGAGTGACGGAGGTGGGATTACATCAGGGATCGGCTCTGAGCCCTTTCTCATTTGGTGATGGACAGGTTGACAGACGAGATTAGAGAGGAGTCCCCATGGACTGTGATGTTTGCTGATGACATTGTGATCTGTAGTGAGAGTAGGGAGCAGGTTGAGGAGACCCTGGAGAGGTGGAGATATGAGAGGAGAGGAGTGAAGGTGAGTAGGAACACCAAGACAGAATACATGTGTGTGAATGAGAGGGAGGTCAGTGGAATGGTGAGGTTGCAGGGAGGATAGTTGGTGAAGGTGGATGAGTTTAAATACTTGGGATCAACAGTACAGAGTAATGGGGATTGTGGAAGAGAAGTGAAAAAATGAGAGTGCAGGCAGGGTGGAGTGCGTGGAGAAGAGTGTCAAGAGTGATTTGTGACAGACGGGTATCAGCAAGAGTGCAAGGGAAGGTCTACAGGACGGTAGTGAGACCAGCTATGTTATATGGGCTGGAGACAGAGCTGGAGGTGGCAGAGTTAAAGATGCTAAGATTTACATTGGGTGTGACGAGGATGGACAGGATTAGAAATGAGGACATCAGAGGGTCAGCTCAAGTTGGACGGTTGAGAGACGAAGTCAGAGAGGAGAGATTGCGTTGGTCTGGACATGTGCAGAGGAGAGATGCTGGGTATATTGGGAGAAGGGTGCTAAGGATAGAGCTGCCAGGGAAGAGGAAAAGAGGAAGGCCTAAGCAAAGGTTTATGGATGTGGTGAGAGAGGACATGCAGGTGATGGGTGTAACAGAACAAGATGATGAGGACAGAAAGATATGGAAGAAGATGATCCACTGTGGCAACCCCTAACGGGAGCAGCCTGAAAGAAGAAGAAGAAGAAGGGAAAGTGCAAGTATTGCATTTGTTCCACAATTCTCTAGACAAATACAACATGTATCAACTCGGAATACAAAACCACTTGAAACAGCATAAAAGAGACAAAGGATGAACACAATCAAGTCCTCCTGTCTTATTCCAAGTGAGATCCTGGTGTTATATAAAGCTAGACGACTGGAAGATAAATCTCTAAAGGTCCCACTGTATTTACACAAGGATCTATGATGGTGTTTGTAATGAAATGGACACTGATTAAATAAAATACCGAAAACAGTACTTTTTCCACTGCTAAAATCTCTTATTTAACTTTTATTATTTATTGTTTTAAATTTTTTTAGGCTGCCTGAGACCAGTCGTTTCTCCGCACAGTTACATCAACATATCAGAGACAGAATTCTCCGTCCCGGTGGGAACCATTGTTCGCTACCAGTGTTTTCCAGGATACAAGCTGTCTGGACCTGAGGTGCTCGAATGCATGTACAACTTAATCTGGTCTGAAAACCCACCACGGTGCCTTGATGTGGAAGGTAAAAAAACTGTAGATGCTCTACTGTATTTGTGTAAAATCATGAAGGCATGGCCCATCATTGGAAGGGTGCAGGGATCCTTAATATGGCCATATTATTTATATACTGTGCGTGTGTGTGTGTCTTGTAAACAAGTAACAAACATGTTAGCAGGAGAGTTGAGGTCATAATCAGGAGGACCCTATTTAATCTCCTTGGTGTTAACCTGAAGCTCGGAATTCTATGGAAGTCTGGTTATGCCCGAGTCAGGCTGAGGGTGACGTGTAATGATACCCTTTATAGTGTAAAGAGTAGTAACTCTCAAAACAGTATTCTGCTGCCATCTAGTGGATGAAATAACATCAAACTGCTGCAAAAACCTGAATATTTCTGGTCTTTGTGCCCTTTCATGGTAACTCTAAGGTAACTCGTCAGTTTTTATGAGTGGGGCAGAGCCTCCGACAAAAAACATCCAGTGGCAAATAAAGAAGCCGTACGGCATCTTTAGCACAAACTGAAACTGGACCATTGCTCGAATTGAGTGTTATTGATAACGAGCGTTTATGATGTCCTTCATTGGTCATCAGACATTGAACACAGAAAGTGAAACCGATGCATGATACGCCACTGCATGGCCGAGGACACTGTGATATGACTGGTGCATTTGGTTGTGTGAAGCTTCACCATGATGCGACAGTAGCTGTGCGACAAAACGGCAAAAAGATTGTGAACGAGTGCCAGGGTAGGCAAGACATCAGCCCCCTAAGAGATGTTCAGTGTTTGTGTTAGGGGGGGAATGTGGAAGTCACTAATCCTTGCACTGTGGTAGCATGTAGTAACGTAAGGGATGCTTCAATCATGCAGTTCTGGCACTGACATTCTACCCTCAGGGAGGTCTCTTGCTGGCCTCCCTCATTTGTCGTCTTTAGTTTTTCTGGACAGCTGAGTGATACTGGAAGCTGAACTTGGGTGGGGTGGTTAAAATTTTGGGCCCCCTGAAAGGTCATGAATGACATGAAGGTTTTTGACATCGGTTACTCTAATGGCCATATAGAGTGACCTGACTTCTAATTTGGACTTTGATAATATTGTTAATGAAACCTCTGTAAACAAGGACCGCTGATTTATTTATTATTTTATAGTTCTTCTCTAGTTGTGTTTCTGATAGGCGTTGTCCTATATTGCCTGGTTCAGCTTTGAAATGCAGCATTGCTCACATTGATGGTTGTAACGTTATCATGTCTACATTTATGGATGACTCACTCAGTCAGACACACCTCACTGCCAGTGCTGGAGCAGGTCCGCCAAATTGGGCGCCGTGCCATTCATCCAACTTTAACGAGGGTAGTCTCGGATTGAGCAGACTGCTAGCTGGTCACCTATGGAGATGGACGGCAGCCAAACAATGAAGGCCTTATTTCCTAATTTGTACTATCACAGGGTTTTAGTGCATTTGTGTTTTATTGTGAAGTGAGAAGTCGAGCAAAATGACCCCTTCTATTGGGTAACAAAAGATTACAATATGCAAGCTTTCGAGGCAACTCAGGCCCTTTCTTCAGGCAAAATGTGTTTTATTGTTAAATTCAATGCTTTTATATTATTAAATTGAAAGCTGTGTATGGGGGAGAGTCCCAAAATAGCTGGGGTGCCAACCTTTAATTTCAAATAAAGCAGAAACATATTGAATTTAGCAGGTGCCCGATGGTGATAGCAAATAACTAGGCAATGTCCTCTCATCACGCTGTAGTGGTGTTTTCTGGGTATTGCCGGTCTGGAATCGTAGATGGCAGTCGCCAACCTCTGCCGAGGTCACATGGTTGGTCTCTTTGGATCGGTTGTCTTCAAGAGGTGGTTTCTCTGCATTGGGAGGAGAAAAGGAGATGAAGCTGTTAGTGACAGCATCCTGAAGTGGTACCACATAACTTAGGCGAGTCTGGAAGGCGACCCTCTGGGGTGTATACGTGACAACATGGTTGTGTTTTTTCCCCAGCTGTTCATATGAACGACACCAACCCCAAAGAGAAATATTGTTGTGTAAATTCTTCAGTAAATGCAATCTACTCGGCTAGTAAAATGAAGTTATCAGTATGTGTTTGGTGCTCTGTAATTATAAATAAACATTGGCATTGGGTTAAATCGCACACTTTTAATTGACATATCTTTAGGTTGTAGGGGAGGTGGACTCGATGTATTTTCAGGCTCACAAACTTGTGGACTTGAGATGCTGTATACAAAAATTTTAGACATGATCATCAGTGGGCTTTTGTCCCCTCAGAACCCAGACACCCAAACTATTCTCTAACGTTTCAGTAATTATTTACCGCTCTGATGCTGATCTTACTGATTATAAAATAGCTCATTACGATAGCAACGGATGAGAAGAATTCATAATTCATTGTAGAATTAAGTTATTTGAGGGTTCCTCTCGAGTGTCCTTCTCTTGCACGATTTGGCTCAAAAATGAAGCAGCACATCGTCAGCGTGGTATTTTTCTGTCCGGCTGTTTTAGCTCTAGACCAGGGGTTCATAAATTGAGGTTCGTGGACCCCTGGGTGGATCGATGGATGGGTTTCAAGAGGTCCGTGAGTGTCAGATAAAAATTAACATTTATTTTCACAATATAGCCCGGCACTGTTGATTGAAAGTCCTGTAGAAGTAATAGTAGTAGAAGACATAGTAGCAGTAGCAGTAGATCTGTTTTGTATTCTATTTCATAATTATAATCAGTGGCCTTTACTTTTTGCAAAAAAAAAAAATGTGATTGTTTACTTGAAAGTTTAATAATAATTTGTGTATGTCATACAGGTGTGAGATAATCAAATCTCAATAAATAAAGCACCTTATATTAATTGTGTGCAAAGCTGTGTTAATGTGAATATTTCTGGGGAAGGAGGTCCATGGTTTTCATCAGAATCTTAAAGGTGTCTGGTTAACCAAAAAAGGTTAAGAATCACTGATGTAGATGGACATGTGTGACACAGTGTACCTTAATTGCTGAACTCTTATGTGAGTTTTCTTATAACAATTGATTATATTGCTTATTTTTATGTAAAGCAAAAAGTTTGGCCCTTTCAAGGTCATTTCCAGACTCTGCTGATGTAATCAACTGGATGTGAGACCCACTGTCAGCAGGAAATTAATGTTATGTGAATAAGCCTTTTATTGTCACTATACACACGTACAATGAGATAAAAAGCAGCTCCTTCAGTGCAGACATATACAATCAGGTCCATAAATATTAAGACAGAGATAACATTTTTCTAATTTTGGTTCTGTACATGACCACAATGAATTTTAAATGAAACAACTCCGATGCAGTTGAAGTGCAGACTTTCAGCTTTAATTCAGTGGGGTGAACAAAACGATTACATAAAAATGTGAGGCCACTAAAGCAGTTTTTGAACACAATCCCTTCATTTCAGGGGCTCAAAAGTAATTGGACAAATGAAATAACTGGAAATCAAATGTTCATTTCTAATACTTGGTTGAAAACCCTTTGCTGGCAATGACAGCCTGAAGTCTTGAACTCCTGGACATCACCAGATGTTGGGTTTCCTCCTTTTTAATGCTCTGCCAGGCCTTTACTTTCAGTTACTGTTTGTTTGTGGGCCTTTCTGTCTGAAGTTTAGTCTTCAACAAGTGAAATGCCTGCTCAGTTGGGTTAAGATCAGGTGACTGACTTGGCCATTCCAGAATTTTCTACTTCTTTGCTTTAATAAACTCCTGGGTTGCTTTGGCTATATGTTTTGGGTCATTGTCCATCTGTATCATGAATCAATTTGACTGCTGCATTTCGCTGGATTTGAGCAGACAGTATGTCTCTGAACACCTCAGAATTCATTCGGCTGCTTCTGTCCTGTGTCACATCATCAGTAAACACTAGTGTCCCAGTGCCACTGGCAGCCATGCACGCCCAAGCCATCACACTGCCTCCCTCCACCATGTTTTACAGATGATGTGCTATGCTTTGGATAATGAGCTGTTCCACGCCTTCTCCATACTTTTTTCTTGCCATCAGTCTGGTAGAGGTTGATCTTGGTTTCATCTGTCCAAAGAATGTTTTTCCAGAACTGTGCTGGCTTTTTTAGATGTTCTTTATCAAAGTTCAATCTCGCCTTTCTATTCTTGAGGCTTATGAGTGGCTTGCACCTTGCAGTGCACCCTCTGGATTTACTTTCATGCAGTCTTCTCTTTATGGTAGACTTGGATATCGATACGCCCGCCTACCCCCTGGAGAGTGTTGTTCACTTGGTTGGCTGTTGTGAAGGGGTTTCTCTTCACCATGGAAATGATTCTGCGATCATCCACCACTGTTGTCTTCCGTGGACGTCCAGGTCTTTTTGCGTTGCTGAGTTCACCAGTGCTTGCTTTCTTTCTCAGGATGGACCAAACTGTAGATTTTGCCACTCGTAATATTGGAGCAATTTCTCCGATGGGTTTTTTCTGTTTTCGCAGCTTAAGGATGCTTCTTTCACCTGCACGGAGAGCTCCTTTGACCGCATGTTGTCTGTTCACAGCAAAATCTTCCACATGCAAGCATCACACCTCAAATCAACTCCAGGCCTTTTATCTGCTTAATTGATAAGGACATAACGACGGACTTGCACACACCTGCCCATGAAATAGCCTTTGAGTCAATTGTCCAATTACTTTTGAGCCCCTGAAATAAAGGGATTGTGTTAACAAAATGCTTTAGTTGCCTCACATTTTTATGAAATCGTTTTGTTCACCCCACGGAATTAAAGCTGAAAGTCTGCACTTCAACTGCATCGGAGTTGTTTCATTTCAAATTCATTGTGGTCATGTACAGAACCAAAATTAGAAAAACGTTGTCTGTCCAAATATTTATGGACCTAACTGTATGTAGAACACAACAAGTAAATAAACAAGTAAACAAATGGTGCAAAAAGTTGCAAAGAAGTTCTGTGATGCTATATACATATGGGAAGAATAATAATTATTGCATTATTGGTTTATTGCACGTTATTTAAATACTGGAATGAATAAATAACTATTGGGTTATTGCACATAATTGAAATATTGCACAATAATGCTGATCATGTGCAGTGAGTAGTGGATGATGGACCCTGAGAGTAATGATATTGTACAGTATACAGATATTGCACAGTTATTATTCAGTACCATTTAGATTTTGGATATTGCACAGTTGATGGATAGAAGGAAGTCCAGGGGTTGGGGGGTTAGACTGTGTAGTCAGTGCACATGTGAGTTTAGAATGGTTTTGGGGGGAAAAGCTGTTGTTGTGTCTGTTTGTCCTTGTTGTGATGCCCCTGTAATGCCTCCCTGAGGGCAGCAGGTCAAACAAATCAGAGCCAGGGTGGCAGCTGTCCTTGATGATGTTTTTTGCTCTGCTGAGGCAGTGGGAGGTGTAAATGTCCATCAGGGAGGGGAAAGGGCAGCCGGTGATCTTCTGTGCTGCCTTTACTACTCTCTGAAGCCTCTCCCTGTCTGCCATGTCATACTGTGATGCAGTACATCAGCAGGCTCTCACTGGATGAGCGGTAGAAGGTCAGTAGCAGGTTGGAGTCCAGGTTGTGCTTTCTGAGGACTCTCAGGAGGTGTAACAGCTGCTGAGCCTTCTTGATGACTGCTGTCCAGGAGATGTCAGTGGAGATAAGGATGCTGAGAAACTGGAAGGTATGGACCCTCTCCATACACTCGCCATTGATGTAAAGGAGGGCTAGGTCGGTGCTGTGCCTCCTGAAGTAGACAATGATCTCCCTGGTTTTCCTGGTGATGATGGGGCAGCACTTGCTTTACACATGGAGGACTTGCCCCTAACCTGTCAACCACAATACATTTAACTAAGGCCAAATACGTCACTCTCTTCTTTTGGTTTGAATTGCAGTTTGCCCACTACCTCCAATGGTGGAACATGGAGACTACATCTGCCACCCACAGCCCTGCGACAGATACATCCACGGTACCGTAGTGGAGTTCTACTGTGACCCTGGCTATAATCTAGCCAGCGACTTCAAATATATCACCTGCCAGTATGGCCAGTGGTTTCCAAGCATCCAAGTGTACTGCTTGAGATCAGGTAAGTGCAGCATCCATGTGTGAGCTCATACCTGTCTGTCACCTGTGACCGCTCCAATGGGCAGTGGGGTGTGTGTGTGTGTGTGTGTGTGTGTGTGTGGCTTGTAGCTGAAGGGATGAATACATGGAGCATTTATGAATGTAGTAGCAGTAAACTCCATCAAGTGGTCATATTTTTCACACCATTGTAGGAATTCTTCCATCCACTCACAGCATGGTGTTTTTTTATTTTTTAGGTCTGGTGTAATGTAATTATTCTTAAAGTTGTACTTTGTGTAAACGTTACTGTGTTGCAGATTTCATTCAAAATGGATACATTTGCCTACAATCAATAGCCCAAAATGACAAATTGAACGCATTTGCAGAAAATATTTCAAATTTATTACAAACTAGCAAAATACCCGCATTTCACAGTGGTGAAGTACTACCTTAAAATTGTTCTTAAGAAGAAAAGTAAACATTTTTAAACTGAGGGAAAATATACAAATAATTATTTGTTAAGGATCTCTTTGTGTACCATGTTGTCAGTTCGGCCCTCCGGTTGTAATATGACAAAGCTGTGTGCTGAGCTTACTGTTGAGCATGCAACGTATAGTTGGCCATGTGAAAAGCAATCTTGCCTCAAATCAATGCCAACCTTTTGTAGGGTCTGTCCCTGAGACTTATTAATTGTCATTGTGAAGCAGAGCCTTACTGGAAATTGGAGGCATTTGAATTGAAATGGGAGATCAGAGGGTATATCGGGGATGCGAGGAATAAAAACTCTCTCCCCTGAGCCACCGCCAGTAAAAATAGTTTCCTTAATTAGGTTCTTTTGCAGACACGTGACCTGAAGTCTTGTGCCGTTACAAAGTTTTGGTGGCTGTACGCAAATCCACAATCGGCTTTTTTGAGCCAAACCTGTTGTTTTCGTATGAGCCGTTTTTTATTATTGGGATCGTACCTAGAAACAGAAGCTCTATTAACTTGTGGATTTGTGTGGAAATATTTAGCGACAGCGTCTCTATGAACTTCTGTATTTGCGTGTGAATATTTGGCGGCAGCGTCTCTATGAACCTGTGGATTTGCCTGCGAGTATTTGGCGGCAGCGTCTCTATGAACTTCTGTATTTGCATGCGACTATTTGGCGGCAGCGTCCCTATGAACCTGTGGATTTGCCTGCGAGTATTTGGCGGCAGCGTCTCTATGAACTTGTGGATTTGCCTGCGAGTATTTAGCGACAGCGTCTCTATGAACTTCTGTATTTGCGTGCGAATATTTGGCGGCAGCGTCTCTATGAACCTGTGGATTTGCCTGTGAGTATTTGGCGGCAGCGTCTCTATGAACCTATGGATTTGCCTGTGAGTATTTGGCGGCAGCATCTCTATGAACCTGTGGATTTGCACGCGACTATTTGGCGGCAGCGTCTCTATGAACCTGTGGATTTGCACGCGACTATTTGGCGGCAGCGTCTTTATGAACCTATGGATTTGCCTGTGAGTATTTGGCGGCAGCATCTCTATGAACCTGTGGATTTGCACGCGACTATTTGGCGGCAGCGTCTCTATGAACCTGTGGATTTGCACGCGACTATTTGGCGGCAGCGTCTCTATGAACCTGTGGATTTGCACGCGACTATTTGGCGGCAGCGTCTCTATGAACCTGTGGATTTGCACGCAACTATTTGGCGGCAGCGTCTCTATGAACCTGTGGATTTGCCTGCGAGTATTTAGGGGCAGCGTCTCTATGAACCTGTGGATTTGCCTGCGAGTATTTAGGGGCAGCGTCTCTATGAACCTGTGGATTTGCCTATGAGTATTTGGCGGCAGCGTCACGAAGTTGTTTCCATCTAGCTGCATCAGAAAATGTACCACGACGTCTGCCGCGCCTCCTTTTTACTGTTTTCTCACAGCTTGGATTGCTGCTGTCATAATCGGTTTGAGTTTCATGGTTTGTTTCAATTACGTTAGTATTTGCAGGACTTGTTGTGTTGAAGTGACATTCGGCATCTGTCAAGCGTTGTAAGCATACAACCGGTTTCATCGATAACTTTGCATCCTGCTTTTGAGAGTTGAAACATTCATAAACATCAAAGTGTCCACTACTCAAACATCTTAGATTCACAGGTGACTATTTAAGAGGCATTGACAGTTCTCCAAAGGTGTAAAATAGGCAGGCAGCCAACTACGTGGGAGGCCGGGGGATGCAGTACGCAACCCCGCCTCACACGGCGACCGAGCTGCAGGCTATGGACGTATATATGTATGTAAGTAGGATTCAGTTATGACCGTTATGTGTAGAATTTCGAAATGAAACCTGCTTAACTTTTGTAAGTAAGCTGTAAGGAATGAGCCTGCCAAATTTCAGCCTTCTACCTACACGGGAAGTTGGAGAGTTAGTGATGAGTGAGTCAATGAGTGAGGGCTTTGCCTTTTATTAGTATAGATCAAAAACTGGCCTCTCTCCTTCCAAGATGTATTAAGACCCTCAATTGATTACTTTGTAGAATCCCCTGTGGCAGCAAGTCCAACTTTGAGTAGTTTTTTCTACGTTGCTACAAGCTTTGTATACCTGGATATTAGGGCAGATGATCCCATTTTTCCTGGCAAAACATCTCAAGCTCGGTTAGATTTGAAGGGAAGCGTCTCTAAGCGGCCATCTTCAGCTCCCTCCACAGATGTTCCATGAGATTTAAGTCTGGACTGCGTTACACTCAATCACACATTCCAAAGCGACTCCTTAGCTCTGTTTCAGGTCATTGTTGTGCTGAATGGTGAACCGTTGCCCCAATCTGAGGTGGCATGCACTTTGGAGCAGGTTTTCTTCAAGGACCTCTCTGAATTTGTCTCCATTTGTCCTTTGTTCAATTGTGACCAGTGGGCCTGGCCATTCACCTCCATAGCATGACGCTGCCACCTTCATGCTTTAGCGTAAGGATAATATTATGAAAGTGATGAGAAGTGTTTGGTCTTCATCAGGCAGTCCTTGGAGTTCTGACCAAAGAGTTCAATTTTTGCCCTGTCAGACCAGAGAATTGTTGTCCTCATGCTCTCAGAGTGTTTCAAAATTCATTTGTTAAACTCCAAGTGGGCTGTCAAATGCCTTCTACTCAAGATTGGCCTCCACCTGACTGATGGCATGCTGCCACTTCTCAATAGAGGACTTTAACAGGGCAACCATTGGGTTGTTGCTCACCTCCATGGCTAAGGATCTTCTTGCCCAGTTACTGTATTTGGCCAACTCCAGAAATAATTCTGGTTTTTCCAAACTTCTTCTGTTTTAAAATTAAATTGCGGCCCACTCTGCTCCTGGGACCACTCAAAGATTTAGAAAAGGTTTTATCCCCTTTACCTGATCTTCAACTCCTCATAATTTGATCACAGAGGTTTACAGAGGGTTCCTTGGACTTTGTTGATTTGGTTTTTGTCCTAACATGCATTGTGAATTGTGGGGCCCCCCTATACACAGGTACATGTGGGCCTTTCTAAATGATGTCCAATAATTTCAGTTTGCCCCAGGTGAACTTCAATGAAGGTCTATAAACATATCCGCAAACATGACGAGCCTGATCACAATTTGGTGAGCCACATCACAGGGTCTGCCTACATCTAGGAAGGTGCCTCCAAGTTACCAATGTCTTCTCTTTTACAGAGCAGCTGTGGCCCAGTTCTCGAGAAACTCTCTTGACTACGTGGAAGGTGGTGGCATTCACAGCCACCAGTGTCTTGATGCTGCTGCTCTTTGTCATCCTCGGCAAAGTGTTCCAGACCAAATTCAAGGCCCACTGTCAGCTAAGGTAAGCCGTAACTTAAATGCATTTGAATGGAGCCAGCAGACTAGCGTGTATTTGGGGGGAAACCCAAAAATACCTGAGATCAGGGAATGGCATGGGAGTTGGGTGTATTTTGTGAATCTGCTGGTAGGTTTCATGTGCCTACAAGTCTGCTTCTTCCACTTCCTCTTCTCCCTCTTCCTCCTTGTTCCTCCTCTTCCACTTCCACTTCTCCTTCTCCCTCTTCCTCCTTGTTCCTCCTCTTCCACTTCCACTTCTCCCTCTTCCCCGTCCTCCTCCTCATTCCCCTTCTCCCTCTTCCTCCTCCTCGTTCCCCTTCTCCCACTTCCCCGTCCTCCTCCTTCTTCCTCCTTTCTCTTCCCTGTCCTCCTCCTCGTTCCTCTTCCCCTTCCCTCCTTGTTTCTCTCCTTCTTCCTCTTCCTCCCCTTTCTCCCTCTGCCTCCCCCTCCTTTTCTAAGATGACACCTTGTTTGCTTTTGCCTTTATTTTTAGCCCAACTAATTTATTTCCCAGCCATACAATCAGATCTTCAATGTTTGCCATCTTTCATAAACCACGGACTTTGATTTGCTTCTGCTGCAACTCACTGTGCCATTCTGTACTCCTTATCTCCTTCAGGCAGGGTCTTTAATCCTGGTGGGTAAGAAAACAGCTGGCCTCTACTCCATGTTTGCCAATTCCCTTTTTCTTTTTCTGGTGTTCCTTCTTTAACTTTAATGCTTTATGCCTTTTTTGTTCTTTCCTTTTACACCCTGGGTTGTCCTTGGCTTAGTCTTTTAAGCTGGCCATGTTCAGAGCTAAATGATATAAAAAAAAAACAACAGCGTAATTTTAAATAATAAAAATAATAAACAACATACAAAACAAAGGTAAATAGGGGATAGTGGGCATCTGACATAAGACACAAGTAGCATAGTGACACAAAACAGAATGTTTCACATCCAGTTACTTTTTTTCTTATTCACATTTTTCTTGGAGAACATTTATTTTTCACAACAATATTTTACATACATAGAAATAGAACCATCTAAAATCTCTCAGTGATTAGAATCTTACCAATACATCATTCAAATTGAAACTGTGACATTCAACTGCAACAGATTACAGTAATCTGAATGACAGCAGGCCATTCGGCACAACAAAGCCCCCCAGTCCTTTCCACATAACTCCGACAAAATCACATCAAGTCGAGTTGTGAAGGTCCCTAAAGTCCTAATGTCAGCCACTCTGCTTGGTCACTCATTCCAGGTGTCTGTGGTTCTCTGTGTGAAGAGAAAACGTCCTAATGTTTGTGTGAAATTTACCCTTCACAAGTTAACAGTTCCCCAGTGTTGTTAAAGAACTTATTTTAATGTCCCCTTCTCAATCCACTGCACTAATCCCCTCTTCATCTCCATTGGCTTCAACTGTAAAGGCTCAGCTCTTTAAATCTTTCCTCAAAACTTTCTTTCTTTCTTTACATTTACTGACATTACATTTCGTGATCCACAGATCTGCCCAAGCCTGTCTGCTATCCAAGTCCTTCTGTGATGATTTAAAGGATTCCAAATGATCTGCTAATCCACCTATCTTGGTATCATCTGCAAACTTCAGAGTGTTAGTTATATTTCTATCCAAATCATTTATAGTTATTAAAAATAGCTGCAGCCTCTGCTGGACGCCATCTTAACATCACTCAACTCTGATAAGTTTCTCGACCTTTTGTTAGGCCCATTGAGTTTTCTCACAGCTGGCGTGGACAAAGCTATCATCACACACCTGCCTCATTTGTATTAATTTTAGCGTGAGTTTTGCACAATAGCTGAATACATTTAATTAGCATATTACAAGAATGCCCTGATTTTATACTGAGTCAGAAACACATTTACATACACTTTATGCGGAGTCAATGTATGAGGGACATTCAAAATGTTTCCACAATTTAGTGTTGTGTTCCCGGGTCCTCTCTGTGTGGAGTTTGCATGTTCTCCCCGTGTCTGCGTGGGTTTCCTCCGGGCGCTCCGGTTTCCTCCCACAGTCCAAAGACATGCTGGTTAGGTGGATTGGCGATTCTAAATTGGCCCTAGTGTGTGCTTGGTGTGTGGGTGCGTTTGTGTGTGTCCTGCGGTGGGTTGGCACCCTGCCCGGGATTGGTTCCTGCCTTGTGCCCTGTGTTGGCTGGGATTGGCTCCAGCAGACCCCCGTGACCCTGTATTTGGATTCAGCGGGTTGGAAAATGGATGGATGGATGGATGGTTTTTTTCAACTCCATTTATTAATATTTCCAATAACAGATTACCTTACTTTTCTACATAATCTCCTTCATTTGCAATGCAATTTTCCCAGCATCGTACCAACATTTTAATGCCCAATTACTCCTCCTCCTGCCTTCACCGTTTCCAATGAGAATATAAAAGTTCAGAAACTTTTGGAACATCCCTTGTATTAATTATGGTTTGTGTATTTTATCAATTTTTTTGTTAACCCTGTATAATTTTTTTCCCCCCCCCAAAACATTTTCTTACTCTTATATTTCACATTATTCAAAGGATTTTCTGTTTCATGCTGGCATTGTCTTATAAACCTTCTATCATAATACACATTGACGGGCGCGGCCTGAGGCAAACCACATGTGCGGAATATTGTAACCAAACTTGTTATTCAGGATTCCTTTTATCCATAAATGTTAAAAAAATAGCTCTTAATCTTGTTAATGTGATGTCCTTTTGTGTTTCTATCATACGAGGATGTTCTGCTTCATTTATTTATACTCCGATTTCTTATTTCCTTCACAGACAGGCTCCGCCAGCTTCAAGTGACCCCAACATTCTCGTCGTCGACGGAGTCCCCGTGATGCTGCCTTCTTATGATGAGGCTGTAAACAGCTCTACAATTGTTCATCCGAGCTTCCCACCCCCTGCTGGTCAAGGGGAGACATTGCATTCAGAGGATCGAGGCCCCCCTGCTTATCCAGGCCACATAGAGAACAGCAGGGTTGGGCAACTTGATGCCAATGAATATGAAACTTGTGAAAGCTTGTCAAACTCTTCAGATCATCTACACAGTATGTGCCCGTCGTCCACGTACCCTGGAGGACTTAACAACCTTTCAGAAAGAACCAATGTGGTCACTTCAACGGCAGACACGGCTTCCACGAGTCCGAGTATCGACATTGCAGATGGTACGTATTCATATGCTGCTTATTGTGTTTCTTTGGTACTTATTCAGCTAGGATTTACCACGCGGCACCTCATAGTGGGTTATAACTTCCGTTATTAGCCGACCTAGCGACTAAGCCAACTTGATGTCAACTTGATACATTATATGAAGGGAAGCTGCCTCACAAGATTCAGAGAGCATGAGCTCCAACAATCAAGCGAGTCTTGAAAATGGCAGGATGCACATCATTACTGAACAGCAGCGATGAGCATAGCAGGCGAGATTTGTTTCGTACGGACAGTTTTACAAAATTGACGCAATAACCTGTTGCGAGACTGGCTGAGAATTAGGGCTGTCAGGACAAACATCACTACTCAAGTATAATTCGAATGTTTTGGAAACAAATTATTATTTGAAAGGAAACGCTGACATTCGATTGTAAAATTTGCTCACAATTTTTTTTGGCTTTGTGTTACTCCACACACTCTCTGCTGCAATACTTCCCTGTAGAACATAACTTCATGTGGCAAATGACTTAGAGGATAAACCATAAAATAAAGGAAAGTTGAAAATTCCGCCGTGACAGCAACGCACAGAAGCGTATGCAGTACAACACGTTTGCGATGGCTTATGGGTAATTTGAACACACACAATGTAGCACTCTATCGTTATTCTGCTTGAAGCCAGGGTCAAATGAACACTGCGGGATTGTGCCATTGTTGAACAATGTGCCGTCTTCAAATTTCTTTGGGCTTTTGGGAAATTCACCGAAGGCTGTGAATGTGAAAACAGCAGGACTCAACAAAAAAATATCAATGGATAGAAAGTTTAAAGCGCAAAGAACCGAGTTGTAACCAGTAAGCTCAATGTGGCCGACCATCTCCATCTGACGCACAAGCCCACATCGACACAGTGAATACCTTTATCAGAGAAGACCGACGAATTACGTTGTCTGCTGTTGCTGCCCAATTGGATATCCGCACATACCAGACTGCGGGAAAACTTGGGGTACCGTAAAGTTTTACGCAACACGGCTACCTGAACAGCTTTCTGATCTGCACAAGAAAACATCCATTGGTGAATTTCAGCCCAAAGAAATTGCACTACGGTGCATCACTCTGCTGCGGGACAGCGCCATAGTTGAGCATCTATGTTCACTTCAACAAGACTAATGGTAGAGCGCTACACCGTGTGTGTTCAAACTACCCATAAGTCAACTGCAAATATGTCGTACTGCATCAGCTTCTATCCGTTGCACTTACCATGTAATTTCTAATTTGCCTTTACTTTTTGATTTAACCTTGTCTATACCAAGATTGTGACAAAATCATGGAAAAGTTCAATATTAATCTGTATTATAATAAAAAAATCTTGGGAGACAAGACTTTTTATCCTGTGATGAGACGTCATCTTTTGAAGAGAGACACCTTCACGTCCCACAAGACGAGACTTTGTGCCAAGAGATTTAAGTTGGCCAGGCCCGGGGCCGGAAATAAAAGACAAAGAGTAGATGACAAAGTAGAACGTCGTAAAAAATTCAAAAATGTTGGAGCGATACACATGGAGAGCAGGTTAGAAATAATGGAAGTACAAAAATTCAAGAGAGTCACAAAAAATTGATAGTAAAGATCGCATTAGTACAAACAAACTGAAATAACGGGATAGCGAGAAGAGACCGAATATATTGTTCGGATTTAAACTAAGTCGGAGAATTGTAGATCGTCTAATTCGTGTTGCCTTCAGGGAAAAGTAACGTTTCTTCCCAATGAAGAGGCGTATCCACGAGAATTAAAAGATTTGTGGTTTGGTGAAAGTGAAATCTCGCGTGAGAAAATTTCAAGGCCCGCGAGCCAAGACTTTATGCAAAGAGGTTTGGAAAAGTCCACCGCACATCTGAAACATTTACAACCACGCACACCGTCCAATCATTTCTCATTTGTGTGAATGGTATTGTCAGACACAGTTTGTTTAGAGAGAAAAACGATATTCACTCACGGGCAGTTATACGTCGCATTGTCATGATGTAACAAACAAACACAGAATCTAAATACAATGCGATATTGATGAAAAGGTAAAAGCAAAAAGAGATCGAAAATATGGACATAGGTGATATGACACAAGTATGAAAATATTGTTTGGCTTTAAACTTTAAGTTGGAGACTTGTAGAACGTCTAATTCATGTTGCCATCAGGGAAAAGTAGTGTTTCTACGCAATGAAGAGGCGTATCCACGAGAATTCAAAGTTTTGTTATTTGCGAGCAGCAGAGACACAAAGTTGTGGGCGCGTAGTGCAGGCATTGGGGTTGGTGATCAAAGCAAGCAGGAGGCGAAACCCCCTAGTTACAAATTAAAATTATGTGACTAACATCTATATCAAAATGAAATTTTTTTTCCATACACTAAATAAAAGTAAAACAAAGGTGAATTGCGCAAAATTAAAATATGTTTGACTGTTTGAAAAACCATGCAACCCTGAACTGGATTCGGTGGCCTCAACTGCCTGATAAAGCGTCTTTGTAGACTTGACGCCAGACTCACTCAAACGTGAGAGATTTAAAATGTCCTCTAAATCAGCGGTTCTCAAACTGTGGGGTAACAAAAAAAAGGGGGCGCGAATGTTGCCATATGTGGCGTAATTTCGCTATTCGTAGGGAAATTTTAAACTTGTAGCGGTGTATTGGCTGCAAAAAAATATATAGGAATAAATTTTATTAGGGTTTTAAAAAAAACATTAGGGGGGTGCGATTAAAACTTATGAAAACTCGGGTCGCAAATACTTAAAGGTTGAGAAACGCTGGTGTAGATCATCATAAGTCTACTACAACTACTATCTATCAATATCCAGACAGTGAGTAGAAGCAATCATGAAAGCTAATAGAATGTTGGGTCATATAGCGCCCTGATGTGTGGAGCACAAGTCAAGAGCGGTTATGTTGAAGTTATATGACGCACTGCTGAGGCCTCATCTGAAGTTCTGCTAAATTGTTACAATGGGACTTGGACAGCATACAGTCTTGGGCAGGTCTGTGGGAGATGAAATGTAATGTCAGTAAATGTAAAGTATTACATGTAGGAAGTAGAAATGTTACAGTAGATGTGAATACAGAATGGGAGGCCTGGAAATCAAACATAAAAACTTATTAGAAGGACTTGGTGTAGAGCAGCGGTTCTCAAACTGACAAAAAAGGGGGCGCGAATGTTGCCATATGTGCCGTAATTTTGCTATTTGTAGCGAAATTTTAAACTTGTGTATCGGCTGCAGAAAAATATACAGGTATAAATTTTATTAGGGTTTTAAAAAATCGTTAGGGGGGCGCGATTAAAACTTATGAAAACTCGGGTTGCAAATACTTAAAGGTTGTGAAACGCTGCTCTAAATAAATTGGTAAAAAAAAAATTCTCTGAAAAAGTATGTCTTCCTATTCATTTCATGTTTGCATTTTATTTTTCAGAAATTCCATTGGTGGAAGAAGACTGTTGATTTTTTTTTTTTTTTCATCTTTTGATTGATTTACTATCAAATACAAAGTTTAAATATGACAATGGTATTATTCTGTGATCATTGTGTTGGTTTCTTTTGTGTCTGTTGTGAGGGTCTGCAGAGGGCTTCTGGTGTTTCTGAGAGACCCTGCTGCATATCGTGGATGGTCTTCTGTGGGCTTGCAGGGAGAGGCAGTTTCACTTGAGGGAGCTCTGATCTGGTGTCCTCTCTTTAAGGGACAGGCTAGCCTGTGTTTCTGAGGGACCCCCCCAAAGCACCTACAAACTGAGGCTTAAAAGGGACCCTCATCCAGCAGGTCATTGAACTCAGTCAAAGGTTCACCTGGTCAGTGATGCAGAGGCCAGATCTATTTGAGAAAAGGCACTCAAGGTTGATATTGGGTTAAGGTGGGATTTGTGCACCTCCATCAGTTAAGTCAGGACCTGTCAGGTCAGCTGCTTTATGGTTTTGTTCCAGAATTTTGGAACTTCTCCCTTAATTGTGTAACAAGCTGATGTATTTTAGTTTCTTGGTCTTTATAGCAAATTTCCTCAATAAACAGAGCTTCAAATATGTTCTCAACATTGCCTGATAAACTGATTGATGATAAAACACTTCAACTGTCTAGAAGTAGGAAACTAAAGAAACCTCAACGATGGATAGTTAAGGAGATAAAAAGGAAGTTACAAAGGAAAAAACAGAGGACTAAGACACACAATGTCTAATAACTCCAGCACTAAACTTGTAGAGCATATAAGAGCAGCAGTTACAAAGGATATTGGGAAGGCTAAAAGGCAGCTGGAGAGAAATACTGAAGAAGTGTGAAAGATTACCAAAAATCGACTCTTTCAACGGTTAGCAGCAGCAGAAGAATCAAGGAGGAAGTGAGGAGGATCAGAAACAGTAAAGGTGAGCTAAAACATTTAGACAGTAATAGCAAATACTTTGAACGTGCACTTTACTGAAGTTTAGACATGTGAAGAAGTCGATACCCTCACAAAAGTAACAGGGGCTGCTAATATAGGTACAGGGTGATTTGGAAATTGTAGAGAGAGAAGAGCTGCTATGATTAAACAGGCTGAAATCTAACAAATTCCCAGGCCTACATAACATGTTATCCACAAGTGCTTAAGGAAGTTAGTGAGTGCAGATATAAACCCTTGCCACATATTTTTCAATTAATCTCTGCACACTGGGGAAATTCCTAAAGATTGGAGGCTAGCAAATATAACCCCATTGTATGAAAAGTGACTGGGAAGTTCTAAGGAAGTACAGGCCAGGAAGCTTAACATGCATCACAACTAAATTAATGGAAGGGATAATTAAGGAAAAGATGGAGTGACACATGTCTAGGACCGGAGTTTTAGAAAATATTCAGCATGGGTTTGGACAAGGTTGGTCGTGTTTCACTAATATGCTAGAATTCTATGAAGAAGCAACAAAAGCAGAAGATCAGAGGGCTGCAGATGATATCATTTATCTGGACTTTTAGAGGTTTTGATAAGATACCACACGAGAGGTTAGTGAACAAACTAAAAGAGATGGGAATTCAGGATGCAGCATGGAGTTGGGTAGAAAAATTGACTGAAACACAGGACCTAAATGGGTAATGGGAAGAATTAAAAGTGGTGTCCCACAGGAGCAAGTACTGGGCCCACTGCTCTCTTTACTGTCTCATATACAAAGTATTGTAATCGTCCAAATAGTCGACGTCGAGATTTTAATGATTCTCGATGTTTTAGACCTCCCTGATTCCGAAAATGTCATTTTTAGAATTATGTCTGTGTTTGTGTATGTAAACATGATAAACTTGAGTACACTCTTTTACTTAGATTAACCAAATTTTCCATACAAGTATTAGGTACAAATGTGGATTTCAAACAACTTTTTGACTATTTCCGCTAACCTGAAGTAGTACTTTACCTTTTATCCATGCAGCTGCAGAGTCCGATTTATTCAATTTTACTTTTTTAATAATTGTTCAATATATTAATTTGATTTGATGTTGATGGTTCTTTTAATGTACATAATATAAAAATATAATCCTCGTCTTGCGGTTTACTCCTCAAATATCCATCCCTATATCTGAGTATACAAGAAAGTCAAGGGGAGAGCACTCCTGATTATTAATTTACATAAAAGATTTGGACAAAAATATAATCTGTAAAATGGCTAAGCCTGCAGATGATACCAGGCCAAGTAGAAGGAAAGACAGCTAAATTGTTACAATGGGATTTGGACAGCATACAGTCTTGGGCAGGTCTGTGGGAGATGAAATGTAAGGTCAGTAAATGTAAAGTATTACATGTAGGAAGTAGAAATGTTACAGTAGATGTGAATACACAATGGGAGGCCTGGAAGTCAAACATAAAAACTTATTAGGACTTGGTGTAGATCAGCGGTTCTCAAACTGTGACAAAAAAGGGGCGGGAATGTTGCCATATATGGCGTAATTTCGCTATTCGTAGGGAAATTTGAAACTTGTAGCGGTGTATCGGCAGCAAAAAAAACATAGGCATAAATTTTATTAGGGTTTAAAAAAAACATTAGGGGGGGCGCGATTAAAACTTATGAAAACTCGGGTCGCAAACACTTAAAAGGTTAAGATACGCTGGTGTAGATCATCATAAGTCTACTACAACTACTATCTATCAATATCCAGACAGTGTGTGTAGAAGCGATCATGAAAGCTAAAAGAATGCTGGGTCATATAGCGCCCTGATGTGTGGAGCAAACGTCAAGAGCGGTTATGCTGAAGTTATACGACGCACTGCTGAGGCCTCCTCTGAAATTCTGTGTGCAGTTTTGGTCTCCAGGCTATAAATAAGACGTGGCAGTGCTAGAGAAAGTAGTGTGGTGGACCTTTAGGGACCTTCACATCTTGACTTGATGTTATTTTGGACAATCTACATAGATGACCTAGTTAAACTGAATGGCCTGTTCTCATCAGCTCTTTTCTAAAGTTCTGTCATGTCCTTCAAAGAACAGAGACATTTCAAACATCATAAGCCAGTAGACTCTTAGCAGGATGGGAACTTTTTACATCGAAAAGTGGAGAAACTACTTCTCTGTACGTATTTACTTGTCAGTCCACAAACTTATAGCATTGGTGTTTTTTGCCACATGTGAAAAAAGAGACTTCACAAACTGGAAAAATTCAGTAATACGTATAGGAGAAAAAAATCGCAGTCATTTGGACAAAGGATGTGGAGAAATGTTGAGCGTGGGTGTGATGACTAGCGACTTCCAAATGGTTTTCACATTAACGGTGTTAAGGTTTAAATCATCCATGCCAAATGTCTAATTTATTACAGTAGTTAGGACTAGGGCTGTGATGTTTTGTAACGGTCATGCTCTTTCATATGTTTTGAATGTTGTGATGGGGGACACCACAGCTTGTCACCCGATCACAGAACAATGCAAATAAATTTGTATGGAAAATAATGGCTTGAGAACTCAAACAAAACGCACAAGAAAGGACTAAGCAGTGGGGGAAATGCAAAGGTATAAATGGAAACAAATTACCGCTGCCTCTCTGGGTCTCACTAAACCGTTTCTCTGTCCAGGGGGATGAAGGGTCCAACTATCTCTGATCCATCCTCTGCACTGGGCTGCCAATGCTAAAGAGCAGCCCTGTATCATCTCCCAAATTCAATGTCTCCTCGCCCAGTTAGCTTATGGTCATCGAGTGGCTTCACACCCCATCTTTGAGTTGCTTCTACAGCCCTCTAATTACGATACCCCGTTAAGCTTGTGGTGGCACAGAGACACTGACCACAAGACAAAGCAGGCACACTGCTGGCATCTTTAATTTACATTATGCTTTACAGTAATACAGTATGTCTACTATGCTTTAAAATGTAGTAATGTGGCTGCTCAGGAGCATGGCAGAAATTCCAAAAAACTGCATTACATGGCAAGAAACGTGAATTCAGTTATCTGGTGAAGACATCAAAGTCTCAGCCATTTCATCGTAAATATAAAGAAATGTTTTTATTTTGGGCGGCACGGTGGTGCAGTGGTAGCACTGCTGGGTTCGCTTCCCTGGTCCTCCCTGTGTGGAGTTTGCATGTTCTCCCCGTGTCTGCGTGGGTTTCCTCCCAGAGTCCAAAGTCGTGCAGGTTAGGTGCATTGGCGATCCGAAATTGTCCCTAGTGTGTGCTTGGGGGGTGTGTGTGCGCCCTGCGGTGGGCTGGCGCCCTGTGTTGACTGGAATTGGCTCGAGCAGACCCCTGTGACCCTGTAGTTAGGATATAGCGGGTTGGATAATGGATGGTTGGATGTTTTTATTTTTCCAATGGCTTGTCTCTAAATGCCCTTGAACAAGCCTTAATCACCTTGGTAGCATCCTTACAGATGGTTTAAGCAATTTAAAAAAAATAATAATTTTACTAAAAGATGGTTTGACCAACCTTGATTTTTCCCCCACTAGTGTCACTCAGTCCTATTCAGAAATGTTAGGACCCTTCGCCATCACACCTTACAGCCACTGCAGGGTGGAGACCTTCCTTCTTCAATAATTGGAAGCCAACTGGTTCTCATCCTTCTGGGTTGTCCTTTTAGTGACCACCCTGGACCTCATCACGTCCTGATCCACACCTGAGGAAAGAGGAGCCTATCATTGGAGGTATCGGAGGTTCCTCAACTTCATTCCCCTGGGCCCCCAGCTTCAACAATAGGGGGCTGTACACTATCTGTATGTATACAGTGCATCCGGAAAGTATTCACAGAGCATCACTTTTTCCACATTTTGTTATGTTACAGCCTTATTCCAAAATGTATTAAGTTCATTTTTTCCCTCAGAATTCTACACACAACACCCCATAATGACAATGTGAAAAAAGTTTAATAAATTTGCAAAAACCTCAAGTAAAAATAAAAAAACTGAGAAATCCCATGTCCATAAGTATTCACAGCCTTTGCTCAATACTTTGTCGATGCCCCTTTGGCAGCAATGACACCCTCAAGTCTTGTTGAATATGATGCCACAAGCTTGGCACACCTGTCCTTGGCCAGTTTCGCCCATTCCTCTTTGCAGCACCTCTCAAGCTCCATCAGGTTGGATGGGAAGCGTCGGTGCACAGCCATTTTAAGATCTCTCCAGAGATGTTCAATTGGATTCAAGTCTGGGCCACTCAAGGACATTCACAGAGTTGTCCTGAAGCCACTCCTTTGATATCTTGGCTGCGTGCTTAGGGTCGTTGTCCTGCTGAAAGATGAACAGTCGCCCCAGTCTGAGGTCAAGAGCGCTCTGGAGCAGGTTTTCATCCAGGATGTCTCTGTACATTGCTGCAGTCATCTTTCCCTTTATCCTGACTAGTCTCCCAGTCCCTGCTGCTGAAAAACATCCCCACCGCATGATGCTGAAACAACCATGCTTCACTGTAGGGATGGTGCCAGGTTTCCTCCAAACGTGACGCCTGGCATTCACACCAAAGAGTTCAATCTTTGTCTCATCAGACCAGAGAATTTTCTCTCTCATGGTCTTAGAGTCCTTCAGGTGCCTTTTGGCAAACACCAGGCGGGCTGCCATGTGCCTTTTGCTAAGGAGTGGCTTCTGTCTGGCCACTCGACCATACAGGCCTGATTGGTGGATTGCTGCAGAGATGGTTGTCCTTCTGGAAGGTTCTCCTCTCTCCACAGTGGACCTCTGGAGCTCTGACAGAGTGACCATCGGGTTCTTGGTCTCCTCCCTGACTAAGGGCCTTCTCCCCTGATCGCTCAGTTTAGATGGCCGGCCAGCTCTAGGAAGAGTCCTGGTGGTTTCGAACTTCTTCCACTTACGGATGATGGAGGCCACTGTGCTCATTGGGACCTTCAAAGCAGCAGAAATTTTTCTGTAACCTTCCCCAGATTTGTGCCTCGAGACAATCCTGCCTCGGAGGTCTACAGACAATTCCTTTGACTTCATGCTTGGTTTGTGCTCTGACATGAACTGTCAACTGTGGGACCTTCTATAGACAGGTGTGTGCCTTTCCAAATCAGGTCCAGTCAACTGAATTTACCACAGGTGGACTCCAATGAAGCTGCAGAAACATCTCAAGGATGATCAGGGGAAACAGGATGGACCTGAGCTTCACGGCAAAGGCTGTGAATACTTATGTACATGTGCTTTCTCAATTTTTTTTTATTTTTAATAAAGTTGCAAAAACCTCAAGTAAACTTTTTTCATGTTGTCATTATGGGGTGTTGTGTGTAGAATTCTGAGGAAAAAAATGAATTTAATCCATTTTGGAATAAGGCTGTAACGTAACAAAATGTGGAAAAAGTGATGCGCTGGGAATACATTCTGGATGCACTGTACGTGAATAAATCGGTTCCACAACTGAACTATAATACTTAGCACAATGAGAGAAGTTGCAAAATCAACTGAAATGTTTAAGCAAATTCTAGAAAAAAAAATCTAAATCTGTTAAATAGTTCAGTAGACAATAAGACAGACAGATGATGGATTTTATATACATACACATATATACACACATATACATACTGGAACTTCAGTTGTTGAACATATTCTGTTCCTAAAGGATGTTTAGAAACTGATTATAACACGATTATAACATGCGCTGCAGTACTAGAGTGGCAGCAAGAGAAAGAAAAAAAAATAAAGACATGATCCGGGGCCGCGAGCCGCCAGCACTACTTTCCTACTTGACCATCACAAGTACAGAAGCACACCAGTGAAAGCAAAGCCGAGTTATAAAAATTGTTATCCTGTAAAATGAAGCATTGAACACAACCAGCAAATCCCTGTATGTATACATAATACTACGCTGTAGCGCTTCCACCCCAGATGAATCACAAAACAATTAACAATATACACCACTAACACACAAATCTGAAAACCAACCAGAGTCCTTTAGATATTCACTGTTAAACGTGATCATTTACAGTCTGTGATGGTGAAGGTTGCGCCAAGCCGTACCTCCTGTTCGGTGGAAACCGAATGCTAACCGTTCCCTTATGCCGGCCCGTCAGGTCCTCTCCTGAATGACTTCGCCTCATTCATATGAAAAAAACAAATGAGTCTTAGATAAATGAACCCGGGGTTCACCTGACTTTTGAGGTGAGTAGATATCCCTCTTGTCGTTTCGGTGGTGTCTGCTTCTCCTTTGGCTCTCTTCACCTTTTTCCCTGTCACAGATTTACTGTGCGGATGGTCGGCTCCTCCCCTTACAGTCTGTTTGGCCATCCCAGACAGGCGCTCCTTTACCCCCAGGGTCCATTGGCTGGCCTTACACATTCAGCCATTCTGTCCTTAACAGGTTCAGGGAAAGGTGCAAAGTGCCAGTGACACCCACACATATCCATGAGCACCGTTACAAAGTAATGCAGAATGGATTAATCCCTTTCCGAACCCAAGATGATTGCTTATTTAAACCTTTATAGCAGTACTTTATGCATAAAATCATATACAAAAACAATGAGCTTGCACAAAAATATTAAACTTCATAATTAGATACGATATAGATGAAAATTTAACTTCACTTTACCTGTAGGAAGGAGAGCACCAAGGTTTTTCTTTAACAGGTCATCGTGTAACCGCCTCACTTGTTCCCAGTTCATAGCCTCAGAAACACTTCAGAACAGAACAGTTAACCCAAGTGGAGTTAGGGTCTTGTTCACAAGTGAGATGAATCCGTGCAACCACAGCAGATTTAAGTTATGTGCTGGACGAAGATTGAGGCAAGTTCTTAGACTAAACTGTCCAAATGCTAATCAATCAGTCTACGTAACGACCCAGAGTCAAGAATTCTGGGTTGAGACTGAAAGAGTGAGGTTGTGAGTACAAGCGGCCCAAATGAGGTCCTTGTCTAGTATTGCTGACTCCACACTCCATGACAGGATAAGGAGCTCAGCAATACTAGAAACCCTCAGAATAGAAGTACGGCTCCTCCAAGTCGAGAGAGGCCTGTCAAGGTGGGTTGAGCATCTCGTTAGAATGCCACCGTAGTCATCTCCCATTTGTCTTAAGACCCAGGATATGCTGGAAGGAATACATTTCTCAATAGCCCTGAGAGTGCTGGAGGACATTACTGAGGACAGGGTGTTCTCGTCAGCCCAGCTTAGCTCAGTATGTTACTATAACAGACATCAGGGTGCAGAGTGAAAATGATGATAATGATTTTGGTTTTTTTGACTCGGCACTTTGAGGGAATCCACTCCAAAGGAAGTCAAGACCTCTTACAGCTTGGACGAGTCAGCCGAACCTCATGAAAATTACAAAACTGTCAGCGACTTTTGTCAATAGACCTCAGTATCTTTATAACACACTGGTGAGGCCTCATCTAGAGTCCTGTGTGCAGTTTTGGCCTCCGGGCTACAAAAAGGACATAGCAGCACTAGAGAAGGTCCTGAGAATAGCGACTAGGCTGATTCAGGGCTACAGGGGATGAGTTATGAGGAAAGATTAAAAGAGCTGAGCCTTTACAGTTTAAGCAAAAGAAGATGAAGAGGAGACCTGACTGAAGTGGTGAATGATGAAGGGAATTAGTCCAGTGGATCGAGATGGGGACTTTAAAATAAGTTCATCAAGAACACGGGGACACAGTTGGAAATTTAAGGAGAATTTTCACACAAACATTACGAAGTCTTTCCTTACACAAAGAACGATAGACACTTGGAATAAGCGACCAAGTAGTGTGGTGGACAGTAAGACTTTAGGGACTTTCAAAACTCAACTTGATGTTATTTTAGAAGAAATAAGTGGACAGGACTGGCAAGCTTTGTTGGGTTGACTGGCCTGTTCTTCTCTAGAATGTTCTAATGTGATGGGTCTGATTCTCCCAGAGGTGAATGGCCATCACAATATCACCCCCAGATTTACTCTCCACTTCCCCTGTGGCACCACAGCAGGGTTTGCCCATCATACTCTCACTGTGGACCTCATGAAGTACAACGAGTTCCATGCCAGTCCTACACTCCACACCCAGCGGTGTCTGAATTCATTCTAATGAGCAGCCAAGAAACTGTCCCCCCCTGTGGCTATCTGTCCCAATCTCGCAGTAGGCCTGCTGATCCAGTGCTGCCAGCTCTGCCATGCTGTTCTGTTCAGACAGAGTTTACCACTTTGTGAGTTGGCCGAAAAACAGAACGCTCTGAAGAGACAAACGAGTCTCCACTTAGAAGAAAGGGATGTGACCCGTTGCCAAATCTCTCGGACATCCCTGACTACGGACACATGACAGTAAATAAAATCACAAACAAAAAAGAGACTGGAAACCACTGAGGCACCAGACTGGCAGTTGCACAATGTGGAAGTCACAGCAGCAAACCGCACTAAATATTGCAAGCTACGTGAATATTTTTTTTTTTTTTTACAGCAAGTGGCAATCGTAACGCACTTGCGTCATCTGGGGTTGAGGTCAGCGACACTGCACTGGAGATGCAAGGTATGGCATAAAAGTTGGCACGGCTTCAGCCGTCACACCCTGCTGTGCTGCACTCAGTCTAAAACTTCACACTGCTGGAGATGCCAGTTTCACGTGATAAAGTCCACCACCACCACCAAAAAAAAAAGTCAGGTTTGTGGCAGAACAGGAAAAGATATTGCAGCAAATCAACTGTTAGGCAACCCGCCCACAGACTCAGACAGATGATCACTTCTCAGTGGGACGTTGTGATAATGAAGCATAACATTTTCAAACCCAACTAATCCAATTCTCTACCGTAGGAGTCAGAGCCCACCAAAACTGGACAAGGTGGGCCCATTCATCGTAGGGTCAATTTACAGGCTCATGCGTGAGGCCAACTTGGAATTGCTGATTAAACTAACTGAACGTGTACTTGGAGATGAGAGGAAAATGGAACAACCCAGAAGAGGACCGAACCCTGGATCTACAGTATGAGGCAGCAGGGCTCACGGGCCATTTCCTGCTGGTTTCTCTCTGTCCCCAGCACAATCAGCCATGACATTCAAACCACTGAGCAGTTCAGTGAATAACGTTGGTCATCTGTTACGGTGGTCTCTGTCAAGGGGTGCGATATATTGAACAGCAAGCGAATGGCCAGTTCTTGAAGGTGATGTGTTGGAAGCAGAAAAAAAATGGCAAAACATAAGGATCTGAGCAACTTTACCAAGAGCCGGACTGTGACGGCTAGACAGCTGGGTCAGAGCATCTCCAAAATATCAGGTCTTGTGCGGTGCTCCTGGTATGCAGTGGTCAGTACATACCAAAAAATGTTCCAGCTAAGAAGAACTGATTGGTCATCGATGAGCCTTGGGAGTGAAGGCTAGCCTGTCCAGTCTGATCCCACAGAAGAGCTACTGTGGCACAAATTGCTGAAAGCCTTAATGTGGGCCATGAGAGGAAGGTGTCAGAACACCCAGTGCATCTCAGCTTGCTAAGTAGCCACAGACCAGTCTGAGTGCCAATGCTGACCCCTGCTCACTTCCAAAAGCACCTAGAATGGGCTTGTGAGCATCAGAACTGGACCATGGAGCAATGGAAGAAGGTGCCCTGGTCTGATGACTCATGTTATCGTCTAGATCTTTTGAATTCCCAGGTGCATGTGTGTCAAGCCAGCAGAGGAAGAGCGATACTTGGGGCAATGCTCAGCTGGGAACTCTTGGGTCCTGATGCTCATCTAGATGTAACTTTGACACACACCACCAGCCTTAAAGCTGTTGCAGGATAATGCGCCTGACACCCTGTAAAAAATGTTCAAGAATGGTTTGAGAAAGATGGCAAAGAGTTCAAGGTGTTGACTTGGTCCCCAAATTCCCCAGATCTCAACCTGATTGAGCATCTGTGATAGACGTGTTGGGGAAGAACGGGTCCAATCCACAGAGGTCCCACCTTGCAACTTACAGGACATGAAGGATTTCCTGCTAACATCTTGGTGCAGACACCACAAGGCACCTTCAGAGGTCTACCGGGGTCCACACCTTGATGGGTCAGAGCTGCTTTTGTGGCACAAGGGGGACCAACGAAATATTAGGAAGGTGGTTTGAATGTTGTGGCAGCCTGTACACACACACACACACACATACATATTATATACTAGACGTTCCTCGCGGTAGTAGTGACACGGGACACACTTTAAAAATTAATAAGCAAAAAAGGTAGCACTAGCTAAGCGGAGGTAAGGAACACTCCAAAATGCAGAGGTAGAGCAACTCCCCACTCCTGACGTCACGCACCCCCCCCTCCCCTCGGCCCCGCAACATCGGTCTCGGATTAGTACAAAAAAAATCAACCGGAATGTCCAAGCAAAATATAGAAAAAACCCGATCTAAACCTGTTAAGTGGTTGGTTCTCTTGTTAGCTAGCTAAGCAGAGGTAAGATACGCCCCAACGCTGGAGCAGAAGTGAGGAGGGTCCCGCTGCATGCCTCTCGGATTTGAGCAAATGAATCAGTACCGCAAGTGAATAGTGAAACTTCACACAATAAGAGAAGTCGCAAAATCAACTGGAATGTTCAAGCAAATTATAGAGAAACATCGATCTAAATCTGTTAAGTAGTTCTCTCAGTGAAAAGCGGACAGACTTGGGTCAGGAGCAGCCTTTCCAGACTGATACATTCAAGAAATGAATCGAACAGAGGACATTTCGGGAGGTGAATGGATTTTTATAGTGAACTGGCAGGAAATTACATACAGAGGGAATGCTGGGAAAATGGAAGGGTGGAAATGGCATAGAAACTTGAGGCCTAAAGTGCAATCATCAGGTGAGGTTGGAAGTAATGCCTTTGTTATTGTGTGTGTGTGTGAGAGATTGTCTGCCAATCTTCAATTACGTTTATTCTTCTGTTTTTCTGTTCAATAAGAGAGATATTATTGCCTTGTACAAAACCCGCTTTCTTTGTGTTATCACGCTTTGTTGAGCCCATCAGATGTTCCCTAAGTGTGTGTGTGTGTGTGACAACACTTATACACACACACACACACACACACACACACACATAAACAAGAAATGCATTGTGATGAAAAAGTACTTGCTTCCTTCTCAGTATTAATTCAAATGTTTTGACACTGAATATTTCTAGATCTTCAACCAAAATGAAATTATTATATAAAGGGAACCAAACGGAACAAAATTATTTTTTCTGTTTTTTTTTTTTTTTGACATATGTCATGAGCACAATTATGCAAAAGCAAAGGGCAACCAACTGGTGATATCTGGATTTTGGCAGAAGAAGTTCTGCAATGATGCAGGAAATCAGGAAGTGGCACAATACTTTTAGAAACACTGCATATGTACTATTATATGTAATATACTATATACTATATATATATATATATATATATATAAATATAATTGTATGATTGTATGGGTGGTTAACCTACCAGGTAACGCTTGTGGTTGGTCAGCAAGTCGGCTAACATCCGCCACGGCGCCCTCTTTCAGTTGTGAGAAGCAGATCATAGAATGGTTGAAATAGTTTACTGTAAAATACTGCAAACAGTACGCAACACGTGTTTTGCCCTAATTCTGGGAAGCGTTACCTGGTAGGTAACCACCCATGCAATCAGATTGTGATTCAGACTATGAATGCCATGAATGTAATTACCCCGATCTACATGCTGTCAAATAAACGAACCACAGGCCGTAGCGCAGCGTTAGGGGCTTCGCCTCTGGCGCTGACGTCCGAGGTTCGATTCCCAAGAGGGGATGCAGTGAGTGTGTACGCCTGATGAGCCCAGAATTAGGGCGAAACACGTGTCGCGTACTCTTTGCATTATTTGACAGTAAAACTATTTCAACCATTCTATGATCTGCTTCTCACAATTGAAGGCACCGTGGCGGATGTTAGGCGATTTGCTGACCAACTACAAGCGTTACCTGGCAGGTAACCACCCATACAATCAGATTGTGATTCACTACGAATGCCATGAATATATATATTATATATACACACACATATGGCCGGATTAAGGTGGGTGCTATTGATGCTGCAGCATTAGGCCCATTCCTGAAATAGGCCCAGATGAAAACAGAGGAGAATTTTCTGGAAGCTGAACAGTTTTCCTTTGCTGTATTAACCTCAAAACAATTCTTAGAATGAAATTTGGAGTCCAACTTTCGGACGCCTAGACACAGCGTTACTTATTATACAGTTACTATTGTTCTTTGCGATGTGACGTAACTATAACGTCGTTGTGTTTATTGTTAACCGAAGATTTCAAGTTAATGCTATCAATTTTACGTTAAACAGTTTACTTAGTAATTTAGCTGCGTTTTTTGCAATATCTTGGGGATTCTTGCCACTTTATTATTGTTCGGTAAGTGCCACGTAGTAAATTTTTCACCTTGAAAGTTAGTTGTACAGTAAAAATCGAAGGCTATTTAAATGGTTATCTGTAAAGGTAAAACTAAAAGCTGGCCCGTGGGCCCGGCATGGATGTTTAGAATTTTAAAATCCTCCGACAGGATTCTGGTCTGTTATGAAATTGTGGACAATTTTTTACCCTCATGAACCTGAACTGAGTCACTTTGACCCAACGTCTCTGCAAATTCATTTTTTCTTACTCTATTTCGTAAGAGAATTGCAAAATTTTGTGTATTTCATTGTTAGGTTTTCTGCATTAAGTGCACTTTTCAGACAATTGCTATTGAATGTTAATGTTACATAGTTTGATGTTAATCTCGAGTTCTTACGATACTACATCATTATTATTCATGTTCAATAAAGGCTGGCTGGTTGCGTCGCAAGCAATTAAGGCTCCTTGGTCGGTCTGAGTGCGCGTGTACGGTGAGTGTGGAATACACCAATGCCAAGAAAAAATAGGCCATTTTTGCACTGCAGCATCAGGCCCAATTTCGTCTTACTCTGGCCCTGTACGCACACACACACACACACACACACACACACACACACACACACAAGGTATCCGGCTTTGCCCAGGTACATTTCTAGAATTAATTAAGGAGAGAAATCAAAGATTTATCTGTTTTTTTAAATGGCAACTCTGTTGTTCTTACTTTCTGTCCCATCTGTCATCCATCGATGTCTCCTCTCTCGTGTGTCGAGATTTTCTTCTTTTTGGGTTCGATTGGATGGCAGAAGTGCATCCGTGGCTACTGTCATGTCTGACTTGTCCTCTTAGACTTTGAAGAAAAGCCTACAAAGCAAGCTTTAAACAACCACCCGTTGGTTCTCGTCTGTATTGAGTGGCACTTCCACTCTCGATCGAGCCTCACCTGACACCTGTCCCCCCTTCAAAACTGCACAATATACCATTTTATATCACAGGAGATAGATTGTTCAGATGTTTTTACTCACTTGGAGCCAGCAGGTGGCACTGGTGTGCTAACAGTAGCGCACACACAAGAAAAAAAACACACACACACTGGGACCCCCAAGGTCAAAATTTTGAGCTCTAAAGAAGTGTGTCTTGTCTGTAGGGTCCTAGTGAGCAAGTATGTAAAATGTATTCCACATTAGTCAAAGGGTGTAGGATTATATAGGGAACATGCAAACAGACAGACATTCAATTTAATATACATGCATACAGTAATAGACGACATGGATGATTATCACTCACCTCCTACACACCCACTCCTGAGCTCTCAGTTCTTCGAGACGCGAGAGGAAAGCAGAGCCTGCGGAGAACATCCATTCAGACATGGAGACAGGAATAGCAGCTGGGTTAGTGGAGGTCCGAATATCCTCTGGTCCTGGTCAGTAGCTGCGCTCCCCCTGGCTACAGCATTAGACTTCGAGTCACAAAGTCACTCGTTCTTTCTCCACTGACTGTGTGTCACCCTGAGGATGTCACGTAAGCTGCAGGTCAGGTGACCGTGAGAGGAAACCCAAGCATGCTGGAAGACTTTGGGAACAAAGCAGAGCAGATTCAGTTTTTGATTTGTCATCCCACAGCGTCCATTAGTCGTCAGAAGGAAGCGGACTGATTGACTTCGTAGATCAAGCAGAAAACACTGACGATTGTAAATGTCTGTCACCATTCAGCTTTCCATTGATTATCCACAACTGGCTTTTGTCTCCCAGTTCACAGCAGAATGAGGGACAATCAGAAACCATCAAAGAGAATCTAACAGGCCTGCAAAGAGATCGAGGAGTTCGCTTCATGGCGGAGTCAGGAGATCACATCTGACAATTAATAGGGACATTTGTGTTCTTTGCGTTGCCAAATATTTAATGGGTGCAAATAAATTAGTGGGACAGAACTGGGCAAGGGGGCATCAAAAGCCACAAAACCGATTTCAAAACCCACACTGAAAACTGGCAACAGCTCTGCAGGTTTGAGAAACACACAAGCCTTGGTGCTTCAGTAGACACCATGTCTTCATCCACAACACAAACCCATAAAAATGCCAAGTGCGATTACCCAAAATGCCTGGAAGGAATTTCAAATAAAAAAAGCACGGTAGGAATTCGGAAAGGCTTCACAGATTGATGTTGTCCATCCATACTCTAAACCAAGCTGACAGTAATGTCAACTGCATGTGTGAAGGGCAGGAACCAACCCTCCCCCCGGGCACAGTGGTGCCAGGTTAGACACGGCCGTTCGACAGTTTATCACCTTAAGCAGACTTTCAAAATAAACCAATGAATGAAGGATTTCCAATTTAAAAATTATAACAAACTAACATCCTCAAAGCTGCCTAATCCAATTCAGAGCCATGGAGGCTGAAGCCTGTCCTGGCAGCACCAAGCACAAGGCAGGAATCAGCCAGAACCTCACAGGGACTTGAATTTGTATTCATTAAGGCATTCTGCAGTATAAATGAATCCAAATTAGTAAATCTGTCCTCATTGCACAATACCTGCAAACCATGTATGGCTTATCTCGTAGAAAAGAAATAAAACCAGATGGCAGAATTCCAGAGGTATGCTCAGTATTTACACTGTGATGTGGGGGCACCCCACACAAATATTTGCACACTCCTGCAGTTATTGATTGCCTTCACTCAGGGGTTATTCTAAATTCTCACTCTTTGCCATTTTATAGAATGACAACTTTGGACGTTGACTCAAAAGTACTGAAAGAATGAATGTCAATAAAAGCAGAGGTTCTGTCGATGGTGACAACAAGGAGGTCAACCCAAGAAAAAAGGAAAATCAAGGAAACTTCTCAAAAATGGCACTGTGAATAAGTACCTTGTGATCCTGAACTGGACCGAGAAAGTTGGAGTGACAGATACATGAATGCTGTACACTAACATTTAAAAGGATAAGTGTCTGTGTGGCATATGGTCGCTATGTCCCTGTCATTCCAACAGATGGTGCATCACAGACATTTCTAACAATAGAATGCATTACATTTCTCATTCCAACAGATGGTGCATCACAAACATGTATAGCAATAAAATGCATTGCATGTGTCATGTCAACAGATGGAGTATCACAAATATTTATAGCAACAACATGCATGGCATTTGTCATTCCAACATATGGCGCATTACAAACATTTGTAGAAATAAAATGCTCTGCATTTTTCATTCCAACAAATGGGGCATCACAAACATTTGTAGTAATGCATTTTATTACTACAAGTGTTTGTGATGTGCCATCTATTAGAATGAATAAGTAAAATGCATTTTATTACTACATTCCAATAGATGGTACATTGCAAACAATAACACTGAGGTCTATGCTGATTATTTAGATTTAAACAGGTATTGACAGGCAGCACAGCTAGCCCACTTGAATTAAAGGATAAAGATCTGTGTATCTGCGTCTGTCCAGTTGCTATGTCTCTGTAATTCCAAACAGAGGGCACATCATGAACATCCATCCATTTTCCAACCCGCTGAATCCGAACACAGGGTCACGGTGGTCTGCTGGAGCCAATCCCAGCCAACACAGGGCACAAGGCAGGGAACCAATCCCAGGCAGGGTGCCAACCCACCGCAGGACACACACAAACACACCCACACACTAGGGCCAATTTAGAATCACCAATCCACCTCACCTGCATGTCTTTGGACTGTGGGAGGAAACCCACGCAGACACGGGGAGAACATGCAAACTCCACGCAGGGTGGACCCGGGAAGCGAACCCGGGTCTCCTAACTGCGAGGCAACAGCGTTACCACTGCGCCACCGTGCCGCCCATCATGAACATTTATAGGAAAAAAAACACACTATCTGTAATTCCAACAGATGGCGTGTCACAAACATTTGTACTGCTTTTTTGATTCATATACAACGTGGCATATAACAGACATATGTATTGCATGGTGAACTGCAAATGTTAATGCTAAGGTCTACATTGATTAATTAGATTTCAAAGACATTGTAAGACAAGGCCGTCTTAGCAGCATCATAGGCCACAGGGCAAAGTAATGCACTGGGGCCCCCGTTTTGATCATAAAACAGAAACATACATCAGAATCAGGCATCAGAAACATTGTAGGGTCCTAACGCACCTGGGGCACCCTGCCACTGCCCATTCGTTAACACAGCCCTACAGCCACATTATGTATTTAATTTCCAGTTACTAGGTCTATGTTGTTCGAACGGATGGTACATCACAGACATCTGTGGCAATGAAATATATTGCCTTTATCATTCCAACAAATGGCGCATCTCAAACATGAACACAGCTTTTGTGAATCCCTTACAAAATGGCAAATAAATGAGATATGTTTTGCAAACGTTACCTGTGAAGTCTACGTGGATTACTTAAATTGCACTGAAGACTATATATGTTCATGTGTGTGTGTGTGTGTGTGTTAGTCGCGTGGGCGTCTCCTCGTTTCTTTCTCTTCTTGCACGCCGTGACCTACACGGAGCCTCAGGCGCTGCTTCTTTTATTGTGAAATTCCACCTCCTGAGGAGAAATGTAACCCTGGCCTCAAACTACATTTCATTGTAAGTTATTTTGTCAAGAGAGATAAAAAAATATGTATATAAAACTAAAATTTAAACGAAATATTTCTTTTCCCCCCAGGTATGTTTTTCACATCGATTCGTAAGCGACTCCCACGAGTCCACGGAGCCCAAATGCTCGACACGGCGCCAGCTTTGGACTGGTCTGTCAGGTTGCATATAAGAGACGAGGTGGTGAAATATTTAATAAAAATGCACACATCACCGACTGCAATGAATAAGTAAGCGCTCTTGGCATGGAAAAGCGTTAAATAATTAGTAGTAGTGGTAGTATTAGTAATATTTGTGTTATTTTAAGATTGTATTTCCTACTATGATGCATAAAAACAGCAGGAGATACAGTAGTAGTTTTCGCTTTGGAGGATCTCCATTTTCCTGACTCACTGCACATTTTTGCTTTCCTAAAGAAACTCTTAGGTCCTGAGGCTCCTGACTTGAAATCCATGCCGTTGAAGCCTTGGACGGACGGACGGACGGACGGAGCGCTGGTGGGAGATGAGGGTGGATAACAAAAACCTGCAGTTCCTATAGCGCCTTTAATTCAGATATGCACGGCATTTTACCACCAATAGCCTCCGCTTCACATTATGAGAGGATAGTAAGATTACAGAGATCTTTGACCCCCAATCCCCCCGACAACATGTTGGGTTTTCATCCAGAACTGAATCACAGTCAGGCCGACTGAAATGCCTTCCTCCCTTCTGTATATCAAATTTCACCACAGGGACACAAAACATGCGTGGGAGTGTTTGTGTGTACGGTAACACGTAGCGCGAATTCAACCCTTTAAAAATAAACCCGTGAGAACAGTTTTTATAAATGAAGCAAAAAAATTCTCTTAACATTTCAGGTTTAAAGCTTAGGAAATGCGACATTTTTCAGTCGCTCAGCTGCCCTGATTCCAACTCTTCAATGTTTCGTGCGCTAAGCGGCCATCCACGCAGTTCAGATGCGATTCAAGCCCGTTAAGTCGGGGGAGCAAAAGAAGAATTCTACAGATGCACATTACTTGTATATTAATACTATTTCTTTTTTTTTCATTTATCTGTTTTACCTAGGAGTTTGTATAAAGATTTTGTTTGTGTCTAAAAAGTCGCCCTGCTGCTTGCCCTCTGCATTTTTTTCCGCTCGAAAACCTGAACTAAATTAAATAAAAAGACCACTACTGCATACAAAAGAAGCAAATGGCAGAGTTGCAAACAAACGACAGGTTATAAGACTAAAGCCATTGCGATGTTGTAATCGAGTTCCCCGCTGGGCCGGCCCCCCGAGCTCCGTCCATTAAGTGTCTTCCCTGCTCTTCCGCTCGCACGCCGCAGATCGACGGGCGCCCCAAGACAGCCGCCGCTTCCGCGATTGGAAAACTGAAGAAGAAGAAAAAGACGAAGAAAAAGAAAGTCGGACGTCTCTGAGCTTTGGTAATTCGTATGAAAAAAAAGGTAAACACACCTGCTGCTTTTCTGCTTTTTCCCTAAAAACTTTCCCGATTTCTTGTTTTCTTTTTAAAACGGGTTAGGACAGCGGATAACGTTATACAGACAAACGCCGATTTAACGTTTGATTCCAAGTCACTTGTCTCTGAGTGCGACTCGTCCGTCGGTCTGCTACACTTTAACTGGGATGAACGTGGGGCTTCGGACTTTGTTTCTTTCTTACATAAATACGCCATGAGTGTTTACTGCTCGGTGCCTGCACGGGAGTGTCCTTACACTTGTAAGGAGGGCACGTAAGGCAAGTAATTTACTGGGAAATTGTCGCTAAACCACTTGCTGCTGCCCAGGGAAAGGGATCAGAGTTCAGTCGCCCACCTGGTCACTGCATGTGCCAACTTTGTATTCTCTCTATCTCCCGTGCCAGTGTGAATTTTCTCTCAAATCCCAAAAACGTATTACATTTTAGGTGTGGGGAAAATTGTTCAGACAGACAAGAGGATTGACTGCATCCAGGTCGGGGTTTGGGGGGACGGAGCCTAACCGAGCGGCTCTGGAATAAATGAGCCAACGTTGAACGC
The DNA here is from genome assembly GCF_900747795.2 of Erpetoichthys calabaricus. NCBI lineage: Eukaryota > Metazoa > Chordata > Cladistia > Polypteriformes > Polypteridae > Erpetoichthys > Erpetoichthys calabaricus. Next base: position 3,902,651 of record NC_041408.2, on the reverse strand, counting down.
GGTACCAGACCACCACAAGGGCACACGTGCACACACACCCACACTCGTACAGTGAAGTATTATGAAGGAGAACTGAAAAGGTTCATTCATCACTAGATGGCAGCACACAGAGAGAGACAGAGTGTGTGTGTGTGTGTGTGTGTGTGTGTGTGTGCGTGTGTAATGGCAGAATTCCTTCGGTATTTACTCTTCACTGTGTTGTTTAGGGTGGCGCAGTATTCGCGCTGATAACTTTTTACAGTCCTCCTTTAAATAAACCTCGCTACTGTACGACTTGGGGCTGCGTGAGCACATGTGCGCCCCCACGGTGGACTGGTACCCCATTCAGGGTTGGCACCTTCTGCCCAAAGCCACCAGGATAGGCTCTGTCCTCACACCCCTGAAATGGCTGACATAGCTCCATTTGTCTTCAGATTTCTCCCACTAAATTTCACCAGCAGACCACCGCGACCCTGTGTTAGTCAGTCATTTTCTAACCGTCTAGATCCTGACATAGGTTGTGTCGCCGGGGGTGGGAACTGGACTCCGATTCCTTCCAATGTGAGGCAGCAGAAGTTCAAAACATTCAACAGAAGGCTTTGTCATTTGGTTACACGCTTCTACGCGACCACGCCCATAGACTCCGATGCCCCGCCCAGAATCCGTAATCATAGCAGCTGAGTGTAACCGGGCGCTCGCAGCGCATTTGGCCACGTGACTGACGCAGTGGGCGCTCCGTGACTACGGAAGCAAAGTCGAAGTTTTGAGTTTAATCACGAGTTGTTCTTCTTCTCTGTGACCCTCATTTTTCTCTCTTAGGCCGTACTGACTCCATGGGTACTGCGGGCTGCATTTCTGCTCTGTTTGTTCTAATCGAGGGGGGGCACGAACGATCTTAACAGTCGTTTTAGGTTTAATTAACGATAAAGATAAAGCAAAAGTGTAAAAAAGTGCCAGAGTTTAATGTCGACATTGGAAATTTAACGTGATGCCCCCGAAATGGCGAACAAAAGCCTCGTATTCACTTTAGATATAGTCGCGCTACCAATGCCACCTACGGAGGGTGCGGGAAAATCAACGACCATCCCAACCGACAGAAGCCTACAGTTGTGCTTGAAAGTTTGTGAACCCTTTAGAATTTTCTATATTTCTGCATAAATATGACCTAAAACATCATCAGATTTTCACTCAAGTCCTAAAAGTAGATAAAGAGAAACCAGTTAAACAAATGAAACAAAAATATTATACTTGGTCATTTATTTATTGAGGAAAATGATCGATTACATATTTGTGAATGGCAAAAGTATGTGAACCTTTGCTTTCAGTGTCTGGTGTGAACCCCTTTGCAGCAATAACTTCAACTAAACGTTTCCGGTAACCGTTGATCAGTCCTACACACCGGCTTGGAGGAATTTGAGCCCACTCCTCCATACAGAACAGCTTCAATCCTGGGATGTTGGTGGGTTTCCTCACATTAACTGCTCACTTCAGGTCCTTATACTTTTCGATTAGATTAAGGTCAGGACTTTGACTTGGCCATTCCAAAACATTAACTTTATTCTTCTCTAACTATTCTTTGGTAGAATGACTTGTGTGCTTAGGGTTGTTGTCTTGCTGCATGACCCACCTTCTCTTGAGATTCAGTTCATGGACAGATGTCCTGACATTTTCCTTTAGAATTCTCTGATATAAATTCAGAATTCATTGTTCCATCAATGAAGGCAAGCCGTCCTGGCCCAGATGCAGCAAAACAGGCCCAAACCATGATACTACCACCACCATGTGTCACAAATGGGATAAGGTTCTTACTGTTTGCCGGAATGCAGTGTTTTCCTTTCTCCACACATAACACTTTTCATTTAAACCAAATAGTCCTATTTTGGTCTCATCCGTCCACAAAACATTCTTCCAGTAGCTTTCTGGTTTGTCCACGTGATCTTTAGCAAACTGCAGATGAGCAGCAATGTTTTTTTTTTTGGAGAGCAGTGGCTTTCTCCTTGCAACCCTGCCATGCACACCATTGTTGTTCAGTGTTCTCCTGATGGTGGACTCATGAACATGAACATTAGCCAATGTGAGAGAGGCCTTCAGATTGCTTAGAAGTTACCCTGGGGTCCTTTGTGACCTCGCCGACTATTACACACCTTCAAGACCATTGTTACCCTCCTCAGGAGTAGTCGACCAACAAAGATCACTCCATTTGTACACAATCTGTCTGACTGTGGATTGGTGGAGTCCAAACTCTTTTGAGATGGTTTTGTAATCTTTTCCAGCCTGATGAGCATCAACAGCTCTTTGTCTGAGATCCTCAGAAATCTCCTTTGTTTGTGCCATGATACACTTCCATAAATGTGTGTTGTGATGAGCAGACTTTGATAAATCCCTGTTCTTTAAATAACACGGGGTGCCCACTCACACCTGATTGAACACCAGACTCAAATTTCACCTTCAAACGAACTGCTAATCCTAGAGGTTCACATACTTTTGCCACTCAAATATGTAATATTCGATCATTTTCCTCAATAAATAAATGACCAAGTATAATATTTTTGTCTCATTTGTTTAACTGGTTTCTCTTTATCTACTTTGAGGACTTGAGTGAAAATCTGATGATGTTTTAGGTCATATTTATGCAGAAATATAGAAAATTCTAAAGGGTTCACAAACTAATAAGCACAACTGTAAGAATCGGCCAGGTCACGGATTTGTTCCACCAGGTGAATTGACTTTAAAGTTTCTCACTTCCGTTGGAGCCGGTGAGGCTATGCGATGGGCTGCAATGCCCGTATGTATTATCAAAAGCTATAGCCAGTTCATTTGTCTTCACTATATTTGCAACTGGATTTAAATCACGTGCAAAAAAGTGACTTTTACGTTAGTATGACAGGACTTAAATATACATTCCTTAAAAAATATATAGGCCTATATACCAGTGATGAAAACATTAGGCCCGCCCTTTTATGAAATCCTGGTTTAAAATAACTTCACATTACTAGACAGCCGACGTGCGAGAACTTCAGTTCTGTTCAATTGTTTGATTGGGGGGGGGGGGAAAATGTCACCATCTACCACTAGGTGGCAATACAGGCTTTGAAAAACAACCATTGAACCCGCAGGTTGGATGAAGGACAAGCGGGCGTCAGTAGAGAAATAAAAACGCTTAACTGTGTTTGCAATCAAATTCGAAAATGCTACATTGATTATTACATTTCAAATGTCAGCATATCTTTATCCTTTTATTTTTGCAAATCCTCTTTCTACAGCCTTATGTTTTACTTGAACGATCTGCTGCCAGAATTAAGGAGGCAGCCGACACCAGCATTTCTAATGGCCAGTCCGATAAGACATGCGTTTGACTAGAGCTGTGTGTGTGTGCGTGTGTTCTGGAGATTCTAATAAACTGGGGATATTTACTGAATACACACCAATAAGGTGGGGGCGTGAGCAGGCACGGGGGCTTAAGTCCTCAGCAAATGGACCATTGCATATTGACGAAGAGTTGCTGTGGATCCACCTGCCATTAAAATGTACACAGCACCAAGATCGGGCTTCAGTAGTAAAACGTGGGCGTGTGCAGCTGGGCCTTCCCTCCTCAGAGTTCACATCCTTCTGCTTGACGCAGTGTGGCTTTTTATTATTATTATTATTATATTATATTGTTATGGTTCAGTGTTTGATAGCACTAATATGTTTTCATATATTTAATAGTACTATTTCTGAATGTAGAGAAAAGCCAAGCAAAATGACACCTTTTATTGGCTAACTAAAAAAATTACAATATGCCAGCTTTCGAGTCAACTCAGGCTACAACTCTCCTGAAGAAGGGGGCTGAGTTGCCTCGAAAGCTGGCATATTGTAATCTTTTTATAGTTAGCCAATAAAAGGTGTCATTTTGCTCGGCTTTTCTATATATTTAATAAAAATTTTAATTACCAAAAAAAGATACATCACCATATGGCCACTAGATGGTGCTGCTGACCTGCGTAAGATTGATAAATTCAGCAAAGTGTCGTTATTTATTTTTTTGTTTATTGATTGGTTTTATTGTCTGTACTGTGAGCCTGTATTCTTGTTTTTTTTATGTTTCTGATGCTTTGTACAGTTGAGTTTCCCCATGTGATTCATAAAGTTTTTTCTAATCTAATATAAAGCCCTTGCTAAGTTATAATTTCCAACTTAACTTTCATAATATAATGTGCTGTCAATATTTAGATGAAAATCAAGTGAGCAGTGAGAAAAATGCTATATGAATGTGAATGATAAATTCTTATTAGAAGTCAAGCAAAAGGACACCTTTTATTGGCCAACTAAAAAGATTACAATATGGAAGCTTGCGGGGCAGCTCAGGCCCCTTCTTCAGAGGCAAGAAGTAAATATTAATTGACTCTAAAAATAAAGAAAATTCACCAGATCACCAATAGGTGGCACTGCTTCCCTTCAAAAATCCCTATAAATGAAACCCATCTTTCTTTTTCTGAAGTCACGAACGCTGCATTCACGTTCAATCGGACAGGCACTATATAGGAGTTTGCGAGGTTTTGAGTTCTTAGGCCATTCACTCGCATCGGGAAAAAACAAAGCTACCGAAATTTGCAATTCGTGGTGTAGTCTGAATGTTCGTGAATGCTAATGCTGAGCAATAGCAAACATCGATTCAGAAGCGTCAATGAAAACAGTTAAGTTACTCGTGTTGCATAATCGCATGTCAAGTTATCCATCTGATATAAGCCAACATCAATTTGCCCGATTTTGATTGTGAGAATCCATTAGAATTCCTTATTTGATTAAATGTGGTGGTTATCTAGGAGTTTGTTGCTCCTTACTATTTTACAGCTCTTAGAGAATTGGAAGTTCTGCCTATTAAAATATTAACAGAAGGGTGTAAAGGAACTTCATTTGCAGGTAGACTATTGGCCCATCCACATTACTACATTTTCATTGAAAAACGCAGATGATGTCTCAGTTTTCGAATTTCGTTCATATTACTCTGGTGCTTTGAACCACCGAAAAGGGAGACTTTTGAAATTTCTCTCCAGCACCATAAACTTCTGAAAATGCAACCTCTGTTGTTGTAAGGTGGACGGAAGAAAACGCAATTTTTGAAAGCACAGAGTGTGATCAGGTTCTGATTCATTCATTCTTAAAACGTGGCCTTCCCGGATTGGATTCTGGTCATTATAAGATCTCATTCCCTAAACAGTCACCCTTCAGGGAAGAAAACTATTCTAATATATAAAGCCGAGTCTATGTATGTTTGTTTGTCTGCTATACAAATCTGCACCGGGCGTCCGATCGCCACCAAACTGGGCATGGGCCTGCTTTGTGACCAGGAGGGAGGTCATGGGGTATGTTTGGTTGGGAAAAATGTCCTTGGTCAAGTGCAGGACACCTTTTGACCAACACAACATTCACAAAAAGACCCCATACTTATCATCGACAAGATGGCTGCACATTGCAACAGATGTTAACGGCGGCGCCATCTAGTGGCACGTTTGGTCTCTGTGCATCCCTCTTTACCAAGGTTTCTTTAAATTGCCAAGACATTGCAGAAGTGTCCAAGTATGAGAAAGCCGACTGCTTTCATCACATGAAGAGGAACTGCCATATGGATGTAAAACGTGAACGACCCAGTGCACGTGACTGGCTTTCCGTATTTGTGGTGCTATTTGCTCGCTTTCCGACTCAAAGTAAGATTTCAGTCTTGGTCTTTCTGACTGACTGGTGCTATTTGTTCGCTTTCTGACGTATTGTCATCTCACTCTGGTGCTTATTCCGTATGTACTACCATGTGACACATTATCATCGTCCTGCTTTTCACTAATATACCCATGCCACCAAAAAAAAAGGACATGGCATTAAAAGTAAATTCCGATGCTACAAAAAAAGTCTATTTCAAGGCCATCTCAAACATGGCGCAAGACGTCAACTTGTTTTTATACAAAGAATTCCGCTGATTCCGAATGATTTACCCTTTGCTTTTAAAAGGCTACAATTTTCTATTCGTTTGGATTTTGCTATGTGAATTACTAAGGCTGAAGGGCAAACACTCCAAGTTAAAGGCATCAATTTGGAAAATCCACGCTTTTCACACGGACAACTCTACATAATTGTTCTACAGTGAGCAATCCTCACAATTTGTTCATTTTCAGAACTCCACAACAACACAAAAAATATACTGTATCCAAAGCTTCTAAAATGACCACTTATATTACCTATTACAATAAAATGTCAATCAGAAAAATGTTGGTCCAATTTCTATGTTCTGTTTCTTTCATTTGGGAAATTCATCGGTTATAGATTCCCGGGCAACACCGGGTACTCCTGCTAGTATTCCAATATAGCAGACGGAGGCGAGTTTCCAGTTGTTGTGTTGCTTATCTAAATTGCATTTTGTGCAGTTTGAATGCTGCCTACATGAGTGAAAGTTAACTCCTTTACCGACTGCTACAATTCTGCGGTAAATCTGATGGCCGTCGGGATTACCGTCCCTTTCTGGATTTTTGTACTTAATCATGCGTGTCCAGCGTAACGTTTATGTCATCCGACACTCTTGGTCATTTTAGTGTGGATGGAGATTGCTTGTGTTTTAAAATGCCATTCTGAAATGAAAACTGGTCTTGTTCAGAACGTGGGTGCCATTTGATTGTTTCACAATAATTAACATTAGGTATATAAGTAAGTTTCACATTTCTGTTATCATTTTAGCCCTAAAATAGTGACTTAACATCAGGGACGCATTTTATTGACGTTAAGGTTAGTGTTTGGAGCGAGGGGAAGGCCGTCTCAAGTGGCGTCCGCTTTCTGAACAAGACCCATGAAAACAGTTGTGTGGGCATAGCCCATAAAAGAGCCGCATTCAGTTGCAGAGCAATGTCAAGAGTAACGTAAGGTAAAGAGGACTAGCAGGCCATGGCATCCATCGTCATTTGGTTACAAATTGTGTTTTGTTTTTTTCTTCAGTTTTGCGGACGACTGCTCCTTGTGATCATAACGTCCTTTGTAAAATTGTCCTAATGTTAAGGTGAGCGTTCAATTAAATTTTCACATTTATATTCAGGCATTGCACATTTTAGGTGGTACCAAGAACATTTGTGCTATAACCCAAATGTGAGTTGAATGCGGGGTTTTGGATTTCATTGGGATGTCATTTTCACGTCCATTTCTTGCCTCGTGGAATATTTAAAAAGTTGAACTTTCATAACGTCTTATCACAACGGCCTTTTGTTCATGACTTGGGCGATCGTGTCCACGATTCTTCACAGAGTCACTCGGCCGTGCGTGACACGTGACGTCATCCGAAGCACCGGCGGAAAGTCGACACACTGCATTCTTGAGCATGCAAGATCAGGGTTACGGAGTCTGGTGTGCATTGCTTTATTCTGTTCTCGCGATTCCTGGTTACGAGCAAATATTTTTCTGGTATTTCTAGATTGTTGGCTTGGTTTTGTCATGGTAAGGACAGATGTTCCCTCTAATGTTTGAGCTCTGCAAAGCTCCCTTGTCTACTCTTCTGTGGAGTACCAAGTGTTATGAATCACCAACACACAAACAAATGGGAATTTAATATCTAACATCACCAGTCATCTGCACAGATGACAAGTTCTTTTCCTCCTTGTAGGTTCAGGAGTTTACATTTACATTTACAACATTTAGCAGACGCTCTTATCCAGAGCGACTTACAACAGTGTTTAGTAGTCTACGACTGTTCTTCAGTCTTGTGGCTGTGCAGCACTTACAAAGGTGCAACGTGCACTTCAAACTTAGAGGGAACACAGGTAAGGACCTAAGGTGACCCCATTCTTCCCCTTTATACTCTATATTATGTAAACTGTTTAATATTTTTATTTTATTAATTTTCATTGTAATCATTCCATACAAACAGATCAATTTATAACCCAACAAATTTGAAGACTAATCAAACCCCACCCCTGAGAAGGAGAGCTTAGCTAAAGGAAAATTGCTTTAGGCTTTTTAATAAGGCAACATTAAACAAAGGAAAGGGAGAAATAAATATATATGTAAATAAGAGATGGAGAAGGGAGTTAAATGCAATAATAGTTAATTCTCTTATTCTAAAATAATATTGATTAAATCCTGCCATGTTTTGAAAAAATTTTGTACAGATCCTCTAACTGAAAATTTGATTTTTTCCAATTTCAAATAATATAAAACATTGGTTTCCCACTGACTTATAAGAGGAGAATTAGGATTCTTCCAATTTAACAAAATAAGTCTGCGTGCCAAAAGTGTAGTGAATGCAATCACAGTTTGCTTGTCCTTCTCCAATTCCAGTCCATCTGGAAGGACACCAAACACAGCTGTTAGTGGGTTAGGAGGGATTGTGATACCAAGGCTGTCTGAGAGGCACTTAAACATTTTTGTCCAAAATGATGTTAGTTTGGTGCAGGCCCAGAACATGTGACCCAGTGAGGCAGGACCTTGGTTGCAGCGCTCGCAGGTTGGATCTTGCCCTGGAAACATTTTGGACAGTTTTAAGCGAGACAGATGAGCTCGATATATAATTTGTAGTTGAATAATTCTATGCTTTGCGCATATAGAACTCGAGTGAATTCTCTGCTTTGCTACCTTCCACTCCTTTTCTGATATATTGATTAAGAGATCTTCTTCCCAATGTCCTCTTGGATCTTTGAAAGGTAGGGACTCTAATAAGATTTTATATATTGCGGAAATAGTGTTTGTTTCCTCGAAATTGAGCAGTATTTTTTCCAGCATTGTGGAGGGTGCAAGGTGGGGGAAATCGGGCAATTTCTGTTTAACAAAATTTCTAATTTGAAGATAGTAAAAGAAATGTGTAGCTGGGAGGTTGAATTTTGAACGTAATTGTTCAAAAGATGTAAATATGTTGTCTATATAAAGATCTCTGAGCATTTTAATCCCAAAACTTTTCCTGGTATTAAAAACTGGATATACTTGCGAAGGTTGAAAGAGGTGGTTCTCTTGCAGAGGTGCCACCGATAAAAGATTTTCCATCTTAAAATGCATTCCTAATTTGGTTCCATATTCTGAGTGAGTAAAGCACAATTGGGTTATTAGTATATTTGCGATAACTTTCATTTATTGGAGAGCAGAGCAGGGAATATAAAGAAGTACTACAGGATTTTACTTCTATTGCAGACCAGGCCTGTGTATGTTCATTTATTTGTGTCCAGGTTTTTATGGCTTGTATGTTTGCTGCCCAGTAATAAAACTGAAAATTGGGTAAAGCCATGCCACCTTCTGCCTGAGGTCTTTGTAGGGTCGCTCTTCGGATACGTGGGTGTTTTGAGTTCCAAATGAATGAGGTTATTATTGAATCTAACTGTTTAAAAAACGATTTATTGATATATATTGGAATGTTTTGAAATAAAAAAAGAGAAGTTTGGGAAGGATATTCATCTTAACGATGTTAATTCTTCCGGCTAGAGTGAGATGAAGGGTTGACCATCTATGCAAGTCTTGCTTAATTTTTTCCATACAGACGCCAAAATTTTGTTGATAAAGAGCTTTATGTTTACTTGTGATATTTGCCCCTAGGTATTTAAACTGATCTGCTATAGTAAAAGGTAGGGTGTCTAATCTAATATTTATTATGTAAACTGAAGCAGAATGCCTTGAATGCCATACTCTTACCACCCAGCACTCCCACATTCCTTCTGTATCTCAAACCCCAGACCATTTGATAGAGTACCAGAACAGGCAGGACAGAAAGCTACACATTTGTTCTTCATGTATAACAAATCATCAATAATTTCCCCTCAGGGATTAACAAAGTGAATCAAATAAAAATAAGATCTTCAAATATTATAACTAGTGCCATAAACAAAAGCAAATAGAATGTGGCATTGCCAGCCATACAACCTGGTTGTGCTAGATGTGAAGTTTAAGGCAGCACATCAACTTGTTGCTGCAGTTCGACTCAATTCTCTCCCATCAGCTGGGTAGGGCCAGGCAGACTTACGCCCGTCGACAGAGAGTTGGTCTTCTGTTCTATGGATGGAAGTTTACCAGAGAAGAAAGAGAAACAGAAAGAACAAACAAACATGCGTCAATCCTTTGGTTTCTATGACCATTCTTGTGCCTTGTGGCAAAGAAAAGACCGGGAGATAAATGTGAGGTCAAAATAATGACATTAGATCTGGTACTGAGTGATCGAAGAAACCCAGCAACAAAAATTAAACGTGAACAGAAGTCATAGTTGAAAGACAACGAAAGGATAATCTGTTCAATAACAGGGATCTTAAGAAGAACACAAACACACTTAAAAATTGTTTTGTCTTTTGATATCCGCAAACTCGGATGAGGAAGTGATCCCAGGGAGTGAACTTTATACCCCACTACCCCAAATGTCACTTCAAAGATGATTTCTGACGTTGCTATAACCATCAACAAAACTACTGCTGGAATCAAGTGCAACATTTTGCAGCCACCTCTATAGCGAGATAGAGAGAGAGAGAGAGATAGATAGATCGATACTTTATTAATTCCCAAGAGGAAATTCACATACTCCAGCAGCAGCATACTGATAAAGACAATATTAAAGAGTGATAACAATGCAGGTATACAGATACACAATAACTTTGTATAATGTTAACGTTTACCCACCCGGATGAAATTGAAGAGTCGCATAGTGTGGTGGAGGAACGATCTCCTCAGTCTGTCAGTGGAGCAGGACGGTGACAGCAGTCTGTTGCTGAAGCTGCTCCTCTGTCTGGTGATGATCCTGTTCAGTGGATGCAGTGGATTCTCCATGATTGACAGGAGCCTGCTCAGCGCCCATCGCTCTGCCACAGATGTTAAACTGTCCAGCTCCGTGCCTACGATAGAGACTGCCTTCCTCACCAGTTTGTCCAGGTGTGAGGCATCCCTCTTCTTTATGCTGCCTCCCCAGTAAACCACGGCATAGAAGAGGACGCTCACCACAACTGTCTGATAGAACATCTACAGCATCTTATTGCAGATGTTGAAGGACGCCAGCCTTCTAAGGAAGTATAGTCGGCTCTGTCCTTTCTTACAGAGCATCAGTATTGGCAGTCCAATTTATCATCCAGCTGCACTCCCAGGTATTTATAGGTCTGCACCCTCTGCACACAGTCACCGCTGATGATCACGGGATCCATGAGGGGCCTGGTCCTCCTAAAATCCACCACCAGCTCCTTGGTTTTGCTGGTGTTCAGGTGTAGGTTGTTTGAGTCACACCATTTAACAAAGTCCTTGATTAGGTTCCTATACTACTGCTCCTCCTGCCCGCTCCTGATGCAGCCCACGATAGCAGTGTCGTCAGTGAACTTTTGCAGGTGGCAGGACTCCGAGTTTTATTGGAAGTCAGATGTATAGAGGCTGAACAGGACCGGAGAAAGTATAGTCCCCTGTGGTGCTCCTGTGCTGCTGACCACAATGTCAGACCTGCAGTTCTCGAGACGCACATACTGAGGTCTGTCTGTAAGATAGTCCACGAGCCATGCCACCAGGTATGAATCTACTCCCATCTCTGTCAGCTTGTCCCTAAGGAGCAGAGGTTGGATGGTGTTGAAGGCACTAGAGAAGTCCAGAAACAGAATTCTTATAGCACCACTGCCTCTGTCCAAGTGGGAGAGGGTTCGTTATAGCATGTAGATGATGGCATCCTCCACTCCCACCTTCTCCTGGTATGCGAACTGCAGAGGGTCGAGGGCGTGGTGGACCTGTGGCTTCAGGTGGTGAAGCAGCAGCCACTCCATGGTCTTCATCACATGTGACGTCAGGGCGACAGGCCTTGTAATAACACTTGCTACTGTTTCCGAAGAAAAACTTTATGAAACTACTAGAAATCCTGACAGCCGTCTATGAATATGTAGAGGAGTTAAGGAAATACGAGGGGGAGACACCTGAAGATAGTCAATAGCAAGGGAGTGGATTGTAGTTAGGTACGTATCGTGTGCCTACAACTGTGGATAATCAGTCCGCTGAGTGGCATCATGGAGAGTTGATCGAGTGTGTATTTCTGCCATTTGTTCTACAATCGCACAGATGACTTGAGATTTTTTTTTTCCTACAAACCAGCAGCACAGATTATTTTCAAAGGACACCGACAATCACGTTTTTCAATTTTTAACAGACTTGTCCATTGCCACGATAATGAGACATACTCAGATAAAGGTTTGGGGCAGTCACCCGTATAATCTGTTCTCCTGGCTGCAAAATTGCATTTCTTTAAATATAGCACTGACGTGCTTACAACAGAGTCCAAAACAAGACTGAGGGAATAGGGAAAAGGTGTAGACTTTTAAAGGGGAAGACAGGAAGTGAGGTCATAGGGATCTGGCTCATGTTCTTCAGCCATTGGTTCGAACCTGGACGTGACATCACAGGGGCCGGAGCCGGTAAGGTCTTCTTCCATTGGCTCGGTCCCAGAAGTGACGTCAAGAGAGCCAGGTGGAATCTCCCGTGAATGGTCTACAGGTAAGGGAGAAAAAGAGTCGGTGCACTCTGCCACATCCCGGCATGCCTCAGAACTGCCTTCACTCAAGCCCTTTAGCTGCCTCCCATGCGCACGTGTGTGCCACCATATAGAGTTTGTTCCCAGTGATCAGACTGTTAATCAGTGACATTTCATTGAACTGAAAAGAAGGAGGAAAAAAACATCTGGAGAAGTGACACACGCAAAACTGGACTTTGCACCGTGACCGCACACACCTGCACACACCACGTCCTCGCTCAGAGTTTTTGACCAAACCCAATGTGGTTGTTGCTTTGCACGGCCTCTGTGTTCTCCAGATGTCACTCCTAGGATGTTTTCTTTTGTTCCCAAAATTCAAACTGAGACTGAAGGGAGGATGATTTACTACCACGGAAGAAATCCAGGGGTGGGGGAGGAAAAGGAAAACCGCAGGAGGTTGTAGACAAGTTAATAAAAGAATATTGAATATCTAGGAGAGGACTTTGAAGGGTTCTAAAATGGAATTGCTGTAAGTTTTATATAAATTTGGTGAATTTTTAGGTCCCCTCTTGAATCAACGAAGTCTCACACCGAAAATTGTCAGACAGAACAGATGTGTGGTACAAATAAAAATATTTTTGGGGACTCTGGTTATGTTTTTGGATCTTCCAAATTTATTCTGCACTGTACACTATAACATTTGTAAATTGTCTTGTTTTTTTTACCTTTTTTCCTCAGAAAAATAATGTGGTTTCCTTTTCTTCTGTTTCTTGGAGCAATGGTGGAACCCATCAGGATGTTTCCATGCAAAGTTTACCAGCATGTTGCCTACTGTTCTTTTAAGTCTCTGACGGAGATTCCCGACTTTCCAAATGACATCATTGAGATCGACTTAAGTGTGAATAACATTACAGAGATAACAGAATATTCATTCCCTAAACTGAGCAGTCTGACAGTCTTGGACATTGGACATCAGCAGACAAATTTCCTGACAGTGCGACAAAACGCTTTCATAAATGTAACAAATCTTCAGGTACTGAGTTTAGCAGGTAATGTTAATCTCATCCTCAGTCCAGATGCGTTTGTGGGTTTATTTAACGTGAGGTATCTTAATTTACTGTACAACAACTTAAATGAATCCATAGTGGAAGAGGAGTATCTGAGGGACCTCGTTTCACTTGAAACACTGGACCTTTATGGAAATCGTATCCAGCGACTGAGACCCAATAGCTGTTTTCGTAAAATGACAAATTTCAAGATCCTGAATTTGAAACTCAATCAAATCACGCAGATCTGTGGGGATGACCTCTTGCACTTTCGAGGAAAGAGTCTTCAACTTCTCAATCTTGACTCCAACTATGTTGGCAACATTGAGTCCACCCCAACTTTCTGGGAGGAGTGTGGGTATCCATTTCAAAATATCAACTTTGAAATCTTGAATCTTGCGGGCAACGGTCTCGATGAGGAATTAATGCGGCGATTTGTTTCATCCTTGAGAGGTTCGTACATTCAGGGACTTATACTCAATCATAACAGTGTTGGAAGATCTTTTGGGTTTAATAACTCTCTAGACCCTGGTGAGGAAACGTTTGATGGACTGTCACAGATTCCGATTATTGCTTTGGATCTGTCAAATTGTTTTATTTTTTCTCTGGAGCCATATGTTTTTAAACCCCTTCACGAGATGAGGGTTCTTCAGTTATCGTTTAACAAAATCAATCAGATCCAGCGCGGAGCCTTTGAAGGTCTTAACAATTTGCAGGTGCTCAACCTGTCCAATAATCTGCTGGGTGAAATTCTACCAAACGACTTCTATGGTCTTCAAAGTATCACCACGATAGACCTGTCAAACAATAACATCGGTGGGATTATCCTGACCGCTTTTAATAAGATGCCGTTTCTGAGCGAATTAAACCTTCGAGGGAATTCGATCCGTAAGTTTGAAATTTTTGCAACTATTCCCAGTCTACAGTATTTTCTGTTAGGAGATAACAAGTTGGACTCCTCGTTTCAGCTAACAGACATTGCTACGGATTCCATATTTGTTGATTTATCAGAGAACAGGCTAAGCAATCTTGATGTCTTTTTTAAAATGATGGCCGATGGTAAAAAGAAGTTCATTTTGCTAAGACACAACCGTCTTTCGTATTGCAAGGGCTCCAGCAACATTCCAGAGAATAACAGCTTAATACATTTGGACCTTGAGGATAACATCTTGGAGTTGGTGTGGCAGAGAGAAACGTGTTTGCACATCTTCCATAAACTTGGGAAACTGGAAAAGCTCCGACTCAACCAGAACGGTCTTCGGTCTCTCCCTTCGGACATCTTTAAAGGTCTCATTTCCTTGACTCACTTAAATCTCTCGTCAAATTTTATTACCTATCTGCCAAAAGGAATTTTCCCCGAGAATCTGAAAACCCTGGATTTATCAATCAACCACCTTCTGTCGCCCAGTCCTGATGCCATCAGCTTCATCGGAGAACTCTATCTTGGGAGGAATAATTACGTTTGCGACTGCAGCTTGAAGGAGTTCATCCTCTGGCTTCAAAACAGCAACTCTACCCAAGACAAGCAAGAATTAGTCTGTTCGTTTCCAGAAAATTTTCTCAACGTTCCTCTTACTTCTCTTACTACAGAAGGGTGTGAGGCTGAAGATGTGGCATTTGTGATGAAAGTCCAGCTTGTGCTTTTTGTAGGGACGACCGTCTTAATTTTGCTGATGCTAATTGGGAGTGTGATTTTTATTCGCTTCCGAGGTTCGTGCTTTAGGATTTACAAGACTGCATTCAACCGTTTGCTGGGTTCTCCAGGTTCTGAAGGAGGCCAAAGAGATCATCAGTACGATGCTTACATTTGTTTTAGCAACGAGGACTTCTCATTTGTGGAAGCGGCTTTTCTTAAACAGCTCGACTCGCAGTTTTCCAAAAAGAATACGTTCAGAGTTTGCTTTGAGGCCCGGGATTTTCTTCCTGGGGAAGATCACATCTCAAATATACGCAACGCAATCTGGGCCAGCAAGAAAACCATTTGCGTGGTGACCAAAGAGTTTCTAAAGGATGGATGGTGTATCGAAGCTTTTAACATGGCACAAAGTCGACTGCACGACGAACTCAAGGATGTTCTCATCATGATTTTAGTTGGAAGAATACCGCGGTACCAGCTCAAGAAATTTAGTCCGATCAGAACCTTTGTACAAACCAGGCACTACCTACTATGGCCTGAAGACCTACAGGACATGGAATGGTTTCATCACAGACTAGCAGGTTTAATTTTTAAAGAGAAAACATCAAAAAGTAAAGAAAACGTTTCAGAAGATGTCTCCCTCTCTGCAGTTAAGAGCGACAGCGCCGTTCCATGAAAGACAACAAATGTGCGTCGGCAGTCATGAGATGTTCTGATGAAAAATTCCGTATTTTCAAATAAAACAGCAGCAATGGATAGCAGGGTTCCTTTGGGACACAAATGCCTGATACCGTAGCTCCAAAAAACGTAGAAGGAATAGTTAAATTGATCATTTTGCAACAGTGGGAGGCCACCGTCAACCTTTGACAGCGTGGAGGTGGTGACGCAAGTGGACCTCTTGGTGCAAGTTCAGTTTATTTTTGGCATCACATGAAGCTTATCCTTCTCTTGGTGGGGGTACACAAAAGACCACTGGAGATGAATTAAGAACGTTCGATGCCTCAGGTAGGCACCAGAAGTTAAATGTACAAGGTAGGCAAAGACATTCAAAAAGGGAAAGTTGGACCACAAGGAGTCATCGGTTTTGAGCATACTAACAGAAACTGGTACAAACTGGGTTTTTTTCGTAAGCTTTGGCAATTGTAGTGCTAAAAAGAGAAAAGAAAAATAAGTAGAGGGGCAGTTCATTGTCACACAACAAACAAATCAGTAACTTCACTTATGGAAATCCAAGAGCAACGACAGTACTAGAAATGAGGACTACTGTAGACCAGAATGAGCTCCGATTTTCAGGGAACGACTGAAATAAATGGGATAAAATGTAAACCATACTGCTGGTGTCCTGTGTATGGATTTAAAGTGACAACCCCCCTCCTAGTGGTCACTGTGCGTTATAATCAGTAAACATTTACAAATTAGCATTCGGAAAAACACAGAAGGAGATCTTGATGTGCCATTCGTATTAAAACCTTTACAGTTTCCCATTACGATAGCTTTTGCTATGACAATTAACAAATCACAGGGACAAACATTCGAAAAAGTCGATTTATTAGAGAGAAAGAAATGAAATTCACTCACAGGCAGATATACATTGTCCAAACACAGAACCAAAATTCAATGAGATCTTGAAGAAAAGTTAATTCCAAATATTGTTTTTGCTAAAGTTTTAAAGTGAAAATAATGCATATGTAACAATTCCCATGAAAATATCAATCTCTTTAAATTGTACAGTATATCCAGTTCACCAAACCCGGGGGTTGGCGAGCGAAGCGAACAGGGGTCAGAGCCCCCTAGTACCTATATCTCTGTCTCTCTCTATTTATATGTTCAAGTTATTAAAAAAAAAATGCAAATTTGGATAATTTTTATTATTGCTAAATTATAAAAGTTATTGCCAACTGTACGGTTAACCCATCTGCACTCAAGTTCAAAAAAATGTTTGTTTTATTTTTGAGTGCAGATGGGTTAACCGTACAGTTGGCAATAACTTTTATAATTTAGCAATAATAAAAATTATCCAAATTTGCATTTTTTTTAAATAACTTGAACATAGATGGATTAAGATCGTTCCTCCCCCAAACTATGCGACTCTTTAATTCCACCAGGGGGGGTAAACGTTAATATTTAACATTATACATAGTTATTGTCTGTTTTTTTCACCTGTATTATTATCATTCTTTAATTTAATATTATTTATTGTATCAGTATGCTGCTGCTGAAGAATGTGAATTTCCCATTGGGATTAATAAAGTATCTATCTATCTATCTCTATCTATCTTAATAACCCAACAGACAATAATAATCCATTATTTAATATTGTGCTTTTCTCTTGTGAATACCATTTAAAGCTGCTGTATAAGTGAATTATAATAATAGTTATTCCAAATTATATACATATTTTTAAACTTGAGCACAGATGGTTTATTCTTGTCTGGGGTTTGTTAACCTGTTATTTTATATAGCGCCTTTCTGTACACCTAATGTCCTAAAGACCTTTCTAAGTATTGTGCCATTCTGTTAATACAGTGTATGTTTATATCCTAAGCTTTCTACAGCCTGCCAAGTGAAAATGATTAGACACACAGGAATCAAAGGCAATATATAGCAAATGAGGGGAGGGGATTAATAAGGTGGGGTTCGTAAACTGTTTTTTTTTTTTTTTTATTATTATTATTTGAGTGTTCTTTCGAAGACTGCATATGCTGGGTGTCTGTTAATGGCATTTTCATTAGAGACCCCCAATTCAGGCCGCTCTCTGGCTCTGAATTTTACTCTCGCAATGGCCTAGTTAAACGTGTGTCCGGTGGAACTTGTATGTGCGTAAATCAGAGACCGTGGGTCCCTCCTTCTGACCATATTGTGATGTTCCTGTATATAGGTGTAAAATTCAGGGTTAATACTAAGAGACAGACAGACATACATCCGAGTCTCGACGACCTGAATTGTGTGGGTGGTTACCTACCAGGTAACGCTTGTGGTTGGTCTGCCATTCGGCAAACATGAGGGTGAAACACGTGTTGCGTACTCTTTGCATTATTTGACAGTAAACTATGCAACAACATTCCATGATCTGCTTCTTGCAACTGAAAGAGGGCACCGTGGTGGACGTTTGCTGAATGTCAGACCAACCACAAGCGTTATCTGGTAGGTAACCTCCCACACAATTCAGGTCGGGACTCGGACTACGAATGCAATGAATGTAATTACTCCTGATGTACAGGCTGTCAAATAAACGAACCACACGCCGTGGCGCAGCGTAAAGGGGCTTCGTCTCTGATGCTGACGTCCAAGGTTCGATCCCTGAGAGGGGAGCAGTAGAGTGTGTACGCCTGATGAGCCCAAATGAGGGTGAAACACGTGTCACATATTCTTTGCATTATTTGACAGTAAACTATGCAATATATATAGAGATATAGATATAAAGATTATACAGCTGTATATATAACTGTATACTCTGAGCCCAGGCATATGGACTGACAAACAATAAAAGCTTTTTCTCTGTACGGTGCCGCTCTACTGTGAGTACACCCCACAGTCACTTGAAGATGCAGACCACACGTCCGCCTACTATATCTTCTAAAGCCGAAGCCCCCGGCAGTCTTAGTGGCTGACTCTGTGTGTCACAATAAGAGACTGAAATGGACGCCAAGTGCTTTACAGTCCAAAGCCACACTGCCTGCTGTACTCTTGTAAAATTTCCCAACAGAATGGCTGATGAGACTGGACTGGTGGGCTGGAGAAGACCTTGGGCCCTTAGATGAAATGCAAGTGAGGTGACATCACTCTGATGGCTCGATCACATTTAGGTCTGTCATTTCCCAAGCCTGCCTGGCCCGTGCCCAACATCTTTGTCTGCACTGCCATTAAAGTTTCGCTTTACAGGAAAGAAGTCAATGGCCTCCATATCAGATCTGGCAAATCAAAGAACTCGTTTAGATGTCAGATGGAGAAGAACGTGTAATCTTTATCTTGGTCCACAAAGGCAGATGTCTAATGATCCAAAATGTGGCAGACGTAATTCCTTCTCATGAAAGGTGGATGATTGAGTTACTGACATGGCACAGTGGGTGGCACTGGCACCGCACACATCTTCGGGTTTCCTTCAGTCTGGTGCACATAGCAGGGTCTGCTGTTGCGGCCTGGTGGCCTCACTTGACCCTGATGCTCCCGCATTAGGCTTGTGAGGAAAATACAACATTGTTTTTAATGAAACAGGACCTTGATAAAGATGATAGCGGTAAATAATTTATGTACTAACAACACTGAACATACTATTTTGTGCCAGAATAATTTAATAAATGTTATAAATAAACTTAAAAAAAAGATCAGAGTCCGCACGCCTGCCCGAAGTAAAACTGTGGGTTTTTATTTTAGCTTAACCCCGATATTCTGTATATGCATTGATTTTTCATTTCTATTTTGACTCCACAATCCATACTAATGCGCTCCATTAAAGCAACTTATTATTATTATTAAGCGTAAATGATGGGCAGCCAGCTCTGGGAATAGTTGTGTTTCTTCCCCAAACTTCTCCTGTCTCAGAGTTATGGATCAGACTGTGCTCATGGGAACCTTCAATGTTGCCACCATTTTTGATAGGCTTCCTCTGATGTGCACTGGGGTTTAACACAATCCCCTCTCTAAGCTCTGCAGGCATTTCCTCCGACCTTGAGGCTTGGTTTCTGCTCAACTGTGAGATCTTCTGCAGACAGGCGTGTGCCTTTCCTAATCAGTTAAACGACTGGTGGACTCCAAACAAGGTGCAAAAACATCTCAATGATCACCAAGACATACTGGGATACACCTGAGCCAAACTCCAAGTGTCACTGCACACTCGTGTCTATGGTCCTCAGTCCAAAACACTTTGAGAAACACCCAGCCAGGTGGAGCTGAAGCCTGATGTGTATGGTGGGAAGGGAATGTTGTTCTTAGACCCCCAAAAGGTGAGTCTGGGGTATGGCCAGAAGTTCTCAAAGAATCCTGAAGACCAGAGGTTAGAGCCGGTCGCAAAAACTCGACGCCTGAAAGGAAGGGAAGCCGGAAGGAGAGATACTGGGGTACAGTGGGCATCAATCCGTGACCATAAATGACTCGCCCATTTCTTCACCTCCTCATATTTTATTGCTTAAACAAACAGTATTCTGTACCTTTTGCCTCCTGCTCTGTTGTGGTGCACTTCAGTTCAAATCAATTTATTTTTTAGCAAGTCATTCACCGAGTGCAGGTGCAGAGCATGGTCACAAGTTCACAGGTAAAATGTGTTTGCCAACAGCTAAATAACAAAAACATAAAGACACAGACAGGAATAAGTCAGAGACTCTCAAGGGCGCCCCCTATCGCTCACATCTTGCCAACACTTGCTCAGGTCACTCCATGGCCTTCACTGGCACGCTGCTGCTGAAGGTTTGGCGGCCAGATGCGCTATTAAAGACGATGATGATGATGATTATCATCTGAACAGCAGCAAGTGCCTCATTAAGCACATCAAATGCTTGGCGTTCATGGGCACTGGCAATCGCAGAGTCTGCGCTTCGTCTCGTTTTGTTTTTTTTTCCGTCACTCACATTTACAGCTGTGTTTACTTTGATGCCCCAGATGTTTGTCGTCTTCCTCCTGTCGTGTTGGATCAGGAGACCTCTTTGAACTCGTTCATGTAAACAGATTATTTTTAAGATCTCACGCATAAACCTGTTGTGACATTTGAACCTTGATTATGAAAAAAAAGAGCCCCGTGGATGAGGGCGTCACCGAGGTGAAATTTATAAATGGTGTGAACGGGCGACCCATAGTGAGACTGGCAAGGACGACACCACAGCAGGTGGCACTCTTTCTACGGGTCCCATTTAGTGAAAATGAGCAACTCCGTTAGGACAGTAAGTTCAGACTCAAAAACACCGCAAGCAATCAACCTGCTTGGTGACTTGGTGTTTTGGGGGGGGGGGGGTTCTAGGCTCCCTAAAATAAGGCAGAAGGTGCCCCTAAATAACAATGGCGTGTGCAGTGCTTCACATACAGAAAATGTGCCTTGGAAATCAAGAATTATGGATTAAACAGAGCAGTCTGAGGGCTCCATTGGGAGATAGAGATAGAGATGAAATTGACTATAGGATAGACTGATATTTATATAGATAGGAAAAGCACTATTTGATACATAGAGGAATAAATACATAGTTATAAAACGAACTATACGATATCCATTCTGTATAAATAGAGTACATAGATATGAAAAACATGGAGTGATGAAGGGATGAATAAATATGTCTATATAAAAACCCAACATGATAGGCAGACAAAAACACAGATATGAAAAACAATGCAATGGACTGATGAACAAATAAATATGAACGGCACTATATGATAGACAGATATATAAATAATAGGCAGATATTAAAGACTTAATATATTAGAATCACATAGAAATTTGATAAATACTATATAATAGAGCAACAGACATGAAAACTACTATATGGTAGAAGGTCAGATGAACAGTGATATGAATGGCAAAATATATAAATATATCATACAAACAAATATGAAAGGCATGGATTATTGGATAAATACTTAAATGTTACAAAGCATTGTATAATAGATGGATAAAGAGATAGAAGTATATGTGAAAGGCACTATATGAGAGAGAGAGTGCAGTTGGCAAGATTAGATAGATAGCGTAGTTGGCAGGATTCGATAGATAGGGAAGGTGCTATATACACACACAATATATTCAGATATTTACATTTACCTACATTTATGACCATCATTAAAGATTATTCATGAACGAAAACATGAAAATAAATTGTATGCAGTGTGAAAGGCGCTATATAGGGAATATCAGTTTTAAAGTCCATCCATTTTCTGAATCAGTTTCTCCAACTACAGTGTAGAGTATCCGATTTCCAAAGCTAACTCTGGCAGAACCCGATCCCAGCCAAGAATCCCCTCTGTATGGGATGGCAGCTGGGCACCCCAAACACCCCCAACCGTGGACTACCATAGGGGTGCAGAAAAAACAGTTAAACACCTTCACACATCTTTAGAGATTTATGATTAAACTGGAATACTGGAGAAAGACCAAGTAAACATGGGGATAAGTTTCTAACTCCACCACGACAAAGACAGCAGTGTCCATGGAGCTGTGGGTTCAGGGAGCCAACCCTCCCCTTACAAAGTGATCAATACAGGAATTGTGCAGATTAATGTGTTAAAGATGTAGGACTGAGCGAGTATTTGACCAATGTCACTGCTACATGACCATCAGAATGCTCAGGACTGAAGAGAGTCCCTCCATTCATAGATGAGCTTCAGAATAAGAAGCCCAGCATTTCATTGTTTGGGTTTGCGGCTGGAGAATAGAAAATCGACACCGAGACTCGGCTGAAGGGTCTTATTGAGGTGGGCATGTGGAGAGCCCTTACAAGTTGAATAAATAAATAAGCTAACTTGACGAGGTCTTACTCTTTTGCGGTTTACATAGCGAAGAGGAAAACCCCTTAACTGTATAAATGAGGCGAGTGTGGGAAGACCGGGGTCGCAAGGAGCCTGCTGGATTTGTGTGCCGTTTTTAACCCGTGAACTCTAAATAGTTTGATATAAGAGTTTGAGTTTGCTTATTTATTTTGAGATTCAGTTTCAGCTTAAGATTCAGAATTTGTCAGAGAGATTGGCACAGTGGGTCTGGCATCGGCTCTGCCCAGGGAGTGGACCCGAGGGTTTGTAGGAAAAGCCATGCCTTTTGGGGTTAGGGTTTGGGCTACCACCATGCCAATGTCCTTGGCTGACATTTCAAGTCTGAGTTTTGTCAATCACAACAATTGATGAGCACCACTTAGTGAGTGGGACTCCAGAGAGGCCCACCTTCATTCTATGTCAAGGTTTTAATCCATGGTACTCTAGTGTCAGTGGAGTCCATGACCCAGAATACCAGTGATGTTCTGCTTTGCGGGGAGTCGTGCACATGCATTACAGGAGTTTGTTGGGTGTCTGCACCAGGAGTACAATGGAGGACGGGTCTGGGTGAGACACAAGCGCTAATCACCTTTCTTTTCCTAGCCCAGTGTGTGGGAGAAGACCACAGAAGACCACCAACCTGAAGCCCTGCCGGCTGATGGTCTCCAATCCCATAAAAGAACAGAATGGCCTGGACGTTGACATCAGGAGCGTTGCTAGTTTCAGTACATATTAAGAGCTTAGACCCTTACATGGATCTCAAGGGAGATCCTCCTTCGAGTTTTCACGCGGTCAAGGAGCATCGTCTTAAATGGAAGGAACAACAACTGGGCTTGCAAACATGGGAGGCCAGAAGAGGAAGTGTATTGGACAGGGGCTGGATGACTGAGATCAGGGGCTAAAGACCCATAAGCCCCCTCTAAATACTTTTTGGACCTGCAATTACTGAAGCCAATTCTTGGAACTGTTCTTTGGGAAGCCCCTTTATCAACTTCATAACCTTCGCTTAGCATTGTTGTTACTAATCAGGGTTCTCAGTAAGACCCCCCAATATTTTACTCTGTCCAGTCTCATTCTATTTCCATAGGGGATAACTGGGGCAGCTTCAATGGTGGGATAACAGACAGCCACCATGGAAGAGTTTTATAACAATGGACAAGCCAGAGGAAGACGGGACATGCAAAACGGCTCTCGCATTGAAGGAAGAAAGTCCTTCATGTTGGCTTAAAGAGATTTAGGGGATCTTTATGGGATTAAATGAAGAATTTGGTTCACACCAGCAATCTGGGAGCCACAGAGACCAGGAAAGGTAAAATGAACGTTTGTGGACCAAAATGAACTCCGTGGTTTACACAAAAAAAAAAAAAAAAGACGAGAATTTATGACAGACAAAAAGTCAGAAAGACCAGGAAACCTAATCCGACTCGCCCCGCATACAGACGAATGTTTGAATTGAAGAAACAACAATAAGGGACTGCGCTGACTCTGTGGAATGTTTGGTGAAAATAATATCTGCTCCTGGCAGCGGCCATGAAGGCGTGGAGGTGAAAGAAACTGAGATGATGGCAGCATTGGGGGGCTGTCACGTACAGTAACTCGGCTCACGACACTTAAAATGAATAAAAAATATTCAAATGCGTGGATGGCATATACTATACTATACTCAAACAGACACACACAGATAGATAGACAAGCGTAGTTGGCAGGACTAGATAGACAGATAGCAGATTTTAATTTTAGTGTAGTCAGCAGGGTCATACAATTACAAAGACAGCTAGATAGATGGATGTTGGGGCACTAACTGACTCGCTCCTTTAAATAACTAAGAAGTCCCAAAAAAACAAACTGATGGATGGTAGCTCAAAGAACAACAACACAAAAGTGGGCAGTATGGCCTGGTCAGGTGAGGCTGATTCAAGGCTCCGTAGAGCGGTCGCACAGTCAGGATGGAGATCTGTCTGGCAGTCGGCTCTTACCGGAATGAGAGGACTCCTTCCTGCTTTTATAGTTGCTGAACCAGAAGGAGAAGAGTCAGCGGCCCTCTATGGCTGGCTTCTCTCAGCTGTGGGTGGGGAAAAAAAGAGACAAAATCATCAGCAACAGCGCCCCCTCATGACCCAGAGTGGTAGTGCTTATGTCTGAAGAAGGCAACCCTCTGACACACATGCATGACAATATGTCTACCTATATACCCATCTCTCTCATATATATATATATATATATATATATATATATATATATATATATATATATATATATATCTCAAACTGTGTGGATGTTATACATTATACTCAAACACATACAAATAGACAGACAGACAGAGTCACACATGTGTGTCAGAGGGTTGCCTTCAAGGCTCTTCACCGTCCCCAGGGCAAGCTGACCTTGTAACTTTTCTATAGAGCCTTGATTCAGCCCGTCCTCACCAGGCGGCACTGCCTTGTTTCATTATTAATAGCACCAACCAGGCAGCCGTTTATTTTGTGGAACTTCATGGTTACTAGAAGACGAGACCTGGCGGGTGCCCCTACATTTCTTTTTGGTGGATGCATGTCTTCCCTCTGTTAACAACACTATATATTTACATACACACATTCATATATTATATTTATCATTTATATATGTATATAGAGAGAGAGATAGATCGATAGAGATATTATTATAAGTCTGAATTGTAATTGGATTATTAGGTGGTCACCTACCAGGTAACACTTGTGGTTGGTTGGCCAGTCGGCAAACATCTGCCACGTCCTCTCAGTTGCGAGAAGCAGATCATAGATACTGTATCACTTATATATATGCACACACATCTATCTGTATTATCTATATCTATCTATATATATTATAACCAGTAGGGGGCACCACCAAGTCCCAAACTCGGACACAAATCACACTTAACCCAGTCACGGGCTCAAATATTGGCCCTTTTATCAATTACATGATCTTAAGAAACAGGTAAGCACAATCACAACACCACAAACACAGTGGTATATGAAAGGGGTTCCTATTCCACCCTGGCCAGAAAGCCCATCCATCTATTGTCCTTTATTATGATGTCCTAACCAGGCAAGGAATCATCCTTCATCCTCCGAGATGTCTGTCCAACCAGTGTAATGCTCTGTGACATTACATAGATAGTCTAAGGGGCTTCGCCCCCTGCTCACTTTGCTCGCCAACCAATATATTTGATCTCTTTTCGCAGTTACGTTATTTCACCGAGTAATAATTTCCGTTTGTTTGCACTAATGCGATCTTTACTATCATTTTTTTGAGACTTTTGAATTTTCGTACTTCCATTATCTCTTACCTGCTCTGCATGTGTATCACGGCAACGTGTTTGAATTCTTTACAACATTCTACTTTGTCACCTACTCTTTGTCTGATTTCTGGCCTTGGGTATGGTTAAATCTCTTTGCACAAAGACTCATCTTGCAAAACGTGAAAGTGTCTCACTGAAAAAAATCACATCTCGTCACAGGCTAAAAAGTCTCGTCTTGTACCAGGATTTTTTTTTTTTAAATTATAAATAGATATTATATAAATAGATAGACAGAGAGACAGAGAGATATACAGTGCATCCGGAAAGTATTCACAGCACATCACTTTTTCCACATTTTGTTAAGTTACAGCCTTATTCCAAAATGGATTAAATTCATTTTTTCCCTCAGAATTCTACACACAACACCCCATAATGACAACGTGAAAAAAGTTTACTTGAGGTTTTTGCAAATTTATTAAAAATAAAAAAATTGAGAAAGCACATGTCCATAAGTATTCACAGCCTTTGCCATGAAGCTCCAAATTGAGCTCAGGTGCATCCTGTTTCCCCTGATCATCCTTGAGATGTTTCTGCAGCTTCATTGGAGTCCACCTGTGGTCAATTCAGTTGGCTGGACATGATTTGGAAAGGCACACACCTGTCTATAGAAGGTCCCACAGTTGACAGTTCATGTCAGAGCACAAACTAAGCATGAAGTCAAAGGAACTGTCTGTAGACCTCCGAGACAGGATTGTCTCGAGGCACAAATCTGAGGAAGGTTACAGAAAAATTCCTGCTGCTTTGAAGGTCCCAATGAGCACAGTGGCCTCCATCATCCGTAAGTGGAAGAAGTTCGAAACCATCAGGACTCTTCCTAGAGCTGGCCGGCCATCTAAACTGAGCGATCGGGAGAGAAGGGCCTTAGTCAGGGAGTTGACCAAGAACCCGATGGTCACTCTGTCAGAGCTCCAGAGGTCCTCTGTGGAGAGAGGAGAACTTTCCAGAAGGACAACCATTTCTGCAGCAATCCACCAATCAGGCCTGTATGGTAGAGTGGCCAGACGGAAGCCACTCCTTAGTAAAAGGCACATGGTAGCCCACCTGGAGTTTGCCAAAAGGCACCTGAAGGACTCTCAGACCATGAGAAAGAAAATTCTCTGGTCTGATGAGACAAAGATGGAACTCTTTGGTGTGAATGCCAGGCGTCACGTTTGGAGGAAACCTGGCACCGCTCATCACCAGGCCAATACCATCCCTACAGTGAAGCATGGTGGTGGCAGCATCATGCTGTGGGGATGTTTTTCAGCAGCAGGAACTGGGAGACTAGTCAGGATAAAGGGAAAGATGACTGCAGCAATGTACAGAGACATCCTGGATGAAAACCTGCTCCAGAGCGCTCTTGACCTCAGACTGGGGCGACGGTTCATCTTTCAGCAGGACAACGACCCTAAGCACACAGCCAAGATATCAAAGGAGTGGCTTCAGGACAACTCTGTGAATGTCCTTGAGTGGCCCAGCCAGAGCCCAGACTTGAATCTGAACATCTCTGGAGAGATCTTAAAATGGCTGTGCACTGACACTTCCCATCCAACCTGATGGAGCTTGAGAGGTGCTGCAAAGAGGAATGGGCGAAACTGGCCAAGGATAGGTGTGCCAAGCTTGTGGCATCATATTCAACAAGACTTGAGGCTGGAATTGCTGCCAAAGGGGCATCGACAAAGTATTGAGCAAAGGCTGTGAATACTTATGGACATGGGATGTCTCAGTTTTTAAATTTTTAATAAATTTGCAAAAACCTCCAGTAAACTTTTTTCATGTTGTTATTATGGGGTGTTGTGTGTAGAATTCTGAGGGAAAAAATGAATTTAATCCATTTTGGAATAAGGCTGTAACATAACAAAATGTGGACAAAGTGATGAAGCGCTGTGAATACTTTCCGGATGCACTGTAGTCCTTTAACTGGAGGAATACACATGTTCACCAAAGAAATATTGAGGTGCCTGCCCTGTCACCTCTTCTAATAACCTGCAGACACACTGTGTATTCATATTCTATTTAAATGACATACAATGAACACATTAAAAACTAAATTAAGGTTCCTATTTAGGCCCGCTGTAAATAGTCTTTTTGTCACACGGTGTTCACGAATGCCCTCCAGAACGGCTCCCTACACGCCCGCCGACTTGTTATTGTTCTCCTGGCTGGTGTGCTCACATTTTCAGCAGTGTGTGAAGATTAAAATTCTCAGATTTCAGTGACTCAGGAAAAAGAAATCTGACACACACATTATCGTTCTCTTTAGAATACTGTATCCATTTATCTTGTCATTTGTTATGTTGAACATGGATTAAAGAGAGACTGGAATGGAGATCTCAGCCCCAGATAATGCTGCTAATACACCATGAACAGAAGACATGTTGGAAGTCCAAGTTCATACATAATATATTCTAATATTATAATAATAATAATAAATAATAGCACTAATTTAGTAGTAGCTAATTTAAAACATGTTGGCATTCCCCTGGCTGATAGGACAAGTGCTATATGACAAATACAATTAATCATGGGGGGCTTTTTACAGTGGCATGCAAAAGTTTGGGCACCCCGGTCAACATTTATGTTACTGTGGATAACTAAGCAAGTAAATGACGAGTTGAATTCCAAAAATGTAACATTTGAGGCAAGATTATTTTTTTTTTATGTTCATCATTTCAAGTCTCAAAATAATTAAAAATGAAAAGGTTCCAAAGCAATAGTCCGGGCGGACTGCATGGCCAGTACATCATGACACCCCCTTTGCAAGTCTCTCAGCTCATAAGCACTTTTTGTAGCCGCCGAAAAGTCTTTCAGTTCTTATTTGGGGGATTTTTGTCCATTCGACTTATAAGGCTTCTCATTCTGTGAGATTTTTGGACCACCTTGCATACACTGCTCATCTGAGGTCAACCCACAGATTTCCAATGAAGTTAAGGTCCGGGGGCTGCGAGGGTCAGGCTTTAACCTTCAGCTTGGCCCACTTGAGGTGGTCCATTATGGATTTGGAGGTGTGTTGTGGTTCCTTATCCTGTTGTGGAAGCTCATTCTTTGCTCATCTTCAGCTTTTCTACGGATGGCGTGAGGTTTTCTTCCAGAATTTGCTGTTATTTCATTGAATCCACTCTTCCCCTTTGCCAGTGAAATGTTCCCCATGCCACTGGCGGCAATACAAGCCCAAACGCTGATCGATCCACTGCCATGCTTGACCACTGGAGACGTGTTCTTTTCAGGGAATCCTGAATACTTTTTTTTTTCCTCCAAACATATCTTTGCCCATTGTGGCCAAAAAGTTCCATTTGGACTTCATCAGTCAACAGGACTTGCTTCCAGAATGCATCAGGTGTGTTTAGATGTTCGTTTGCTAACTTCAGTTGCCAAATTTTGTGTTGATGACACAGCAAAGGTTTTTTTCTCCTGACTCCATCATGAAGGTCATATTTGTTGAGGAGCCACTGTACAGCAGAACAGCGGACAACCACTCCAGAGTCTGATAAAGCTTCCTGAAGGTCTTTTGCCGTCAAACGGGAGTTTTTAATTTGTCTTTCTAGCAATCCAACGAGCAGCTCTTTCAGAAAGTTTTCTAGGTCTTCCAGACTTCAACTTGACCTCCACCGTTCCTCCATTTCTTAATTACATTACAAACTCAGGAAATCGGCTACCTGAGAACACATTGTAGTCTTCCTGTCCTGCGTTGTGAGCATCAGTTCTTTTATTTCTCAGAGTGCTAGGCAGCTGATTAAATGAGCCCATGGCTGTTGACTGTTGAGATGAGGGTTGTGGAGGCCGAGAATTTAAACAGTTTCAATATTTGCACCACCCGGCCATTCTTAATGATTGTGAACAAGCCATAGCCCCTTAAGGAGCTCATTAAGGTCTGAGACCAGGTAAAAGTTATGAGACCTCAAATCTCTTGGGGTGCCAAAACATTTGCACAGTTGCTACTTTTTTGCTCACTCCAATAACAGAAAACAGAAATAATTCACTAATTTTGCTTAAAATGCGGAAACAAATGCTTCATCTTTGCCTTGTAGAGATTAGTTCATGTATTCACTAACTTTGACCAGGGGTGCCCAGATTTTTGCACGCCATTGTATACAACATTTGTGATAGAACAGCAGGTTGGGTTGAATATTTATCCTCAGTGGTACACCAAGGATGAATAAGAATCCTTTCTAAAAAGTAGAGTAGACACACATGGACTGACCCTACCTACTAGTATGGACGATCATACCTCGCCTGGCCAGAAGGACACCATACTAGAGAAGGATGGGCATCCCAGCCAAGATAAGTGCTTCTCTCTGCCGGAGGTGGGAGTCAGAGATAATGGAAGGACAATGGACTTCTGCAGAGGTTCATGGGAGTTGTAGTCCAGGAGGACAGCACTGCTGGAGGACATCTCCATTATTGTATGGCTGCTCCACCTGATTTGAAAATGCTTCCTGGGTGCGATGCTGTGACACCAGAAGTACCCTTAGGTCTGGCATCGAAGAAGCCCATCTGCCTCACCCAGAGAGTTTGTCAGGCGAGGGTGGTCAATGCTTTCTGGGGGGATAGTGGAAGGGGAGAAAAAGGAAGGAAGGATTGGGTTGTGCTACACTGTACTGGACTGTGCCAATTTTAACAAAAGAATGTTGAGGTACTTTTATAAATAAAACTTTATTTGAACCCGTGACTGTGATGTTTCAGTTGTGTCTGGG
Organism: Erpetoichthys calabaricus; assembly: GCF_900747795.2. Taxonomy (NCBI): domain Eukaryota; kingdom Metazoa; phylum Chordata; class Cladistia; order Polypteriformes; family Polypteridae; genus Erpetoichthys; species Erpetoichthys calabaricus. Next base: position 3,872,140 of record NC_041408.2, on the reverse strand, counting down.
ATTTGGGGGCTCTGATATATATAATAGTCTGTACTGCTTAAAATTACAGAAATTCCAAAATACTCCATTATCTTGAAGTTTTTCCCTCACCGTGCCCAAATATTCAGCACAGAGACATCTTCCTCAGGGCGAGACGAGTCTTCTTGTGTCCTAAATGAAGACTCCTGTGACAGCCGTGTCATTTGTTTCTAACTATACAGTGGGGGCAGCACAGAAGTGTAGAAGTAGTGCCGCTGCCTTGCAATATGGTGGTGTGTCTCCCAGATATTCTCTGCATGGAGTTTGCAGGTCCTCCCCATGTCAGTGTTCTGTTTTCTTCACATACTCCTAACACATGCAGGTTAGGTGGTTGGGTGATGCTGAATTGTCCTGTATGGGTGTGTGTTCACTCAGCAATGGACTGACACCCTGTTCAGGAACTGTGCCTGTTCTGCGTCCAGTGATTACTGGGATAGGCTACGGCTGCCCCAGGACCCTGCCCTGGATAAGCCACTTAAAAAAATGGATGGATGGACAGACTATACTGGAGTTTTTGTCACAGATTTCCCAAAAGTTTTGTGAACTGGAACTACTGTATTAAGATTGCAGTCACCCAAGGATAATATAAAAAAGACTGCTAGAATAATCTGATTATTCCAGAGCTAAAGGCATAAGTGTGCCCTACAGCGAACTGGCACCCCGTTCAGGGATTGCTCCTGCCTTGTGCCTCATGATTGCCGGTAAGGGTTTCAAACTGCCAACATGACCTTGCCACAGATTCATGACCTGGGACCAATTACAGCTGCAGTCACCTGAAGGAAATATAAAAGACTGCTAGAATAATCTGTTAATGCTAGATCTAACCCTGCAATACACTGCCACCCTCTTCGGAGTTGGTTCCTGCCAACTCCACCCCCTTAAACCCAGCATGCCCAAAAACTGAAATATGGAAACTGCAATTGTCCCACCTTGTGTAGTGTTTGTTGTCACAGCTGTTCCGAATGGTGGCCACTGTCATTGAAGTTCCAAATAAGAGTCATTGACACAACATGCCTGGGAAAAAAAAAACAAAAAAAAAACAAAAACAGAAGGATGATGGAGTCACATTAAAATAAAAACCACACAACTCTCTGCTAGATTAGTGCATCATTTATGCTAAGAAGCCTTCTAAATATATTGGTCGTCCCATAATGAGCCTCTGAAGCTCCGCTCTGTGAGCTGCTCATGTGGTCCGGGATGTTACAAGAGAGACTCTGTTTCAGGAGGTTGCTTCAGTGTGGCCAGTCACATGACTTTATGGGGCTATTTTGAGGACTTCAGCTGGCCACCCACCCAGAGTTCTTCCATCGGCTGAAGAGGTGGGATCAGAAACAACAAACTCCTGTGTTGCAGTCCACCTTTCGGATGGCAGTCTATGGGTTGGATTTACTTTAGAAGTTTAGTAACGTCTGTGTGTCTCATATCGTTTTTTCCAAAACTTGTGGAAATGTTTCAATAATATGTTCCCCCCCCCCCCCACACAACACAACTTCACATGTTGAGACCCCAAGACAGAGCAAAGCCTAAAGATCTCCAATTATTGATGTGGTCCGCCGTCCATTCATACAAACCAGACACAGAATTTCGGCCTGTTTGGTGTGGGAAGACACTCTAAATATTTAGCCACTTGGAGCAGAGTGGAAGCCAGGAGTTTATTTTTCTTTCCCGCGTCAAGTGCAGATATTTCGATGGACGCTTCCTTCGTCTTCAGAGGAAGTGGCAGGATCCTGCGCTTAAATGTTTAACAGGTGATTAGTTAAGAGGCTCTTTAAGGAGTTCACGAGATGAAAGGCTGCCCAGTGCCTGTGCCAAAACAATATACGTTGTTACCCCCCCCCCAATTTCTTTCCTTATTGGGGGGGGAGACAACGAACTGGAAGAAGTCGATTCTTTTACTGCACGTCACATGCGGATATCTTCTCAGTCCTATCTACTCTTGGGTTGGACTGCACTTTGCCACCAGAATTCTTCGAGATATTGGATTCATCAACGAGGTGGCAGAGAAGTCGCCTCAACCGCACAGCTGAGAGAAATGCACGAGTCCAAATGAAAAGTTGGTGTGTCAAGCAGGTCACCCCATTTAGTGAAACGATCATTCAAACCAAAATAACAGGTGCACGATGGCACAAAAAAGCAACAAAATGCGCCTTTAGCCATTGGCTAATAAAAAAGGGCCCATAAGAGTGGTCAGGTTTCAGGATGGAGCTCCGTCTGGCAGGCTGCTGGTACCCAAATGAGACGCCTCAGGGAACTCCCTGATCTTACAGGCCGTGGACCGGAAGGGGAGGAGTCAGTTCCTCACATTGGGCTTCTTCCTTGAGCTTTTAGGGGACAAGACAGTCAGGGATGGCACCCCCTTGTGTCTCGGGGTGGTGGTGCTTACCGCTGATGAGCCTGGAAGATGACCCTCTGACGCAATTTTTTTTTTTTTTTATTCTTAATTAGAATTATTCAAATTTCATTAAATGTTACAGTGCATCACCATATAATAGAGCATTATTCATATATAAACTGTATATATATTGCAATAAAACAAAAGACACGTCGTAAAAGGGTTGGGGCACCCAGGTGTACCCCGTATATTGAAATTGGATCAAATCATATTTACAAGGCAAAAAAATAAAAACAATCAAGTCTTGTTCAGAGGGTGGTCTTCACCAAACTGCCCCAAGCTGGCATCGAGGCCAGTTTAAAATGTGGAGTCCTAGAAGGGGCAGATTTAGGAGGACAGAAACCAGAAGTGATGTCAGAGGTGGGTGGACCATCACCCATCCATTCTGCAGAGGGAGAAGAAGAAGATGATGACGACATTAGGCAACAGCACCACCCAATGGTTTGGAGTGTAACAATCTGTAAATGAGCCCCAAGAGTCGTTTCCTCCAGACGTACGTGTGTAACAATGTGTGTGTGTGTGTGTGTGTGTGTGTGTGTGTGTGTGGTGGCCACAAGGGGCTCACCCCAGAGCACCAAACACAACTCAGCCAAACACAAATTACAGGTTAAATAAAAATATTTATTCTACAAAAGTATCTTAACCGGTTTGAGTCAGACCAGCACAGCATAATCACATAAAATAAGTTCTTCCATTTCTTTCCATTACTCCCCTGCAAGTGATGCCCTCTTCCTCCCGGCTCGGATTCCTCGATTGAGGAGAGATGACTTTTTCGATGTTGGACTTCTTGTGTCACAGCATTGCATGATGGAAGCTCTCCAAGATGGGGAGGTTCATTCTTCACAACACCCCCCCCAAACACACACACACACAACACTGTGGCACCAAAGAACCCCAACAGGGTCACTCTCCCACAATACAAGTCCCAGGCCACACGGTGGGTGTCCAAACAGGGACTCAGTCAAAGGATCACTGCCACTTCTCGGGCTGGGGGACAAGCTAACATCTAGTAATCCTTCGTACATCCATAATTTGCTCATCCCAGATAGAAGGATCATCCCGGCCAGGCTGCACCTCCATTCCTGCGATCCTTCTACAAGGACCTCCTGGCCAGGATATGAACTTCTCCTTGACTGCAACTGGGATGTCAGTCCATCCACTCTGGCACTTACTAACATAATAATATAGAATGTGTGTGTGCATATTAATATATATTTCTATATCTATACCTATATAGGGCGGCATGGTGGCGCAGTGGGTAGCGCTGCTGCTGCGTGGAGTTTGCATGTTCTCCCCGTGTCTGCATGGTTTCCTCCCACAGTCCAAAGACATGCAGGTTAGGTGCATTGGCGGTCCTAAATTGTCCCTAGTGTGTGCGTGTGTCCTGCGGAGGGGCTGGCGCCCTGCCCAGGGAATTTGTTCCTGCTTTGCACACTGTGCTGACTGGGATTGGCTCCAGCAGACCCCCATGACCCTGTATTAGGATATAGCAGGTTGGGAAATTATTATATCTATATAATTTAATATTATATGCACACACACTTACACATACTGTATACATACTACACATACATACCATGTGTATATATTAAATAGATATATAATTATATCTAAATCTCCATGTATCACCTTTCTCGTCGACTTCCCAGTCTCTCAGCAGGCGGCATACTCACTCGCCTGTGCGCTGCACAAATATTGAATGTTCTCATGGAGAGCCGGCACATTCCTGACATATTTAAAAGGAGTGTTTCGCACAGGCTACAGAAAATGATGGAGCTTTAGTAGTGGTCTTTAAGGGCTACAGCCGAGACCCTGGAAAAGAAAAAGAGCTCAATAGAATCAGCAGACCACTTAGGAGACTTCAGAAATAAATAACGCTTAAATCTGGACTATTACGGCCTTTTAAAAGCCTTCCTTTCCAGATAAAAGTAAACTTTTTGAAGCCTGTGAGTAACGGATTACAAATTCAGAGCAATGCCGAGAGTTGATGTTCTTGGCTAAAACAGCAGAAAAATGCAGCAGACGCTCCAAGTTGTCTTTTTATTACACAACTTGAAGGATTGATGGAATGTGAGTTGTAATAAAGTGATGAAACGGCCCAAAAACGAGAGGTTAACAGAACTTCAGTTAGAGAAGAAGATGTCAACTCCAGTTCTCAACAGTACTTTAGAATAAGAGCGTCACACTTCTAGCAGTCCATCCATTATTGGATAGCACAAGACACCGCAGTGCTCAGAGTTTCTGGGCCTGACATGGCAAAAGGAAGCTACCCAGGCGAACCTCAGGACCCAATCTGTGACATTCAGATATGATAAATCAAGGACAAGCCTGGAGAAGCCACCATTAGGACTGTTGCAAATGGGGCCACAAAGTCCTCCATGAGTGATCGATCGGGGAAAAGGGTCACTTCAGCTGTAACTGCCGTTTAAAACGAGGGGAGCAGCATCGGTCCTGGAGGGTTCAAACCCAGCTGCTTAATTAGAAGCCAATTCTGCCCAATAAGAGGCCTGCGTTAATTGCGTGGCTTGTTAAGCTTTGTATTCTACCCTGTCAGATCTTTCTTTGATCCTTTCCAAGGATATCATCCAGATGGTCTGAAGCCTTAAATAGATAAATAATTCTCAGTCCTTCACAGAGAGGGGTACGGCTCTCTGGCTAAGGGTCCGCCCTGGTATCCAGAAGGTTCAATTCCCGTTACTGCCAGAAGGGATCCTACTCTGTTGGGCCCTTGAGCGAGGTCCTTAACCTAACAACTGGAGTGCTGTACACTGAACTCGGACCCCCCAAAAGGTCATGCGAAAAGACCATTTCCTCTCGGAGGTTAATAAAGTATATCAAAATCAAAACGCTTTCCTTCCAAATATTTTATTAAACCAGATAGTGCACGATGAATCCACAGAGAGGTGTGAATGGAGACGAGCTAGGTGGAGAATGGCTGGCTCCTTTGTCATTTGCAACTGATTGCTAATAAAAACCAAAAAAAGAGAATGTGGCTATTTAAGATTAAAATAAGTAATTAAGGGAGGGGAATCTGAACAAGCGAGACAAAGAAAATGTGTTCATCAGCAATCAATGACGCCTCATTAAACAATCCAGTTAGAACAAACACCTGCAGCCACTGCGGCCCTCCAGGACCGCCATTGCCCACCCCTGATTTAGAACATTAAATTGGATTTACAAATATAGCCAAAAACCTTGCTAAAGGTCCCTTTATAACAACAAGTGCAACACTTCAGCGCTGAAATGCATGGAATCATCTAGATGTACAGGGGGAATCAAACTTCTGTTAACACTAATCGTCCTGCTATGTCTATACTTCTGTACGATTTTTGTGGACAATTGATGTGCCACATACGGTCCACGTGTTGAACGTGATGGCAAACAGGTTGAGACATTAGAACACTCTGGATGAGAACAGGCCATTCTTCCCAACAAAGCTGGCCAGTCCTGTCCACTTATTTCTTCCAAATAATCATCAAATTGAGTTTTGAAAGTCCCTAAAGTCTTACTGTCTACCACACTACTTGGTCGCTTATTCCAAGTGTCTATCGTTCTTTGTGTAAAGAAAAACTTCCTAACGTTTGTGTGAAATTTCCCCTTCACAAGTTTCCAGCTCTGTCCCTGTGTTCTTGATGAACTCATTTTAAAGTCCCCGTCTCAATCCACTGGAGTAATTCCCTTCATCATTTTAAACACTTCAGTCAGGTCTCCTCTTCATCTTCTTTTGCTTAAACTGTAAAGGCTCAGCTCTTTTAATCTTTCCTCATAACTCAACCCCTGTAGCCCTGAAATCAGCCTAGTTGCTCTTCTGTGGACTTTTTCTTGTGCTGCTGTGTCCTTTTTGTAGCCTGGAGACCAAAACTGCACTCAGGACTCCAGATGAGACCTCACCAGTGTGGTGTAAAGCTTGAGCAGAACCTCCTGTGACTTGTACTCCACACATCAAGGCGCTATATAACCTGAAATTCTATTAGCCTTCTTAATGGCTTCTGAACACTGTCGATAGCTTAGAGTCCACTACGACTCCTAAATCCTTCTCATAAGGGGGACTCTTGATTTTCAGACCCCCATTGTGTATTCAAACATCACATTTTTACTTCCTATGTGTAATTCTTTACATTTACTGACATTAAATTTCATCTGCCACAAATCTGCCCAAGTCTGTCTGCTATCCAAGTCCTTCTGGGATGATAGAACGGATTCCAAATTTTCTGCTAATCCACCTATCTTGGTATCATCTGCAAACTTAATCAGCTTGTTACTTATATTCCTATCTAAATCATTTATATTAAAAATAGCAGCGGCCGTAGCACTGCCCCCTGCTGGTCAACACTCTTAACATCTGCTAGTTCTGATGATCCTTCTGATGATCCGATTCTGATGATCACCCTCTGCCTCCTGTGTCTGAGCCAATTCTGCACTCATCTACACTCCATCCCCTGAACTGCCACTTCTTTTAGTTTGATGCCCACGCTCTCATGTGACACCTTATCAAATGCTTCCTGAAAGTCCAGATAAATAATATCATGAGCTCCACTTTGCTCGTATCCTTTTGTTGCCTCCTCATAGAATTCCAGCATGTCAGTAAAACACGACCTCCCTCTTCTGACCCCATGCTGACTGTTCCTAATAACTCCTGTCCTTGTCAGGTGTTGCTCGATCTTATCCTTAATTCCTTCCATTAATTTTCCTGTGATGCATGTTAAGCTTACTGGCCTATAGTTGCTTGGATCTGCCCTGTCACCCTTTTTATATAATGGGATGATATTTGCCATTTTCCAGTCCTTCAGAATCTCTTCAGCGTGCAGTGACTTCCTAAAAATGTGCCAAGGGTTCATATCTGAACTGACTAGCCTCCTAAGAACTCGAGGGTAAATAAGAACTTGAGACATTCCTGTAAATCATCCTGCACATATGAAGTATGTTTTGTGAATAAACAGTTTCCACCTTTCAAATATCATTTCGACTCGCCCTGTATATCCAGTCGATTCTTAAAGCAGTTGGACCGCTTCACTTTCTGCACACTTCATTGTGCTATGGATATCATTTGAAAATCGATCCATTTGCCATTTTCGCCCATCAATCCACACTCAATATCCCATAATGACAAAGTGAGAACATGTGTGAACCTTTCTGAAGACATTTATTAAAAAAATCAAAGGCTGAAATCTCTCAGTCACATAAGTACGTTAACCAGGTTCACCAGGGAAATTTCGCAAGACGATGGGCGTCAATTCCAGTGCCGTCGGCGTATCAGAAGTCCTATGGAACTAACAAAGTACTTTTCTGTTCATGATGTTCACAGATTTTTATTTATCAAGGGCTGATATTTTTGGCAACCAGTGTGGCGTAGCGATCGAGGCTCGAGTTGCATCTTGAAATCCCACTGCTGACACCACTGTGCGAGTCTGAGCAAGTCGCTTCACCTGCCTGTGCTCCAATTGGCAAAACAAAAGAAGAGTAAGCAGCTGGATCTCAGATGTCGTAAGTCGCCTTAGATAAAAAGTATCAATCAAATAAGTCATAATAATAATGCGCGGAGGACACTGGAGCCGATGTACACAATTGTCCATAAATTAAACACGTGACTTGGCCTTTTATGAAGGTTATTGCAAAACAAATTTTCTAGGAATTGAAACAGGTAATCCGTAGGAATGATGTGAAATCTGAGTATATGTTATGAGTAGAAGACGAATGTGATTTTCATTGGTTTACGCCTTTCACTCAAGTACAGGATTTCTGTTTGTGGTTTTCGGCAGTTGTGTGAAATTCCACTTTAAAGTCCACAGATGTAAAGGTTTATGCAAAGCAGCACTTCAAGTGGAAATGCATAAGTGCCGGTGTGAGGTGTGCGACACTGATGTGTTAACGTCAGGAGTGGGGCTCTGTGGCTTGTCCATTCAAAATTTAAGCATACCGCTATCAAAGACTGGACATGGAGTTAGCAGCACTGTGATCAAATAGGGGGTGAGGTGGTGGTCAATTTTCAGCATTGTGAGCGGGGGGCTGCAGGTCCAGAGAGCGGAATGGATGACCAAGATCAGAGTCGGTACGCACCTAAGACTGCCAGTAGTGAATCGCAAAAAATGAAAGATCAAACCCCATACAGTGCGCCACAAGGGACTTCAATTCCCATGAGCCTTTGACAGTCCATCAATGGACATTGACAGGTGGCCCCGCCTCTTAGGGAGTCCCCAACAAAACAGAACAGAGGCATACATACTAATGAAAAGTCAAATACAAAGAAGAAACTAAAATATCATTAACTCAAACAAAATCAAAAATGACCAAAGATGACACAAGACAAGAATTGAAACCCTAAAACGGGGGTCTGTCAGAAATACAACAGCAGTGTACTCTTTTGGACCTTTATTATCAGGAGCACCTGCCATTAATGACAGACACGCGTCCAAGACATTAAACCAGCAGCTTTGTGGCTCACAACACATCGGGTTATGCAAGCGGAGATCCCCAGTCCTTATTCAAGAAATCGAGGTGATGTTCATCCCGACGGCTCTCGCAGACTTTGTACATCTTTAATATTTAAACTCCAGACTTCACAGCTCCACAGTTTGCTGTGCCAGCAGACCTATGATGTCCTGCCTTCACCCCCGGCACTCACTGCATCGTTTGATGTCCACCATATGGTGGACTGCTGTTCTAGCCTCGGTTATTTCCTGTTATGTTTCTATCTGGCCCTCTGTGATCTTGCAGTGGGGAGAGCAGTTTAATAAAATAAACTTCATGGACCTTCTGCTTGGTTGCCTGACCTTGTCTAAACAGAGCAGGACTCCAGCGCTTTATACTAAGTGCCCCCTAGTGGCCACTCAGACAGACAGACAGATCTGCAAATGCTACTCATACTGGCCTGCACCCGCACCCGCACCCCCCCCCCCCCTTAGCCACTCCACTGCTCCCCATATGGGGATTTCCGTTCTCCTGCCCTCCTGTCATATTACTAGACGAGGAACCTCCGGGTGTCAGGCGTCTCTTTTGGGAGCGGTAAACATTTTTTGGCTGGGTTCATTGTGTATAGTGAAGCATTTCGTGTTGTGCGAAAGTCTTATTTCTAAATTATATCCAGTTTGGATTTCTGGGCTTACTCTCGGGATTTTTGTTTTGGTTTTCGACTTTTGCTGATTTTTGACATCTGGCTCAGCATTTATTATCTCCTGGTCCTTTCACTGGATACTCCTAACCAGAAGGCCATTTGTTTTCTGGAGATCTCCCCTTGTGAGTCAGTCCTTGACATCATCCCCCCCCCCCCCCCCCCGATAAGCAACTCGCATCTTTACAAGGGTCTCATGTCAAGGGTCACTGCAAGTTTCTACTCACTCATGCTCTTTAGTGGAGACACACACAAAAAAGAAAATTAAAATTTAGTCAGCAAGAAAATCAGAAAACAAATACGAGCACATCTTTAATTTTTTTGTCAGCTTGCAGTTAAACACGTTAATCTTTTGGCCTTAGACATATGCAGGAAACCAAAAAAACTTTGGTTTACAATCCCAGGAAAGCCCTTAAAAATAATCAAGCCGGATACGACAAGAGGTCTTCAGACAGCACACTGGGAGTCCATCGCTGAACCACTTGAGTCAGACTTTTCTTCTATTTTTAAACTTGTTTTTGTTTGATACTCATTCCTCGATTATAAAAGCCGTTTGCTAGAGTGAGCAAAAAAAGAGGCAACATCTACATTTCTTCCTGTCTGCCCAGCCTTGTGATGGCATACGGAGTGAAAGGGGTCTATAAAAGTGGTGCTGGAGAGGTGTGGAGTGGAGTGCAGTGAACAGCGTCCTAATGGATAACTGAGGTGTCGTGCAGTGTCAGAGCTTTACCCCGCCCCTTGGCCCCTCCTTTCACATGATGCTTGCTCCTGTCCACGCCCCCTCTCCTGACCCCCCTCCTTTCACGTGATGCATGCTCCTGGACACGCCCCCTCTCCTGGCCCCTCCTTTCACGTGACGCATGATCCTGTCCACACCCCCTCTCCTGGCCCCTCCTTTCACATGATGCTTGCTCCTGTCCACGCCCCCTCTCGTTTCACATGATGCATGCTCCCGTCCACGCCCCCTCTCCTGGCCCCTCCTTTCACATGATGCTTGCTCCTGGCCACGCCCCCTCGATCTCAATCTCAGGGCTTACCAGAGAAGTGAGAAGGAGCCATCAGCTCGGTTCACTGCTCTAATGTAGCACCATCGTGTCTGCCTCTCGTTACACGGGTACTTCAATTTTTTTGTTTTTATTTTTTTTGGTTTTCACTTTTGTAAATTGTTTTGGAAACAACTGCTTGTTTTCTGCTTGCTGTTTCAGATTTGGTACCCCTGCTTGGCTTCGTTGACTTCTTTTAAATTCAAAAATGCAGCCGATGGGATTGGGTCAATTTATGGTAGGTTTAAACTGCTTCAAATTTTTAACAGCAATTTACGGTTAGTGTTTTGTTTTTGGGTTTGAGGCTTCATAGGTCCAATTCTCTGGTTTCAAAGTTTGGTTAGGTTTCCCCTTCTTCTGGTCACTTTTTTCTTCATTGTGGCCATGCAGTTTTAAAGAATAGCACAAGGACTAAAAAAAGATATCTGAGCCTGGGATGAAATCCTGGCTGATGTAGAACAGAGGAACAGGACCCTGAGCAACACCTTGTATCACTGCACAGTCACCATTGCCAGTGGATTTGACACTCGGGCCCATTCATGGCCTGACACTGCTCCCAAATTATGGTTTTCTCTTTGCAGTTAAGAAGCCTGCAAGGCCTTCCTTCAATGATATTTATTAAAAATACAAGGCTGGTGCGTCTTTAAGGTGCTGAAGCCCAGTCAGAGTATGCAGGGGAGTTTGAGAGGCGTGCAGTATGAAAGCCGGAAATGCTGGAGATGCCAAAGAAAGTTTTAAGTTTGCGCCTTTGACGGCCAAATGACTGCATCTACATAACCCTACCTGTGCATATCTGGCATTTCAAGTCTAAAGTAAAGTGTCTGCAATGGCAGAATTAGTTACTGTGTTCTAACCAACACACCATAGTGACTGCAGTAAACTGCAAGCCTGCCCTCTCCTACATTTTATCCAAGTCAAAGCGAACTTTATTGTCATCTCAACCACATACAAGTATACAAGATAGACGAAATTACGAAGTTCAGGCTCCACAGTGTAACATGACATGCAAATAAAAAATTAAAATTAAATTAAAATTTAAAATTCAAATTAAGATTTAAAATCAAAACAAACAAGAAGTAGCAGCAATATCTTGACAATCGTCTCAATTTTTATATTTTTATTTTATTTTGCACTTACACTTCCCAATCCAAACCTCACTTTGATATGCAAGGCCTATATTTTGATATGGAGTCACGAGGGTGCAAGACCACTAAAAGAAAAGACCAGGACCCCTCACTCGCCAGCCAGCCCCCCAACTACTACTTGCAGGCTTCAAACAGGGGAACGAATTTAAAAAAGTTCAAAACACTGCTGTGCCAGCAAGGCGGACGACTAATTTAATAGAAAAATCAGGACGTTAAACAGCAAAAAGGCCTAAAACCAGTAACACCAGAAATGAGTGAAAAAGTGTCAAGACGGGAGGCAAAAATCAAAGTTTAAAATGTTTGTTTGCAAAAAAAGTGATATTATAATCTACTGTAAAGCATATTATGTGATATCCTCTCCTGTTAAATTCTGCTCCGTACTTGTCATCCTCAATGCAGTATAAAAATTATTACGTGTGCTCTGTTCTGTCTATTGTATTGTATTGTATTGTATTGACCCCCACTGCACGCCCAACCTACCTGGACAGGGGTCTCTCTCTGAATTGCCTTTCCTGAGGTTTCTTCCATTTTTCCCTACAAAAGGTTTTTCCTCGTCGTCTTAGAGCGTCAAGGCTGGGGGGCTGTCAAGAGGCAGGGCCTGTTAAAGCCCATTGCGGCACTTCCTGTGTGATTTTGGGCTACACAAAAATAAATTATGTATTATAAAAAAGTCAAAGCCAGAAAAATCATAAGTATGGATTTTTAACAAAGACTTTGAACCCGCAGTGCAGATAAGGATGTGCTCCTGTCAGGGACTTTTTAACTGCTGGCGTCGACTACCCACGAGTCACAACCACAGAGGATGTTTTCTTGGCCGTCCTAGTAAACGGTGAACAAACACGATGGCAGCTATTAAAATACAAGATGGCGTCAAAAATGATCCAACTGGAAGAGTTAACGGTAAAATGAAATCATAAAACTTAGAAATGGTTCCCATGACTCCCAAAATAAGTGTAAGATCATTGGTTAAATGATTAAAATAAAAGGCACAAAAATGATTACTGCGGTGGGTTGGCACCCTGCCCAGGATTGGTTCCTGCCTTGTGCCCTGTGTTGGCTGGGATTGGCTCCAGCAGACCCCCGTGACCCTGTGTTCGGATTCAGCGGGTTGGAAAATGGATGGATGGAAAATGATTAATAAGCACCTAACACACAACATTTATTTCTATTGCACGTTTTCATATAAATGATGAAGCTCAAAGTGCTTTAGAAGATGAAGAAAGAAAAAATATAAAAATAAGATTAGGCAACACTAAGTAACAAAGAATAAAAGTAAGGTTTGATGGCCGGGAGGACAGAAAAAAAAAAAAAAAAAAAAAAAATCTGCAGGGGTTCTGAGACCACCCAGCCGCCCCACTGGGGCTATAACAAATACAAAGACCCAGTGACAAAAATACGCCCCAGTGCTCCACAATTGAACAGGTGACTGTAAACCTCTGGGTGGTGAACTGAAGGGCAAAAGGACAACATTGAAAAACAAAACTAAATACTCACAGGGGTTAAAAAAATAAATAAAAAGATGCCTAAAAAGGCAAACACAATCCAAAGCAAGAATGCAATAAACACAGAAAATAAAAAGAAACAAATCTAACATGTTGACAAAAAACTCAACTCCTAAAAGAAGCTCCACTGCTGGGTCCCAAATTCTGACTGAATGAAAAGCAAGAAGGAGGGGCCAGCAGCAGTGATGTCAGATTGGCCACACCCCCTGAGGCTCCACCTCCCAAAAAGCACAGACTCATTTAAACAAACAGAAAGGAAATAATAAACAAACCTAACAGAAATAACATTTCACAAGGAAGAAAATAATTCTTCAAAATGAAGTAAAAACAAACAAATCCAGAGAGGAAAAGAGAACCCCGACTGTAGCACAGCACTAATAAATGAGGCACCGTCTTGTACCCCAGGACTGAAGGACACGTCTTACTGTGACAGACTCCGAGACTCAAACCTGCTTAGTCTTGAGCAGAGCAGACTGCGTGGTGACCTCATCCTGGTCTTCAAAATCCTCAAAGGGATTGATAAAGCAGATCCAGCAGAATGCTTTTATGAATCACCCAGTCGAGGACACCGGTGGAAGTTAAGCTGAAGTGCATTTAAGACTGAAGCCAGGGCTCACATCTTTATGAATCTGGTCTGTATACTTTTTGGTATTTGAAATTTTGTTTCAGAAAATATCATTTAAAAAAGAAAGACACTTATTTGATTTTCAACTTAAAAGGAAAAAATGAAAAAACGCAAAACAATTACTTTTTTCCTTCTGTTCTTTTGCACATCAGAAAAGAAAAATGCAAGAAACGAGAATGAGAAAACGCACTTTACTTCGCCGTAAGTAACAACAATAATCTTCTTCTTCTTCTTTCGGCTGCTCCCGTTAGGGGTTGCCACAGCAGATCATCTTCCATATCTTCCTGTCCCTGTCATCTTGTTCTGTCACACCCATCACGTCATCCATAAACCTTCTCTTAGTCCTTCCTCTTCTCCTCTTACCTGGCAGCTCTATCCTTAGCACCCTTCTCCCAACATACCCAGCATCTCTCCTCTGCACATGTCCAAACCAACGCAATCTCACCTCTCTGACTTTGCCTCCCAACCGTCCCACCTGAGCTGAGCCTCTAATGTCCTAATTTCTAATCCTGTCCATCCTCGTCACCCCCAATGCAAATCTTAGCATCTTTAACTCCACCACCTCCAGCTCTGTCTCCTGTGCCACCATCTCCAGTCCATATAACATAGCTGGTCTCACTACCATCCTGTAGACCTTCCCTTTCACCTGTCTGTCACAAATCACTCCTGACACTCTTCTCCACCCATTCCACCCTGCCTGCACTCTCTTCCACAATCCCCATTTCTCCAGTATTTAAACTCATCCATCTTCGCCAACTCTACTCCCTCATCCTCACCATTCCACTGACCTCCCTCTCATTCACACACATGTATTCTGTCTTGGTGGTCCTACTGACCTTCATTCCTCTCCTCTCATATCTCCACTTCATTCCTCCACCTCTCCAGGGTCTCTTCAACCTGCTCCCTACTGTCGCTACAGATCACAATGTCATCAGCAAACATCACAGTCCACGAGGACTCCTGTCTAATCTCCTCTGTCAACCTGTCCATCACCATTGCAACAATAACGTTCATAAAAGAACTGCTACATCAATGAAGCAAAGTTTGCAAAGCTTGTATTTTGACCTGAAAGATGTAACTCCGTTCTTCTGCTGTCATGTCCTCGTCCCGCAGCGTCACTTTTACTCTCCCAAAAAACAACGTAATGGTTCATCCCCTGCTGATGCCATGCAGTTTAACTTCAAGACTGTCGATCGATGTGCTGTGAGGAGGAGGACTGTTCGCACGTGTCATCAAAAATCGAGAAGAAGAAGAAGTACTACTTCCGGTTTCAGACAACGAAAATGCTTCTGTTTGGTTGTGTTTGAGCTATTACACTTTCATTATTTGAATCACAAATAAATCCAGACAAGTATGTGTAATTTTAAGTTTATGACTCCTATTGGTTACCATAGAATTAAAAAACACCTTATTTTCCCTCATTTTATTCTTTAAACAAAATCTGAAAATTCCTTTCATTTTCGTTTTTGCTTCTAAAATGAAATTTTAAATACCAAAAAGTACACGGACAAGAATCAGTTGAACCACGACGTGCAGTTGAAGCCGAAGCCTTGAGAACTTTGAAGGAAGATCAGGATGAGATGGTGGGAGCAGCTCAGCTATAAGCCAAACAAACGAGCGACAAGTGGACTGAATGGTCTCCTCTCGTTTGACAGATTTCTTACTTTCTGGTGTTCAGCACTATTTGCAAAATCAAAAACATTTAAACACGTTCGGTTCCAGACATGATTTACTCCTCAAAACTAGAATTCTGAAGGTTTTATTTTATTTTTTTTAAATAGAAACCAAAACAGATTTTTTAATGTGCCCGTAACCCTCAAACATTCTTTAAACAGATGGCCTCGAGGTGGGCACTTTAATAGCCTGGCACACAGCTGTGTTTGTCAGATCGGAGGTGTAGGGGGACTCGCCGTTCCCAGCTTCACTGTTGGAAAACCTGAAACTTTATAATTTAAAAAAATAAAATGAAAAATGGCCAAAGACTCAACTGAGATTTTTCTTTTTTTATATAACCAAAGATATGCCAGATGCATAAACATTAAAAACTCAAGCACACTTGCAGTGTACATAAATACGGTGCATTAAAAAATTTCTCACGTAATTCTTCAAGTGACAGAGGAGATTATTAAACATGTATTTCTGCCAGAACGTTAGCCAAGATGGAAAAAAAAAAAAATCTTTAGGTTCATTGGAGGGGTTTACATTTTTTTTTCCCTTAACGCGAAAAACCTGCTGAATTTATTAAAGCAGATGAAGGCCCTTAAGAAGCAGATGGGATACTTGAACATGTGTCTAAACGTATGCAAGAAATTAAAATGCACCCCCCCCCCCCCCCATTTTCAAGCCTGTTTGTCTTCACACGTGTACTGCAAAGCCACCTGCTGTAATTGGTAGAACAAGTACATTGAGCCAGAGCTGTGATTAGGAGTCACAGACGTGACAAAATGAGTGTGAGGTCTCCATAAGACACCAGAAAGGCAGAGCCACAGCCTAATCATGAACTAATGGACCGCACATTCAGCAAGTCTCACAACTGCTTGCTGCAGGCTTCTGGCCTAGCAGGTCCCAGATATGGGAACTTGGCAAAATAACATGAAATATCCCAAAATACAGCAAAAGCCCTACAAGGAGGGGGGTGACCATAAACCTCTGGCTTGGGCATAGAAGGGCAAAAAAGAATTTTTATAAATTGGGATTACCAAAATAAAGGGAAATCCTCAAAAGGTGCAAAATTAGGCAAAAAGGAGTTGCCTAAAACACAATCCTTCCACAAACGAGTCCCAGTACTAATCTCGGCAAAACCAGGAGAATCCAAAAGAAAACAGAAACACTCAGAATGACCTGGAAACAACGCAATGACCCACCGGCTGGGCCTCCAGATAGGAATGATGGGGATGTCAGAGGGGGTCCACGATCGAGGGCTACACCCCCAAACCTTTGTGGAATGGAGGCTCATTTAAAAAGAGAGAGCATATAAGTTATAAATAAACAGCAGAGAGTGCAGAAAAACGGGAAACATTAAAATTCAAAAATGACAAGAAAACATAACATACGGGTTTCCCCCTCTTTCAGGAAATGGAGCGTTCCTATAAAAATTTTCATAAGCCAAAATAGTATAAAGGCAAGAAGAAATCACCATTAATTTTTATGACTATAGACTGCAAAAATAAGCAAATCTCGCCAAATAAGACATAAAACCATGAAAGCAGGGATGATGTGATAAACACACAGCCTTATAGACAGTAGAAATGATGAGAGTACAGTGGAGTTTCACTTACCAGAATCGGGAACACAGCAAGCGCACTAGAAGGCTGGGAGATGGTGGTGGTGATGATGATGACGACGACGACTCAGGTTGAGTCATTGGAGGTTGGGGAGGTGGGAACAAAGGCGGTCTTAACACATGGGCAATGGATGGGGGCCCCAGGAGCATAGGGGTCCACAATGTTTCTGATGCCCAGGGGGGCCAATGATGCTGTTAAGATGGCCTTGGTTGGAGGTATGGTAGGCTGAGCTGCAGAGAGAAGATGGTCATCTGTTAATAACTCATCATTGTCTGGATCTATCAGAGCAGGCAAGTCACTAACATCTACTCCTCCTTTTGTGTCTGCCTGCCTCAATGTCGAAGGTCGAGCCTCATGGTCTGCTGTGGAAGGCTTGATATATGATAGTATTCTTGATTGCTTAGCTTCATGCATGTTTCTATCATGCAGTTCTTTGTAGGATCTCAAACCCACCTTGATCCTAAGTGCCCTTTCAAAATGAAAGTCACACTTTCCCACCCAAACACACCCCTTGTCATTGCTTAAAATCTTACACTTCATATTGTGGACGACTTCACTTTCAGGCCAATTGCGTTTCATCTCACCTCACATGCAGGTCAAACCTGTGCAGACTGTTTCAGATTGGAGACGAACGCACTTTGATGCCAACTGTTACAAGCAGTACCTGCGGATACTGTGGTGAATTTTTGGGGTCCTTGGAGACTTTAGGATCAATCGGTCAGTTCTTGGACTGAATCTGCTGGGCTGGCCAGTCCTGGATAAATGAGCAGACACTGGACATCTACACCACTTTTCTTTACAGTGGAAAGACTGGTTAAATGATTTGGTGATCTTTTCAAATCTCTTGCCAGCCTCCTAGACATCCACAGCTGTCTTTCTGAGGGTCTTCAAAAGCTCTTTAGATCTTTGGTATGATGACACTATACATACCAATAAGCAATAGAACACCAGACCCTGTGGTTTAAACAACTCCTGCAGTCGACCCAAGGATGTTCTGATCACTGGCACCTCATCTGGAACATCCGATTCTAATCCGATGTATTTGAAGTGGAGATGAATGGACGGGTGGACTGCACTGTTGTTCACTTACATTAAGAGACTGACCACACGTGCCAGTTTGAGGGGTCACCTTGCCTGAAGATCTGCTGCTCTTCTGTCAAAATATGCTGAAAACGTCAACAGTTTCCATGGGGTGCACTTACTTTTTCACACAACTGTAATTCTAGTTCAACTGCTGGCAATAAACGACGGTGAAATTCAGAACTCTTCTAGGGGCGATTCTGTAAAACCTTATTTTTTTGAATATTAATTGTGAAAACACTGAAGGGAAATCATTTAAAATAACATCTGCTATTTTATTTATTTATTTATTTTTTTTGTAATCACAGTAGCGGTTAAAAGGAAAAGTAACGATAAATTTAAAAACTTTAATTATGGCTTTGCTCATTCAAGCTTTTGATCCCTTTGTGCGTTTTAAGGGCAGCTCTATAATTCATAATTCTTTTATGAAATGCTTTATGGTTGTTTTACAAAACGCTGACATTTTGGAGCAAACGCGCTTGTGGACGAGTCGCCCGATTTCCCCCCGTCTAGTGCTCAGCATAATTTTACCGTAACGGTGATTTTCCACAATATGCTAAAGCAGCCCAAAGCAAAGTATCAAAAATAAAAATAAAAGGCTTCCATTGTACGTTGACGACATTCTTATTTACTGACTGGTGTTCAGTGCTTGAGGACAAGTTTACACAGGAGACCCGACTCTGGAGGAGCTCCAAAACCAAAGTGGTACTTTCTAACAGATGATCTTGAGTTTCTTAAAAAAAGTTTTTTGGAGCCTCAGGTGGCTGGCAAGAACAGACAGAGACGGGAGCTGCAGGCCAAACAAAACGAGCGACTGCTGATAACTCAAGACGCACTGGCTCTGTGGCTGCGTTTTTTCCAACTACACAATGCCCACCTGTCTTGTGGGAGCCACACCCCCAATTCACCCATAATATCCCCAATGTTAACCCCTACCTGTTGTAATGGGCTGCTGTCCCTACTGGGATTGGCCCCAATTCCTTAACCAATACAGCAGACAGATCGGTTCAGGCTCCATTTCAAGGCTGTATGCTCCCCCTACCCACTAGATATCAGCATCCCTGGGCTTTGGTACCCATTCAGACAACTGCAGGGACTACTGGGAATTGTAGTCCAGTAGCACAGTCCTGCTGGGGGTCCATGGGTGCTCTCTTCAGATCAGCAGATGTTCTGTAAAGAACAAAAACTAGACAGACAGTTAGCAGATGCGCAGAAATTTAGAAAGGTGGTGGCTCAACCCAAAGGATACGAGAACAAAAATCTAAAGTCATTAGGGTGAAGACCAACAAGCCAACCAGAGTAAACGTATGCATTGATTGACATGGTTATGTAAATTCAGGTGCTTAGAATATAGAACTGGGCCCTTAAAATTTTGAACATTCTGCTCACGCAGTAACAGTCTGCTGTTATGAACGCTCCATCTTCTGCATGGTGCCACAAGGGTAAATAAATGTTGCAGATGGACAAGCGTTCTCCTGCCCGACTACCGACTCAAGAAGGTGTTAACTCGGAGGTGGGAGTTGGACTTATAATGACATTCCATAGTGTCTTCACAAGGCGGCTGGTACATCATACTTTTGTTTGTGATCTCCCGTTCCCTTGCATCAAAATCTCAGTGCGATTAAGCCCGAGTCCGATTCAGCCATAAAACACAAAAACGTTGTCTATGAAGTATTTTGCTTTGTGCGTATGCTTCACTCTCTCGTCAAATCCACCTTTAGCTCCGGCGCCTGCATGAAGACAGCCGGAGAAAAATATTCAGCCCTCAAAGAGTTAATCAAACTCTTCCCGGTAAAGGATAAAAGATGTTGATTTCTACCACACCGGTGCCCAGTCATAGCCCGGCTCACATGTCTATTGTTGCTGAAATATTGTTAACTAAACCCTTGAGCCTTTAGAATTGTGGAATCCCCAAAACTAAGACGCTTTATTTTCCTTACATACTGAATTTTATTACTTGTGCTTGCCAACCTATTGGCAGTCATTACAGACTTCACTCTTATTTATTCTGCCAGCTTCGTTTTGATGGAATTCCAATTCCAATTCCAATGCCACGGGGCAACCCACCCATAAAGGCGCCCTGATTGCGCAGTAACGTAAAGCCAGTGTGTTTCCTGAACGGGCAGAGTTTTTGCTTTGGCAGCCTTTTATTTTCTAGGTGTTTAATAAAAGTCGCCCACCTCTCCATTAGCCCGTACACACGGTGATATTTGAAATCCACTGGGAATGTCGGAGTACGAGTCAGACCCTCGTCCAGGAGAGCACACGTAGAACACCACATTCCAAAGGAATGACTTTCAGAATTAACAACTCTGAAGTGGAGCCCCACACACCAAGAGGGAATTTATGAAGAAATTGAGGAAAAGCACTCTTTCCTACAAAGAGCATAACTAACGACCGTTAATGAAAAGAGCCCCCATAACCTGCACTGCTCAATAACACCTTATGACAGGCAGCCAGAAGTGGGACACGGGGGGATACTGGTGACGGACTGAGACCACACATGAAGCTCACTGTACATGAAATAAATAATGAAAGTGGCGGAGGGGAATCTGGAGAAACAAGTAAAATGTAATAAAATAACCCGGAGTTTTATTTGTGCTGGTTAATGATGGCTGGTTATAACATACAAAAAGGACAAAATAAGGAGAAAACCGAAACAAAAGCCAAAGCTTTAGCGAGAATTTCATACATAGCAAAAATCGTCAAAAGCAACCTTGACAACCTTTAAGAGGAATCTGAAGGAGACACCAGGACGGCTCAGCTATTAGCTAAACAGAGGAAGGAGTTCGATGGACTTTAATGGTTGCCTCTCGTTTTTCGAGTCTCTTAAGTTCGTTATAAGCATGAACCAATCAGAGCACAGCTGGAATTGGCGTTTTTTTCAAAACTCTTTGTTTTCACCCACCCAGACTGCAACGCTGATGAGGTATTTTCAGAAAGTCACGGCACTGGAGAGCATTTTCAAAAAAGTATCTGCTTTCAGGGGTTAGGAACACAAGGTACAGTGGGGATGAAAGACAAAAATGGAGACTCATGTAAAGCGTAGTTGGGTGGACAGAGTCACAGAAATACAGTGGCTCAGACAGAAGAGGTTAATCCATTAGGTGACACGGGTGTCCACCGTCATCTGAGAGGTGACATCTATGAAAGTTAAGGGGTAGACATTCTGAGGGGGGGAACACCCCCTTAGGTCGCAGAAGTATGATACAAATGTCGGTGGTATGTACACAACATGGCGCCATTTGTATTTCTGAAGGAACGTGCCTTACCACCTGGTCATCAAACTAAGATTATAATGAGTGGACAGCGTTAACCCGAGGGACTCCAGGTCACCTAAGTCTAACAAAACTGAGTGGGTAATGTTACCCATGTAACGGGCGGCCAGGATACTCACCCGGCTGGGATGACGGAGGACAGCCCTCCGGGTTTGCTACACTGCCACAGTGCAGGGACGTTCAACCCTGCTGTGGGGCTCACGAACATCATGAGGGGGCGTATGGGGAACGCCCTGTGAGGGACTGCCATCTCACCCGAAAGTGCAGCTGGAAGCTAATCAGGGAACAGCTGGAGCACTTCTGGGCCATCTATAAAAGGAGACAGTTGGCACAACGCAGGAGTGGAGTCGGGTGGCAGTGGACTGAGCTAGGAGGAGAGCAAATTAGTGGAGCTTGTTGGAGCAAAGGAAGAAAGGACCGAGTACTGAGGGTTATTGTGTGCTGTGCCAGTACGTCGAATAAAGGTGTGTTGTGTGACCACAGCGTGGTGTCTGTCTGTGGTCCGGGCTATCCGTTACACCCGCTAGGTACTGTTAATGGAAATAAAAAAAAAAAAAGAGTGTGTACGTTCCATGCACTACGGGGCACGTGCCCACAGGTCTTCAAAGCTTAACAACAATGGCTACCCGCTATGGACAACATTCATCAATCCCACCTAGGGCTCCAAATGGACTTTGACTGGCACAGAGCTCAGAGAGAGGAGTCGTGAAAAAGAATTCAATCCTCGGCACCTACACCGGGGATGGAGACCTTAAATAGGAGGCCATGATAGCATGATTAGGGCCTGTAGTAAGACAAGGAAGAAGAAGGAGGTTTGGGGTCCTTTCTGGGATACTCCCATTTATTAGAAGGTATTGGACTTTAAAAGTAAATGTTTGAGGCATTTAGTGCCATGTTCTATCTGCTCCACAATGTTTACACCCTTCTTGACAAAGCAAGCAACCCTAACGATAACGTTTTAGAGGATTTCTCCAGTGCCTTCAATACCATCAAGGGACAAGCTCAGGGATATGGATGTGGATGAGCCTATAGCATATTGAATAATGGACTATATATTGGTCAGGTCACAGCTTGTGAGGCTCACGAACTGAGAGAGCAACACCGGACAACAAGGACGGGAGCTGCATGCCAAAAAAAAAAAAAACGAGCGACTGCCGATACACTCGAGACTCACTGGCTCTGTGGCTACTTTATTCAACTATACAATGCCCACCTGTTTTGTCTTGGGCGTTTTTAAAGAGCCCCTCCATCTACAATATCCCCAATGTTAATCCCTACCTGTTTTATTGGGCTTGTGTCCCTAATGGGATTGGCTCCAATTCCTTAACCGATACAGTGGATAGATTGGCTCAGGCTCCATTTCAAGGCTGTACGCTTGTAGATCTCAGACTAGAGATAAAACAGCAGATCACGTCACTTGAAGAAATGATCCGATAATTTGGCACCAATAGGGTGCATTAGCAAAGACCACAGAGGGTCAGGTGGAGAACTTGGCCTACAAATCAACATCAGCCAAAGCAAGGATCTGACGCACCAAAAAGCCACCATGCCTGGTGTCTAATCAGGGAGTGGATGTGATGCACTTCTACAAGTACTTGGGGGTCCATTTGGCAAGGCTGGACTCCTTTCTTAGGAGACTAGGTTCCTTTAATATGGGTAGTGACCTCCGCTACATCTGCGGTGGGCTGGCGCCGTGCCCGGGGTTTGTTCCTGCCTTGTGCCCTGTGTTGGCTGGGATTGGCTCCAGCACACTCACGTGACCCTGTAGTTAGGATATAGTGGGTTGGACAATGACTGACTGACCTCTGTTACATGCTCTACAATTCTGTAATAGTCAATGTGGGGTGCTGACAAGGGGGTGAGAAGATAGAGGAGAGGAGTCACGTGGCCCAATTTGAGGACTGCCTTCAACTTAACATCAGCAAAACCAAGAAGCAGCTTATCGACTTTCACCACACCAAAGAGCCTCTACGTCCGGTGTCTATTCAGGGAGTGGATGTGGAATTGATGCATTGCTACAAGTACTTGAGGGTCCACATCGATGACAGGCTCAATCGGTCCTGTAACACAGAGAAAATGCACAGGACAGGCCCACCAAATCACCAAGCCAAAAAGAAGACAAGCTCAGTTATGGGATACCCACTGGAACCCCTGGAGGTCTTGGTGGAGGAAAAAGAAATGACGACAAAACTGGGTGCCATTATGGACAATGCCGCACAACCTCTGTGACGCACGCTCATCGAGAACTTTTAGCCAAAGAATTAGTTAACAAAAGTGTGCCAAGAAACGCAATTGGGGGGGGGCCTCACTGGGCCTGCTCTCTTATCTTTAACCAAATAGACATTGTCTTTTCTGCAATTCTGTGTATTTTAGGGGGGTTATTGTTGTTGCTGTTTGTTACATTTATTGAGCTTCTTTGAAAAGATGAATTCCCCCCCTTGGAACAAAAAGTCTATCTCGATGCAACACCATGAGTTAAGGAATACTCTCTTGCTATTCTTTAATTAAAATCGAGTAATAACACTAGTGACACCAGTTAAGTGGCACCAACATCCTGCAGAAGACTCTTCTATCTTCCCAGAAGTGAAGGGTTCTGATGAGACAGGATGTGACCGACGTCAGTCACCAGACAGGGCTGCCTGTTCTCTGGAAACAGGAATGGACGCTGCTGTTCTCTATGGTTTAACACTTTCTAGTCCCTTTGGCATCCCAATAAATTGATTCCCATAAGACACTTACAAAGCCCACTGTTATCACAGAGGACCAACATTTAAAACACAATAACATAAAGACGGTAGATAATAATTAACCAAAAAGTTAAAAACTAAACGAACCACTTACTAATCTAACCCAACTGGAAATCCCAGATTGCCAGAATGTAAGCAAAATGGTCTTTTCCAGTGGGGCATCTAGGGAGTTCCATTTAGTTGACACTTATGAAAATGACAGAAAGGTTTTCCTTCATGTTAAAATGAGTGGTGGCTCCGAGGCGAAGGATCTGTGCTGGTATCCAGAAGGTTGCCGGTTCATATCCCTGTCACTGCCAAAAAAGATCCTACTCTGCTGGGCCCTTGAGCAAGACCCTTAACCTGTAATTGCTCCAGGGGCGCTGTACAATGGCTGACCCTGCGCTCTGACCTCAAGGGGTATGCGAAAACTAACAAATTCCTAATACAAGAAAATTGTATAAGACGAAATAAAGAACAAAACAAAATGTTACTAGCTTGGAGGACATGCCCACTGCTTCTGAAGTGCCTGTCCATACATGCCATGCAGAGCTAGAGGTGTCCATTCAAGATAAGCTCAGCTTAATCGCCACCTGCAATAGTTCAGGCTTGTCTGGGTCAGGCTTAGAATTTTTTAATTCCCCCCCCCCCCCAAATGTTTATTCACATAAACAGATACTATAGTGCCACATAATGTCTGACCATATACTGTACATGTCCTTGACGGGAGCACCCAATCTCACATATCATGCGATTCTTGAGAGTTGTAGCATCATCAAGGCTTAATTTGCTGAAAATATTACCACAAAGTGCACCATGGCTGCCAAACGCAGAAACACCAGTGCTAGTGATAGCAGCAGCAAGACACAACGAGAATTATTGATACCGACGTGATATTAAACAACGCAAAAGGTAGAAAATGAAGGGAATGCTATTGTTCGCAATTTGTTTTCAGGGATTGTTGTGATTGTCAAGTGCGACATCCCCAAAGACAAAATTCCCCAGGCTGTTAGAGGATTGGCTCCACTGAAAGCTACAAGGCTAACAGAAATGAGAGAGGGGCCTTTATCAGTTAAGGGGAAATAAATGGGCACTGCCATACTGAGATGGTTTTGTTGGTGGTTGGCATGCTATTCCTAGGCTTGAAAACTGGAAATAAGCAACATGTGACATCATCAGTGGGACACAAAGGTCATTTTAAACCACAAAAGATACGGTGGTATTTGTTTTTAAATGTACAGAAGAAAAATAAGCCACACTTTAGAGCACAATTTCCCTCAGTAAATAAATATATACCATGATGGCGAAGAAATAACTTCTGATTTAATGTAAATAATACCAAATTACTCTTAATCCTGCTGTTCCCTTTTGCTTCATTATTGAGCACCTGTGGATTACAATGTAGGCTCAGCCTCTGATGGTAATCTTCTTATATAATACGTTACCACGGCTGTCCACTTGCCTGTCCAGGATTTTAAAATCACCCGTCGCTCGCAAACCATTGGACCTGAAATTTGGTACACACATACTATGCGACGTCTACTGTCCGCTTTCGGGGTGATGATTGACCTTTAACGTTATTCTTCTTTTTAAATTTTATTGTAGAATCAACTCACGGCTGCGGCCAGCTGGGCAGTTGTATGGCACATGTGTATGGGCGCCGTTCTCATCCCTACCACCTTCACCATCACTTCCTCTACCGCTTCATATCATTCTTGAGGCTGATTGAAGACTTTGTGCATTTTTCTTAATTTTTCACTTTAGCTGGCAGTTAAGTAATTGCAACACAAACACCGACTTAATCAGTTTTAACGCAAAAAGATGCCGATGACAGAAGAGAAGAAGCGGGCCGCTAGGGTGGAGAAGAGAAGAAGAGCTGCTCACGAAACAGCAAGCACATACTGTAAACCTCTGAGCAAACGAATGGTAAATGTGCAGAGAAAAAGGAGGAAAACTGAGTCTGTTCACTGCACGTTAATCGTGCAGTACGCCATTACTGGTAACAATAATAATTCTTTAAACTTGTATAGCGCTTTCATATCGAGTTGGGTGCCACTTTAACCACCGTTAATGTGCAGCATCCACCTGGATGCTGTGATTGCAGCCATTTTTGTGCCAGTAGGCTCACTACACATTAGCTGTTAGGTGATGAAGTGGGGAGAGAGACAGAGACAGACAGACGATTAGAGACCGAGAATGATTAGGGGGCCACGGTGGGCAGTTCAGCCAAGACATCGGGATACACCCTACTATTCACAAAGGGATCTTTTCGACCACAGAGAGAGTCAAGACCTCCATTTTGAGTCTCACCTGAAGGACGGCACCATTTTTGCAGCACAGTGCCCCTACACTGGGGCATTGCGATTCGCATTCATACCCCCGCTGGCCTCACCAACACCACTTTTCAGCAACAACCCAAGCTTTTCCCCATCCAAGTACTGCCCAGGCCCAAAGATGCTTAGCTTCAGGTGGACGACCTCTTCGGAGGTGCATGTGGTATGGCCGCTGTAAACAAAACTAACTCCCTACTCGATGGTGTGGCACCCTTTCACAAAGAACTTTGCTTGAAACTTATCCCTTACTCCCCAGATGGCCCATTTTCCCCATGGGATGACTCCTTCACAAGATCAAATAGATGATGCGATGCCAGCCTGCCCACTAAATGCCACCCACACACAGACAAAAAGCAGCCCTGCCAAGTGCCGGCATGTGAGCAGTTTGACTTGAAACCTTCTTTTTTGGCTGCTTCTTTCTTCCTTGTTTAGATGTGGCAAAAACAGCCCTAAGTTAACTACGCCATAAAAGAAAGGAAGCAACAGCTCCCACAAAATTCCAGTCATTAGTTACTGCCATGTTTGACTTGGAGTCGGACCACAAAATGCAACAAACGGCACACAGATTGTTTGTGTCAGAATTCCCCGTTGCTCATCCATGTAAAGTGGGTGGCAAGTTAAGAAATAAAACAAAACCAAAAAAACAGACTTGAAAGAAAACATGAAAAGGAGGTCGGTTAGAACTTGCAAAATGAGAATATAAATGAAAATCTGATCTGTTCAGACATAAAGCAAATAGAATTAGAGCTCAGGTGCTCCAGAAACGTGTTGCATAGCTGGAACAGCAAGGAGGTCAAAAGGCATTCTGATCAATAAGACGGTTTATCAGCCATTTTACTTTTAACCAGAAATCCTTCAAGGCCTTAAGCAAATGTCTGAAGTCCACAAAGTGAATTCGGCACATTTTTTGCCCCCCAGTGAAAGACACCATAGAAGAGGACACTAAGGAGAAGGTCTTTAAAAGACTCGAACTATAGGGGAGGACGTGTGTGTGTGTGTGTTTGGAAGACAGCAACCTGAAGTATAACTGAATCGGAGACCACGTGGCCTTGTAGAGCCCCCCAGCCTTTTATTCCTATTCAGGCGGGGAGACCGAAGGGTGATTTACATTTATTTGTAGTACCACTTTATTATCATGAAGTTAACCTTGAATAAATGGCCAGTGGAGATCACCCTTGGCCAGTGGGTTCCTGTTTTGATGCCCAGCTTGGGTACATTTGTTGTAAAGTTTGTCTGAACTCACAGGAGCCTCCTAGAAGACTTCCTCTGGAGCAGCAATTCTCAATTGGCCTGGAGTGTGGATGTAGAAGTGACTAAGTATAATTCTTTTAAATTAATTCTTTGCATTTCTATAGCGCTTTTCTCTCTACTCAAAGCGCTCAGCAATTGCAGGTTAAGGGCCTTTGCTCAAGGGCCCAACGGAGCAGAGTCCCTATTGGCATTTACGGGATTCGAACCAGCAACCTTCTGATTGCCAGTGCAGATCCCTAACCTCAGAGCCACCACTTCGCCCTGTGGAGTATGACCTACCGCAGGGGTGGGCAACGTTGGTTCTGGAGGTTCCGCAGGTTTTTGTTCCAACCCAGTTTCTTAATCAGAAGTCAATCGTTGCTGATGAAGCACTTGGTGCTCAAGTGACATTTTGATGCTTCATTTTAGTGGTCTCGCTTGTTAAGGTTGCCCACCCTTAATTGCTTATTTCAGTCTTAAACGGCTGCTTATTAGCAAAAAGATGCTAATGACAAAGGAGCCTGCAGTTCTCCATCTATCTTGTTTTTATTTACACCTGTGGATGCATCCTGCACTATTTGGTTCAACAACAGACTTAAGAGATAAATGTGACAGACTGGAAATGATCCATTTTAGGCTTCAAATCATTTGGATGATGTTCTTGGAAAGGGAAAAAAAAAATAAAAAATCTACGACATAATTACCCAACATTGCAGACTAACATAAAATTATATTGGGTCAGCGATTGGCAAGGATTGGATTCTAATTAAGCAATTGGGTTGGAATGAGAACCTGCAGGGACTGTGCACCCTCAGGACTGAAGCTGCCCACCCCGACTTAGCAGAAGTTGGGCACACATCTCTCTCTCTATATATATATAAAATCCAACATCTGAACTACTACTTTCCTATAATTTGGCTTGAACATTCCAGTTGATTTTGTGACTTCTCTCATCGCGCTAAGTATCAGAGTTTGGTTGTGGTACCGATTTATTCACGCAAACCCGCAAGACAGGCTGTGGGCCGAGGGAAGGTGGTGGCGGGACCTCAGGAGTAGGGAGCCGGGCAGGGCCCTCCTCACTCACACGCCAGCCTCCATTTAAGTCACTCTACCGCTCGCCACGTGTTGGAGCGCACCTTGCCTCTGCTTAGCTGGTGATACCTGCTTGTTCAGCAAGCTATCTACAGATTGTTAAAAAGTGTAACGTTTCATGTTTTTGAGAGAGAAATCACAGCTACAGTGGAACCTCGGTTCACGAACGTCTCAGTACACGTACAAATCGGTTTACGACCCAAAAGTTTTCCAAACTTTTGCCTCGGTTCATGACCACACACTCGGTATATGAACAAGCCAGTTTCCCTTTGGATTTGTACATGCTCAGTCTCTACCTGTGCATTTCCTGTGCAGCGAGCAAGAGAGAGAGAGCGAGAGAGCGTGCGATACATACACACACACACAGGCAGTGCGAGAGAGACAGACAGACAGACAGACAGACACACACACAGGCAGTGCGAGCAAGAGAGAGGGCTGGACTCATAAGGTAGGAAGGCCGTTAAAGAATGCATTGGGCTCGATTTTGTTTTCACTTCTGTTTACAGCGATCGGTTCGTAGCGTGCATTGTTGCAATGTTACTTTTCTTGGTGGTTTATTAAATTACGGATTTTTTCAAATGTTCATTTTTTTTCCCTGTGCTTAAAACTCAAAAAAGAGTGTTTTTAGCCAGTGGTTGGTAGTGCTATAGCGCACACTATTTCAGTGTTAGTTTTCTCTGTTGTTCAAGGTTTTCTCAGTGTTACTCAATGTTTTTACATTTAGTTTACTATTACGCTGTGCATTCTATGGTTTAATTAACTATATTTGTGCTTAAAAACTTAAAAAAATATATATATATTTACATACAGTTCGTATGGTCTGGAACGGATTAATTGTATTTACATACAATCCTATAGGGGGAAATTGCTTCGGTTCACGACCAAATCGGTTTACGACCAGAGTTTTGGAACAAATTATGGTCGTGAACCGAGGTTCCACTGTACATGTATTTTAGTGGGTACCTGCTGGTTGGCAGAGATATCACAGCCACATGCTCTTCTCTCCACGTGAGGGACGCTATCCTGTCAGAGCTGAACACGATCAGATACAGTGCCAACGTTTGACGTCGGAGCGTACCTACCCTTCTGCTTGGCCAGAGATACCTTGCCAACTTTTTACATTTTTGGCAAAGAGATCACAGCTATATTCTCGCCCCCGATAGCAAAACCAAAAATATTGTATATCAAGTGGCCTTCAGATATGAAAGCAATCAATATAAATTCTTCTCAATACAAATATTTTATGATTTTTAAAGTTTGTCCTGTTTCACTATTATGTGAGTGGAGCTGCGGGGGACAGCTAGTTTTAATTTTTCTTTACTGTAGGTCACCAAGTTTGATGTGCCCAGCGACTTTCAGTTGTATATATCGACATGGTCTGGCGCTCTCTCTACAAGTAGACATTTTGGTCCAATTTGATGACACAAACCAGGGGTTTGTTTTTTATCTTCTGATGTGAACAGAGGAAGATGAAAGACCCCTCAACATGCAAAATGAAGTCTACTCACATAGTGGAATAAAATGCTTTGGAGACATTCAACAAAAAAAGATCAACATGAACGGAGTAAGTAAATAGGCAGCACAAGGTTCCAAAGTAATTATTTATACATTTTATTTCTCTTTTCTAAAGCTTTCATAAAAAATATGCTTTTATTTTACAATTTGATATAACTTAACTACATCCAACATGTATTTCACTGTGTATTCCCTTTTACAAAAAATGAAATTAGTTTTTCCGCAGCTGTACTTCAATTTAAAACCTGACAATGCGCCCCCCCATTAGCAAGCCGAATCAGTAAAACCGTTTGTTTAGTGTCTCCATTATCAGAACACAGTTAAAAAGAATTTTCTATTTTCTATCGAGTAGTGCCAGGACATTTAATAGAAATACTGTGTTTGCTTAAATAACCATCGCCTGGAATTCTGGGAAATCAACTAAGAGCTAAATCGGTCAACTAAAATGAACCAGTTCATTAAATGAGGAGTTCCTTCCTTAACCATTGCTTACCTTATTGTAGCCATATTTCTTTACCAAATTAATGTGAGCTTGGTAGAACAGATGTCTCATTTAAATGGTTTTCCATGCTGGCACACATCGGGCATACTGGATTGATATTACAGCTATGGTGCTATTGAAATTACTTACCCGGTCAAACAGAAAGTCCTAAAAATGAGGGCTGCCACCACTTACTTGGTACTTGGCGGCCACGTTTACCATCCTCCAGGTTCCACTAAATGTAAGGGGTTGAGGTTCCCACCTGGAGGGAAGAGGAACGTGACTGGAAGATCATCCTGTGGCTGCACAGGAGCAAATCAAGTGCTGTTTGAGGGAGGTTTGGATTCTCAAGTGCAGCAAGATTCTCCAAGATAAAAGATGCAAAAATCATTAACCCGTATAGGACACGTCATCTGGAAAATTTACAATGACTCTCGGCAACGCTTTTCTCACATTACAATCTGCCCGATGGAGTAATTGCCTTTATTCTCAATAACAATCTCATTATCTTAGGTAAATTTCATACCCTATGGTTAAGAGTGAAACACAATTGGCATAAACCTGAAACACCTGATAATCTCCATAACAACTTTAAAATATTTGGGGTTTTGCCCAGCTTTAAAATGAAGTGCAGCTGACAGAGTATCACCTTTGGAATTCATGTTTGACAAGTACACTGACCTGACCACCTTAAGGTTTCCAATCTGTGAAGATCAGCTTTCCTTTCAATAAATGTTGATAAAACAGGAAAGTAGCGGCATCACCTTGGTCACTGAATTTATCAAGCATTAATTGAAAAGGGACACTTTATATGAAGGAGATTTTATTAACATAAACTTTCAGTAGTAGATTGTAATACAGCAGGCACACTGGCATCAGAATTTGGCATCTGAGAATTGCACTTGACTTTTAAAGTTCTACTAAAACTCTGCGACGTTTCCAAGCAGGACAAAGTCATCGTTTCTGGAGGGGTGACATGTGGAGTGTGAACATCCTCGTGAGTGACACTTCTTGGTTCCATGCACTGCTTTGTTAAGTTTTGCCCCACTGTCCTGCCGGTGCCATGGTCTGTGAGGAATGGCTCGTTGTCATTTAGTTTTTGGTTCTGGGAACTTTTATCCTCTCCAGTTCTGTCAACATCTTGACCCACACTCTTCGGAGAGGTTGAAAGGCCATGGCTTGGCTTTACCATGGTGACCGCTGCACCACAGTCCAAGTGGATCCTACTGTCCTCAGTACCCTGTAAACTCGGTGGTTCATGTGTGCAGAATCTTTCCTTTTTGTGTGCCAGCTGATGTACCGAATGCACACAATAATTGGGCAAGATATTTTTTGGAACGGCATGCCTCGCCATCTTGTCTTGGAAACACGGAGGAAGACTGCAGTGGAAGTGCTGAATGTGGCGCAGGCAGCAGTCCACCGACGGGTGCAGGGCATCCAGCGTTGACACCGGACCATCGGCATTCAGGGGTTTCGCCAGGGAAGTGATGCCGTCTCCTAACTGCTGACAATTATGGGAATTCCATGGTTTCCTTACACAGTGATAGGACTCCACACCCCGGCAGGTCTGATTAACAGAATACTGACCTGCGGGTCTTGGTTCAGAGCAAGTCTGGACATCCTTAATGTGTGGGCAACTTTCATAGGGTTCACACGTACTTGGAGGTAAATGGACACATCTATGGTGATGTCTGCCATTCAGCAGCCTGGAGCTTACCTGCGTTTCTTCACACATTATCTTCTCGACTGCACTACAGCCGTGGGGCGACAAAGGCTTCAGTTCATAATGCTCATGATGTTCCATTTCTCCATGTTTGGAATCCACAGGACATTTGCTAGAGTTGCACAAGCTGGTCTGGCTCTTGGGAGACTGTGCCGTTGAATTGTGCAAAAAAGCCTGGCATTGTAATACTTTTGGCAGGGGGATCTGACCGCAGTTCCCTTGTGGGCCGATACACCTGCACATACACTGAAAGAAGAATGTGGCAAAGGCCCAGCTAATGCACATGATCAGCATCATGAAGGTTCCCAACTGGGTGTAAGCCAAGACGTTTGAAGGCATCATGAGTGCACCCGCCACAAAGGTCGTCAGAGCAGCCATGGCGATTGCGGATCCCATTCGGCTTATCGAGAAGCGTACTTTGCGATCTCTATCATGGTAAGGTGCAAGGCGATAGGCCACACCGTAGTGAACAGCAAAGTCCACCGAAAGTCCTACGGCAACCGAGATGGTGACCGACTCCAACACATTCAGCTCCCAGCCCAGAAGCACTAAAGAGCCCACGGTGACAAAAATGGTCCCGGTAATGGAGATAATAGCATAAAGACTTATTACGATATTCCAGGTAGTAAGAAGCATTACAATAAAAGCAACGGTCACAGACAGCCCCATTGCAACCATGGTTCCATGTGATAAGCTGCCCTGCAGGTCATAGAACAGCAAGTCAGTTGACACAAACCAGCCGTTCCGCAACCCCTCGGGGGCCGTCTTCAACTCCTCCTTGACCCAAGTGTCCACTTCTTTGAAGAACTGATCCATTTTGTCATACGTGTAGGAGAAAAAAGTATGAGCTCTGGAAGTTTAAGATGACTGCTCGGATGGTATCATTTAGGTCAAACCTCGGGCCAGGGGTGTCTCTGTTGAGACTGAAACTCGTAGTGTCGAGCTGCATAATGGCTCTCTTTAAACAGAGTTCAAAATCCTCTGCTTTGTATGGGAACGTGAACTGGTTGCAACACGGGTACGCCGCTGCTTCGTCGCAGTCTCGGCTTTCCATCCACCGTTTGAAGGTCTCGATGAAACAGCTGGTGATATCCTGCTCGTCGGTCTGAATGATGAACGTCTGGTTTCGAATCTTTTTGCAAAAATTTAACATCCAAGCTTGCGAGGCCGGACTCGAAATGTTAAATTCATTGTCCACGGTCAGATTGCCCTTATCGTTCGGATTAAGAGGATCTCCATTGTCCAGTGGCTTAATGCCCCAAATGATCATGACTGACATGTGGCGCTCGTCAGAGCTGCGGATCCGCTCAAACATAAACAGCTTCTTGTATTCCGCAATGTAGCGTTCAAACGGGTGGGACGATCGTAAAACCTGGAAACCGGAAATCTCTTGCGAGGGCAATTTCATTTTTGGGTTCACACACACAACGTAGGCTCCTCCCACAGTGATGGCCAAGAACCAAAACAGCCATATATATCGGAATTTGATGACTATGTAAGGCAACACTTTCTCAAATAATATCCTGGAAGCTTCCGAGATCGCGTAGGTCAAATTGCGGAGTTTTTGGCACAGCAGAATCCAACAACTTTTAGTGTCGTAGGCCTGCGGCTGAGGTTTTTTGAAGCAGTCGAATATGTTCAGCAGGTAGCGTTCATGCAGGACCACAACAGCTGGCAACCAGGTAATCATTAAGACATAATTCACCAAAATCGCAGTTCCAGCAAATATACCAAAGCACCGGATTGCAGTAATATCGTTAACAAAATTGGCATAAAAGGCCGCTGCGGTTGTGAAGCTTGTAACAAACATCGAGAGAGCTGCGTGCTGCAATGTGATGCTCACCGTCTGCGAAATTTCAGTACTGGGTTTGTCCACTTTTGCATAGTTCCAAACGTCACACAAGACAAAGGCATCGTCTGCTCCTATCCCGACAAGAATGATGAACGTTGTGAGATTCATGAAGGGGAAAAACTCCAAAGCGAAGATTATGCGGTAGAGAAAATATGACACGATCAAAGAACTGATGACGGCAAGCATCGTCATGAAGGTAATAAACATGGATTTTGTGTAAACGCAAATGATGAGAAGAACAAGGAGGATTGCAATGGCTGGATACACGGTATCCTTTATCAGGTACAATTCAAACAATCTGAATTTGATTCCAAAGTCTATCCCAGTGACGGCCGTGATCCCATCAGAGTAATTCCATTTCTCAAAATTATCCAAGTAGATGTTCATCTTCTCATCTTTCGAGCCCCCGTACATTGGGGAAAGTAGCATACTGTACTTTAACGTTGGCATCACATAGTCAGCAGTCTCGGGACTCAGGAAATCCTTATCCACTAGGTAGTGAAGGATCTGGTAGACAGCATTGAATTTTGTACATTTCCGAGGCACATTTGGACATTTTGCCTGTTCCTTCCTTCTGCTCGACTTCTCCCAGCACTCCGAATGCAAGGTTCCATTGTGATAAAATTTGGCACAAGATCGCAGGAGTTTTAAGGTATCCGAAGCATCACGATCTGTAATGTAATGGCAGGAGGATTTGTTATTTAAGAGAGCAATGTAGTTGCCCAAAATCCAGCTTGGGCAGCATGATTCCGATACTTTCCGAAGGCAAATGTTCGAGAACTCTGGGTGAGATTGGATCTGTAAAGACAAAAAAAAGTATATATACATGTATTAACAAATGAAGTGTTGGAAAGAGCATGAAGAGGCATCAAAACCTTAAATGGCTGTTTCTGGCTACACCCATCAGCCACAACTTTAAAACCACTTGCGTATACTGTGTGGGGCCCCCCCACCCCATGGTGATCCATCCAGGAATGGACTTCACAAGACCCCTGCACCAACATGTTAGCAGCAGATCCTTCAAGTCCTGTAAAATGTGAGGTGGGACCTCCACAGATGGGACTTGTTTCTCCAGCACATCCCACAGAGGCTCAGTTGGATTGAGATCTGGGGAATTTGAAGGCCACATCAACACCTCCAACTCTGTCGTGTTCCTCAAACCATTCATGAGCATGTTTTGCAGTGTGGCAGTGAAAGAAGGCTACTATCATCCGAGAATACCATTGCCATGGTCTACAACTATCTTTAGGTAGGTGGTACATGTCAAAGTAACATCCACATGAATGCCAGGAACTAAGGTTTCTCAGCAGAACTTTGCTCAGAGCATCACTCCGCCAACTTGCCTTCTTCCCATAGTGAATCTTGCTGCTATTTCTTCTCCAGGTAAACGACACACACGTACCTGGTTATCCACAAGACATAAGAGAAAATGTGATTCATCAGACCAGGCCACCACCTCCTACTGCTCCATAGTGCAGATTTGATGCTCACATGCCCACTGTAGAGCACTTTCGGTGGTGGACAGGGTCAGCACGAACACTCTGACCAGTCTGCAACTACACATCAAGCTGAGATGCACTGTTTGTTTTGACGCCTCCCCTTATGGCCAACATTAG
The DNA here is from genome assembly GCF_900747795.2 of Erpetoichthys calabaricus. Classification (NCBI taxonomy): domain Eukaryota; kingdom Metazoa; phylum Chordata; class Cladistia; order Polypteriformes; family Polypteridae; genus Erpetoichthys; species Erpetoichthys calabaricus. The sequence continues at coordinate 3,836,097 of NC_041408.2, read as the reverse complement.
CAGCAATTTGGGCTATAGTAGCTAATCCAAGGGATCAGACCAGGAGGACTAGCCTTCATATTCAATACTCATCAATAAACCTTGGGGGCCCATGACCCTGCCACCGGTTCACTGGATGTCCTTCCTCAGACCACTTTTGGTAGGTACTAACCACTGCATAGTGGGAACACCTCACAAGAACTGCCATTTTGGAGATGTTCTCACCCAGTCTAGCCATCACAATTTGTCCCTTGTCAAAGTTGCTCAGATCATTACAGTTGCCCATTTTCCCTGCTTCAAGTACATCACCTTCAAGAATGGACTGTTCACTTGCTGCCTGATAGAGCCCACCCCTTGACAGGTGGCACTTTAATGAGATAATACCTCTGTGTTGTGTCGGACTGATGCATTTTAACAACACATACAAGGCTATCTATAAGCACAAGTTTGATTACCAAGTCTACAAGTGTAAATTTGGAAAACACACATGACCATGTCCCTCAGCAGATGATGTAGGAGGCGCTGCATGAATATGGGGAAGCAGGGCCGCTCTTGCATGACGTTCGCACCCTATATGAACGCAGTGGCGTTGCCATTAAGTCGAATTTGTTCACTGTGGGTGTCGGGCTAAATCAAAGCTTAGTTTTCTCACCACTCCCATTTGTGGTTTTAATGGACTGGATATCAAGACACATCGAGGTTGTCCATTTGTGGAGATTAAGGTTAGCATTGATGGTTTATGCAGATGATGTTGTCCCCTTTGCTTCATCACTCAAGCGATATGCAGCTGAGATGAGGATAACCATCTCCAAACCTGAGCTTACGGTTCTCTCTCTGAAAACAGTGGACGGCTCCTCTCCTGGTGTGTTGTGGGGGAGTTCAAGCATCTCAGTGTCTTATTCATGATTGATGGAAAAAGGAAGTACGAGACCGAGAAGTGGATTGGAGCGGCAACCACTGTTCTGCAGGTGCTGTTACCAATCCATGGTGGTGAATCCAAGGACACAACTCTCCGCTTACCAGTTAATTGACATCCCGATCCTCACCTTAGCTGTCTGTAATGCCCGAAAAAGTGACATCACGAGTACAAGTGGCAGAATTGAGGTTTGTTTACATGGTGGATAGAAACATTTCATGACAGGGTGAGAAGCTCCATGATTAGGATGAGTCTCAGAGTAGAGTCACTGCTCCTCCAGATCAAGAAAGGCTAGTTAAGGTGCTTTGGGCATGGTCATAAGGAAGCCCACCACAGGGAAGCCCCACCTAGAGCTACCCCACTGGACAGAGACCCTGTGGTACATCAGGACACGCAGCATGGATTATCTATCTTGGCTGGCTTGACAACGCCTGGAAATTCCCCAGGAAGGATGGGAATCTGTAGCCGAGGACAGGGAAGTCTGGGTAGACCTGCTTGGCCTGCTGCCACTGTGACCCTCATCAGGAAAAGCAGTTTCAGAAAACAAGAAATGAGATGAGATATTGACACATCCATTCTCCATCCCAATTATTGAAAGTTGCAGGTTTGGTTGCAGAGCCTGCCTCGTCAGTAGCGAGTATTAGGTAGGAAACCAAATCCCCAGTCCACAGCTGAGCACATGATCTCGCACCAGGCCAAGGCAGAGGAGACAATTAAGCTGGCATGCACAGGCAATTTGTAATTCTAAACTGGCACTGTATTTGTGTGGGTGAGTGGGCCCTGCCATCCCTTCCTGGGTTGCTCCCTGCCTTGTTATCAATGCAATCCTAACCCTAAATTAGGTCAAGTGGGTTCAGGTGTGTTAGAAATGTAAACCTTTGGGATGCTGTAGGAAAACCAAAGTATTTTAGGAAAAAATACAGCAGAGCAGTGGGGTATATGTGGCGGATTGGGGGGGGGGGGGGGGGTGTTTAGGTACTTTTCCATCATTTCTCCCATTTGTTGCCATCATTTTTACTAGACTTGTGTTTTATTCATTGTGTTTTGGTGGTCGTGGGCTGATGTTATCATCACTAGCCAATGGACAGTCACCTCTGCAGTGGTCACGTTTCTGATTGGTGCCCCTCATTGGAGGAGATGGTTGAGTCTACTAGAGATGACCGGAGACCCTTACAATTTTTTTAGGCCAACAGGCAACAGCAAATGCCTTCCAGTTGGGATCCTACTGTTGTGAACTTGGGAGTCCCAAAAAAACTACCAAAAAATGCCCACTACAGTGAACTTTCACTGCCAAACCCCAGCTGGTAAAGGGGCAGACAGAGTCTTTATAAAATAAAAGAAATGTGTTTAACAAAAATGCTCTCTCATAATACTTTAAAGAGCACAAAAGGCAAACAGTGATTGTAAAGGTAATCCCAAAAGCAAAATAAGTCCCAATACAGATATCTGAAGAGCAACCCAAAATGGAGTAACAAAGTCAAAAATCCAAAGAATCACCAAGCAGTAGACAATAGTAAGATAAACTCACCAAACTGCCAAGAAAATTCAAAATGAACCCCCAGAAACCGTGGGAGACCCTCTGGAATTTATAAAGGCGAGGGCAGCGCCTGGTGGTGATTGGCAGACACATGGAACATAACCAAGGCATATAGTAAACCAGGCAGATAATAAATCAAAGAAACATTAACATAAATAACTGATTTAAAAATGAACAAAAAAAGGACATAAAACTTTGAAGCCTAGCCAGGAGAAGGGACCCCAGCTGAAATAGAACACCTACACCTTTGGTTATTTCCAATGTGTCTACTTCATTCATTCATTCATTCATTCATATTCCCTCCCACCACCCAGTACAGGGTTACCCAGAAGTACTCACCCTTTCAAAATCCAGTCTACACATTGACTTGATCGCCTGAACGTTCCATAAGTTCTTTCCTTCTGCAGAAGAATACACCACTCGGGATGCAGAGTAATCTGTTAAAAAATAATTTCAGATGAAACAAACAAAAAAAAAAAAAAACACAAAGCAGTACTACTACCACCTCTTGCCTTGGGGTCATGAAATACTACAGTGTGATCTGTCGACGGAGGACCAGCGCTGGAAAGGCTGCAATGGAGGCGCAATGGCCACTGAAGCAGTGGATCATGGGTTTTGATGTCCATCCATCTCACCTAACTTCTTTAATAAAAAATTTCCTTCACTGTTTTTGTTGTGGTCTGTGATGTCTTCGTTGTTTGAAGCCTTGGTATCATCCTTTACCCGGGACAAATCGATAGTCATGTACTAAGATGGACTAGGACAATGAGGGCACCAACAACGTTGGTGCAGAAGTGCTGAGTGCATTGTACTCAAAGCAGTGTCCAAAAAAAGTCGAGTGCTGATCAGTAAATTACCAAGGATACAAAGTCTTCATAGAAGTTAAAATCCATCAATAAATAAAGCCAACAAACAGGTTATAATTAAAAATAAAAACACAACAGGCGATTTTTGTCCCCCTTTATGCCTCTTGACCCCCCAGTGCATCACGCTCTCAGTCTTGTTTTCACACTTCATCGTCCTGGGATACCTGTGAGCTCAGTCAATAGTCTGACTGCTGTTTCCACCACTATACCTCGGTGTACGTAGGGACCACTGAGCCCCACTCACTCATCCCACCACTATCCTTTAGTGGTGTGTGGAACCACCATCACCGCATTCGACTGCTCCTGCTCCTCTCCAATGCTCAGCAGGAACACCACCACTCGAGCACCGACATCCCCCCCCCCCCCCCCCAAACTTCTGACCACCTCGCCTCCTTTCCCTCTGCAGTGGCTCAATCCAACGTAGGCATTTTTGTCTTCGCCGCTCTTCCTTGACTTTTCCTCCTCCAACCATTCAAACTTCTTGTCATTCTTCACTTTTCTCCCCTCTCGATTTCACACTCACAGGTCCCCTTTAATACCCATCGAGTTGAGGTGTGCCAAACGACCCACAAAGGCTCAATGAGGTTCAGCTGTGCTAACCGCTTTTGTGAACGTCACACACAACGCCCTCATCAAGTTCTCCGTGCCTGCACGATTTTCACCCTGCTACACCTATACTTCTGGGGGTCTGAGTGGCAGTGGAGTCACCGACTCCTTGATGCACTTCACCACATGATTCTAAGTCTCCCCAGGTGTGGCCATATTGAACCAGGTGGGGAATATACTTGTGCTAATAATGTCCGACCAGTCTCACCCAAGAATTACAGGGAGGAGAAGATTGCGAATAACCACCACCCGGAGTTTTCTTGTGAATCCCTTAAAAGTGATAATACAAATCAGGCAGACCGATACAACCGCTATCCCCATGGATTCAGGTCGGACTGGTCGATCCAGACTCCCATTGTCACGCTAGTATATATTGGCGAGCTACGATAAGAGTTAATTATTGAAACTTAAGGTTGCAAACATAATCCCTCACACCATTACACTCCCACTGCAGCCTGCCCAGTGCAATTTCTCTGAGGTGTTTGAAGCAACACTCTACGGACCACTTCCAACTGCACAACCGAGTCAAAATCTTATAATGAACTGGGATTACCAATCGTATTTAGCTCAAAACACCATACATCTTCCCACTTTAAATTCAGAGTGAGGTTTTCAATGAATGCCCAGGAAAATCCGGTAGGCCAAAAATAAAATGGAACTGCAAATATATTACAGATATGGCCATTAGTGGGGTTTAGGGGCACAGCAACCCCAAGAAGGGCCTGGGCCAGGGATGTGACCAAGAACCCAGTGGCCACTCTAAAACCAGCATCAGAAGTCCTCTACTGAGATTAAGGAACCTGTTGGAGGGACGACCACCTCAGCAGCACTCCATGAACCAGGCGTTTATGGCAGACGGTCAAACTGTTTAAATGCCACAGTCCAGAAGAAGTACAAGAGCCTGAAGAAAAAAAGATTATCTGATCTGATGGGACAAAAATTGAACACTGAGCAGAACTCCAAGTGCTATATCTGGTGAAACACCTGGCACTGCTTATCACCCACCTAATACCATCGCTACAGTGAAGCATGGTGGTGACAACATCATGCTATGGGAATGAAGGAACAAGACGAATGGTCAGAACTGAGCGAAGGATGAAGGCTTCCAAATACAGAAACGTCTTTGAAGAAAACCATCCAGAGTGCACATCATCTCAGACTGGGGTGACAGTTCAGCATGACAAAGACCTGAAGCCTACAGCCAAGAAAATACCGGAGTGGATTTGAGAATGGTCTCTGAGTGTGCTTGAATGGCCCTGTAGAACCTGTGTGGAAAGTGTGGAAGGAGATCTCTGAGGAAGACAGGAAGAGTTCAATCAATCAGTCTTTTTTCAGGCACCGGTGAGTACACAGGATTCATGCGTTGCAAGGCAGAAGAGCAAAGTTCCCCGTTTTAAATGGCTTTTAATATCTTTCCTCCCTCCCCCTTCCTTATCAATAAGCACAATATGTTTATCTAAGCAATTCATCTTACATTGCGTGAATCGACTAACTGTTTCGATTTTGTATACATTGCAGATGGGGCCCTAAAGAAGGAAAAATCATCTTTCCTGTGTCTAACGGAGGAGTTCCAAAAAAAAAAGAAAAAAATTGTCCTAGGTCAGCTTACTGCACCCTGCCTTATGAATCCTCTTTCAGCTGCTTCCGTTAGGGGTTGCAGCAGTGGATCATCTTCTTCCGTATCTTCCGGTCTTCATCATCTGGCTCTGTCAGCTGCATGTCCTCTATCACAACATCCATAAACCTTCTCTTAGGCCTTCCACTTTTCCTCTTGCCTGGCAGCTCTTACACCCAGCATCTCTCCTCTGCACATGTCCAAACCAACACAATCTCACCTCTCTAACTTTGTCTCCCAACTGTCCCACCTGAGCTGACCCTCTAATGTCCTCATTTCTAATCCTGTCCATCCTCGTCACACCCAATGCAAATCTTGGCATCTTTAACTCTGCCACCTCCAGCTCTGTCTCCTGTGCCACCGTCTCCAACCCATAACACATAGCTGGTCTCATTACCACCTTGTAGACCTTCCCTTTCACTTTTGTTGATACCCGTCTGTCACAAATCACTCCTGATACTCTCCTCCACCCACTCCACCCTAACTGCACTCTCTTCTTCATCTCTCTTCCACAATCCCCATTTCTCCAGTATTTAAACTCATCCACCTTCACCAACTCTACTCCCTGCATCCTCACCATTCCTCTGACCTCCCTCTCATTCACACACATGTATTCTGTCCTGGTGGTCCTCCTGACCTTCATTCTTCTCTCACATTTCCACCTCTCCAGGGTCTCCTCAACCTGCTCCCTACTCTCGCTACAGATCACAAGGTCATCAGCAAACCTCACAGTCCACGGGTACTCCTGTCTGATCTCGTCATGACAGACGCCTGTATGAACAACCTGCCGTTCTAGCAAAACAGCTTTGTTAGTTTTTTTATTTTATCCTTTGGTAACTTGCAAGCAGTTAATTTTTTTTTCTTTCACAAGAGACCAGAAGATGGCTTCCTGTGCAATCTAATGGAGCTTGAGAGGATGTGCCAGGAAAAAAAAAAATGGGATCAACTGCCTAAAATCAAGGGGTACAAAGCCAGCTCACCCAACACGACTGACCAGAAGCTGCCAAAGGAGCTCCCACAAAGCACTGAATAAAAAAAAAAAAAAAAAAGATCTCCATGTTTGATTTTTGAATACATTTGCAGACCATTCTGAAAACAGGTTTTCACTTGGCCAGTATGGGTTTTGTGTTTTAGAAATTAAAACTACAACAACACCATAAAAGCGCACAGAAAGCGAAGGGGTCTGAATGGATATGCAAATCTGCCGCGTTTGTCCTTTTCTAAAAAAAGATAGCGTGATCAGTTTGCTCCTTATACATGACAGGAATGTGTCCAGTTTGTAAAAGTTTCTTTAATTTTATTGTAGGCAGCGTTCTCTTTTTTTTTTTTAAGTTTGTATTGGTATCAGAATTTTTATGAAGAAGCATGTGGTTTAGTTTTTACAAAGAATTTGCAGGGACATATGGTTGGCTTTATTTTGCACAGAATACGTCTTTTCAGATCTTAAATGAAGGACTGACCTTTCCCTATTAATATCCGACTTGCATGCTCTCCTGGATGACGTCGTTCCAAGGCTACAACGGTTAGCGCAATTTCAGGCCTCAAAGGAAGCCTTTGTAGTGCAAAGTACGCTTCAGATTAGCACAATGTGCCTGGCCGAGAGTCTGGAACTCATTTCCCGTCGCAGAGATTCGGTTCCTCATCACTTAACCCGACAGTACGTCAGAGGGAGAGATGACAGATTTCTTAAGCAAATGTCTTAATGCAAGGAGCCCAACTCAAGGATATCACCAAGGCCAAATGACGAGGACTGGACAACAATGTGGACGCTCAACAGAGCTCTTGAATAAACCAGACGTTTTTGGTTCTGCCAATATATTCCTAATATCCTCCCAATTAAATCGGTTTCTTTCATTTCCCGACCATGTTAAAAAAATGTTTAGAAGTTTTCATATTAGACTTCCAAAGATATATGTGCCTGAATTATAAACAGAGATTGTGTCAATAATCGATGGATGCATGTCTAGGATATGGACCTTTGACATTTGCGTCAAATCCAATCTTCCGCTTCCTTGGTGTTCATGCCAAAGGTGTTATGGGTAAATATATATATTTTTTCAGTCAACTATCTAATGAACCCACTATTCCATTACAGCGGATAAGGTAAAAGAATGGAGTGCAGGGCAGAAACCTTCACAGGATACACTAATCCATCAATCCACGCTCACCCATACCGGGCTAAATTTACAGTCACCAAGGAAACAGGCACATCTTTAGGAGGCAGGTGTATGCAGACAGACCGAGCAAGAGAGAAACAGTCCATGCAAGTGAGTGACTGACTGGCTAGGAGGGTGACCATGTGACCGACTGACCGACCAAGCGACCAATTGAACAAACTCATGAGGGAGCGAACAAACGAGCCAGCAAACAACTGACCAACCAACAGCCCAAGTGAGTGATCAATCTGGTGGTCAGTCGATCATCTGCTCATGCGGACGACTGACCAAGCAACGGCCCAACTGAGCAAACAGGCTTAATGCCATTTTAACCTCCATTTCTCACTTTTTATGATTATGCCCAAGTGAATTCACGTGGCACACTCCTACTGAAATTTCAGAATGGACCTTCATTGCTTGTTTTTAGCCTTTCCAATTAAAGAGTTGGACAATCTAGTACATCATACAGGGTTTCTCTTCTTTGATTTTTCCCAGTTAGCATGGAAACTGGAGTTATATGATTTGGATATTTTCATCAAGCACCAGTAAATCAGCTGCAGTTGTAATGTAACATTTATTTCAATTCAGTGGTCCTCGTAGTCACCCTCACTGATCACCTTAAATGGTCAAGTCACACTGCGGCAGTAGTGAAGAAAGCCCAACAACGCCTCTTCTTCCTCAGGAGAATGAGTAAGGCCCGGATGTCCCCCACAACTCTGTGCAGATTCTACAGGTGTACTGTGATATCTATCCTGACAGGGTGCATCACATCCTGGTATAGCAACTGCTCAGTTCATGACTGCAAAGCTCTGCAGCGGATGGTGAATTCAGCACAGCAGATCACGGGCACACAGCTCCCTGCGAACTATGACATCCACACTACACGCGGTCTCAGGAAAATGAACCGTATCAGGCGGGACCCCAGCCATCCTGCACTGTCACTTTTCACCCTCCTCCCATCTAAAGTCCATTTGGATGCGCACCTCCAGGTCCAGGAACAGTTTCTACCCAATTGCAATCAGAACAATCAGTAACCTTCTGTCACCTCCACTGCTACCTGCACATATACATCTGCCACTGTGTTTATTACTAGGATTCTGGTTTTATTTATTCATTTACTTATTTATATTCATTTATTTATTGTGTGTTTTTTTTTGTCTATGTCCACTGTGGGGACACATGCAAGCAAGCATTTCATTGTACATGGTACTTGTACACACGACAATAAAGAATTGAATTGGTCGTGTGGGGGCCAGAGTCCATCCCAGAAGCACCAACTTGGATGGGGCGCCATTCACACAGAAACCACAACTGGGCACTGGACTTGCATCAAGAGTACAAGATCTGTAGGACATCAGCGCCAGGACCTGCCCCATTGCACTGTGCTGCACTGTAAATAAAAGGTGATCAAGAGAAATTGTCCTCCTTACCGTAATATTTCAGAGGGCAGAGAAAATCTTCCCTTTGAAAAGGTCTCTCCGCCTGCCTTTTGAATTTTTCTGAGTGATCTTCTGACCATTTATCTTCTCGGTGACTGATAGCAGAAAGAAAAAGATCAGGATGCAAAATTAATAAATAATAATAAATTAAAACAAAGTGATGGGGAAACAGTAAAATGTGAATGTTAATAAATAAAACAAAATATATACTAATGTAATGAATATACTGCATTTAATGTTGGTCTTATAAGAACACACATAAGAAGATAAAAAAGCTGACAGACAAGAGGAGTCAATTCAGACCATCAAGCTCGTTTGTTTAGCTAATCGCTAAGCTGCCCCCCAATATCTCACGAGACGCACCTTAAAAGGACGTCAAGCTTTCTGCTTCACCTCTCGGTCTTGGTTGTTTGTTCCAAATTCCCACAACTCTTTGGGTAAAGAAATTCCTCCTGGCTTCAGTCCTAAATGCACTTCCCCGTCATTTTCACCGATGTCCTCGCCCTTAAGCTGAAGGAATTCTCCGGGATCTGCTCTATCAAAGCCTTTGAGGATTTAGTAGACGTGGATGAGGTCCCCACACAGGCTCCTCTGCTTGAGAGTAAACAGGTTTACTCCAAGTCTGTCACAGTAGGACATGTCCTTAACTCCTGGGATGCTCCTGGTTGCTCTGTCCCTTCTTGTACCGTGGTGAGAGTACAACAGTTGTGGTCTCACTAGTGTGTCACATAGTCCAAGCAGAGCATCCCTTGATTAAAATGCAATAGGTTTTAACGATATAAGCATTATTTACATTTTTTTTTATAATCACTTCTGGACATTCCTTAGATGATGAAAATGTCCTGTCAACATACGTAAACCCCTAAGTCCTTTTCGAGGTTGCCTCCCTCTGCTCATTGTCCTCCATCTTGTATGTATAACTGATGTTCTCACGTGTAGCTCTTTTCTACATTCGACTCCATTTTCCAGATGTTTGCCCAGTTTTGTAGCTTTTCCAGGTCTTTGTGATGTCTCCTCAGTGTCTGCCTTTGCTCCCATTTTAGTGTTGTCTGTGAATTCCGCAGGTTTACCAAGTATACCAGAATCCACGTCATTAATAGAAATCAGAAAAAGTAACAAGGGTCCAAGGACAGACCCCTGGGGGACTCCACTGATGACCCCTTTCTCCTCTTACTCTTTGGTTAATGAGCTCCAGTTTTGTAGGTGACCTCTGATGATTACAGCTTCCCATTTTAGAATTCATTTCAAGTCAAAGGCTTTTGTCAACTACTTCTGTTGCCTGCTCAAATAAAACAAATCTAAAGCACAGGCTATGGAGGATCATCTCCTCACAAACTCATGCTGGCTGCTGTTCACTACATTATTTTCATAGAGATACTTTTCCAACTTGTTTGTCATTATTCATCCATCCATCATCCAACCTGCTATATCCTAAATACAGGGTCACGGGGGCCTGCTGGAACCAATCCCAGCCAACACAGGGAGCAAGGCAGGAAACAAACCCCGGGCACGGTGCCAGCCCACCACAGTGTCTCATTATAGTTTCCATAATTATATTAATTCATACGTCCATTTCTCGAATCCTTTTTCTACCACATAGTCATATGGAGACTGTTCTGCCAACACGTGGAAGTAATGCAGGAACCAAATCTCGATAGGATGGCATTCCATCAAAAGACCCCCTCATGCCCACAGATCCAGTTCAGAGTTGCCAGCTAATCTAACCTGCAAGTCTTTGTGTTATGAGGAGAAATCACACAGCCATTAGATACTAACGACTGGATATTGTGGAAATTTATATCAAAACAGACCGAGTTGTACCTGGTGTCATGAGTTTTGATCAGTTCCATGTTCATTACTCTTTATGAATTATGCCAAAATGCAGTCTTGCCGATTACAAGTACCCTATTGTAGCTTTCAACTAAGAAACTTGGCCAACATTCACATGCAACAGAAAATGAGATCAATCGGACCAGCCGGCCTTCCTTCCTTCCAAAGTCCAGTTCTGATGCTTGTGTGTCCACTGTAGGCACTTGATGGCAGATATAGGTCAGTATGGGCACTCTGACTGGCCTGAGGTTTGCAGTCCCATAGGCACCATGGTTCGATAGGCTGTGTGCCTGGACACACTACTCCCATAACCACCATTAAAATTACCTGTGATGTGTGCCTCAGTAGACCTTCTGCTGGGTTGTACCAGGCTGGGTAGCCTTCACTGACCTCTCACATTCAGGAGTCTTGGCCGCCCGAAGCTCTGTAGACAAGTCGGTGTTTTTTTCCCCTCTTTGGACGGCTTTTGGTAGATATTAACCGCACAGCTGACTCGGAGCATCCCTCAAGCTTTGCTGTTTCAGAAATACTCTGACCCAGTCGTCTGGCCATAATGATCAAAGTCACTCAGGTCTTTACATCTGCCCATGGTCTTCTGCATTCAACGTATCGACTACGATTAATAATGCCAGCTTACCATCTACTATATATCCCTGACCTTGACAGGGGCCATTATTACAAGACAGCCAGCATCATTCACTTCATACCGGAGTGGTCAAAATATTGTGACTCGTCTGTGTATATATGAGAGAGCCTGGTCACTCGCCTTCACAGAGCCATCAGCTACTGGATGCTATCCATCATCTCATTCCCAGTAGATTGTTGTGCTTGAAAACGGCACATTTGGCAGTAAGGATCATATACCACAGTCAAATTCACCTGTAAAAGATTTTGGTTTGGTCCGTTTATAGGAGATGGACGTCTGAAGCAGAGCTCCGCTAGCAGCGGCTTTATTTTCCCACGTATTTCATATTATTTAGAGGTATCCTGTATTTAACCCGACCAAGGAACTTCCACTACAATATACAAGCATGAGTAACAAGAAGAAAAGTCAGAAAGAACCAGAAAAGAAACTTAAAGCTGCATCGAAGTCCGGACAGACTTCCGGCCTGAGTGCAGGTGTAAGGTATGGCATCACGGAGACTGACCTGGAACAGGCAGAAGAGTGCGCAGAATTCCTGGGGCCCCGCTCCATTGTATCGTCTCCAGTCGAGAGTGAAAATGGGAGCGAAGGCGCAAGTGATACAGGTCGCGAGGGATCGCCGATTACAGAGGATCATTCGAGACTAGAAAGGGCTCTGCAGGACGTGCTCTCATCTACTCATCGCGAGCCTGTAACAGGAGCTGCATTTTCACTTGCGGAGCACGAAAGCAGAAGCGAACTGTCCGAACTGAAAGAGATGATCGCTACACAGATAGCTACACAGATAGCTACACAGAAAGAGATGAACACTACACTGGCCACTGCCATGGTTACGGCCATGAATGAGCTTAAGAAAGATAACACAAATGATCTTAAGAAGGTGGCCACTGAGCTCAAGAAGGATAACAAAGATAAGGAAACGCGTCTATTTGAACGTTTCGACGTGAACTTTAAAGGCATGTTGGAGAAATTAGTGGAACACATTGAAGAAACTAACTCCAAACTGAAAAGGCTTGATGATCATATTAATGACGTTTCAGACCAGCTGGAAGACGTTAAGCAGGGACTCACGGCTCGAGTGGAAACAGCGGAACAAATGGCATCTAACGCCGATGAAAAAGCCACAGCTGCGAACTCGGAATACAAAAAACTTGGAGACAGACTTGCAGCCCTGGAGGATGGGTGCAGAAGAAATAATATAAGAATTGAGGGTATACCTGAGAAACGAGAAAGCTCAAGCCCAGTGAAATTTGCAGTAGAATTACTGTCTAAAATAATTGGAGATGACTTTAAACTCGACAATGAGATAGCCACGGCTTATCGCACAAAGATACCAAGCGCCTTTAAATCTAGGTCTTTTATTGTCCGCTTCGAACGACTAAGATGTAAGCTTGATGTGATGGCACTTCTCAGACACAAGCAAGAGATTATATTCGAAAATAATCTTATTCGTATTTTTCCCGACTTCTCACCATCAACAGCTGCAAAACGCAGATCCTACAACGACATTAAAAGGATGCTACGGGAAGCCGATATCAAATACAGCCTCTTGTATCCTGCCAAACTGAAAGTGGAAGTTCAAGACGGACATTATATTTTCTTCAGCAAAGAAGAAGCTGAAAAAGAATTAAAGAAGCCGTTTCCGACACTTTTTTTGAAAGTTAATTAAAATTAAAGAGCCGTATTCTATCAAGGCACGGGAAAGACCGATGATCTGATCGCTGGATCCATGTTTAAAGAGACTGGTATTATAATTATACATCTCTTATTCTCTTTTTTTAAAATTTTTTTTATATCTGGACTTTATATGTTATATGTTTATGTTTCAATCAGAGTTATAGAGCTATAGACGTGAGTGTGAAAATGTGGAAGTGATTAAAGTAGGATTCGTTTTATTTATTTATTTTTTTATTTCTTTTCCTTTTTTTTTTTTTTTTTTTTTAATTAATTTATTTATTTATTTTTTTTATTTTACTATACCTTAAAGTAGACTGTTTAACTTCATACCCTTGGTTTAATGCTTGTTCTACTATTTATACAATTACCATTATACTATTACAGTATGAATTACCAGGTTTATCCTGGACTAGTTTTTAAAATCACTCCCAGGGTTGTTTTTTTTTTTTTTTTTTTTTTTTTTTTTAACCTTAATATCTTAACTTAAAAGCGCTGAAGATTATTTCAAGATTAAATATTGTTAATGAGAACATTTTCGGCAGATAGTATTAAGGATTTAACTGTAAAAGATATCTCTGTTTTAATTCTGTAACGCCGCTGCAGGGTGGGGTTTGTTTTGTTTTGGACGTGCTCTGTCTCTTCGTATGTCAGAGGACTGGAACATCGCGAAGTGGGGTCTAGCCTCATGTGGGGAGGCAAAATGGGGGGGTGGGGGGATAAAGGGGGGAGAGAAGGAGAGCAGGTTATATCTAATCTATTCTTATAATCCTTATAATTATAAATATCAATGCAGCAACAGGCTAACATGCAACAACTCCTGGGGAATCTTGAAACTAAGATTAAAACTGCCATATTACCAATTAAAACTATAAAATGACATTAAAAACTCAGAATCAATGTCTCCATGATGGGACAGTTAACTTTGTGAGCTGGAATGTTAAAGGCCTGAATCACGAATTAAAGAGAAAGAAAGTATGCTCTCACCTAACAGGCTTAAACGCTAAAATAGTATTTTTACAGGAGACCCACTTACTAACCAAGGATCAGTTCAGATTACAAAAAGACTGGACTGGCCAAATGTTCCATTCTAGCTTTATAAAGAAAACTAGAGGGGTGGGAATTCTCATACATAGAACAGTTCCTTTTGTAGCATCAGAGGTAGTGTCGGACCCTGAAGGGAGATATGTGATGGTCATGGGCAACTTATATAACAGTAAAATGATTTTGATAAATGTTTATGCACCCAATGTTGATGATAAGGAATTCATGCAAAATCTATTTGCATCCATTCCCAGTGTGAACACTCATAAAATTATAATGGCTGGGGACTTTAATTGTGTTTTAAATCCACTCTTAGATAGGACTCCTGTGACAGGGGGGACGACATCTAATACTGCAAAGATAATTACACAGTTTTTAAAGGATCACAACTTATCAGACCCCTGGAGGTTTCTTAACCCAAACTCAAGAACATATTCGTTCTACTCACCAGTGCATTATAGCTACTCAAGAATTGATTATTTTTTTATAGATAATAATTTCCTGCCTACAATTAAATTATGCAAATATGACACAATTGTTATCTCTGACCATGCCCCTCTAGTCTTGGAGCTAAAATCAATAAGCCCCTCGTACTCACCTCGCAGATGGCGTCTTAACCCTCTTTTATTGGCAGACGAGAACTGCACAGAATTTATATCCAAACAAATCAGCTTCTTCCTAGAGACAAACATGTCTACAGAGGTTTCTGCAGGAACACTCTGGGAAACTCTAAAGGCCTTCCTAAGAGGCCAGATTATTTCATATCTTTCCCATAGAAATAAATTAGAAACCAAGAAAGTGTCAGAGCTAAGAAATGAAATTACTAGAATAGATGAAGAACAAGCCAGGCGTCCAAGTGAAGCTCTTCACAGGAAAAGGCAGGCCTTGCATACAGAACTTAACATCTTAACAACTAAAGAAACTGAACAACTTATTTATAAGTCTAGACAGCATTACTATGAACACGGAGAAAAAGCTAATAAGCTTTTAGCTCAACAAATTCATAAACAAGAAGTTCACAATGCAATACCAGTAATCACCAACAAGAATGGAGAAGAAATCATCGACCATAATAAAATAATGCACACATTTAGAGATTACTATAAGTCTTTATATTCCACTGAGCCCAAAGAAGACAACACGCAATCTAATGCATTTCTGGATAATTCACAAATACCACAAATAGATGCTTTAAGTGCTGAGGAACTAGATAAACCTCTAACGCTAACAGAATTACTAGACGCTATAAAGTCACTACAAAGCGGGAAATCATCAGGCCCTGATGGTTACCCCGTAGAGTTTTATAAGAAATTCTCCACTCAGCTAGCTCCACTCTTATTGGTAACATTTACAGAAGCTAAAGACCACCAAATACTACCTCAAACATTTCGACAAGCATTAATCACCGTCTTTCCTAAACAAAATAAGGACTTGTTACAATGTGCATCATATAGACCAATTTCACTCCTGAATAATGATGTTAAGATACTCTCAAAAATCCTAGCTAGAAGGATGGAGAAAGTGCTGCCCTCGGTAATATCACAAGATCAAACTGGATTTATTAAAGGCCGACATCTATCTTCAAATCTCAGACGCTTGTTTAATGTTATATATTCACCAGCAAAATCAAACACCCCAGAGATATTACTATCATTAGACGCAGAAAAGGCATTTGACATGATCGAATGGAATTACCTTTTCACTGCATTGGAGAAATTTGGGTTTGGCCCGAATATTTGTGCTTGGATTAAACTACTGTATACCAGTCCAGAAGCTTCAGTTTGTATTAATAAAATTTGCTCAGACTACTTTAAACTAGAACGTGGTACCAGACAAGGATGTCCCTTGTCGCCACTGTTTGCAATCGCTATTGAACCACTGGCGGTTCACTGCCGAAATTCTCATCAGATAAAGGGGATTGTCAGAGAAGGACTGGAACAGAAAATTTCTCTATATGCAGATGATATGGTCTTATATATATCGGACCCAGAAAACACTGTCCCTGCTGTTTTAACAGCACTAACAGAATTTCAAAAGATATCTGGTCTTAGAATTAATCTGAATAAAAGTATACTCTTTCCAGTGAACTCACAAGCATATAATATTAAATTAGACACCCTACCTTTTACCATAGCAGATCAGTTTAAATACCTAGGGGTAAATATCACAAGTAAACATAAAGCTCTTTATCAACAAAATTTTGGCGTCTGTATGGAAAAAATTAAGCAAGACTTGCATAGATGGTCAACCCTTCATCTCACTCTAGCCGGAAGAATTAACATTGTTAAGATGAATATCCTTCCTAAACTTCTCTTTTTATTTCAAAACATTTCAATATATATCAATAAATCGTTTTTTAAAAAGTTAGATTCAATAATAACCTCATTCATTTGGAACTCAAAACACCCACGTATCCGAAGAGCGACCCTACAAAGACCTCAGGCAGAAGGTGGCATGGCTTTACCTAATTTTCAGTTTTATTACTGGGCAGCAAACATACAAGCCATAAAAACCTGGAAACAAATAAATGCACATACACAGGCTTGGTCTGCAATAGAAGTAAAATCCTGTAGTACTTCTTTATATTCCCTGCTTTGCTCTCCAATAAATGAAAGTTATCGCAAATATACTAATAACCCAATTGTGCTTTACTCACTCAGAATATGGAACGAAATTAGGAAGCATTTTAAGATGGAAAATCTTTTATCAGTGGCACCTTTGCAAGGGAACCACCTCTTTCAACCTTCGCAAGTATATCCAGTTTTTAATACCTGGAAAAGTTTTGGGATTAAAATGCTCAGAGATCTTTATATAGACAACATATTTACATCTTTTGAACAATTACGTTCAAAATTTAACCTCCCAGCTACACATTTCTTTTACTATCTTCAAATTAGAAATTTTGTTAAACAGAAATTGCCCGATTTCCCCCACCTTGCACCCTCCACAATGCTGGAAAAAATACTGCTCAATTCCGAGGAAACAAACACTATTTCCGCAATATATAAAATCTTATTAGAGTCCCTACCTTTCAAAGATCCAAGAGGACATTGGGAAGAAGATCTCTTAATCAATATATCAGAAAAGGAGTGGAAGGTAGCAAAGCAGAGAATTCACTCGAGTTCTATATGCGCAAAGCATAGAATTATTCAACTAAAAATTATATATCGAGCTCATCTGTCTCGCTTAAAACTGTCCAAAATGTTTCCAGGCCAGGATCCGACCTGCGAGCGCTGCAACCAAGCTCCTGCCTCACTGGGTCACATGTTCTGGGCCTGCACCAAACTAACATCATTTTGGACAAAGATTTTTAAGTGCCTCTCAGACAGCCTTAGTATCACAATCCCTCCTAACCCACTAACAGCTGTGTTTGGTGTCCTTCCAGATGGACTTGAATTGGAGAAGGACAAACAAACGGTGATTGCATTCACTACACTCTTGGCACGCAGACTTATTTTGTTAAATTGGAAGAATCCTAATTCTCCTCTTATAAGTCAGTGGGAAACTGATGTTTTATATTATTTGAAATTGGAAAAAATCAAATTTTCAGTTAGAGGATCTGTACAAAATTTTTTCAAAACTTGGCAGGATTTAATCAATATTATTTTAGAATAAGAGAATTAACTATTATTGTATTTAACTCCCTTCTCCATCTCTTATTTATATAGATATTTACTTCTCCCCTTCTTTTGTCTAATGTTGCCTTATTAAAAAGCTTAAAGAAATTTTCCTTTAGCTAAGCTCTCCTTCTCAGGGATGGGGTTTGATTTGTTTTCAAATTTGTTGGGTTATAAATGGATCTGTTTGTATGGAATGATTACAATGAAAATTAATAAAATAAAAATATAAAAAAAAAAAAAAAAAAAAAATTCACCTGTAAATACGGTTTATGTTTTCGAGCATTTCACTTTATTATGGTGTTAGATAGTGGAGGTGGGTGGTACGTTGGCAAGAATTTTATGGTTCTCTGTATATGTGACAATACGACTACTACTATGACGACTAGCTCTACTAATGTCTTTTTTTTTTAATCTATCTAGCCACAGTATCATACGAATGGTTCTCCATTTATATTACATAGCATCTTTCATGTTTAGTGCTTCATATTGTCCCTTTCATGTGTACCCATCTATCCAAAACAGCATCTTTTACTATTAAACTTTCTAATGGATAAATTACTAACAAGAAGGGCACAATGCAGGATTTTATTTTTTAAGGTTTCTCAGAAGAGTTGTTTTCAAGAGTGGGAGGAAGATGAGGAATTTTTCAATCTTGATACCCTGATCCATTTCCTGAAGTGGGATCATGCTCACACAGGAATGAAAAGAAGAACAACAAACAGAGCATTTGAAGGCAGCGTGATCTGGGTAGTGCAAGATTCTTATCATTTGAAATGCAATTTAGAAATGCATGAGGGGGACACCAAACCTCCTACCTGGAATAACTGAATGGGGTCCTTTTAGATAAACTACTAGCGGCACCTCTGGCCGTGGACACACTTTGAAGTCTCTTGAGGTTGTATGGCAAGAAAGAGAAAGTTCCATAAATTCAGTATTTTTTATTTTTGAAGATACCCATATGTTTTACACTGTGGAGATTCTTTTATTGCATTAATAGTATGATGAGGTGCCTAACTGGAAAGAAGTTTCCAAGAGAAAGGGCACCAGCAGGCTGGACATGGGCAGGATTGGGTTCTTATGCACACAAACCTTACCCAGGTAAGAAAGGACAGTGTTGATAGTGGCTGGGCGGCATGTAAATCATGTCACTTGTTTGGGGTGTTCATAGAAAATGTCAGGATTTACTTCAGAAATACAAAATAATCAAAAATTGGAAAGATTAAAATGTGTGATTAAATTTAAAGTGTTTAAATATTCGATTGTAATAGTAATTTGTCATTTTTCACCCTCTGAAAGGAGGTCCATACAGGACTAGTAAAGGATCAAAAAATCACTTTTCAATATTTGTAATCACCGACATCTTCAACCAAACAAGAAATCGACGACCAAAACTGTACACTTGTGTTTCACATTACCTGTTAGCTTGCATTTCAGCATATTTAAGTGGATAATTGGCAAGCGTTGTTTTATATCCAGTTCTTCGTCTCATGTTATCCAGCGTGGTGAGCCTTTGGCTAATTTCAGTTCCTCTTGGTTCAAATCCCTGAAAAAGAACCATACGGCTAGAGTCAGCTTTAAAACGGGGACAACTCAAAAGAGAAAAGATATGCTCATGCTTTGTTCATAGGTGAAGTAATTACTTCAGAGAAGATACCATAACTGTATTCTGAAAGTCCACTCAGGCCTACACAAATTCTGATTGGTGGATATATCATTTGGTGTGATGAGGATGGACAGGATTAGACGTGCGGACATTAGAGGGTCAGCTCAGGTGGGACGGTTGGGACACAAAGTCAGAGAGGCGACATCAGGTTGGTTTGGACATGTGCAGAGGAGAGATGCTGAGTATATTTTGGGAGAAGGATGTTGAGGATACAGCAGCCAGGCAAGAGGAGAGAGGAAGGACTAAGAAGGTTTATGGATGAGGTGAGAGGGGACATGCAAGTGATGGGTGTGACAGAGCAAGATGACGAGGACAGGAGGATATGAAACTAGATGATCCGCTGTGGCAACCCTGAACAGCAGCAGCTGGAAGAAGAAGATCATTTGTCATAAACCAACTCATCGGTGATATCATCCATCCAGCCATCCTTTGGCTCACTAAATCCACTCAGTCCTGGTCAAAGTGATGTGCAGCGACAGCCGGACTTGACATCTCCAGGAGCAAGGCAGGAACAAATCTTCACCATGGCACATTCAAAAGGCTAGTTAAGATCTGAAAATGCTCAAACACACACACACACACAGGGGAAGAATCCACAAACTCTGTATGGTTGACAACTCTTCCAGAAATTTAAAGCAGGCCCAAGGGCTGAAAGAAAGAGCAATGTAACCCACTAACAGTATTGCAAGTGACAAAAAAGGGCAGGTCACAAGAGCAAAACAGGAAATACAGACCACGAGAAGCAGAAATGTTAAACGGTCAAAAAGCCAGAAGGTCAAAATGAAGAGTAACCAAGCTCAGAATGAAAACCCGAATTTGTCTAACACTGTTCTGCTAGAAAATTAAAGAGTTTTTTGAAAGTCAATAGGGGAGAAAAAAAAAAAAAAAAACACGCCACGGGACGCTTTCTAACGGCAGGACAACAAATGGCAATGATTGTGAAACAATAGAAATGGCCGCAAAAATGGCCCAGCTAAATTTATAGAATTGAAACCAAATCACAAGTTGTCAGTTTAAAAATCAAACCGTAGGTTAACAAAATGATTTTATGCAAAAAACATGCACAAAGAAAACAGAAATTATAAAAATCACACTCCAACTCCTGCCTCCCTGTTTAGATCCTTAACCAGATAAACACTGAACAGTTTTTGAGTTCATCCACAAACGCGGACACGATTGATAGTGTGCCGCCATCTTAAATAGGAAACGGCCTGTGAAATCAAACCATAAGTTCTGGTCACTTTTATGGTTTACTTTCCCATAATATTTTTTCTGATTTTATATTGAGTCTTTTTGGTAATTTTTCTTGGTCGTGGGGGTTTTGACACACATAAAATTCATGACTATCCTGGATTTTTATTTAGAACATCTTTGAACACGCTTATTTTGCTTCACGTCTTTTTTCAGTGCCATTGTTGATTCTATTACCATAGCATTGCTAGCTAGGATGGCCAAAAGTGAGCCTCATTGATGTCACAGTCACAAGCTTTTTCACATCTTTTTTTTTTTTGGTGCAACGTTTTTGTTACTTTCTTTTGTTTTGTTCACACCAGAACGAGATTTTGACCATAGAATAAGGGGAGAGGCAGGTCTTCAACTCAAAAGCTTGCACTCGTGTGAACGATTTGTTTTGCGTGCACTGCTCAGATTTCTATTAAGCATTCATTTCAAAATATTTTGGCAAAAAAATTCATGCATTTTACCCGTTGTGAGCTTACAACTAACTGGATGTTTTGACCTACGGATGTTACACATGTCACATAATCCGATTTTTTCATGCGCGGTTTTAATTGTTTGCTTTGGTCCAGCGTGGGTCACCATAGACACCCATGATATCAGATAATTTGTCTCTCTCCGTTCTTCATGAATACATGAAATTGAGAATGGGGTAAGCAACTTATTAAATACCATTTTGGGTGGAGTATTCCACAACTAAAAACACAAATGATCTTTCCTACATAAAGTTGTTACTTCTAGTAAAATATTACCAGCCAATATTTTATGACACCGAAAGAAACTGAAGAATCACATCATGTGGATAAACTTTTATATTCTCTTTTCCCAGTAGTGCTGCAATCGCTGTTGAAGTAATGTGCTAAAAATTAATAACATGTGTAATTTAATAATACTATTAGCTACACTAGGTTTCCTTTTGGACTGCAGGATTCATTTTTGAGTTATCTTGTCCAAGGGCTCACATGTTAACACAAAACGCACACAAATCCCACTCCTTTGGTGGTCAAGGGCTGCCTAAAACTTTCAAATCTGCACTTTTGATCTTTGTAGAAAAAAATGGGACTTCATACTCACCAGCATAGGATCCGAGAAGTCCGGAAATTCAGGAACTAAAACCCCCACCAATGCACAGACAATGATGAAGACGGTGCAGACTCCAAGAACGATGACTGGCCAGTCAGCGATGAGCTCTGAATAACTGCAAGAAGACGGGTTTAATGAGACAAACGCAGGAACCACAACCTATAGACCTGCAAAGCCAAAACATGCTTTGGGATAAGAAATCTCTTTATTTATTTCAAAATATTCCAATATACATCAATAAATCATTCTTTAAGAAAATTAGATTCAACCATAACCACATTTATTTGGAACTCAAAACATCCACGTATCCAAAGAGCGACCCTACAAAGGCCAAAGGCAGAAGGTGGTATGGCTCTACCCAACTTTCAATTTTACAAACATACAACATATTAAAACCTGGACATTGACACAAATAGATGAACATACTGTATACAGGCTTGGTCTGTAATAGAAATGGAATCCTGCAGTTCATCTTTATATTCCTTGCTTTGTGCCCCAATAAATGCAAATTATCGCCAATATACTAATAACCCAATAGTGCTTCACACACTCAGAATATGGAACCAACGTAGGAAACATTTTAAGATGGAGAATCTTTTATCTGTGGCACCTCTGCATGAGAACCACCTTTTCAACCCTCGCAAACATATGCAGTTTTTAATGTCTGGAAAACATTTGGGATTTGAGATCTGTACATAGACAACATCTTTGCATCCTATGAACAATTACATTCTAAATTTAACTTTCCAGCAACACATTTCTTTCACGATCTTCAAATTAGAAACCTGCCCGATTTCCCTCATCTCCCACCTCCCTCTATGCTGGAAAAAATATTCATCAGTTTCAAGGACTGACTTAGACAACATCTCTGCAATCTATAAAACCATTTTACAGTCCCTCCCTTTCAAAGACCCAAGAGAACTGTGGGAAAAGGATCGAAAGGTAGCAATGCGGAGAATTCACTCGAGCTCCATATGTGAAAAGCATACAATTATTCAACTCAAAATTATATAAATCAAGCACATCTGTCTCGCTTAAAATTGTCCAAAATGTTTCCAGGGCAAGATCCAACCTGTGAACGCTGCAATCAAGTTCTAGCCTCACTGGGTCACATGTTTTGGGCCTGCGCCAAACTAACATCATTTTGGACCAAGATTTTTAAATGCCTGACAGACAGCCCTGGTGTCCCAATCCCTCCTAACACATTAACAGCTGTGTTTGGTGAACTTCCAGATGGGCTTAAAGTGGAGAAGGACACACAAACTGTAATCGCCTTTACTACACTATTGCCACGTAGACTTGTCTTGCTCAACTGGAAGAATCCTAACTCTTCCCTTTTAAGTCAATGGGTAACTGATGTTACATATTTGAAATTGGAAAAAATAAAATTCTCACTTAGAGGATCTGTGCAGAAATTCTCCCAAACCTGGCAGGATCTGATCAGTAACATTTTAGAATACGTTTTTAAAGCACTGAGGAGGCAGATTCTCCATTTTTTTTTATCTATATTTCACTTATTACTCTATTTGCTTATTTTTACTAGGTTTAAATTTTATTCTGCTGGCCATGTTCTCTTTCTCAGGGGTGGGGGTTGATTTGTTTTCAATCCTATTCTTGTAAAATTGATCTATTTGTATGGAATGTTGTGCGATTTTAATAAAATCAATAAAAAAAAAATCATGGAATTTAAAAGCAGGATGGAACATGGATACCTGCTTCTGATGCTATAGACCACGCTACTACTTTTTTGTTCAGAAATGCAGACATTGGTCCCCATTTTTGCTTTTAGTCCATGCTACACTTTTAGATTTTAGAAACCGCCCTCCAGAGCTGTACATTAATGAAAACGCCGACACAACACTGAAGTGTGGATGGGTGAAAACAGTTTTGAAGATGCAGACTTTAATCATGCTCGGATTGGTTTGTGCTTATTAAGTAGCCCTTTCATGATTGGACCCTGCGGATTATAGTTAGGAACTAGAGAGTTGCTAAGCACACAGGAGTTCCAAAATTGCTCAAAATGCCAAATAGAGTGGGGGTAACTGTCGAAGCCACAGGAAGCTGGGGGAAAAACGCAAACGTAGAATAGTAAAAGGTTATTAAAAAAATGTTCAGAAAATAAGCAAAGTTCCGAAGTGTACAAAAAATAAAACACAGAGGGCAAAGCCTTCAAAACAGACTATCCTAAAAGCAAGCCAAGTCCCAAAATGGAATCCAAATAAAGGTCATAAAAATCTAGTAAATAATAGAAAGAAGCAAAAAGACACAGAAGAACACCCCACCACAATGAACCGCAAGGGACTGTGGAGCGGAGGGCAGTCCCTAACAGTGGTGGGCAGATGGCCCCGCCTCACAGGGAACCGCCCACAAAACTCAAGGAACATGGCAGAAAAGACATAGTAGCTAAATAATCAAAGTTAACCTAACAAAATGAACATAAATGTGATTATTGAACACAAGCCGGGGAGGGGGGCACCTTGGCTGAAACATCCCAATTACAACATCTCACTGCCTTATTGGTCACCTTTTACAGACATTACCCTATTCCCCTAGTTCACCCCCGTCATTCTCTTCATGGGTTACTGACTGTAGACTGATGGACAGAAATGAGAAAATTATCCACTTAAAATGAAGTCTACAATGCAACCAAGTGTGCCGAAAGCAAAGGGGTCAGAGTACTTTCTGAATCCACTGTATATCTGCGTAAGATTTTTGAGCACGAGTTATTAACAACAACCTTCATAAGAAGAAAAATGTAAAAATTTGGTCATACCTTTTGGGGAAACGGAAAGATCTGGAAGGCCTATAAAATGAAAAGAAAAAACAAATAAACACAGTATCAGTGTGACAGCAGTCAACATTTTATACACTTCCCTCCATCCACACATCCATCAGTCCATCCACCCCCTGAAACTGCTAGCGTTTATCACAGCAATAGAGGAGTAACAGTAAGGACAGAAAGATATAAATGACAGGCACTATAGGTAGATATGACAGGTACACTATAATTAATAATTAGAGATCAGACAGAGATGGGAAAAGCAATAAACAGTTTTGTGAAGAAGTAAATACGCCCCATGAATTTTTTTTTTCTTTTTTTAAACAAATATGGACATATAAATATTTGGAAATGAAAACAGCTGCAGATTGTTGTAAGTCGCCTTGGATAAAAGCATCAGTCAGTCAAATAATAAGTAATATTTATCTCCATCTCTTTTAGGTTCTAGTAAAGCCACACCAACGCTTACAGCCACGACGCCTGCCACCCTCACTGGAGCTCCACAGTGCGCTTGTTAACGATTGAGCTCTGCATCCCCTTTCAGCTTCACCAAGCGGTCCTCCCATTTCACACCAAAACACCAAATGTGACCACGCCTCCTTTTGCCTGTCCAGGGCACCGCCCCTTCTTCAGTAGTCCATCCATCCATCCTATTGGACAGTGCGGCTGTGCACGTGGCCCTTCACGTTCTGCTCCATCCTTCATTTGCATAAAGACCCTCTCATGACATGACTTGAGCCCCATTAAGAGGTCAACGCAGGACCTTAAATGGGCAGTTCATAGTGAAAAACCCACCAATGTGACTTAACAATTCTGTTGCCAAGATGGGGCCTAAATTCCTCTACAGCGATGACAAAGACTGCTGTCCTGCTACCAGAAATGGTTGATTGCAGTCATGGGTGCTAAAGGAGGACCAGCCATGGATTAAGTTATGGGGGTGGCAATGACTATCACAAGGTGATAAAGAGTTGAGAAGGGCACAGGCTTCTCCTGCATTGAACACGCACCCCTTCAGTGCCACAAATGGTGCCCCTTTTGGTATATACCACAGACTTTAAGGAGTGCTCTCACTTTCTTTCATAAACAGCGCCCAGGTGGGTAATGGCACACACTCCGCATCATCAGAGTTTGCCAGCCGGTGGCCCCCCTTGGGTCTGCTCTCATTCACGGCACCCACTCATTATCATCATTGCTCAACTCCCTGGAACCCTATGCACTGCTTCCATCTTGAAAGTTATAAAGTCCCAAACGCAAGAAGAGGTGGGGTCCCCCATGAAGTCCCAATTGTGTCGAAGCGTATTGTTTCATTTTGTGAAGTCCATGAAATTGACATTTTTTCCACAAATGCAAAAGCAAGTGGTGAAGTGGGGGTTCGGGTAAACGGGACGGGGTTTACTTCCAGTTCTGAAAAATCCCAAAATGCTGGTACCGTACTGTTTTTTACAATTTGTTTATCTTGCGGTATTTTTATACTGACATATATGCTGAGCTCCGCTAAGTACAAACTCCTTGCCATTTAGGAGTCCACTTTACACACCGGCCCTTAGATTTATGAATACATTTGAGCGAGATTAAAATCGGGCCGACCAGAGGTTTAGAAACACATGGAGAGAACGATCGGAAGGGTCCACCACAGCTGCTCTTCGGAAAATAAATTAAATGGCGTTTCTGCGATACTACTTGTATAACTTAAACTAAACTACTTTGCGCTATTAAAAGATGGCATGATTGTCCCAGAAAATGGCTCCCACTTAATTCTCACTTCGCTCAGCACTACGCAATGTTTTCAGTTCAGTGGGTTAATTTATTAAACAAATGTTAGCGTTTCAGGTCCCTGAGTATTAAGGTACTGCTGATTTATTGTATACTCACAAGGCATGAAAGGGTTAAAGGTCCTTGCACTTTGGGAAAACTGCAACCAGATGTGGCAAAGCATTTATGGAAGAGGGGGGCGCAGAGCAGGGCAGGCACGGAGAAAGACGGAAAATCATTAGCCTTTTAAGTTGAACAAATGAAAGGAAAAAGATTATTAATAGCTCGGCATTACGCTTTAATTTTATGGCGCATTTCTGCACTAATGGTAACATTAACAGTTCAAACCTGTCACGTTTAAACCATTAACATATTTTACAAGCTGTTTCAATTAACATGAAAAAACACACAGCCGCACACACACTCGGGGCCTTGTGTTTAACTTTGTAAAAATACAATAAGTGGGACCCACTCAGCCATTCAGCTCCACGCCTGCTCAGCCATTCGCGTTTACGGGACTTCAAAAACACAAGCAAGCAAAGATTAATGGATAAATGTCACTAGATAGATAGTGCCAGTGTGCCAATGAGGAAGGACGGGCATCCTAGCGGGGATAAAAGGATGGATTCTGGCCCAGACTGGAGGCCGTAATGGATTGACTGGTACGATTGGGCATACTGGGAGCAGTTCATTCCCCCACACGACAGGTGGCAGTGTTCCTCAAAGCTGAACCCCATTAGGACTCCCGCAGGATGGCATGGGAGTTTGGGCTCCGTAAACCAACTTTCTAACATAATTATCACTCAGCAGGCAACAGCACACACTCTGCATCATCGGAGTCTGACAACCGGTAGTCCCCCTCAGGTCTACTCTCACTAACGGTCAAGGTTCCTGGGTACTGCCAGGGTAGGACTGCCCCGGTTTCCACACAACCTGGAAGCAGTTCCCGGGTGGGAGTCAAAAAGAAGCCGGCAAAATCACCTGATGGAAGCAGAGTTGGGAGGCAGAGGGCGAAACTCACCTGGAGGAGTGGAAGAAAATCGAACAACAGAAATGTGTTGCTGTGTGTGGGGCTTGGGGGCTACATGGTACCTCCTGAATGTCACAAATCGATAGACGGACAGACATGATGGGCACAAGATGACAGATATAAGAATAGACAGACATCAAAGGCACTAAATAATTAGACAGATTAGCAGCATTGCCCAGCCATACAGTATTTTTAATTTTTATAAGGGGTTTAGGTAAGAAAGCAACTATGACATGAACTGGTCCATTCATTTTCTACCGCTTAGCTGGTTTCACATCACAGAGTCAAAGACGTCAAGATGTTCCCTTTCCCCTGCCACCATCTCCAAGAGACATTCCCAAGCCAGCTGGGAGATATGACCCTCCATGAGTGTAACTTGCACATGTTTGGGTTGACTGATACAACATGGTCAGTCGTGCTCAACCTGACTCAGGTTTGGGCTACTGGAGTCTCTCCTGGTCATACACACACTTCAGAGTAAATTCTTAGGAGCACTATAGACTAATACTTGGTATGATCTCCCTTTGCTCTTCAAACACCCTAAATACTTCATGGCATGGATTCCATGAGATTCTGGAAATACTCAAAGATTCTGGTCCATGTTTAGATGATTGCATCACACAAGTTCTGCAGATTTGTCACCTTCACATTCATGCTGGGAATCCTGAGTTCCACCACATCCCAAAAGGTGTTCTACTGGACACCTGGTCAAGTTCATGAAACCAGTTTTCCTTGTGACATGGCTCATTATCATGCTGGACATAGCCAATTAGAAGTTGGGTAAACTGTGGCCACGAAGAGATGCACATGGTCAACAACAACACTGAAATTGAGCACAGCATACAAGCGATGACTGATCGGTATTAACAGGCCCAAAGTGTATCAAGAAAACATTCCCCACACCATTACACCACCATCACCAGCATGGACTGCTGACACAAGGCAGCTTGGCTCGTGGATTCATGCTGGTGGCACCTAGTCAGTCAAAATCGAGATTCCTCAGTCCAGGCTACATTTTTCCAGACTTCAGATGTCCAGGTTTGGAGAGCCTTTGCCCACTGCAGTCTCGGCTTTCTGTTCTTAACCGACTGAAGTGGAACCCGGATGTGATCTTCTGCTGTGGTAGCCCACCCACCTCAAGGGTAGATGTGTTGAGTATTCCGAGATGTTTGTCTGCTCACAACAGTTTTATGGAGTGGTTACCCGAGGAGCGGTAGTCTTTCTGTCATCTCAAACCACTCTGCAGTTCTCCTCTGACCCCTCTCATCAACAAGACATTTCTGTTCACTGAACGTGTTCGGTTTTTCTCACCATTCCAATTTGCGTGTGAACATCCGAGGAGATCATAAAAACTCAAACTGGCCTATCTGGTACCAACAATCATACCAGGGTTGAAATCACGGAGATCACAATTTGTCGAAAATCTGGTGTCTTTGGTTTGATGGATAGAACTTCCTCAGTCCTGCTCAATCCAGAGGACTGGAGATTCTCCAGGTTGCCTTCAGTTCAAAGCAAGAAGCAAACCCTGGAGGGGTTGCCAGGACCTCTGACCGACGGACCTTATTTAATGTGTCAGCTGCAAACCGCGCGGTTTGACAAGGCCTAAATCAAGTCACGTTCTCACCTGTCAGTGGGGCTAAAGCTCGGCTCCCTGTGGACCTGCTGACATGCAGCCAATGGCTTACAGATGGAGGCTGATGACTTCATTACAGCACATCTGCTGACAGTCCAGGCACAACAAGCAGAGCGTTTGAAGAGATGCGCATTCTCTTTAGCAACACACACACACGTCTGACTCTTTGTTAAAATGTGGACAAGATTTAAGACACTTATCTTTGCCCCCTTGCCATAGTTTAGAATCTGAAACCTGCAACGTGTGTTTAAATGCAGTTACGGCAGTAACCATGCCAAGCGGCGTGGCAAACGTCTTGGCTTTACAATTTAAATAAAATGGGGCCCACTTCATATTAATTACACACAAGCCTTAAGATGGGAACAAGACATGTGGAATCTTCTACAAAATATCATTATCTGGAGTGCGCAAAGATGTCAAGATGGCAATGCTGGGGTGCCAGCACACAAGTGTCCATCTTTGGTCGTTTTATCCTTAACTGCAGACACGTTCAGTCTTAAAGGAAGCAGTAATAGTAACAATGTAGGACAAAACTGGTGGCCATTTTTGAACAATGCTGCACATCCGCTCGGAAGACGTTCAAGCGAAGATTTATTCAAAAGAAGCATGTCGAGGAACGCGACTGGGGCTCCTTCACATCACCATCTCGCGGTGGCACCATGAAACCTAATTCTTCTGCGTATCTGATAGAGGGGTTTCTGTTTGTTAGAATATTTCTTGGGCCTCTTGTGAAAGCGAAATTTCCATCTTGTGTTGACCTGAAACTTTTGCCAAAGCATTTTTTATAAGGAATATGCCATTTTCCCTGAAGACCTTGTTCGCCGAATATTTTTCAGGAAACTTTCAATGCAGCCAACTTAGGTATTCTTTTTAATTATTATTTTCCCCTCCCAAGAACCCCATGATGCTTTGCGAGTCTAGCATGACATCACAGAGCTGTAAGTAGCCACGTGCACAACTTTCACGAATGCCTACTGGAGGATCATTGGTGGGTCGCAAGCACACAAGAACAAACAAAAACGCCATTTCAGCTACTAAGGCGCACTGAAACCATCCACCAAAGCAGTTGACAGTGCTGTCCGATATTTACTCCCCAGTCTCTAACCTCACTCGTTTCCTGAACTCACGGCTGTTACAACCTCTAGGGATCTTCGATTGCTGTAAGTGGGTCATCCGTGGACTTAAAAAGGTAAATAAAATGAGTCCCGGAGCAGAAAAGATTGAGAAACACTGCCAGATTTCCATCCCACTTTTGCAGAGCCAGTCAATCCATTAGGCGGCACTGGTGGGCACCGTCATCTGAAAGTTCAGGAACGCGTGCTCTGCAGCAGCAAACAACCAATCAGCTTGAACCAAATATTCTGGGTAATATCCATTCATCCATCCATTTCCCAACCTTTTGAATCCAAACACAGGGTCACGGGGGGTCTGCTGGAGCAAATCCCAGCCAACACAGGGCACAAGGCAGGAACCAATCCCGGGCAGGGTGCCAATCCACCGCAGGACACACACACACACACACACACACAAACACACCCACACACTAGGGCCAATTTAGAATCGCCAATCCACCTAACCAGCATGTCTTTGGACTGTGGGAGGAAACCGGAGCGCCCGGAGGAAACCCACGCAGACACGGGGAGAACATGCAAACTCCACGCAGGGAGGACCCGGGAAGCAAACCGTGCCGCCCTCTGGGTAATATTTTAAAACAAATTCGTTCACTTATTACACACCATTCACAATCCTTACAGAAAGATGTGACTTTGAAGACACTAATACACTGACTGAAGATCACATTTTCACAACAACATTTGTTTCTATAGCACATTTTCATACAAATAATGTAGCTCAAAGTGCTTTACATGATGAAGAAAGAGAAAAAAAGACAAAGAATTAAAATAAGACAATACGATTCATTTTTTTTTTTTTTGGTAATATATAGTACTGTGCAAAAGTTTTGGGCAGGTGTGAAAAAATGCTGTAAACAAAGAATGCTTTCAGAAATATAAATAATGATTGTTTATTGTTATCAATTTACAAAATGCAAAGTGAGCGAACAAAAGAAAAATCTAAATCAAATCAATATTTGGTGTTCCTACCTTTTACCTTCAAACCAGCATCAATTCTTATAGGTCCACTTGCACAAAGTCAGGGATTTTGTAGGATTCTAGTCAGGTGTCTGATCAACCAATTCTACCAAACAGGTGCTAATGATCATCAATGTCACACGTAGGTTGAAACACAGTCATGAACTGAAACAGAAACAGCTGTGTAGGAGGCTTCAAACTGGGTGAGGAACAGCCAAACTCTGCTACCAAGGTGAGGTTGTGAAGACAGTTTCATGTCATGGCAAGATTGAGCACAGCAACAAGACACAAGGTAGTTCTACTGCATCAGCAAGGTCTCTCCCAGACAAAGATGTCAAAGCAGACTGGGGTTTCAAGATGTGCTGTTCAAGCTCTTTTGAAGAAGCACAAAGAAACGGGCAACGTTGAGGATCGTAGACGCAGTGATCGGCCAAGGAAACTTAGTGTAGTAGATGAAAGACACATCAAGCTTATTACCCTTCGAAATCGGAAGATGTCCAGCAGTGCCATCAGCTCAGAACTGGCAGAAATCAGTGGGACACAGGTACACCCATCTACTGTCTGGAGAAGTCTGGCCAGAAGTGGTCTTCATGGAAGAGTTGCAGCCAAAAAGCCATACCTCCGACGTGGAAACCAGGCCAAGCGACTCAAGTATGCACGAAAACATAGGAACTGGGGTGCAGAAAAATGGCAGCAGGTGCTTTGGACTGAGGAGTCAAAATTTGAAATATTTGGCTGTAGCAGAAGGCAGTTTGTTTGTTGAAGGGCTGAAGAGCAGTACAATAATGAGTGTCTGCAGGCAACAGTGAAGCATGGTGGAGGTTCCTTGAACATTTGGGGCTGCATTTCTGCAAATGGAGTTGGAGATTTGGTCAGGATTAATGGTGTTCTCAATGCTGAGAAATACAGGCAGATACTTATCCATCATGCAATACCATCAGGGAGGCGTATGATTGGCCCCAAATTTATTCAGCAGCAGGACAACGACTCTAAACATACAGCCAAAGTCATTAAGAACTATCATCAGCGTAAAGAAGAACAAGAAGTCCTGGAAGTGATGGTATGGCCCCCACAGAGCCCTGATCTCAACATCATCGAGTGTGTCTGGGATTACATGAAGAGACAGAAGGATGTGAGGAAGCCGACATCCACAGAAGATCTGGGGTTAGTTCTCCAAGATGTTTGGAACAACCTACCAGCCGAGTTCCTCCAAAAACTGTGTGCAAGTGTACAAGAATTGATGCAGTTTTGAAGGCAACGGGTGGTCACACCAAATATTGATTTGATTCAGATTTCTCTTTTGTTCATTCACTGCATTTTGTTGATTGATGAAAATAAATGATTAACACTTCCATTTTTGAAAGCATTCTTTGTTTACAGCATTTTTTCACACCTGCCTAAAACTTTTGCACAGTACTGTATTTAGAAAAAACTTTTTTTTGGATTCAAAATCCATACTGTAAAGAGTATCATTCACTCCTACCAGGTTTCCACAAACAGCCCTTTGGCGTGAACAACAGCTTACCCGTTTCCACCATGAATGCAGTTCCCCTTAGTCACCACTAGGTGTCTTCAAGTGCACCTTTCACTGTTTAATTCAGAATTTTAAAAACCGCACTAGATGGGCCAGATCTTTAAATTGTCATAGAAGGTGTGACAGTGTGGCAGAGACGCACTCTGGTAAGATGCCACTAACTCAGTCCTCTTTACATGTATATAGGCCCTTTCTTACCAAGCCTGAGAGACGCAATTACAGTAATATGGGACAGTGAACACCATAAGAAAGAGCGAAGGTCTGACGATTGCAAATCTCTTATTGGAGGGCTGTGTGTCTTTGGTTCCGATTTGTACGCGAAAAATGGATGGCGAGCATTGACTGCAGGTGGTACACTACGGATCTGGAATACACAAACCCAGACATTAACACTCAAGATGTCAAAGGCAGACGTGAAGGCTTGGAGCATCAGGGAAGACCTCGTGAGCCGATATGGCCTTTTTCTCAAAACATTTTCCACTGTGTTTTTGGGGGGGTTGAGTGGAACCGGTGGTACTTGAGACAAATTCAAGGCCCCCTTCGTTTGATCTCTTCGATATACGGGTATTTAAAAGGTGCTGTCAAGAGCACAGTTTAAGACATGGCTCCACTCAAACATATCTTCTTACCAAACCTGTCGCTCGATGTGATTAATCATCGGTAAAGAAACCACTCCTTGTTTCATGGATTAGAAGGCATTTAACCCCCGACAACTCATCCTGCCCTCAGGAGATACGCCTCTTTGTGTACATACAGGGCTCAGAGTGACAAATCATCATCGTTCTGTCACCTGCTGGACAACGGAGTGTGGAGAATGCCCACTGGGATGTATCTGGATACGCACAGAGTGTCATCCTTGTATGATTTATAGGCCCTGCAGCAATCAAGAAGTGAGCCATCCCAGGTTGATTCATTTGATGATCAGGAGACACTGCTCAAAAAAAAAAACAAAAAAACGCATATGTCCTCATCGGGGCACCCCCTTCACAGCTTTAAAATGAAGGATGGCGCTCAGGGTTGACTTTATTCCCACGACCCCTGCTGTTACACCAAAAGTGCAGAACAAACTGGCTGATCTCCCCTCCTAGTGCCAGACAATACGAAAAAATAAAGACTGGTAGATGTGTTTAAGTTGGCACGCCAGATTTCGATGGGGTGGCCTGGTCACTATGAGCAATTTGCAAGTACTTCCCTTAACCCAAGTGGCTTCTTTGTTGTGTTCAGCTGATTGGCATCTGGTGGTTTTCTCAGAATGAGTGGGACACCCAGTGACAGACTGGCACGCCACCTTGGTCGATTTCTTGCACCATGCCAGCACTGGGACCCAGATTTTGAAAAAAGTGTGAAGCAGTTTCATTGACTGTGCCACTAACCAAACTACACGGTGCTGTGAAAAAGTATTTGCCCCCTTTCAGGTATCCTCTTTTTGTAGATTCCCAGAGTGCTCTGGAGCAGGTTTTCATTCCATTCAACTCTCCCTCAACCCTGACTGGTCTCCCAGTCCGTCATGGTGCCTCCACCATGCTTCACAGTTGGAGTGGCATTGTGCAGGTAATGAGTGGTGCCTGGTTTTCTCCACAGAGGACACCAATCTCGGAGAGTCTTTTAGGAGATCTTTTATCACAACTCTAAGGAGGCATCCCTGTGTCATTTACTGTTCAACTGTCAGTCTGGCCACTGTGCCATAAAATACAGATGATTGGTGGAGTGATTGATTCTATTGGAGAAATTCCAATAGAACAACCATCTCCACACAGGTAGTCCAGAGTTGAACCCGAGAGACCATCAGGTTCTTGGTCAGCTCTCCAACCAAGGCCCTTCTCCCATGATTACCAAGTATGGCCAGTTCTAGGGAGGGTCGAGCTTCTTCCAATGTTATTATGAAGGACATTCTGCTCTTGGGGACACTCAATGCTGCGCATATTTTGGTAGCCTTCCCCAGAATCGTACCCTGACACAATCCCATCTCTCAGTTCCTTTGACATCATGGTTTGGATTTTGTTTAGCTGTGGGACCTCCTGTAGATAGGAGTGTGCCTGTCCTAATCATGACCTGAACTCAACACAGATGGACTCCAAACATCTCAATGATCCATAGGAAGAGAGCCAACACATCAAGTGCCATAGCAAAGGGTCTGTGCCAATGGGATATTTCAGTTTTGAATTAATACATACATACAAACTCCAAAAATGTTGTTTTCGATTTGTCATTCTGGGGTATTCAGCGTTCAACATATCAAAATGTATAAAAAATAGAAGAAGGGGTCTGGATCTGTACTTTCTGTCATAGGAGTTACGATGCTAGGGTGAGTTGTGAGGTATGATATTAGAACACATTATAGTTCTGTACGACCTGAGCAGCTCCTGATCATCTGAATTTACAGCTCTTTACCTTTATGCCCTCCGACAGATGCCAACACACCCAGAGCCTGTTCACATCTTGTGCCGGACGCTGCTGCCACAAGCCTCGGACCCTGAGTTCTGGTTGGACGGGTGGCTGTTAGACAGTAGCTCAGCTCTAGCAGTTTCTCTGTATGTCTTAATAATACTGAAGTCAGACAAATTTACAGTGAGTACAATGCTCCAAGAAAATCAACCCAGAAATTAGAGATCTCCACGTTAAGTTATACCAGGCCAGACCCTTCTAATGAAATAACTAGACTGCTGGACCGGACTCCTCTGTGGGTGTATAGCGTATTTGTAGAGGATCACCAAGTGGTGTGCCACTCCATGGATTTTAATTTTTTTTTGCTTTTCTAAATGTAGTGCAGCTGCTCTACCCGTGTGTTTTGTCTATTTCACTAAGACCCACCGCAAAGTGAGAATCCCACAGGGGTGCGGCTGCAATCCAATTTGCAAGAATGGCTGCCATCTGCTTTGCCACTGGCTCCTTACCGGGTGATCCATTAAGCTCCTCGATGCAGGAGCTAATGGTGGAGTCCACCAGTCGCCTCAGAGATGACTTCATTCATTTCTGGGTTATAGATACCCGAAGACAAACATGCTATCATGTGGCAGGCAGCTGTCCCACTGGCATTTCTCGAGTGAAAAACAATACGATTGTGAGGCTTTCGTCCGCTTCCTCCTAGTCAGAGTTGTCACTGCAGCTTTAACCGTATGACTGACAGTTTACGGGAGTTAAGGTGGAAATGTTACAGCCAAATTAGAGAGTTTATTGCTTTATTTAACCTCCTTTGCTTAATTTGACTGACAATCTCCTAAGGCTTCAGGGAGCCAAGATGGCGACAACAGTCGAATATTATTCAGCGGGTCTATGTGAAATGGTGGGCATTGTCACATAAGTCGACACGTGACAACACAGCAGTTCAAAGAAGCAGAGACAAATTTTCAAATTTAGTCCGGAAAGCAGAACTGCTTGGTCCAAGTAGCTATTCTTCACTATTGGTGCTAAAGCGGCCTCTTCTGAATTTATTTATTAACTTGCACTCCTGTTAGCTATTTTTTCAAGTTTGCATTGCCACTTTTCTCCACTTCGTTGGAGTTTTTCCTACTCGCTTGCACCCTGTGCTGGCTGGGATTGGCTCCAGCAGAACCGCCGTGACCCTGTGTTAGGATATAGCGGGTCGGGAAATGACTGACTGACGTTGGTTCTTTAGGAGCTTGTTAACGCTAGGCATGCACTCGCATCTGCTCAGCTTAGGACGAGTGAACTAAGCAAATTCTTGTGGACTACTTGTGTCTCCCGACCTCACCCCCCACCCCGGCAAGTAGATTTTATTTTGGCCTCCCAGGCACCACGTAATTTAGGTGACTCAGAGGCACATTATGTAGCACATTACATTTTCTTTTTTTACGTGACAGAGCAATAGAATTAGTCACGTTTTTCGGATAACTTTTTTAATGAGTTTTCCATATCACTTGTTTCAAGTTTTTTTGAGTCACTGATTTTTATTTCTGACATCCATTTGAGGGATTCTCCATTGTTTTGATGGTTAATTTTTTGGACCGTTTCGTTCATTACTTTTCTCTTTTTTCATGCTCGCCTGCATTTTGAGCTCTGGTTGCGATTTGATGCGAGGGATTAAAAGATTGCCCAGGAAATCACATTTTCATCCATGTTAAAAAATCCTAAACCTTATTAAATTTCTCCTTCAATCTCCTTTATAAACAGTTTTTGGTTATTAACTTCCTAGGTCTTGTTTTTTGACCAAATTTGTGTCTCATTTTGGCTCGGACACTCTTACTTTCCGATTTCCCAGATTTGATCCTTTATAGACTCATTTATTCTCCAGAATGAGCTCTAAGGCAGAACACAGGGAAACTGTTTAAGATATACAGGGTCAATAGTCAACAGTCGCACTCCATGGCTCGTGGAAGTTTTTTTTGGTCCTTCAATCAATTGGATAAGGCAGTTGTTTCTATGCTCACCTAAACCAATAAGTTTAAACCCAGGAGTGGACCACAATGACATAGACAGATGTTTACAGGTCTACATATAGTCCATAGGAAGTACTGGGGTAAGTGGATCAGCTACCCCACTTGATAGTCAGGGTTACAACTTGTACAGGTAGGCCCGGTGGGTAGAAGGTTTGCTTTATGTTCCCTTTGTCAAATGCAAGTGCGCAGGGAGCATCTAAACGGTCCGACCGATGCAAAAACACAGGCAGCTGGGAAGGGAACAAAAAAGAACACTAACCACCTATTCCGCTTCCCTTACAGGACAGAGCTGGCTCTTAGTGTGTCCCCTACAGATTTCTTTGGTATCTGTCTGTGTCTTGACCTCTCCCGCCCGGCACTTCCTTTCTCGAGTGCATTCCCACTAAATCTGTCTGTCAGACTGTCATTTCAAGTCTCCTGTCCACTTTTTCAGTACCACCAGTGGTAGACCAGCGGCAGTTACCCGCTGTCGAAAACACTGAATTGAGTTTGTCATGACTCGATCCAATGTTGCGTATTTGTAATGTTTTAGTTTTGTTCAACGTCTTGAAGTTCATTTTGGGTCCTCAAAACGCTGCCATTTTGATTCACATTGTTTAGGTCGACTTTCTGCGTTTCTAGGCCTCTGAGGTCATGAGTATGGATGTGGCACGACAATAGGATGGCTTTTGAGTTAATTTTCTGCAGATACTAGAAAACCCTTTAAGAAGTAAAAATGACAAACTACCTTGCGAACTCTCATCTCGTATGATACTTTCAGCTTTGACCCATTTTGTGTTCTTGGCATCAATTCCTGGCTCTCGTTTTAGACTTCGGCATCATTTTATCATCAACCTTTTATTTGTTTTGTGTTCTTATGTGCATCTTATGGACAGGCTTTAGAGCTTATTTGGCAGTGCTCTGACAGACCGTTATGTTTGAGAATACATCCTGTCTTTGAAGGAGACTCCCAGCGTGCCTCCTATGCCTTTACTCAGTAGGCCTTGTGCGTCTCCACCTGTCTTGCCTGGTCCATCCTCTGTCAATCACATCACCAAAGCCAAAACTGACCAAGCCAAAACTGACCAATCCGACACAAGCCAAAACTGACCAATCCGACACAAGCCAAAACTGACCAATCCGACAAGCCAAAACTGACCAATCCGACAAGCCAAAACTGACCCAATTGTTAAGAGGGACTGGACTCTCACAGACACACTCACACATACGGTGGCATTTTATTACACAGATTTTTTATTTATTTATTTTTTTAAAGGGGTGTTTTCCAACCAGATTTTTTTTTTAAAAAGTACAAGACCCTTGCAAAACAAGTAAACTGGAAAACACCCGGCAATTAAAAGCTACAAATTATAGGCCAGCATTCTCAGGCCTGAGGCAATGGAAATGAGTGCTACATACCATTTAATTTTTTTTTGTGTGTGATTAAATGTTTATTAAAACAAAACGGCAACAACGAAGAGAAAACAACAAATATACTAAACAGTAATGAATGGTTACAAGGGAAGATCATAAAATTAGATAAAAGAAGCCCCCTACTTCTGCCCACACCATCCCAGTATAGGAGGAAGTGAACACAGCAGAGCCACTCAATGAGAGAGATGCTGCCCACACAATCACCCCGGGGGCATAGAAATTTGGGGGCAATTGAGGGCTGGGTGATTACAAGCCATCCGGTATCGGACCAGCCGCACCCCCTGAATGCCATTTAGTAACGTCGGGACCAGAAAAGCCACGAAAACCTAGCAGCTGAGAGTTTAACAAGGACAAGACTGAAGGAAAGAAAACAGATTTCCAGCACAAGAAAGAAAGAGTCCGGAGATTTCCAGCGAGAGCTGCGGGGATCACAGAGAGAGGGAAGAACAGCCTCTGCTGGATGAACATTTAATTCTGAACTGCTTAAAGAAAAACATCGTGTGGTGGGGACGGCGAAGTGCTGTATCAGTGCTGACTCCCAACCTCTCCATCTCTCAGACATCCAGAGATAAATGTGTTTATGTAGGATGGATGGAACAATGGCTGCACATCGTGCTTAGTGTTTTGGTGTTTATCACAAACTACTGAGAGAAAAAAAGATTTAAATGGGTAAAACATGAAACATTTTGACCTATCACGACATCTACAGTTTCCTTATTTTTCTTGAATCGCTCAACTGATTCCTGATCTGAAGATTTTCTGCGTACAATCTGACGGAGGACTCGGTGCGACCTCTGTAACAGACTGACGGACGGCCCACTCAGGGCTGATGCAACGCGGGAGCAGGGGGCGAGCGGGAGCGGGAGCTGGGGGCGAGCGGGAGCGAGAGCGGGAGCTGGGGGCGAGCGGGAGCGAGAGCGGGAGCTGGGGGCGAGCGGGAGCGAGAGCGGGAGCTGGGGCGAGCGGGAGCGAGAGCGGGACCTGGGGGCGAGGGCGGGACCTGGGGGCGAGAGCGGGACCTGGGGGCGAGAGCGTGAGCGAGCGAGAGCGGGACCTGGGGCGAGAGCGAGCGAGAGCGGGACCTGGGGGCGAGCGCGAGCGAGAGCGGGACCTGGGGGCGAGCGCGAGCGAGAGCGGGACCTGGGGGCGAGCGCGAGCGAGAGCGGGACCTGGGGGCGAGAGCGGGACCTGGGGGCGAGAGCGGGACCTGGGGGCGAGCGAGCGAGAGGGACCTGAGGGCGAGAGCGGGACCTGGGGGCAGGAGCGGGAGCTGGGGGCTCTTGCTCACCAGCCCCCAGCAAGCGGGAGCAGGAGCTGGGGGCGGGCGAGCGAGAGCGAGAGCGGGAGCTGGGGGCGGGCAAGAGCGCGGGACCTGGGGGGGAGCGGGACCTGGGAGCGAGAGCGAGAGCTGGGGGTGGGCGAGCGAGAGCGAGAGCTGGGGGCGGGCGAGCGAGAGCGAGAGCTGGGGGCGGGCGAGCGAGAGCGAGAGCTGGGGGCGGGGCGAGCGAGAGCAAGAGCTGGGGGCGGGCGAGCGAGAGCAAGAGCTGGGGGCGGGCGAGCGAGAGCAAGAGCTGGGGGCGGGCGAGCGAGAGCAAGAGCTGGGGGCGGGCGAGCGAGAGCAAGAGCTGGGGGCGGGCGAGCGAGAGCAAGAGCTGGGGGCGGGCGAGCGTGTGATGGAGGAATAGGGCAGGAGATCAGGTAGAGCAAGCAGTGAGTTAGTGGAAGATCAAGCACAGAATGAGCTAGAGAGTGTGGTGGGGGGAAAGCAAGTGGGACAGTAGGAAGTGAGTGAAGAATGGGGGAGTGAAAGCAAACAGACTGGCAAGAGAGGGGGAAAAACCACTGAAAGAGCAGGAGAGATTGGGAGAAGTTCAATTCATAATAAAATCAAAAGTCCCCACAAACTGAAATGGAGGCTGTCCTGCAGTGTGTTTTAAAATTTGCTTAGGGACTTCTGTATCCCTGTCAACACATCAATTCTGTGTTTGCATCCAAAACTGAACTCAAGAAGGTATGAGCAAACAGTATAGGTAGAAACAGAAATCGTGTATCCTTCTTTAAGAATACAATCATAAGCCTTTTGTCTACTGAAATATTTCCCAGTGTAGTAGTAATAATATTGTCACCTGGACAGAGTAGATCGAAACTCTTATTTGTGTGTCAGACCAACGCTGCTCTCATGCCGTGATAACAAGAACCCTAGTCTCCGTCCGCCAGTTCCTTCTTATATCTAATGAATATTTATCTCCATGTTCTTGTAGGCTGGAGGCGCTGCCATTTCTTGCAATCGCTTTTCTTTAATAGGTGATTTGAGGTCATCGAGTAACACCACTACGCTCCCTCATTAGACGCAATAAGCTTTCCGGGAATCCGCACCTTGGGTCTCTCATGATGCCATCAATACAGTCCCTGTGCCTCCTCTCGTTATATCAGAAAACTCCTAAACATTCCAAGTCTGTTTTTATTATTATTAGTATTATGGATGCATAATTTAAAAAACATCTATCAGGTTGTTATTTAGAGAAAAAAAAAAGAAACTAAAAGGAGAAGA
Source organism: Erpetoichthys calabaricus (assembly GCF_900747795.2). Lineage (NCBI taxonomy): Eukaryota > Metazoa > Chordata > Cladistia > Polypteriformes > Polypteridae > Erpetoichthys > Erpetoichthys calabaricus. Next base: position 3,795,011 of record NC_041408.2, on the reverse strand, counting down.
TTCCTCTTTGTAATGACAAATGTTTTTAAAAGTAGAAAAGCTAAGGGGCCAACTGTCATGAGCAACTCCAAGGGGACTCGGCTCATTAGAAGCCAAGAGCTCCAGAGAGCATGGGAACCGGCAATTAAAATGGCACTGTTTGTCCCTGCCAGTCTCCACAGTACAGCTGAAAGGTCAAGAGATCAACGGTGTAGGAATGGCATGCAGTAAACAGGTCATTCCGAAGTCTTCAATTTGGGAGCTGTCAATGGCACACATTCCAGATCAGCGCGAGGACTCTGCTTTAGTCGCGCGAGATGTTCAAACAAGTTAGGGGGCTACCAGCCCAGCATGTGCCAAACGAAAAACGGCCCACAAAAAGGCACTCACTTCACTTTTCAAGGTGGAGTGAAATTCCACATGCGTCAAGTTAGCTTGTGTTTAGAACATTACCCAGAATGCAAAGCAGACAAGTGATGCGACTATATACTGGAAGTACACACAGAAGTGTACAACTATGCGAGAACACAGAACTTCTCCACACGCTGCAAATCAGAAATTTAAGAGCCCTTCTACAGTTATTGGGTTATAAAATGCACTAATTGTTAAAGTAGCACTGGGGTGCTGCCAAGTTGAATGGACTGACCGGTCGAGGAATCGTTAAGACAGACCAGAAGACTAAGGAATCGTTAAGTTAGCCAGAAGACTAAGACGTCATCAAAAACAAATCACAAAACATACCCACCGGGCAAAGCATACAAAAATAAGCTTCTCTACACATGATTATTAAATTTCACTTTCATAAGCTTAAATGCCCATCTAGAACTATCCATACTTGTAAAGGGCTAAGCATGGTGTCCGTCTGTCATGTGATTAACTTGTGAATCACTGGGGTGAGAGGCTCAAGTCAGGTCAGGTCAGGTCAGGTTGGGGAGCGGGCACTGGTACAGCACACCCACCACACAATGAAACCGCTCGGGACTCTGGTTGGCAAAGGCAGACACATGGTCCAGTCCCACCCTCCGGAAAGGACCCTCTATCTGCCGCAGCCAGGTGTTACGTGGGTGTCCCCTTGGCCTGGTCCAGCCACTCGGGTCCTCAACAATGAGTGTCCTGTGAGCCGGATCACCCTCGGGGGAATTGCACCGTAACTGACGCTCCCTCACAATGCTGGTCATGTGCCTCATTCAGGACTTGGGTCCCGCTGGTTTGACTTTATGTCAAATTAGTGGTTGCTCACAAAGGATTCCTAGAAGAGTCCAGTCTTCATCTCTGGTTACTGGACAGCACCCATGTCTCGCAACCAAAGAGCAACATGGGAAGCACCGGGACTCTAAAGACTTTGGGTAATGACCAAAAGAACAAGACCACGGGGACCTGGGCAGCAGAAACGAGCTCAGCCTTAGGAGCTCATCGAAAGGAGCCAGCTGAGGTGGTCCGGGTATCTGATTATATCTCCTGGCTGACCTGGAACGCCATGGTACCACCCCCCAAGGAGTCAGAGGAGATGGCAGTGCAAAGGGATGCTTGGGGGTCTTTACTCAGACTGCTGCCCCAGTGACCAGGACTCGGATAAGCAGAAGAAAATGGATGGAGGCTTCATCTAAATAAGCAAGAGCTGCATGAATAAACATCAAATCGAGCACAGAGAACAGTAAGTCCTGCGTCCCCCAGCGTCGGACTGTTTTAACAGCTTTGTTCAAAATCTAAACAAACATCCATCACTTTGAGCTGCACAGACAAGAAAAGCTGAGAGCTCAACAGCTGTGATCTCTAATCCAATAAAAATGCAAACTAAATCAAAGCCAAGTTCACCGATGACACGCGGACTGCAGGCGATGCACAACACAGGACACGGGCCAGCAGCTCATTTGCATGCTCAGCAACATTTGCTTTTATAAAAATCAGCAGTGCAAGCAATTAAACATCATTAAATCAAAGCAGCAAGAGGCGGCCAACAGCAATAAAAGGAGAAAATAAATCACTTGAGGGACGCCTTCATATGGAGCACAATTAGTGGAAATCCATCAGATTGGCTGGAGTGCAAGAGGGGCTCGTTAAGAGACCACCGCACCTTATTTAGGGTTGGAATCAAAAAACACAACAAGAGCAACAGCGGCACTGTCACCAAACCGGTGTCACTTGTGACAAAACTCAGAGCACCGACGGCACCGTCATGTCAAACGGAACAGAGAAGCGAGCGCACAAAGTCGTAGAAGGACGAGCTTTACAGGCGAATGCAGAAGGAAATGCTGAACTGCCATTGTCAGTATCTTCTGCCTATGAACGTTCGTTTTCAATAAAAAATATATAAAGTGTTGTGATTATAATCAGGGGTGGCACAGTGGCGCAGTGGTAGCGCTGCTGCCTCGCAGTAAGGGGACCTGTGGTTCGCTTCCTGGGTCCTCCGTGTGTGGAGTTTGCATGTTCTCCCCGTGTCTGCGTGGGTTTCCTCCCAAACTCCAAAGACATGCAGGTTAAGTGCATTGGCGATCTTAAATTGTCCCTAGTGTGTGCGTGTACCCTGCGGTGGGTGGGATTTGTATCTGCCTTGTGCCCTGTGTTGGCTGTGATTGGCTCCAGCAGACCCCCATGACCCTGTGTTAGGATACAACTGGTTGGATAATGACTGACTGACTGATTATAATCACCCTTATGGGAGTTCAGGCGTCCTCTTGGGAGTATCCTCTGTACTTCAACGGTGTTGGGTGCTGTTAACACTCCAGTTTTCCCAAGGGATCAATAAAAGGGTCTCATTTATCTATTCAATCTCACTTATATAGTGCCTTTCACCTCCACCTACCTTACACACCTATCTAATATATTGTCTTTAACAGCTGATCACATTATATAGTGCCTCTCATGTCTATATATCGCACATAGTGCCCGACACGGCTCTCTTATATAGTGCCTTTCACACCTGCCACACTTGTACACGTTTCCTTTTCTGTCTTTCTTACAAGTTGCCTCTTACATGCATCTGCATAGCTAAGTATTTACTGTAGAGCCTTTTACTTCAATATATCAATTATAAAGGCAGACACAGTGGCAGTCTACTCATAACATCTGTCTCATCTGTCTGTCTATCTAGCTATTACCTCTCTATTATAATAAAAAAAATCCTGGGAAGAGAGACGAGACGCGACTTTCTCAGAGAGACACTTTCACGTCCCGCGAGACCAGACTTTGTGCCAAGAGAATTAGCCAGGCCCGGAGCCGGAAATAAAAGACAAAAAGAGTAGAACGTTGTAAAGAATTCAAAAATGTTGGCACAATACACATGCACAGCAAGGTTAGAGACAATGGAAGTATGAAAGTTCGAAAGTCTCAAAAAAATTATAGTAAAGATCGCATTAGTGCAAACAGAGAAATTACTCTGAAATAACGGAACAGCGAATTAGATCGAATATACTGTTCGGATTTAAACTTTAGGTCTGAGACTTGTAGATCGTCTAATTCGTGTTGCCATCTGGGAAAAGTAGTCTTTCTTCCCAATGAAGAGGCGTATCCATGAGAATTAAAAGATTTGTTGTTTGGTGTAAGAGAAATATTTCCAGCACTGCGAGACAAGACTTTATGCAAAGAGATTTGTAAACGTCCCGTCTAATCAAAAACATTTACAACCACGCACACGGTCCAATCATCTCTCATTTGTGTAAATGCTAAATGTCAGACAGTTCGTGTACAGAGAAACGATATTCACTCACGGGCAGTTATACGTTGCGTTGTCACGATGTAATTCCAAACACGGAATCAAAATACAATGCGATATTAACGAAAAGGTAAAAGCGAAAAAAGAGATCGAATATATGGACATAGGTGGTAGGACAGAAGTATGGAGATATTGTTCAGCTTTAAACTGGAGACTTGTAGATCATCTAATTCGTGTTGCCATCAGGGAAAAGTAGCGTTTCTTCCCAATGAAGAGGCGTATCCGCGAGAATTAAAAAATTTGTTGTTTGGTGAAAGTGAAATCCACAAACACGAGCGATAGAGATGTGAAGTGGCTGGCACGTAGCACAGGCCAGGGGGTTGGCGAGTGAAGCGAGCAGCGGGCGAAGGCCCCTAGTTTCTTATAACTGCTATATTAAAATGAAGGGCAGTTTATAAAGGATGACAGGGTGGCATCACATCTGTATCATACAGTGCCTTTCGTGTCGATCTACCTTACAGAGTGCTTGTCACATCCGTCTCTCTCAGGGATCTCAAACTCCAGTCCTGGAGGGCCGCAGTGGCTGCAGGTTTTCATTCTCACTCTTTTCTTAATGAGTGACTCATTTTTGCTGCTAATTAACTCCTTTTCCATTCATTTTATTTGACTTGTTCTTGAAGACTCAGAACCCTCGATTGTTTCTTTTTCCTTAATTAGCAGCCAAACAATAACGAGATACAAAATGAGCCGAAACACAACCAGCTAACTGTGACCATCATACAATATCTGAAAATAAAAAAAAGGTGCAGGTCTCAGGAATGCAGATTTTCTCAGGTCCCCCAAAACATTTTAACAGAGCTCTTAGAAAAGTGAAGACCAAAAAAAAAAAAAATAATCAATGTCTGCGATTGCTCAATGACAGCAGCAACAAGCCGTGGAATTAAAGAGCGGGTTTAATTAACGACAAGACGCGGTGCCTGATGAAGCAACTGCTTGGAGTTTGAGGCCCCGACTGAGTTGGTCTTCTGCTGGCTCACTCGCTTCACGTTTCATGTCTGTTTAAGGAAAGAAACAATGCAATTCAGAAGAAACGATGAAGAAATTCCAAAGAACTCTTAAAAAAGCAAGTCCCTTAAAATGAATTCAAAGGAAGTTAATTAGCAGCAAAAACGGTGCAGCCATGGTGGTCCTCCAGGACCGGAGCTGGGGACCCCTGATCTATCTTATATGGTATCCTCCATTTCTATCTAGCCAGCTATTTATTATAAAGTGCCTTTCACTTTAATATAAATAAATAATTCTTTGCATTTATATAGCGCTTTTCTCTCTACTCAAAGCGCTCAGCAATTGCAGGTTAAGGGCCTTGCTCAAGGGCCCAAAAGAGCAGAGTCCCTTTTGGCATTTTATGGGATTACGAACCAGCAACCTTCCGATTGCCAGTGCAGATCCCTAGCCTCAGAGCCACCACTCCACCTATATGTCACTTGTACACTAAAGGATGACCACATCTACATTATATAGTGCCTTTCATATCTGTCTAAAAATCAAGTGCCTTTCCTATCAATCTAAATATCTAGTATAAATTACAGTAGATAAGAAGTGGCTCTATAGAACATCTTTCCTTTCTTTCTACTCACCTAAAGTTTCTGTGAAGTTTTGATATCCCTCTGTTGAGACAAATGAAGTACATCTATCTATCTTGGAGTGCCTTTAACATTTAAGCATTCCATATGGTCCTCCCTATTGATTTAAACTGCACCGTGCCTCTTGTATCTATCTAAATAAGGTGCCCATCTCATATCGTGCTTTTCCTACCCACCTTTAATTGTTCCTTTTCCCACGTAATTTATATTGTGCCTTTCCAGTCTACCTAAATTACATGTTGCTTTTCCGATCAACAGTATCAATTATATAGTGCCTTTCCCGTCTATCTAAATTATTCACTCCCCTTCTCATCCATCTCATATGGTTCCTTTCACATCTACTGTACCTAAATTATATACTGTAGATCTTTCCTACCCATCTTGTATACTGCATTTTTGTTCAGTCTACCCATCTTATATAGTGTTTTTGTAAAAATTATATGGCGCCTTTCCCTACCCATTATAAAGTGCCTTTCATGTCTGTCTATCCCAATGTATCCAACTTGACTGTTCACCCCACGTCAAGCTCTGCGTCCAGATGTTCACCCCGGCCTAACCAGCCGTGTCCTTTTCTGACGGCTGAATTCCCTTCTCAACTTTGTCAGGACATGCCGGAGATCAAACACGTCGGTGAGATCATGGTGGGTGAATGGTAGCCGTGGGTCATCGATTTCGAGGCTGTAACACACATTGAGGGATCTCGCACGGCTTCCCACGACAAGGACAATAGCACCGAGTTCAGCAACTGTGCGATGTTACGATGTCTATCTGGAATGACACCACAAAGGGGTAAATGTCAGGACTGCCAGATCGGATATACAAACAAGAACATAAAATGGCCATGAAATGAGCAAAACCAAAAACATACAATGGAGCATTCGGTGTTGTAATGTTGCAATCTGTTAGGAGAGCAAACTGAAAATGGTTGGTTGGTGGGACCCCAAAGTTTGCCCATTCATTTACAAAAAGACAATGGGATTGAGCAGGCACCACCAGTCACTCACTGCACACGCATTTCCAAAGTGACACAAACGCACAGCCAATAACGCAATTTTGACGGCAACAAATCAACCTTCACAGGGGCTTCTCAGAACTTAAAATAGCAAGCTGCGACAATGGCCGAGCGCAAACACACATTCTTCACCGTACGCGGTCAGCCCACCCAAAATAAACACGGCCCGCTTGCTGCCTCAACACGTCGGGAAGTCTCCTCACACCTCCTCCTGAACGCCTGGCAGGCTCGTCTCAAGAAGAAAAAAAGCACCCACCTTACTTCGAGAGCCACACTTGGATGTCAAGGGGAGAGGCAACCAGTCTGAGCAGCAAGGGGCACAAGGAAGGAACCCCTGAGAAATAAAACACTGCAAAAAGCCCCTTGAGACACACAGTGTTATCTACAGTATTTATCTACAGTGCCTGAAAGCGCCAATCTTAGAATGTTAATGTGAAATAAAGTTTCACATGCTCGGAGATGTGTATAATGGAGAGATGTTAAGGGTGCACCAGGTAAGCACTGGGGTGCCCCAAGGATTGGTGCTGAGCTCTCTAATCTTCTCTACTCCCTGTACACCTCCTCATTAGGCCCCATCAGCCAGTCCCACAGAATTTCCCATCAGGGCTATGCTGATGATACTCCGCTGTACCCGTCATTCCCTCCAGAAGACCACACGGTATTGGCTTCAATCTCTGCAGGTCTCACAGAAACTGCCAACCAGATGAAGCAACACCATCGCCAGCCCAACCTGGACCTTCTCATTATCCCAGCTCATCCATCTATACAACACGCCATCTTTGTTCAGCTCAATTCATTAATCGCCAACACCCGCCAAGGTGGTCTGCAACCTTGAGGCAGTGATAAATGACCATCTGTCCTTCAGGGGACCATGTGGCTATGGTTTTTCGGTCACGTAGATTCATTCTGCCCAATATCTGCAAGATCAGACCATATTTGATGGAAGTATGAAACAACTCCTAGTCCAGACTCTGATCTTGTCAGGTCTGGACAAGTGGAACTCTCTACTAGCAAGAGTATTGACAATCTGCAACAAGCCACTGCAGAGGATTCCAAGTTCAGAAGTATATCTGGGGTCCAACCAGCCAAGGTGGGCACATAACACGTGCCGCTACATGGAGCCAGAAAGAGGAGTGACAAGTTCAAATTCTTGCTGCTTGCCTGCCGAGTAGTCAGAAGGTCTGCACCAATGTACACAGACACTTGTGAGCTCCTCGGCTCCTTCTTGACCACTCGGGTCTGCTAATGAATGGTGTCTGGTGATGCCACCTCTGCATGGCATCAAATCTCAGTCCACATATATTTTTCATTTGTAGCTCTTAGCTGTTGGAACGAGCTGCCCACCACTATTTGACACCCTCATTGTGTTGAAGTAGTGTTTGAAGACCCTCCTGTTTGGTGAATTTAACTGATCTCAGCGGTCAGGTTTTGTAAATCTAGGAACTTGTTCTTAACCGGCCCCTCAGACTGATGTTTACTCCATGATGTTGACCTCGTTTGTATGTCACTAGGCAAATAAATGTAAATGACTTAAGTGTAGGAGAAGAACTTAAAGAAATGCAACAGGATTTCCAAGCCTTAAACAAACATCTTATGCAAGAACTGTCCTTTTTGTAATGGCATTTCTTCTATTTATTCTGCAAACTGTTTGGCTTAGAATTTTACTAAAAAACTTCAAATGGAGATTCTTGGGCTGGGGAATTATTTGCACATGCGTCCCAATTATTTCCTGGGACAAAAGCTGAATGTACAGAATTTTGGAAACCTACAGTACCCTTCACACATCTGTCTGTCTATCTACAGTGCCCTTCATTTATCTCTATTCATATATCCAATGGTATTAAAAATATCTAACAAAGATTAAGTGCAATAAATTTAAAGGGCACCGTTTTATTACTGCATACCTTGAGCCAGCAGCACACCACAAGGATAGCATAGAATAAGCTTAAATTTACTTGACTCTTATTTTTAAGTAATATTTATGGATGGAAAATATTACTATTAATTAGCTGAGAGTGCATCATGGCAGGAAAGAACTTAAAGAAGCATTACAACTCCATACATTACTCCCCTGTCTGTTGTTTTCCATTACAGCTCTGTAGGAAGCCAAAGCCTACCCAGCAGCAGCAAGCACAAGGCAGGACAGGAGACCACGCAAGGGAACGAACCCAAGTCAGTTCAGCAGTGTGCCACCCCTCAGTGGAATTTGCATCTCCTGGTGCCACGTCAGAGACTGCCATCTGCGCCGAGCCCTTTTCAATAAGCCATAAATATGGATTTATTAATTAGAACCTTTCTGGCCACTTTAGCATAGTGCTTTACTACTTACTAGAATGGAATTGAGTGTTTTCAAAAAATTATAAAAATAACGCAACAATTATGCCTGTCTGTCTCAGTTGAATTGGGCGCCAGGAAGAAAGCAATCCTATAGTGGGTGCCAATCCAATACATCACAGTTCTACAGTAGATATTTAATTTATTAAGGCTAAGCCAATATATTCCAATCCATTCGTTAAACTTTGACACGTTACCTAACTGCTTTTCTGTGAAGCGATATCCTTGTGTGTTCCATTCCCGTCTCATCTCTTTCCATCTGATTTCTGAGCCCATTTTTTTTTCCCCCCATCACATACACAAAATCCACACAATGGCCGAGCCAAAAAATCAAGAGAGAGAGAGTCCCTTAGAACCATTTGGCACATTTCATAAATTACACATTTGGAGCTGTGAGGCAATATTAACTACGTATTTCTGAAAATATATGAATACACATACACACACATAAAAAAAAAAAATTATACATATATATACACATATATATATATATATATATATATATATATATATATATATATACACATATATATATATATATATATATATATATATATATATATATATATATATATATATATATTATAAACAGGAACATGAGAGAGAGATGAAAGGCACTACATAATAGCGTAGTTGGCAGGATAAGATAGAGAGAGAGCAAGCGAGCGAGAGAGGGGAGAGGCACTATATAATAGAAAGCGTTGTTGGCAGGATGAGAGACAGGAAAGGCACTATATAATAGATGGCATAGTTGGCAGGATCAGATAGATGAAAGGTACTATATAATAGCGTAGTTGGCAGGATTAGACAGAGAGAGAGGGGGAAGGCACTATATAATAGACAGCATAGTTGGCAGGATTAGAGAGAGGGAAAAGGCACTATATAATAGATGGCATAGTTGGCAGGATCAGATAGATGAAAGGTACTATATAATAGCGTAGTTGGCAGGATTAGAGAGAGGGGAAAGGCACTATATAATAGCGTAGTTGGCAGGATTAGAGAGTGAGAGAGAGGGGAAAGGCACTATATAATAGCATAGTTGGCAGGATTAGATAGAGAGAGGAAAGGCACTATATAATAGCGTAGTTGGCAGGATTAGAGAGCGAGAGAGCGAGAGAGAGAGAGAGAGCGAGAGAGAGAGAGAGAGAGAGGGGGAAAGGCACTTTATAATAGACGCCCGGATGCGACTGCCCACACCACCACATATACCCTCCATGATATATTTCATCACGCAGCGGCTTCCCACCGAGGCGCATATTGCGCAGTGGCGCACGCCCCAGAGTCAAACGCAGCAGCTTCCCAGAGTCAGTAGGTGGCACCCAAACAACACAACCTGTTCACTACACTTGCTCTAATCCACTGTGCCAGTAATATAGATCCCAGCAGTCGGTGTCAGCAAAGGCAACAGACTCACGTCTCCACAAAACGAAACCACTTTAGTACAGATATGCGTATTGAATTAAGTGACATTTCCCCAGACGCACCCACCTTCAATGATATGTCATCCATCCAGATATCGGACGGAACAGAAACTGATTGCCATTCTTGGATTTCCGATTTGCTAGTGAATCGCGGGCTTACTTGTAGATAGCATAATTGGCAGAATTAGATAGCTACTAGCTAGTTATGAAAGGCACTATATAACAGATAAATAGCTTCAGAATTTTATTTGTTCCTGGGGGGAATTTGGCTTTTTAAAGAGGTCCTCTAAATAAATAAATACACATACACACTGTATGGTCTGAACAAACATCAGAATGACTAAAAATAGAAGAAAAATTTTAAAAGAAAGATAACTAAACTTCTGACTTGCCAATCCCAGTTGTATACAGAGGTATTGCTGCTGGTATAAAGGAGCACCCACAGAGAATGTCTGCCAGTGACTTGACCCTGACATGACCACGATAGGGAGTCCAGTGGCCTTCCTTCCTAGTCACCGGATGTGAATCCGGCAGACCACCTGAGGGATGTGGGTGAACGGCAGATTCACAGCCTGGGTGTGCACACAGTCAGGTCCACGTGGTCCAGAACCTCAAGTGAATATCTCATGAAATCCATGCCACGAAGAGCCGAGGATGTTTGGAGACCACAAGGAGGCCGGGCCCGGTATCGGTATGGTGTTCTGATGAATTTGCTCAGGGAGGGCTGCTATATCACGTCGGCTTAAAGGGACCACACGGTGAATTTTCAGGGAAAGAGTCGGCGAACCCAAGAAATTCGCTGTGACCTGCGCACTTGTACAGGATTACTAAAAAACATTCGTCACTAACCAGACTCCCATTAACGAGTCATTATTTTTCCCCCCCAACATGAAAAATGTTCAACTGAATGGTAAATACAATTTTAAGAGCCCTTTCTTAAATCATTTTTAAAATGTTTCAAAGCAAATGACCTAATATAGGAGCAAGTGTTTAACGACATTTAAAACCTGAAGTGTAGATGAACATGTAATCTGTAAAGCAGCCTAAAGTTTGTTCCTGGCTTACAGATCAAAATTTTTTATAAAGTGGTTCTTTTCTGTAATCTGAGAACAGTCACTCCGTCCTCGGGATCTGGGAAACAAAGTCGTAACAATCGGAGTGTTAGCACAGCGGCAGGACCTCCGTTTGCCTTCTACATTTTGTGCCCCCTCCCGATCCACTGCACCAAATCAGTCACATGAAAGCCAACAAGACAACTTTGGGTTTAAAACTTTTTGTAAATCTTTCCATAAACGGTGGGTGCTTTTCCAGGACTTTTCTCGGAGACGAATGCCGACGTTTGTTTCCACCCCGAGGTCTGCTCCTCTACTGACAAACAAACAAGCAGCCATAAAAAGGCAAACACACGTGCAGAGGAGGAAGACCACGGTGGGCGGAAAGTGGAGATCAGCCTCAAGCCACGGTGAGATCACTTAATCTTCACAGAAAAGAACACGATGTTCAAACTAAGCGCCCGATGATCCTCAAGCTGCACTTTGACGTGACGTCGAAAACTTCGATGCCAAAACGCAGACCCGTAACATGAAAGAGTTGCCAAAAAAAAAAATAAACTAAAAATAGAAAGAGTCTCTTACCTCTTACTGGGTTTATGCGCCTGAATAGCCTGGTGCTGAAAATGGTCCTGCCAGCAATGGTGCAAACAAAAAGATGCAGGGGGCTGGTGGCAGCAGGTGGTCTGATGGACAGGCGAATGGATCGGCCTGACAGCCGGGTACTCGGAGTGATGGTGCGCACAGCAAGGGGTCAGTGGGGAGGTCGCCGGGCTGCTGCCACCCACCAAATGGCAGTCTTGTTGGTTGTTATGACAACTGAAAGGATGATGGAATGGACAATGGTGGCAGCAGTGAGGCAATACTTGTTCCATTAACAGGGGAGACCTCGGATTGTCTGAAGAAAGGGCCGGAAGTTTAAGTGTGCCATTCTGCTTGAGGCTGCCATTTTGACTCACTTTTGACCTCTGTACCTCCTGGACGGACAGCTGTTGGGGGCTGGCGGAGGGGATTCCGTCGCTGGCGTTGGAGACTCCATCGACTGCTGGGGCGATTCTGTCGAAGGAGGAGGAAGAGGAGGAAGAGGAGGAGACGCTGGAACTGGCAGCGTTTGCCGAGATGCCACCATAGCCGTGAACCAGGAGGTCATCATTCTCTTTACTCATTGCCATACTCTTGCCCCCGTCTGAGTGTCTGGTAGGCCTAAAAAAACAAAGTTAAACACAGAAATTAAAAAAAGTGCAAGTGGTGGACCATCTCAAAGCAATTCAGTTCCCGCAAGTGACACTGGGACGACTGGGTTATTGAAAGGGGTGTAATGGGGGAGGACACTATGGAGGAGTCAAGGGTCTCCGACTCGCCGTGCCACCCCTAAAGCTCAGATGGCAGATGACCAAAGGGTGGCTTTAGAGCTCTTCAAGGCTCTTCCCCAGGCTGCCAGTCACTTACAGGTTTGGATGAATGTCTCGGGTCCGGCTTCTCTGGGGGGGGTCCCATGTTTACAGCTTCACTGATTTTTTTCTTCTTTTGTTTTCATTGTTTATGCCTTTTTAATATTTGCCCAACCATAAAGAAACATTTCCTTTATGTAATAACCGACTATTACTGTCATTTAAATGCTCCTGGGCTTGGGACCCTGTGCATGACAGCGATTCTGACCCCCCACCCCCTCGTGATCAGCGTCCAGACCTCCTAAACATCACTTTTTTAAAATCACATTTACAGATTCTTGGCTTGAGCAGACGTATTTAATTGCAGTTTCCTCGCAGCTTTTAATTTGAATGGGACTTTTTTTAATGCTATGGCATTTCTGAAACAAAAAGTAATTTTTATACGATGCCTACATTTTTAGTGACATTTTTACTTATATTAGACCTCGTGTTTTTATTCTCTGCACGGTGGATTGAAAGCTCTGCCATTTCATTTTTCAAAAATACCATGCCATTGAAAAAAAAGTAGTTTATATTGTGCCATATAATAATTAACGCCCTCTTAATCTGCTTTATGCCCATTAGATTCGTGCCGTAACCATCTATGATTTAGTGCCTTTAATAGCTTAATCTTAGCAAACCAGAACATTAATATCTACAGACAATAGCTTTTTAATTCCACTCTTTGAACTTTGCTTTCTTGCTTTGATATTGCACATTTCCATCCATCCATCCATCAATTTAATGTAGAAAGCGTCTTTCCCATCTATACATTTTCATTATCACATACACACATGTTATACACAAAGCCATACGTGCACACCCTGTATATTAGATACTGTATACATGTATGTCCTCAAAAAAAAGAACATATGTCTGATTGTCCATTCGGTTGCCATGTCCCTGCTATCCAACAGGTGGCACATCAAACATTAGCACGTCTTTTATGAATCCTGAACCAAACGATATGCAACACAGACATAGCAACCGGATGGACACACCGCACTTCAAATGTTAACATTTAATACAAACCCACCTTAGATGGGTAGCACAGCTATTATATATCCCACCTTAATACAAGGAGACGTGTCTGTCTGTCCACATCAGACAATTTTAGTAATAAAATGCATGCCATCTGCCATTCCAACAGATGGCGCATCACGAGCATTAACACTGCTTTTGCAAATCCCATACTAAATGGCATATAACAGAGACATAGGCATTGCATGGTACGCTGCAAATATTAATGCTGAGGTCTACGTTACTTAGATTTCAACCCATCTCAGATGGGTAGCACTGAGATCGTATTTTGCCCCCTTTCTGAAGCTCCTGACCGATTTTTTGCATGGTACAGCTGTCACATAGTCACAGATAGGCAGGTGTGCAGGTTTTCCTAATAAATGGCTCACTGGGTGTGAATGTCTACTCACAACAGGAAACAAAAATTGGCAATAAAACAGCGCAATAAAAAAAAGGTGTTTTTGTGATCAGCTGGCCAAAATCTGTAAAACACACCTAAAAGGTATTCAGGAAGGAAAACCTTTGTAGTCTTTCCATCCGGAGTGGGGCAACTGGAGCCAATCCCAGTAAGCATCAGGTGCCAGGCAGGAGTAATCCCATGATTGGAGGAGGAGTTAAGTGTACCATGTGATAGACTACCACCCAGTCCAGGACTGGTTCCTGCCTTTTGCTCCTTGTGGTGCTCTAGAACTTTCCAGCCAGGAATGAGCTCACTTTCCTGGTGGTTTTTTTTCATACTTCATTCAGCTTTATCATCATCATCATCATCATTCAGCCTGACCCAGCGCATCGGTGCCCCCTGCGATACCCTGGCGCCTTCTCCCAGGTAGGCTCCGCCCCGGACTGGATTAAGCGGCGCGACAGAAAGTGGACGCATATTTATAAAGCGCGTAAGGAATGCGTATAAAGTCAGGTCTTTTAAAAGGTTTCGAATTCTTAGGCGACCTGTTCTCGACGGTTTGCGGAAAAAATGGGAAAAAGATGTCGGGCGCCTTAGCACACAAATGAGTATCTGATGCCGGTATAATTGGAAACGATCTGCAAGTCATAAAACGTACAATCAAGGCTTTACAGTCAGACTCACCCAAGGCGAAAATGCTTAGCGATCATTAAAACAAGCCGCTAAATTAGATCATCGTAAAACGCCGAGGCGCTCGCATATCAAACGCCGCTCCGTGCACACAGCGCTTTTCTTTTAATTAAAGGATGACGAGGATGGCAGCGCCGAGCCGAGAACACAGCCGCCCGGTGGACATGTTCGTGATTAGAAGCAGACGGGGCTTCGGCAGCAAAGATAAGAAGAAGAAGAAGAAGAAGCAGCCCAGACCGCGAGAAGCCGCCTGCGTATCAGACACGGCGCTGTAAGGCTGCCAAAGTCTTTAATCGCAGAATTTGGCATGAAGAGGAGGCGAGTGTGAGGCAGCAAAACGAAACGCTCAGGAGAGATCAGATGGCTCCTCTTGACTGAGTCCGACCGTAAATTAAAGATGAAACGCCGCACATTTCAACTATGGAGGAGGGGGGGCCGCCGAGTGCCAGGGGGCAGCGGGTGCCGCGAGGAGTGCTTTGAAGAAACGCGCTCGTCTGGAAGCCTTTTCCACTCAGTCAGGCTTGTGGAGGATGATGATCGGAAAGTTGGGGTCTCACGTGTTGTTCGCTGCATGAAGGAAATGGAGGTTCAAAAGTGAGCTCACTACTGGATGGAAAAGGAGGCAAGCAGGTTAGGAACAAACCCTGGACGGGATGGAAATCTATATACTGTATAATTATTATTAACAACAACATTTATATTGCGCTTTTCTCGCATCTGAATGTGCTTTACAAAGAGGGGAGACACTTAAGCCACCCACCTGGATGATGCGACAGCAGCCATTATGTGCAATCACACATTAGCCATTCGGTGTTAATTGGGGCGAGAGATGGCCAATTAGAGACGGAGCACGTTTAGGGGGCTAGGATGGACTATTAGTCAGGACTTCGGGATACACACTACTCTCATCTCTCCAACCTGATTCCCCAACCAAACCCGGGTTACCCAGGGATCTTTAATGACCACAGAGAGTCAAGACCATGGCTTTTACTTCTCATCCGAAGGACCCTGGGGCATTAGGGTCCACACAAAGACAGCAGGGTAAGCGCCCCCTACTGGTCTCACCAACTCCTCTTCGAGCAGCAACCCGAGCTTTTGTACTGGCGGGGCCCAAACATGCTTGGCTTCAGGTGGGTGACCTTTACAGAGGGGTGGAGCAGAAAAGTACCCCCCAGGGGTCCTCAGAACTCCAAAATGAAAATCAGACCTGAAGCTAGGGGCTTCTCCACTTTGCCCCTCTTACTAATGAAGGAATCTACAGAGTTAATGTTCCAGGACTATGAACCGCTGTTGAGACTATTTAATAATAAAAAATAAATAATTATATGTAACAATAATATACAGAACAAGATGATTAGATGTGGCAACCCCTAACGGGAACAACAACGGTCTAGCAGCTAGGGATCTGCATCTAACACCCCAAGGATCCAAGTTCAAATCCCACCACTTTCACACTTCAGTTTGTAGGCACTGTGTTGCTTCAGTGTGCTCACCACGGAGGACAGGGAACAGGGAGAACCAAAAATGAGTGATCCCAGGACGTTGGGATGAAGTTTCGAGACAGCTTAGCGGTTAGCCAAAAAGATGAGCTTGGGGGACTGAAGGGTCTCCTCTCTGTCAGATTTCTTATCTTCTAACATAAATATGTAGAGAGAGCTTTATTTATTCCTAGGGGGAAATCTGGCTTTTTACAGAAGCTCATGAAATAAATAAAATACACACACACACGGGTTCAGTGCGGTTCTTTAAAATGTTAAAAGTAAGCCCCCATCGTCTTCTGCTTGAACAGTTCAGAGTCACAGGGAGCTGCAGACGGCTTTGCCTTGGCAGCACTGGAATAGCAGGAGACGGGGTGCCAGTCGACTTCAGGGCACACATTAATGCCAATTTAGAGCACACAAACACACAGAGGGACAAAAGAAAGTTCAAACTGGTGAAAGTGCCCTGGCTGGGATTTGAACCTGGGACTCTGGAGCTATGATGACAAACACCACATAACAAGAAATAATATCTGTCTTAAGGCAAAGAATTAGATTAATAATAAAATAGTAAATAAAAATGTTCTAATTTCTAGGACTCGGACTATTAAGTATTAGTCTAGAGGCTATAAATAAGATTATTATTAATAACAAAATATTAGTCTAGTGAATAGGATTCAGATTATTAAAAATAGAAATTATTAGTCTCGCAGCTAGGAATGAGATTATTAACAATAGAAGTAAATATTAGTCTAGAGGCAAGGATTTGGATTAATAATGATAGCAAATAATAATAATAATAATAATATAGTGGCTAGGGATAGGCTTATTAATAATAGTAAATAATAAGAATGTAAATCTAAGACTAGGGTGGCCCGGGTTCAAATGCTTACCTGGCTGACACAGTTACTTAGTGTGCCAAGGTGCTCATCACAGCGGCCTGGCCAGGCATTCATTATAATTTTGTCAACGACCAATCAAAAAATTCTAGGGGCTGGGGTTAAAAGCAGACAGGGAACACCAGGGTTTCTGCTCCTATTATATCTATTTGTCCCACTGCAGGAAAAAAGTAGGCCCTCAAGCATTAAGCCCCACCCTTGCTCTGCCTATAAAAGCTTAGCCCACTTGGTAAACACACCGGTCTGCACACGGGACAAACACCCAGAAGGAAAGGGGAGAAAAGACTAACCAGCGGACATATCGGAATAAACTGCCCAGCTCCTCAGAAACCAATGGCAGACCGAGCCGGCCGATCTCCGGTGCTTTATCTTGTACAGTTTTCACCAGGCACACGCGCCATCATCAGGCTTGGGCAGGACCCATCGAGTCACCCGGCTCGGCAGATGGCACCTGCTGAACTCAAATGACAGTCTTACAGCCTTAGGACAGCTGCAGGGCACGAGAACTCAAATGTGCCTTAAAAATGAAGGAAGAGGGTCTCTGCTAGGGGATACGTTTCATGTGCTGGCCTTCAGCAATCAATCAAGTACGACATAACTGACTGTGTCATGTGGGGCTTTTCACATATCGTATTATCGTTTATATAGCACGTGTATCGAGTTCTCTTTTACACAGCACCTTTCATAACTATTGTTTATACAAAACCTTTCAAACTTTTCTTTATATAGTATCTGTCATAGGTGTCATTTATGTCACACCTTTCAGGTCTGTACCTTTTACACAGCATCTCTCCCGTCTATAGATTTAATGCAAGCAGTGACAGCATCTTCATGTGCCTTCAACTCGACTCTCTTATCAGTTTTACACTTCAGCTGTATAAATACATTAAATATTTAATATTACACAAACATTTTGGCCAGTCCCATTGTGAAATGTGGTTCAGTAGAACAAACAAACAAAACCCCGCAGACAACAGCAAATGCCTGGTTGATGGGGGAAAAAAAACACCTAATTTCTGCCATACCCTGGGCACACGTCTCGAGACCCTCACGACCCAAAGGGCGCTTCATAACAGTCACTCGGCTCTGTAATACGACTCAACACGGCAGGCTTGATCTCCATCTCTGTGTCCCTCCACATTGCAGGAGGGGGCAATGTGACAAAAACACACCACAAGGCAGAGACCCCCAACCCTCGAACCTGACACTTTGTTCTGATAATCCTGAGGCAAATCCAAAAAATGAGGGGGTCTGAGCTAAAAGAACATTTTTGTTATCCACAACGTTGAAGACAACGTGAGGAGAGTGCAGTGTGTGTGTGTGTGTGACACCCCTGAACGCAACAAAATCAGAACAATTTAGAAACGCACAGAATACACTCACTATGTAATCTACTCACATCTAGACTATGTATACACATACATACACACACATATACATACAGTATAGATGTGTGTGTGCGCACACTAACACAAAAACTCTCAAGTACAAATACAAATACAGATATTAAAGCTATGCTGTGAATAATGCGGAATACAAATATGTTCTTCATGCTTTATTATACTTATCATGGACACAAACATACATCAGGCTACACATATGGAGATCACTCTAGACCCTGTATATTACTACTTATACAAACCAATATACTATACAGTACACACATATTTATCTCTAATATCTATCTATCTCACAGGGTGAAGACACAGATGGGCCAATTTAGCATCGGCAATCCACCTAACCTGCATGTCTGTATGCTGTGCTCAGTGCACACACAGTATAATTTGTGTGTTTGTGTATATTTATACACACACACACATACATATATTATTATATATATATATATATATTATTATATATATATATATATATATATATATATATATATATATATATATATATATATATATATATATATATATATACACACATACATGCAAGTTTCCAACTTTCTTATCCTGAGCAGGGTCACCGGAAACCTGGAGCCTATCTTGGCAAGAATCAAGTGCAAAGCCGGAGTACACACACACACACTTTATATACATTTTTAAAAAAATCTAATTTACATAAATATAAAATCATTCATGTATTTACTCATTTTCCAAACCCATAGGGGTGTGGAGATGCTGGAGCCGGTCATATTATTTCCTATACATGTACAGTCTCTTCACATTTTTTCACATTAATTATGAATAAACCTTAAATAATTTCGATTATATTTTCCTCTCATCAAGAAACACTCAATACCCCAGAATGAAGTGAAAAAGGGATTTTAGACACTTTTGCAAATTATATTCATTATTAAAATAAAAGGATTTTAGCATCAGGCTAGAACAAAACAAAATCTGAAAAAGTGAAGGGGCCCCGAGTACTTTCTGAACACACTGTATATCTATCCACACACACACACACACACACACGCGTATATAATGTGCAGGAATATATTCTAGAGATAAACGGTCAATTCCTTTCAATAATGTACTTGCAGTTATGCGATGCCTGCTGTTTATCATACATCTGCACTTCACTCCTTACCTATACACACACACACACACACACACACACACACACATACTGCACAGGACTCTTGGTACCCCACCACTGTACGTACACAATCTTCATCCTTACTCTTGAATGAACGTTTTTTGAGCTCCTTGTATTGTAACTTTTAGTAAAGTTGATGGTCACACATTGCACAGCTACACACACACACACACAGTTCGGTCTCGTCTCCCATTTGCTTGAGCTCGCCTGGCCCCGGTTGCTCGTCCCTCTTTTCTCTTCTCCAAGTGCAGTTGTCGCCCTGTCCGTGCGCCCCCCCTAACTGTCCGCTCTTTAGCGTTTCCTAGTCGGACGCCGTCAGCTTTACCGGGGTGCCGGTCGCTCACTCTTAAGACTCGCATCATCTGCCGAGCCGCGCATGTCGCCGAGCGATGTCATTTCTGTCGTTCTACCGTACACGCAGACACATCGATCAACACGATTCTGTCATATTAAAAGCCCTGATGTAAACAGCTGGCGGAAGGCGCAGTCCTTGTCACAGGACTGCCCGAAATAAGACGGGGCGAAAATTCAACAAAACTCCAAGGGCTCCTTCAATGCAGCCTCAGGATGAGGAGTCACAGATTTGAGGCTAATAAAACCAATCGGCAGAGATGCACGACTTGCGAAGCACAGCTAAACAAGACGGACTCATTCTTGTTTAGGGGATTTCTTTCTTGAACGAGCAGCACCGTAAAGTTAACCGTTTTGTTTTCAATCACGCATTGGTGCGCCCGACGCGACCTCCAGTCCCAGAGCCTTGACGAACGTACGCCACGCACTCGGGTGGAAATGGTGGATTAGGAGCGATCAGCGCTCGGCTCTTAAACTCTCACCAGTCGGCACGTACCTTGATTATTGTCCCGTTGGTAATTCCCCTTCAGCTCTGATCCGCGCGTGTTTTTTTATCTTTCGCCCGTTTTTCGCTCCGCCTGAAGACCAACAAGTTGAGAGCCGAGCAGACGTCGCCAGACGGGGGAGCGCAGCCTGAATGACAAGCGCAGCGCATGCGATTCCGCCTTGGCTTGGCCGCGCGCGGTGGGCTGGGGCTTCGCTTCGGCTCTGCGTTACCATAGGACAGCTGAGCGCCTCTCAGACTTAACCCTCGGGGACGCGGGCCCTTCTGGCAACAGCTGGCTGTTAGAGTCTCCGGGGAGGGGGGGATGGCAGGGGGCTTTGCTCCCATCACAGGTCACAGAGACAGGATGTCGAGGTAACATGTGCAATTCCAGCTTCTTCCTGGTGCCACTTGAATATTTCATCAATTCACATTAATATTTCTTTCCATTCTGAGGAATCTCTTCTACGAAATGAAAGGCAACTGTAAGGGTGTCTGCCGTTTGTTTTTAGGGGGTTCCGGTGAAAGTGTCATAAAAAAAAAAAATCCTGTGGGTTTCTGTTTACACCCCCAGCACATGCAACATTTAAGAGCGTCCTACATACTTTAGGAAAGAGCCTTAAAGGTGGGCTTACTGACAGGGTAAGAGTAAAGAAATAGGTTACGTACCCCTTCTATTGATCAAGATGCGAGTATACATACGATTTGTAACATACAATAGCACACCTCACCTGACATGCTGTAAACACGATATAGCGCCAAAACAGACAGATAGGAAAGGCACTATATAAAATACCTAGACAGACACTATATGATAGAGCGATCGACAGATATGAAAGGCACTATACAGTCTAGACACTATAAATTGACAGACGAGCACTATACAATAGACAAATATGAAAGGCACTATATGACAGACAGATGTGCACTATACAATAGACACATATGAAACACTATATAACAGGCAGATGTGCACTATACAATAGACACATATGAAAGACACTATATAACAGACATACGAGCACTATACAATAGACAAATATGAAAGGCACTATAGAACAGACAGATGTGCACTATACAATAGACACATATGAAAGACACTATATAACAGACATACGAGCACTATACAATAGACACATATGAAAGACACTATATAACAGACATACGAGCACTATACAATAGACAAATATGAAAGGCACTATAGAACAGACAGATGTGCACTATACAATAGACACATATGAAACACACTATGGCGGAGTGGTGGCTCTGAGGCTAGGGATCTGCACTGGCAATCGGAAGGTTGCCGGTTCGAATCCCGTAAATGCCAATAGGGACTCTGCTCTGTTGGGCCCTTCAGCAAGGTCCTTAACCTGCAATTGCTGAGCGCTTTGAGTAATAATAATAATAATTTTTTGCATTTATATAGCGCTTTTCTCACTACTCAAAGCGCTCAGCAATTGCAATTGCAATTGCAGGTTAAGGGCCTTGCTTAAGGGCCCAACAGAGCAGAGTCCCTATTGGCATTGACGGGATTCGAACCGGCAACCTTCCGATTGCCAGTGCAGATCTCTAGCCTCAGAGCCACCACTCCGAGAAAAGCGCTATATAAATGCAAAGAATTACTATAATAGACAAACACGCACTATATGATAGACAAACAGACATGCACTATACAATAGACAAATATGAAAGGCACTATAATAGACAGATTCTATATTGTAGACTGACAGATAAGAAAGACACTATAACACAGATATAAGACACTAACAAAGTAATAAATGAAATGGAAAATGTAGTTGAAGGGCACTATATAATAAATACTGTACATGTGAAATGCAATATATGGCAGATAGACCTGAAAGGCACTATAATGGTAGGTAGGTAAAAGGGCAGGTACTATAGAATTATCAAATACTTTGTCATCTCCTCCATATACAAGTCTACTGAGAGAGAAAATACTGAACAGAGATATGAAAGGCACTATAAAATAGCTACATAGAAAAGGCAGTAAATAGACATAAAAGACATTTTGTAATAGGTAGGAAAGGTACTATGTAATAGACAGATAGCGTAGTTGGCAGGATTAGAGTGATAGACAGACAGAAAAGGCACTATACAGAGACATGGCATTGCATAGATCTGGAAGCCACCATACTTGTACATTGACAGAGAAACTGATACATTCTCATGTAATATAGCACCTTTCACAGCATAGGGAACCTGATAAAGCACATAAAACAGCAGCACGAGCAAAAGCTATTAATGAACGTTTGTGTCAACACGTCGCGGCTCTTCTCCCATCTGCTGGAGTCGTGCGCCTGCTAAGTGACTGGCCTGCCCAGTCCCATCTCTCATCTTCTTCATCCACTTCTATCATTTCTATACCTCATCACCTGGTCTACCCAGGCAAGCAAGCAAGTTTTTAATGATCAAAGAATTGACAGTAAAGATTCACCATTGTTGAAAGCAGCTCCCTTGTCCTTCACGAAAGGCTCAGTAACCCGAGACGTTACGAAACAAAAAGCGCCTTGAAAGCTGAGAGCCATTATCCTGCCCGACGCTTTTGGCCGTCTGCGAGGCTGGTGGAGTGAAAATTGGTTATGAATGTTGAAATGATTTCAGCTTCTGAATAAGCACCTTATTGTCTTCATGGTCTCATGCAGTCAGGATGTCCGGATCACAAAAGGCCACAGTGGAGCGTTTTAAACTATTTAACTATTAATTCTTGGCAGATTTTCTCTTGGGTTATAAAGAGAAGCATTTGTTTTATTTGTCACCTCATGAAAATAAATACCTAGTGTGATATTAACAAGTTTGAGAGCCCGCCATTTGACTACAGGCAGGGTGAACTCGTGGCTAAGGCAATGAACCACAACCACAGAGCTGCCAGTTCAAGAGCAGCCTGAAGCTTACTGGGCGATTTCCATCACCCTCCAGTATTCAAATCATTATTAAAAAAAATTAAATTAAATCGCACATAAAAGACTGAAATGCAGCCCTGTACCCATAAAGCACCTTGGAATGGACATCACTATCTGTGTATCTGTCTTAGTAGTGCTAATTCTGGTGGAGCCACAAAGACCTCTTTGGGCTTGGGCTTGAGAGACAGACAGAGAGAGATGCTGTCAGAAGGGGTGGAGCTTGAGACAGAGAGAGATGCGGTCAGAAGGAGTGGTTCCTTTGTGGGGGGGGGCATCAAGGGTTAACGAGGGCCTGAGAGAGAGAGAGAGAGGGAGAGACGCTGTCAAAAGGGGCGGAGCCTGAGAGACGATGCCAAAAGGGGCAGAGCCTGAGAGAGAGAGAGACGCTGCCAAAAGGGGCGGAGCCTGACTATATAAAGATACAGTTTCATAGATATGGAGACCACCATATACCACTATATACTACAGTATAGACAGACAGGCAGACATTTATTAAGATGTGTATTTTAGGTTAATTGACCATAAATTGGCACAGGGAGGGCTTGAGCTTCACAATGCTCTTTCACACACTGACATCCCACCCAAGATTGGTTCCTGCCTTGCCTCCAGTGCTGTTAAGATAGGATCCAGACCCCCTAACCTAATATTTCTTTTGAAGTAACATTCAACTCAAGGCCTAAAAAACTACAACACAGCAACAGATTCAACTGCTTCCATAATTGCTTGGAAAAGAAAACCCACAAGGCTGCGAGGTCCACAGCTGAAGAATGTTCAAGTGGGCAAAGCTTTGCTTGATTTTATCCATCTAGTGCCCAGCCGGTGTGTTTGCACCCCCAGGACATGTGGATTTCACCTGGTGTGCTGTTCCCAGGACTGACTGAACTTCAATATCATTGCACCTATTGTGTAAGTTCTAGTCCGACAACATTTTCTATCACATGCATTCCGTCTGTGTTATCAATAGGAATTCATCTGAAGTTTTTGGCAGGATGAGGAGGTCCTTGCCAAGCAGATTTAGATTTAGACAAAGTGTGAACAGCAAGATATCTCGTCATAAACAGGAAGACGCTGGTAAACATGGGGGATCTTGATCAGCTCTGAAGTGATGAAAAGCTCAGAACATTCGCTGCCAGATTCAGTGAAGAGTTTTTGCCTGAAAAGGATAAAAAGCTGCTGAATGTTGTCAGAGGGTTGCAGCCATCGGTTTCCCTCAAGCCTGCATGTGTTCATTTTATCTGATGGACGTTGGGTTTCCTTCCAAAGAAATCAAACCTTCCTACCGAATGTTTAGACTCCAAGCCACTGACACTCCAATCCCAGAGTGGATTATTCCTTATCCAGACTGGTGGTCAAAACCGTAGGAGAAGTGTGTGTGCACTGGGCACTCAAGGTCCAGATATCCCTGGAAATCCCACCGGACCCACCTCCTGGGAGTTGGGAGCAGACACAGTCAGTTGGACAGCAGCCATGGACCACATGGACTTCAGAACAGGTCATCCACCTGAAGCTAAGCACGTTCAGGCGCTACCATCTAGGAACAGCTTGGGTTGCTGTTGGAAGAGGTATTGGTGATGCCAACAGGGGGCACTTATCCTGTGGTCGGTCTGTGGATCCCAGTGCAGTGGTGGGTAAACTGTGCTGAAAAAAAATGGCACAGTCCTTCAGATGAGACATAAAACCAAGATCTTAACTCTCTGTGGTCATAACAGCTCCCTGCGCATCTTTCACAAAGAGCAGGGTGTATCTCGATGTCCTGGTTAAATTGCCCACCATGGTTTGGCCCCCTAATCATTCCCGGTCTATAATTGGCTAACAAACCTCTCACTCCTTCACCATCTAATATGTGGTGAGCGTACTGGCTCAAAAATAGCTGCCATCGAATCAACAAGATTGAAGTGCCCCCATATAAAGCACTTTGTGCGTCTTGAAAAGCGCTATATAAATGTAATGTCACCTTCTTCTTATCCCATTAATCATCAGGCACATGGCAGAAACCACACTTGGACAGGTTGCCGGTCCACCTCAGCCTAGTCATTTATTTAAAACACAATGCCTAAGCAACTAGACCTTGCTGCCCGCCCACTCAAAAATAGGGGCGGAGCCCGAGAGAGAGCCTGAGAGACAACACTGTCAGAAGGGGCGGAGCCACAGAGAGAGACAGCCAAAAGGGGCAGAGCCTTAGAAATTCTGCAAAAAGGGGCGGAGCCAGAGAGACCACCCTGCCCAAAGGGGCAGAGCCAGAAAGAGGCAGTGATGCGGTCAGAAGGGGTGGAAAGAGAGACACAGCTAGAAAGGGCAGAGAGAAAGAGAGAGAGCCAGAAGGGGCAGGGCCTGAGAGAGAGAGAGAGAGAGAGAGAGAGAGACAGACACAGACAGACGGGGCGGAGCCTGAGAGACATGCTGTCAGAAGGGGTGGAGCCAGAGAGAAAGTGATGCTGTCAGAAGGGGCGGAGCGAGAGACAGAGAGAGACACATGGCCAGAAGGGGCAGAGCCTGAGACACACACTGGCAGAAGGGGTGGAACAATACCTTTGGCTTTACATTATTTAGCAGCTTCCCATAACATACCCAGGGGTAGGCAACGTCGGTCCTGGAGTGCCACAGTATATGCAGGTTTTTGTTCCAACCCAGTTCCTTAACGAGAACTCAATTATTGCTGATGAAGCACATATTGCTTAAGTGACATTTTAATGCTTCATTTTAGTGGTCTCGCTTGTTAAGGTTCTCCAACCTTAATTGCTTATTTCAATCTTAAACTGCTTCATTCAGTGTTTTAATTGCTCCTTATTAGCAATAAGATGTAAAAGACAAAGCAGCCAGCAGTTCTCCAGCTAGCTTTTTTCCAATTACATCTGTGTGTGTTCATCATGCACGGTTTGATTTAATAAAACACTTAATAGAAAAATGTGACAGACTGAAAATGATCTGTTTTAGGCTTCAAATCATTTGGATGATATCCTTGGAAAGGAAAAAAATCTACGATATAAAAGCCTTACATTGCACAGACTAACAAGCCATAAAATTAAATAAGGTCTGAGATTGGCAATGATTGGTTTCTAATTAAGCAATTGGGTTGAATGAAAACCTGTAGCCACTGCGGCTCACCAGGACCGACATTGCCTACCCCTGTTTTACATCTTATTGCTAATAAGGAGCAATTAAAACACTGAATGCAGCAGTTTAAGATTGAAATAAGCAATTAAGGTTGGAGAACCTTAACAAGCGAGACCACTAAAATGAAGCATTAAAATGTCACTTAAGCAATAAGTGCTTCATCAGCAATAATTGAGTTCTCGTTAAGGAACTGGGTTGGAACAAAAACCTGCACATACTGTGGCACTCCAGGACCGACGTTGCCTACCCCTGACATACACCATCCTGAGGTTTTAAGATGAGAAAATGACACTATGCTCCTTCAATGAAAGCTCAAGTTTGCCATTTCAGTCACCAGCTGTGACCTACCATGCAGCTCCCTTCACCTTTTTTCATTTCATCAAAATATTTTCGGAGGCTGGTTGCTGGAACACTTTAAAAAATACTCCAGATAGTTTGGACCACCTCCAGTTTGCATATCGTCACACCCGGTCCGGTAAGGACACCATATCTCATACACTTCATACCGTACTGGCACATCTGGACAATAAAAAAGCTGTTATGCAGACCTGAGTTTACAGTCTACGGCTCAGAGTTTAACCCTGTTTTTCCATCAAAGCTGATCATCAAGCTCCTAGACTCGGGGCTTGGCACCACTGTTGGCAGTTGGGTTTAGACTTGCTGTCTAAAGGACCCCAACATGGAAGGACTGGCAACATCACACCCTGCATGTTGACCCTCAGTATGGACATTTCACAGGACAGTGTAGTGAGCCCCCTGTCATAACAATGTGGCCAAACAAACTTTCATCTCCATCTTCCAATTTGAAGAGGACACCAGCATCAATGAAGAAACATCTCAGTGAGAAGAGATTTGCATTAAGACACAAAACCTCATTTCAAGTTTCACCAAAACTAAGAAGAAAGTTACAAATTACAGGGAGTGGGACAAAGACCATACCACCATCTGTAGAGAGTCACCAGCTTCATATTTCTCAGGAGTTACCATCAGAGACTCTGAAGTCAGCAGAACAAACCTCGCCAATCGTTAAAAAGAATCACCACGAGCTTTACTTCCTTCAGTACATGAGAAAAGCACAGCCATCTGCATCTGTGAGCACCACCTTCTACATCGCCACTGGCTGTGCCACGTCATGCTACAGCACCTGCTCAGTCCAGGGTTGCAGAGCACTACAGAGGGCGGTGAAGTCAGCACCAGGCCCACAGCTCCATTCTGTCTGGGACATGCTGTATGTACTGTATTATACATTCTCACAGGGATATGGTCTCCCTTTTCCATACAAGACCACCAGTACTCAAAACCACTAAATTTAGTGACAATTCTCATGTTGAGATCAAAAGGCTGCTCAACAGCCACAGAGAATGACATCTGAATAAAAGCTTGTTCTACATGTATGCCACGGTGACTGGGATGGAAAGTCAACCGGGAGGCCATAACGGAAGGACAGTATGGATGGAGGTACAACTCAGCACAGATGGGTCCATGTTTTTATCCCAATCAAGAAGAAAGACTAATGAATGGACTTGGGGGTGGGGGGGGATTCTGATCAGAGTCTGTATTGCAGAAACAGTTTGTTCTCCCAGAGACACAGATGGCAGCGTTTCTCTGGTATGGTCCCAGTCTGAACTTCCGCAGGGCTCTGTGGGACTCGCATTTCAGGAGAACAGCACTGTTGGGGTCCTCGGGTGTCACCAGAAGGTGCTGCCAGGAAAAGACCTTCCTGTTTTGAACAGATTTCTCCAGACCTAAAAGTGCTTCCATCATTCAGTATTGTGGCCCAGCAATTACTCCCAGGTCTGAGATCAAAGCAGACGTCTTACTTCAATCAGGAGTCAGAGATGATGTGGTGGATGAGGGTAGCCTGGGACGAGTGGAAGGAGTAGAAGAGAAATTGTTGTGCTTATGAAACTTTGAAAATGACACCTATGCAAGATGTTCTGTTAAATAAAAGGTCTGGGGTACTGTTATGCACCCTAGTGGGTACTAATAATTAACGTTTCCTTCCACTCCCCCAGTGAGCTTCATCCGCTTACTTCACATCTCTGGCTCTCTGAGTGAGGCAAGATGGCTCCTTTTATGCTGGGCCTGAAAATACTTCACGGATCACCAGTCTCCCCCCGTCCATCCATTATATGATGGCCCAGACTGGGATAGGAACCCATAGTGTTATCCCGGCCGGGTTGCACCTCCACTTATGTAGTCCATTTACTATGGCATCCCAGCCAGGTAAGAGTTCACTTTCCATACCAGTCTGGATGTCAACCTATTCGTGCGAGCATTTGCAATATATAATGTATATTACATATATACTCAGACAGAGCTAGAGATAGAGATGAAAGGCACTATATGATAGATACATGAAAGGCACTATATGATGATAGACAGACAGATATATGAAAGGCACTATATGATGGTAGACAGATATATATGAAAGGCACTATACGACGATCGATAGACATATTAGATCTATTTCAACATGGATGGAAACAACTTTAAAACCGGTTGTTTCAGTTTTGTTACCAGCCTAAATTATTATTATTATTATTAACAACAATGGCATCCCCCTAGCAGAGGCATCTGTTCCTGATTACCTACACAGAAATTCCATGTCTCTTAAAGCTTACTCCACTCAGAGCTGCTCACCGTGTAACGTTCTTAATTTGCGGCCACTTTACTAAATGTGTCCCCGACCTAACCCAATGTGCTCCATACACGCCTATTAAAATGTTCTCCTTTTCAGAAGCCATCACATTCATATTTTAACAGTGGATTCAGAAAGTCTTCAGACCTTTCACTTTCTGCAGACTTTAAGATGTGGATTTAACTTTAAAATGAAACATTTGCCATTTGTTGGCATCATTTGACACCTTTAACGACTAAAGTGACGACACATTTTCAGAAAGGTTTGCAAAATTAATAAAAAATCGAAAACCTGAAATCTCAGTCATAGAAGAATCCAGACCCTTCGTTCAGTACTTTCTAGAAGCCCCTTTAGCAACAATCCCAGCTTAGATTCTTCTTGTTTTATGGGGGGGGTTTAGAGAGATGGGTAGAAAAAAAAAACACCACAGGCGATCAAAACGAAACCAAAAACAAAAGATGGGAAAGAACAGGTGGAGACCAACATGGGGACAATAAGCACACAGACAGGCAAGAAATACATTGACAGATACAGAACACAACCTAGGTGGACAACCGTATGAGCTCAGTATACAGGACAGATGGACAGACAGGCAGGCACACAAGAAAGAGACTGAAGTGAAATTGACAGACAAGGAAACGAGACAACTGAGAAAGAATGTGAAATTGTGATGAATCGACAGACAGCAACATGGACATGCTGGACAGACAGCAAGATGGTTACAGGTAGGTGGAGAGCAATCTTATACAATGCGCTACCGTGGCTGTCCGTTTGTCTGTCCAGGATTCTAAATCATCTGTAGCTCGCAAACCGCATCACCTATTGACCTGAAATTTGGTACACATCTACTATGTGACGTCTACTATCCGCTTTCGGGGTGAGGAGTTTTATTCCTCTTTTTATATTTATTTCTATTTTATTGTAGAATCAACTCTTGGCAGCGCACTGCAGGGCGGTGGTACGGCGCATGCGTAACGGGCACCGTTCTCATTCCCTACCACCTTCGCTAATCATTCTTGAGGCAGATCGAAGACTTAAGTGCCATCTTAAGTAAAAAATTAAAGAAAGCATACTCAGTAATTGCAACAGAAAAACAATCAGTTTTAATGCGAAAAGATGCCAACGAAAGAAGAGAAGCAGCGGGCCGCTAGGGTGAAGAAAAGACGACGAGCTGCTCAGGAAGGAGTAAGCGCATCAACCTCTGAGCAAACGAATGATAAACGTACAGAGAAAGAGCTCAAGTCAAGTGTATTCACTGCACGTTATCGTGCAGTACGCCATTACTGGTTTCTATATAATACGCTACTGTGACTGTTCGTTTGTCTGTCCAGGATTTTAAATCACCTGTAGCTTGCAAACCATTTGACCTGAAATTTGGTACACACACACACACACACACACACACACACACACTACGTGACGTCAACTATCCGCTTTCCGGGTGATGATTGACCTCCAAGGTTAGTCCTCATTTTATTGTAGAATCAACTCTCGGCAGCGGCCAGCTGGGTGGCCGTGTGGCGCATGTGTATGGGCGCCATTCTCATTCCATACCACCTTTGTCGTCACTTCCCCTACCTCTTCATATCTTAAATCATTCTTGAGGCACAATGAAGAGGTAAGTGCCAGCTTAAGTGAAAAATTAAGGAAAACATACTAAGTAATTGCAACACAAACACCGACTTAATCAGTTTTAACATGAAAAGATGCTGACGAAAGAAGAGAAGTAGCTGGCCGCTAGGGTGGACAAGAGAAGACGAGCTGCTCAGGAAGTAGCAAGCGCATCAACCTCTGAGCAAATGAATGGTAAACGTACAGAGAAAGAAAGAGGATGAAAACTAGGAATGATCAAGTCAAGTGTATTCCCTGCACGTTATTATAGCAGTGCACCATTACTGTTATCTATATATATAATTCACTAAGCAGCCGCCAGCGCAAGCAAGACACCCATGAAGCACGCAGGACGGAGCCACGCCCACCAACTCCAAGACCATTGGATACGACAACAACTCGCAGAGCCACGCCCACCAACTCGCAACACAGGGCGTCATTTGCGTTCGTCTCGGCTACACTCCACATGCACCTCTGAGCCACGTTGACTTTTCATTATTCTTTTCGGTTACGACGCACGAGCTGGAAAACGGAGTGACAAAATAGACAAAAAGGGATAACTGCGATCAGAAGGACAGTAGTACGAGAGAAGGAAAGGCAGATGGAGAGCTTGAAGTGGTAATGGACAGGCAGACAGACAGACAGACATAAGGATTTAATAAACATTGAGGTGGAGACAGGCTGAGAGCGAGAGGTGATAATGGACAGGCAGACCGGGGTGAGGCTGAGGCAGATCACCACCGCTTCAGCCATACGTCACTCGTATGTCATCAGCGGTCGGTGAGCGCATAACAAACACCACTCTCCACGTGCTATATAGTCAAGAGGCCGCCTAGAGTGCAGCACTAAGCCCCTCGCTCCATCCGAGTTGATGTGTGAACACCTGCCATGTGGTACAACGAAGCCAAGGTTGCTGGAACTCAGAGAGCCCAGGGGGCCGCCAGCAGCAGATGGGAGACTTCTGTCCGGAGTACTCACCTTGTTTTGTTTCATGCCATCTAGCGCGGTGAGCAGAAGGTACATGCCTGTACTCCTCCTCCAGAAATTTAAATAAATAAATAATCCCAAAGTAGGCCGAGCAGAGTCCAATTAAAAATCCGCTGCGTGTTCAAAAGCGAGCGCTCTGGGACGGCTTTAAAAAAAAAAAAAAAAAAAAGGAAGCAGCAGAGCCAGAGCTTGGGAGGTGACTCCTTGCTGCACAAAAGCGCCACTCGAGTCATTTCTGTTTTCACAAGAGATTTCAGTAAAGCCTACACGTAAGAGCATTCCTCCGCTTTTGTCCTGCACCTATCCACCACCCCATCACCACCCCTCCCCACCTTTCCTGCAAAGGGAAATGACATAAGCCCACTGCCCTCTCACAAAGGAGCTCCGAGTGCCACAGGCAGGAGCAGCGGCAGTTCATACGCAACGCTCCGTTTGATGTGAGGCTCGGCCAGACGCTAATGACGCTGCGGGTAGATGAGACCAGGGGAGCTTATTTGAGCACAACTTTTCACGTTTATTCACCAGGCCCGCTTCCTCTTTCAAGGGCTTGGGGTGGGAGTGCGAGCTAAAATCTGCCCAAACACCGCACTCGCAATCCGGAGTCAATCTGTTCTCGCCCGCTCCTCAGCAAACACGCGAGAGGCCTGGGAATGTGTGCGCTGCACAGATAAATCAGGGAGACGGGGGCCTTTTCACCGCGCTAACCTTTCACCACCTTCAGATGGAGAGGTCAACATTTCTGTGAGGCGCTCTCATTTTAGGGGCTGGAGAGTGTGGACTATGCCATTCAAAAGGTGATACAACAAACCACCCCCCCTCGCTCCATTGAGCCAATGACTCACCCACCCACCCAAGAAGAAACCCAATTACCAGATTTTTGACAGTCAGATACCAAGTGACACAGTGGCTGACTCACAGCTCCAGTTCTTCTCCTGGCCGAATCACTAGCTCTGTGCAGTCTGCGTTTCTCATTCCGCCCACCCAAATTTGTCCAGTTATAGATATGGAGTTAGCACTTTATTTATCCTAAAGGGAAGTTTTTACAGAAGCTCAAACAGCAGCAGCAATCACCCCCTTAAACAAAAAAGAATTGCAAGAAACGAAGAAAAACAACGTCTAATAGTGACAGAGGAGTCCCTGTTAGACACTATAAAGACGTTTGCCGTAGGTACGAAGGAGCCTCGATCACATTTTTTGACACTTCTCTTGCCTAACAATCCTCAATGCTAGGTTTGTCGTACAGAAGATGCTCAACGTTGTTCATAGCAGCCAACGGTTTTGTCTTCATTCGCTCCTCCATTACTACCTCCAGCAGGACCAGAAGGCGTCCCATAACTGAGTCTCCCAAAACACGCGTATGGTAGATGAACTGCCAATCTGAAAATCAGCCCATCGGGACGACACAATGAGAAATCCTGGATTTCTACAGTATGTGCATCAATTTTGGGAAAAATCGGACTTAAGGATTACATTTTTTATTTGTTCAGTGTAAATTGATAAAAATTTTATACGTTTATCGTGATGCTGCAATGCCATCTTTGTTTTCTATGGGTGCTGTCATTTGAGGACTTTTGCGGCGCTCGTTGTCGTGATACTTCTTACCCAAGTCTTTGGGATGTGTGCACGGTTTGTGACGTCGGTTTAAAGGTTGAACTGGACATTCCCAGAGTATCAGACTTAGTGTATGAAATTCTAAAAAAAAAAATCTTTTGCAACTACCTGGTTCTTGAACTTCTACCCTCATTTCTGACTCCCGATTTCTCTTAGACGTTCCCACATTGTCAGAAGACGGGATTGGCGTATGGCTCTGATCTTCGCTTGTTTCGGAACTATGTGCAGCTCCTAGCTGTTTTCATTAAAAACAGGCCTGCCCCTGTCCGAAACGATGTATTCAAATGAGCGTGCCCTGTGACAGACAGGCGACCCATCCTAGATGTGGGTGTATCGATCACCTAGGGTGCATCTTCAGGGTTCTAAATGGGGAGAGGGAGACTAGTCCTCCCTTTTTGTTCATAGACCAGAAAAGAATTGGGATCTCCGACGTCACTTCCTGCAGCGACCCAGACATCCCGCCCTTTCTGCCTTCCCAGGTACATAAGACGACAAGCAGCTGGAAATTACCGCACAGTTCCGACCCCACGACTGCAGGAGACAGAGTGTTTCACAGACACGCTTTCAGACCATTCCAGTCCCGATAATGGGCTTATTTTTTCCCTCGGTTTCATTTTGGACATTAAACAGGGTTATAAGGGTGGCCCCCAACCCTTCATCTTATTCCTTTACCGTACATACTTGTGTATAAGTCAGGTCTTGAAACCCAAACAATGGATCCTCAAATCAGAACCCAAATTATACGCCCGTTCAAAAATACGATGCTTAAGTCTCCCCCCCCCCCCCCCCCTTTTACATCTTCTTGTCTCCTCCGATCTCACATCAGTTTCTCAGACACATTGAATTTTGTTGCAGCAGCGCAGTTACCAATTTCTTTTGCCACTTCAACGACTTTTAAATTTAAAACAGCTTCATATATTTTCTTCTGATCGAATGCTCCATCGTAGATAACGGATGCTCTTACGATAAAGGTGCAAACATCGCTTCGGAATAGTTCAGGTATTATTGTGTGGTCATGTAGACAATACAGAGAAAAAAGAAAAAAAAAAAAAAAGGCAGTGTGCTCTGTGGTTACTCGCTCAGGTGGCCAATAGCGTATCGTAATCTCTTGGACCAATGGCACAAGTTTTCCGCATTCAACTTATACGGCCGACATTATAAAATACCAGAAATTACTGTACATGGTAAAATCAAACCCAGACTTATCTGCGAGTATATACGGTATATTAATATACACACACATGCATATTACATACAATCACACTTGCATAAATACACGGGCTATAAAAATTCTGGCAAACTTTAAATAAAATCTTACATATTGTGGACGCTAGAGGCGCTGTTGCCCCGCTAAACCCACCAGACAGACATCCAGGACAGACGTCCAGGACACACGTTTAAAAGCACCAAGAATAAATTTCTTTAATATTCTCTTCAAATAAAGTGCACAAAGCACTGCACACCCCACAATTCACCAATAATAAATAATACAGTAATCAATATATTAAACAATCCTCCACTCCCAACAGCTTAGTCACCCAACCTCCCAACTCCGGCCCTCCTTGCTGGGATTCCCAAAGTCCTTTCATAGTCCATGACCCGGAAGTGTTCCTTCTCCGGGTCAAACGCCACATCATCCTTCTCAAGTGTCCCAGAAGTACTGTGGGCTTCCGTCTGTGACTCTAAAGTACTTCCAGGTTAGTGTAACAATAGTTCCCCTGGTGGCACCCACGGCATCCAAAAGGGCTGAAGAAATGGACTCCATGTCCCACGTTGCCCTGAGGGAATCCGGGGAACCATTTCCGTCCAGGGGAGCTGCCATCTAGTGTCCCGGGGGATGTAGTGCCCTGAAAAGGCTGCTTTTCTTACTTTTCTCTGTTGAGGGACGTCCCGGCCAGGCTGAAACGCCTGCCATCCATCACAATATAAACGTCAATGCGTGGAAGTGTGTCAGTCTGTCTGTCTGTCCGGCCCACAAGTGTGAGACTACAGTTTGAAGCTCGAGGAGCCGGCAAGGCGGCCCCAAGTTAACAAATTCAGAAGAAAGAAAGAATTACGAGGTTACAGCATGAAGCTGAAAGAAAGCGACTCAGTCGCCAAAGTGAAACCGCTGAGGAAAGACGAAATGAGAGAGAAACTTGCTTAGCTGCCGATAGACAAGGGGGGCAAAACGAAACCACCGGAAAAAGAAGAACCTCGCTTAACGGCTAATGCACAACCGAAACGATTGATTAATCGAAGTACCAGAATTCCTGGTTTTTAGGAGCTTGGGCTTTTTACAGCACGGCCTTACATAGCTAGTCAACAAACAACTTTCAGTGCCGACAATAAAGTGTGGGTGCCACACAATATCTATCGATCAGAGACTCCATTTAGTGTGATCAATCACGTACAAACTTGTTGACTAGGAATTACGATTTTAATTACGTTCCGTGTCGAGAAGCAGGCAGCCCCACGGGTTACGTTTGTGCGGTAAAACAAGGAGTGCTTTATTTGATAGAACTGACCTACAAATCCAGGTTATCTACTTGCTTGTGAACAGTTTAAAATGATTTGTGTCATGCATGGGACTTTCATCAGACCGGCAGTAATACAAGTACTGCTGACGTCTTAGTTACATTGCTCTTTAGTGTAATCGCCCTGGAATTCACATTGGATGCAAAGGTTTTGTTTGCAGACAAAAGTGAATCATCATTGTGTTGATCGCTAAATGGAACAAAAACACACAAAGGCTGACAAAAGGTGTAGTGAAAAAATAAATTAAAAAGCCACGCACCTGTACTAAAGTAACCTGGCAGGCAATTATTTGCTCTATAGAAGTGGTTTCCACCACAAGGTTCCTTTTATTAGAGTGCCAGGAGGCCCATATTTTTTCTTCCATTGCTAAATAATAATATGTGACAGTACCAGTCAAAAGTTGTACAACACCTCATATTTTTCTTCAAATGTAATCTGCTGAAATGCAATGAATGACCTAAAACAGAAAAGGTAAGCAGTAAACTGCCAGAGGTTTAAATTTCAAGTTTAGGAAATTAAAAAAAAAAAAAAAAATCATACAAATGGGCCTTCTTCGGGGAACAACTCTCGTATATACTTGCGGAGAAGTTCTACCGTGGATAAGTCGGGGGTTGATTTTAATGTACAATTTCTGGTATTAGGGTGGCACGGTGACACAGTGGGTAGCTCTGCTGCCTCATAGTTAGGAGAGCAGGGTTCGCTTCCCTTGGTCCTCCCTGTGTGGAGTTTGCATGTTCTCCCCGTGTCTGCGTGGGTTTCCTCCCACAGTCCAAAGACAAGCAGGTTAGGTGCATTGGCGATCCTAAATTGTCCCTAGTGTGTGATTCGGGTGTGTGTGTGTGTGTGTGCCCTGCGGTGGGCTGGTGCCCTGCCTGGGGTTTGTTTCCTGCCTTGCGCCCTGTGTTGGCTGGGATTGGCTCCGGCATACCCCTCGTGACCCTATAGTTAGGATATAGCGGGTTGGATAATGGATGGATGAATTTCTGGTATTTTATAATGTTGGTCGTGTAAGTCGAATGCGGAAAATTGATGCTATTGGCCCAAGAGATTACGACATGCTAAAGCCCACCTGAGACAGTAACCACGGAGCACACAGCCGTTTTTTCCCCCCCCCATATGTGGGTGCGGCAATGTGCTGTATCAGCGTGTGCTCCTAACCTCTCTCGCGCCTACATGACCACAGCAGCAATCACCCCCTTAAACAAAAAAAGAATTGCAGGAAACCAAGAAAAAACGTCTAATAGTGACAGAGCAGTCCCTGTTAGACACCATAAATGGAGCTCTGATCTCTGTTAAGGAGTAACGTTTCATGTTTTTGAGAGACAATCTGTAGATGATAAATGTCTGCTGAACAAACAGGTAAGCAGAGGCGAGGTGCGCTCCAACAAGTGGCGAGAGGTAGAGAGACTCAAACGGAGGCTGGGGTGCGAGTGAGGAGAGCCCACCCAGCTCCCTACTCCGGAGGTCCCGCCTCCCCCTCCCCTCAGCCCGTAGCCTCTCTTGGATTTGTGAGAATAAAAATCGGTACTACAACCGAACTACGATGCTTAGCGTGACGAGAGAAGTCAAATATTTTTATCTATCTCTGTATATCGACATACATCCATATCTATATCTATATCCATATATGGACTGGGCAAGTTAACGTGTTATGTTAACGCATTAATTAGTTAACGCCAATTATTTTATCGCGCATTAGCGCAGTTTTTTTTTTTTTTTTTTTTTTTATTTTGAAAGCCTCAGTCTCGCTGGTGACCAATATAGATCAGTGACCTTCTTGTTACAGCTCTTTTCGATACACTTTTGCTAGAAGGAAAGATCGCTTTGTAGATTTGACCGATTCCCTGTGTGTGTGTGCGTGCGTGCGTGCGTGGAGTAGCGAAGAGCAAACAGCTTATAAAATGGCATGTGGAGAGATACCAAAGTGAACGCTCAAAGCAAAATTATCCGTGGATGACTTTTTTCGTCTTATTGCTGAATCGGACCGATTTGTCGGACTCCGATTTTGGTGCAAGTCATCTGGAGACGTAGGTCGAAAACAAAAGGTACTGGAATGAGCGGATCAGTCCCCTGCGGACCGTGGTGCTGAACACATTCGTGTAGCCTGATGCACTGATGGCAATGTTTGCCTGGGAGGACAGACATTTATGATGACAGGAGGTACAAACCATATTGCGTCTCACAAAGACAGCCAATCCACCATGTAAACAGACGTTTTACGTTGATTTAGGTGTGAAACCATTGCTTTCTGCAATTTTCAGAAAACTTTTTTGGAAAAAATATTAGCCCTCACAGAGTTGCTACTGAATTGATGGATGGACAGATAGTGTAAATGGGAGACAGAGAGAGACAGAGACTCTTTATTAATCCCAAGGAGAAATTCCCATACTCCAGCAGCAGCTTACTGATTAATTTAGTATTGTTCTTTAAGAGTGATAACAATGCAGGTATAACAGACAACTACTTGTATAATGTTAACGTTTACATGATTATACAAAAGTTATTGTCTGTATACCTGCATTGTTATCATTCTTTAATTTAATATTGTTTTTTATCAGTATGCTGCTGCTGGAGTATGTGAACTTCCCCTTGGGATTAATAAAGTATCTATCTATCTATCTATCTATCTAATGTTAACGTTTACCCCCCAGGGTGGAATTGAACAGTCGCATAGTGTGATGGAGGAGCGATCTCCTCAGTCTGTCAGTGGAGCAGGATGGTGACAGCAGTCTGTCGCTGAAGCTGCTCCTCTGTCTGGAGATGATCCTGTTCAGTGGATGCAGTGGATTCTCCATGATTGACAGGAGCCTGCTCAGCGCCCGTCGCTCTGCCACAGATGTCAAACTGTCCAGCTCCGTGCCAACAATAGAGCCTGCCTTCCTCACCAGTTTGTCCAGGCGTGAGGCGTCCCTCTTCTTAATGCTGCCTCCCCAGCACATCACTGCATAGAAGAGGGCGCTCGCCACAACCGTCCGATAGAACATCTGCAGCATCTTATTGCAGACGTTGAAGGACGCCAGTCTTCTAAGGAAGTATAGTCGGCTCTGTCCTTTCTTACACAGAGCATCAGTATTGGCAGTCCAGTCTAATTTATCATCCAGCTGCACTCCCAGGTATTTATAGGTCTGCACCATCTGCACACAGTCACCTCTGATGATCACGGGGTCCGTGAGGGGCCTGGTCCTCCTAAAATCCACCACCAGCTCTTTGGTTTTGCTGGTGTTCAGGTGTAGGTGGTTTGAGTCGCACCATTTAACAAAGTCCTTGATTAGGTTCCTATACTCCTCCTCCTGCCCACTCCTGATGCAGCCCACGATAGCAGTGTCATCAGCGAACTTTTGCAGGTGGCAGGACTCCGAGTTGTATTGGAAGTCTGATGTATATAGGCTGAACAGGACCGGAGAAAGTACAGTCCCTTGTGGCGCTCCTGTGTTGCTGACCACAATGTCAGACTTGCAGTTCCTGAGATGCACATACTGAGGTCTGTCTGTAAGATAGTCCACGATCCATGACACCAGGTATGAATCTACTCCCATCTCTGTCAGCTTGTCCCTAAAGAACAGAGGTTGGATGGTGTTGAAGGCGCTAGAGAAGTCTAGAACCATAATTCTTACAGCACCACTGCCACTGTCCAAATGGGAGAGGGATCGGTGTAGCATGTAGATGATGGCATCCTCCGCTCCCACCTTCTCCTGGTATGCAAACTACAGAGGGTCTGCACCAGGTTTATGCAGCTTCCTGATAAAAGAAAATGTTTCTGCTGGTATCTGCTCAGATGAAGAAAAAAAAAAACCAACGATTTAGAAATGTTAACTTGCTGTTCCTCGGGAGGTGCCTGTTAGAATGTTGTGATCGTGGCTTTCGACTCGGAGGATAACTTATTTTTCTATTAGAAACCAGATAAAACGTTAATGCCCTGGCAGTGGCAAATAGCTTTGGTTTTTATATATTTAATTTAATTACATTAATGTGACTCTTCCTATGAAGTCAGTAGACGGATTGGGAGAGCATGGGGGGTCATGAGGTCGCTATAAAGGGGTGTGTGGTGCTCCTGATATCTATGCAAAAGGATGAAGGTCCAAGTCTTCAGAATCCTGGGGCTTCCTGTCTTGCTATATGGTTGCAAGACATGGACGCTATCCAGTGACCTGAGACGAAGACTGGACTCCTTTGGTACTGTGTCTCTCCGGAAAACCCTTGGGTCCCGTTGGTTTGACTTGGTGTTGCTCATGGAGTCCCGAATGAGGCACATGACGTGCATTGTGAGGGAGCGTCCATTACGGCACTATGGCCATGTGGCGCGTTTCCCCAAGGGTGATCCACCTCGTAAGATCCTCATTGTTGGGGACCCGAGTGGCTGGACCAGACCAATGGGTCGCCTATGTAACACCTGAATTTGATAGAGGGTCATTTCTGGAGGGTGGGGTTGGACCGCCTGTCTGCCTGGGGGATTGCAAAGCCAGTTTCGTTGTGTAGTGGGTGCAGCAACATGCTGTACCAGTGCCTGCTCTCCAGCTTGACTTGACATTAATGTTTAGGTTGACATTTACAAGAAATATTTTAACTGCTGCTGTAAATGTAAAGGGAACACTGCTGTTAAAAAGCACCTTATTTGTTTAAAGTGTTTGCAAACCAAATACACGCAATACACTACTTTTGAGATTATTGAATTTTGCACATAATGTGATTGTTGCGATTGTCTACGATTAAAATGTTTAATCGCTGCCCAGCACTAATACATTTATTTCATAGAGGTTGCCGTTATTCCATGTGGGACTTCACCGAGTCTCAGTTTATCAGGAATTCTGCTCTCTCCGTCTCCAGTGATAACATGAGATTAGAGTTTTTTTTTTCTCATGTATCTCGACAAAACACGGATTATGAAAAAAATCATTTTTAAATTCAGGAAGTAAATAACCTTTTGCCACGCATGTCGCTCTTTAGCGGTTCCTGCAAATGAAAGCGGGACTGAAAGATCTCTGCAGACTGACGAGCTGTAAGTGATACACAAATAGTCCGACTTGCCATCAGGCACACGCTTGTTCTCAGAAAGAACGTAATGCGTTTCATATGCCGGCTGCTTCACGTGTGATTTAGTAAAACACAGTAGTCAACTGAGAATCTGTGAGGCTGCACTTCCAAAAAAAATAACGTTTGGTGTGGTTTCCGGAATGTTCTCCACATCTTACATTTATTAACTGTGTTGGGCAGATATAAGTGAAAAAAAAAAAAAGTTTCTCTCATGACACATCCACCGTCAGATTTCAGGCAGGATTGACGACACAAGGGAGACCTCAATGTAAACATAAAATAAATAAATAAAATCGGTCCGAGTCCCCAATCCAAGTCTGGCTATGGGGGACCGGGGAGTGTGCAGGTTTTCACTCCAACCACTGCCCTACTTCAAAATGACCACCTATGCATGTGGCTATTCTGCTCTTTCGACCTTAATTGTGTTAATACATTACTTCTGAATAAATGAGGAACTCTTAAAGAGCTTACTTCCGTTTTACACGACAATATACAACATTGTCAAGCCCACTTTATCCAATTCAGACAGGTCTACCCAAGCAGTACTGGGTGCAAGCGCTGGACAAGACAACTCACAGGACCCGTTCACTCTCAGACTCACACACAGGCTAATGTGGAGGACTCCAGAGGAAGGACATGGAGAGAACATGCAAACTGCACACGGACAATGACTGGCGTGGGATTCAGAACCACAAAGATGGACCTATGAGGCAGTGGCACTTCCCATTCTGCCATCCTTTACAGGAAAATTGAAACAATTAAATGAATTTAAAAATTAATTAAAAGAAAAGCTCATTTGCACATCGAGTCATAGTCTCTTAAACTATACAGTCGGTGTTTGCTGGCCGTTGGGATGCACAGTCGTGACTCACCGTTGTATTCGGTGCAAAGTGTCATGTGCCAGGCAGACATTCATAAACTGGCACAGTGCTGTGTCCAACTACGACAGGGGTGATGAACTCCAGGCCTGGAAGGCTGCAGGTTTTCACTCTCACCCTTTTCCTAATCAGTTTTCACTGCTAATTAACTTTTTCCTCCATCACTTTAATAGCCCTGTTAGAAGAGTTCAGCCATCTGAATGGATTCCTTTCTTCATTAAATGACAGCCAAGCAGAAAACGAGCTAAAAGCTGACCAGCTAAACTGGGGCTTCAAACTCCAACCAATTTCACTCCAATCACTTTCTTAATGAGAAGCCAGTCCTTGCTGTTAATTAAACCCGCTATTTAATTCCATGGCTTGTTGCTGCTCTCATTCTGTCACAGCACACATTTGTTGTTTTTCTGTTCTTTCTAAGAGCACCGTCACAATGTTTTGGTGACCTGAGACATCAACCTTACCAAGTCCATCACCTCTCTTTAATTTCAGATATTGTGTGATGGGCACAGGGGAGCTGGTCATGTGGTGGCTCGTTTTGTGTCTCATTGTTTGGCTGCTAATTAAAGAAATAACTATGGGGCCCGAGTCAAGTTAATTAAAAGAAGTAATCAGCAGCAAAAAACTGGTCTCTAAGAAGATGGTAAGAATGAAAACCTGCAGCCACTGCGGCCTTCGAGGCCTGGAGTTCACCACCCCTGAACTAGGATTTCAGTTTCATTTTCACCAGTGACATTTTCTAAATGTCGTCCTCCTCCTGATCCAGTGGTAAGCACTTGTGCCTCAGCGATCCTGGGTTCGAATCCTGCACATGGTCATTATCCACATGGAGTTTACAAACCTCCCTTCCCTAGTATCTTTGGTAGCTAAAAATATGGTGAACCTCAAATTATATTGCATGTACAGATATGCTTATGCAGGCAGACACACACACACACACACACACACACACACACACACACACACACACACACACACACACACACACACACACACATCCATCGTTATTAAAAGGAGTTTGTGAAGAGACTTTTCTAAGAAAACAAGAAGCAGCTCAGCTCATTCTCACCCTGGCATCTCCCATTTCTCCAGGTCTTAATGACCAACTAACTTTTTAAAGCCTCCCTTGCTATTCTTGGATGGCAGCTTTTCCTCGCCTACTTCCCGCCCATCTCCACCACCCCCCCTCCCCCCCCCCCCCCATCTGCCCAGCTTTGTTCCTTTCTTCCCCACCTATAGATGTCACCCACTCTTTCCTTTCTGGTTGCCCATCTGATGAAGGCCATATAGCCAAAACATTGCATCTTCTAACTTCTTTCCTTTACAATTTAAAATAACCTTTTGCTTTTTTTTTTTATCCCATCTTATATATAAACGTCTACACGTGTCTGTCTGTCTGGCGACAGTCGCTTTCTTTGGGCTTCATGCTGTAGCCTTGCCCTTCCAGGCCAAAGTGAAACCGCAGAGAAAAGAGAAAGTCGCTTAGCCGCTAATACGAGCAACGCAAGCACATCGGCAAAACAAAACTTCTGAGGAGAGAGAGAGAGAGAAACTCTCAGCCGCTAACAGACAATGGAGGCGAGCACATCGGCAAACCGAAACCGCCGAGGAAAGAGAACCTCACTTAACAGCTAATGCACAAGCGATGCGATTGACTGAAGTGCCAGAATCCATGGTTTCTAGGAGCACGGCCTTACACAGCTAGTAATATATAGGGTGGCCCAGATCTAACTATGCAACTTTTAATGCAATGCAGGAAAACAATGCAAGACAAAGGAATTGTTCGAAATATCTTTCAATAAAATGAATGCAGGGCAGGTGTTGCCATCTATCGGCAACAAAAATAATTTTTTGTGAATTCTCTATGTAATAAACTTAATAAGTTATAGCATAATGAAAATTGCATAATTAGATCTGGACCACCCTGTATATACAGTATAAAAACTTAGACAGAAACACACACACACTATCACACAATATGCATATACTGTAGAAATGCAGTCTATTTGAGTTAAGTATTCATCTCTCTGTGAGATTCGCATCCGACTCTTTCACTAAAAATAAATGGAACAAATAACCTGGCAGGTGTGTCAGATAAAACAGCAGATCTCCAAAACATTTTTTTTCTCTCAAGCGATGGAATTTTTACAGGAAAATGTTTAGGATCATTTGTGCAAACCCAACATTATTGGGTCTCTTTAAAGATGCTGTCGTTATTTTTTTATTTTGCGTCCACCTAATTTCTCCTTTAGGGCCACATAAGGCACTCACCACACGTGCTGAAGACATGAAACAGGGAAGGAAAGAAAGAAAGCAAGAAAACAAAGCACTTACGAAGGCGACAGTACTGAAAACAAAGCTTGCCTCCAATTCACAGGCACACAACGAACACAGCAAAGCAGGGATTAACGTTTCCGAATGCGTCTTTAAGGCCCTCACAGTCCAGGAGGCCAGAAGGCTACAATTACCCTTTGAAAGGCAGCCGTTTGCTTCATCTCGGAGTCCGGACCTGAAAATCGGAAACCTCACCCGGAGCTCCCAGGTCCCATGTGCCATTCCTAAACAACCATCCATACAACAACTGTGGCCTGCCAACCTTGGCTCACTTATGCCTTTCACTGTACCCAGGCCCAGCCCTAACGTTATCACACCTGGCAGTGCCAACACTACCATGAGTATCATTCTAACTCTAGGAGGACAGAGACTGGGGTGGGTTTCTGTTCATCTGTCATGCAATTTCTCGAGAACCACTGGGGTTAGAACCTTGATTTTGGTTTTCAGTTAATAGTTTACAACAAGAAATGTCTCTGGCCAAATTGTTTGCTTCACCAAAACAACTCCCACAAAGTTTTTGGGGTTCAGGTCTTTCTAATGGTAAAGTGTGTTCCTTTAATGTGGGTAGTGACATCCTGTACATCTTCTAGAACTCTG
This sequence comes from Erpetoichthys calabaricus, assembly GCF_900747795.2. Taxonomy (NCBI): domain Eukaryota; kingdom Metazoa; phylum Chordata; class Cladistia; order Polypteriformes; family Polypteridae; genus Erpetoichthys; species Erpetoichthys calabaricus. The sequence continues at coordinate 3,750,386 of NC_041408.2, read as the reverse complement.
ATGGTCAGGGTGAGGGTGTGCTGGGCTGGTAACATTTCAAGAGAGGCCCACCAAAGTAACAAGCTATTCAAAAGCGAAGACTCAATTATGGGATGCCTTCTAGACCTGCCGGAGGTTGTAGTGGACAAGAGAATAAAAAGACCAAACTGAATGCCATTATGAACAATGATGCACACCTTCTCTCAGACAAACTAACACCGAGGACTTTCAGCCAATACATGATTCAGCAAAAGTGTGCTAGGAAGTGTGACTGGGGGGTCCCTTCATACCAACAGAAATTAACCAGTTAAGTGCCTCCCTGCACCTGGGATTGCCAAGTCAGTAGTTTTTCTCCTTTTTTAAAATTTAGTCATTCTGATGTGTGATTAGACCATAGGGTTGCACAGATTAGATTACAACTATTGTGTTCAGAGCATAGGTTTATTTATATATTATACAGTGCCTTTCCTATCTATATCTCGTCTAAAAATCCTTATGCATTTTCTTCATTTCACATAGTGGAAAGACTGAACCTCTTAAAGGAAATTATCAGAAAAGGACTGAAGGTGTGCTTGTTTAAAATCATACCAAATCAACTTAACAGGGAATTATTATTATTATTACTTTTTTTAAAAAGAGAATTTTAGCTTTTTAAAGGGCTGGAGCCCACCTTAAGGATTTAAATTAATCCGTGACCCATTAACAGCAGACAAAAATGATTTTTGACAGCCGTAGCATATTACCTCATAGGGGATACTATGGGGAGGGAGAACATTACAAGCCTACCCAGTAGGAAATAAACACTGGGGGTCATAGGGCATACCGCTGTAGTTAGTAAGACACACTCCCATTTGTTACACACACACACACACACAGCTTCACAAAGCCTTCAAATCCTTTAACCTTTAGCACTTGTTATGTTGGAGCCTTGTGCAAAAATCATTTCACTACACCCCCCCCCCCCTTATCAAGCAACACTCAATACCCCGGAACAACAAAGAAAAAAAAGGGATTTTAGGAATTTTTGCAACTTTATGCAAAACAACACTAAAATATCACAATGGCACAAGCATTCAGGCTGTGCTTTGGCTCAGGTGCATCCCATTGTATCGGTCATCCCCGAGGTGTTTGAAGTCCACCAGTTGTGCAAAAACCAACAATCAGTTTGAAGGAATGCTCTATACAGCTTTATTAAAATAATCAAAAATTAATTATTTGGATAAAGCAAAAAGGATGTGCTTAAAGTAGGCAATCCAAGACAAACAAGTTCAAATTCACAAACCAATAGTACGGGTAAAATCCAATGACCAGTAGCAAAAATTCACAAAGTCAATTAATACTCGCAATAGAAAGATCTCCGCTGTACAAACTCCAGTCACAAACTATTGGAATCATCACCTCGACCGCAATATAAAGGCTGAGGGCGGGGCCACCCTCCTAGGGCTCCACCCACAAAACACAAGGAATACTGTAGATTTATACCTTAATGGTGAGCTAAAGTAATAATTACCCATGGACCTCTGTAATTTTAGTCCTGTCGAATCACTCATGTCAATAACAGACTGTTCACGTCTGAATAAAGATTACAGAGACTTACCATCTACTGAATGTTTGTAAAATAAATAACTAACCCCAGGTTAAACTATTTCTGTGCAAATCGACATGTCCATGGAATTCCATCATTTGAGTGATTCAGACAAGACCAAAGATTACAGAGGTCCTCCAGTAATAATTACTCTACCAGGATTCCCCTTAGAGATCTGTAATTGTGATTTTATAAAAGAATACACTGAAAACCCAGGGGGCAAATTCCTTGCAGGTCTGAAGGTACGCTGATGTGTACAATTAGTATTTTGACAAAGCGGATGGATCCTTTTGGGAGCTGTGAATGGACTTGGGCATGGGAAAGGCACTATATAAATAAAAATCATCATCATTAAAGGTCGCTAATTTGGCTTGAATGGATAGTATGCACCAGGACACATACATTAACTACCGGTACTCATGAGGCAAGAACAGGGAATTGCCAGCACCGGTGCGGACCTTAACTGGTGTAAAACTAATTCTGACTGAGTAGGGCTTACAGAGTTCCTCCGGTCATAATTAGGTTACCTCACTGAAAGAAACCTGTCTGAATAGGCTGTTAAATACACAATACTTAAATACTAAATAACAATATTAATGATAGGAGAAGTAGTCCCAAAGCATGCAAGTTGTAAAAACATCCATCCATTTTCCAACCCGCTGAATCCGAACACAGGGTCACGGGGGTCTGCTGGAGCCAATCCCAGCCAACACAGGGCACAAGGCAGGAGTCAATCCCGGGCAGGGTGCCAACCCACCGCAGAGTTGTAAAAACACTTTCAAAAAATTTCTACGGAGGCGGAAGATGTTCTGTCAAACTCTGGCTAGATATAAAAACAAACACTGAATCTCTACAAAATAAAAACTTTATTCTGATAAAATGATTGGTTACATTGTGAAATCCTGAAGAGCACAAAAGGCATAAAGGAACTGACAGCAAAGGAAACCCACAAAGTCCCAACACAGCAATCCAAGGCAAAGGTGGTCAAAAATCCACAAAAAAAAATCCACAGCACAACCAAAAAACCCAAGTAAACTCCCCGCCTCCCTAGTGCATCAGAATGAACCGCCAGGAACTGTGGGAAAAACGCTCAGCTTAATAGGGCAAAGGTCAGGGCAGGGGGCCCCGCCTCCTGGGGCACCACCCAGAAAACACAAAAGGCCCACAACAAAGGCAGCTTGGACACAAAGAAAACAAACAATACACTAAACTTGTCAAACAGAAATGGGATATTACCATCGTAACATAAATTCACATCATCATAAACAAAACAATCAAACGGGAACAAAGATGACAAAAAAAAAAAAAAGATTTGAACCTCAGCCTGGGGAAGAACCCTGGTTGAAAAACAACAATGAACAGAAATTACAAACAATAATTCAAAACCGCAAATCAGAAAACAAACCCTGGCTGTTACAGAACATATTTCCTGGCTAACCATTGACTTTTTCCCCCCAAATGGGACACGAGAAGGACCCCCTTAGAGTTCTGTCCATGTCGTATTTCAGTTAGGCCGTGATCCACCTAGTGGAGACTAAAGGGAAATGCATTAAAAAGAAGAAGCGAGTAGGCACTGTGTCACTCAGGAACTGTGTACTGGAAGAGGAGACCCCCCCGAGGGTCTTTAAAGAACATCTGGATGAGATATTGAGACAAATCAACTTTCAGCTAACCAAATGAGCTTGACGGACTGATGGTTCTCCACTCATTTGTGAAATTTTGAACATTTTTAATGATCAAAGCGAACAATCCTTTTTAGTTACTGGACACTTCTAACACCCTTCATACCTCAAATGACATCCGATCTCCTTGAAGGGGTGTCTGGCTCCTGAGCTAGAGTTGCATTAATCCAACTTGCAATTTAAAACAAAACGTAAAAGGCTAGCAAGTTGAGTGAAATGAGGAATGAGGGCCTTCAACAGTGATTTATGAGCAGAGTTTTGATGGGAGCTTTTATTTCAGGCAGTTCTGTTTCTTATTTAGGTTGTGTGTTTAACATAAGCAGGACCAGAGCTCATGTGACACTCTGTTGCCACTGAATGACGAAGACCCATCCGTTAAATCTAAAGCGGTCCACGTACTGTACATGGACATCCACCTGCTTCAATGCTGTCCACACATTTGAAAAACAAAAGTGACAGCCTCAACGGATTCACATAGAGGCCCAAAACTGACTTAAACTCAAGCCAGGCCTCTTACCAATGACAGATCACCTAGTCCATCACCCATCCATGATCTACAGGGGCACAGTTGGCAACTTAAGGGCAAATTTGGTACAAATGTCAGGAAGTTTTACCACACACACACACACAAAGACAGAGAGAGAAGTTGGCAGGATTAAACAGAGCAAGAGATATGAAAGATGCTTTATGATAGACACTAAGTGCCCAAGGAGATGGACTGGGACCCCAACTGGGTTGAAGGGCGATTTGTGGCCTGGACGGGAAGCCGGTATAGTAAAAGGACAGAGGGAAAGACGACCTGGCCGGACTACACGCTCCCTTACTGGGCGGACACCCGCAAGGCACACTGGGTATTGTAGCCTTGTCAGGTTCCAGGGGTGCCGGTGGGATCAGTGACCAAATAGTGCGGTGGACAGTAGGACTTTAGGGGCCTTCAAAGGTTCACTTGATGTTATTTTGGAGGAATTAGGTGGTGTCACGCATGTGCGTTAGAGGACTCCCTCCTGGGAGGTACTGTATGTAATACCCCACTAGGGCGAGAGAGGGTGCTGTTGCTAACACGTTCTTCTCTTTCTTCCTCAACAGTGCCAAGAAGCCGCCAGTGAAGGCAATTAGCTCCACCCCTTAAGGTCCCACCGACATTAATCCCTGGGCGTCCCAGAAGGGGGCGTCACTTTTGACACTAGCAAGCTGCAGGACAGAGCTACATTAATGATAGCTGATCAGTACCACCCCGCTCCCCCGATTTCAGAGATGTGAACTCTCAATGTTGCACCAGTTCATCACAGGGTGACCCACATTCACACAGGCGGTTTAGGGGATGGACTGCCAACCCCGTCCATTGTGGGTTCCTCTCTTGTGTTCAATACTGTCAGGATAGGCTCCGTCACCCTGTGGGTTTGCACTGGATGAAGACAGTCTGAGACTATCACAAATCCTCACGGGGGGAGCAGGAAGCCCACTTGAATGGAAAGCCACCTCTTTACTTGTCTAAGACATTTTAAGTGAAGTCTACAGCTGTCAGAAAAAAAAAAAAAAACACGTCTTTTCCAGATGTAACGAGTGTCTGCCTCATAACTGAAAAACAGCCCCCTAGCCCCCCAGTGGTTAGATTGTTGGATAGTTACAATAAAAAAAAAAGAAACTGATGAAAAGGTGGTAGAATTTGAGAAGCAATTAGGATTAAGTGGCTCTCCAAACAGAAGGAAAGCACTCGCTCAGCTTGAAAGGAGTCACGTATCTTTTGCGCAAACACCGACTTGCTGTGTGTGTGTGTGTTTTTAAATCCACTCACAATTTCATTTTAACACTAAAACCTTAACCAATAAGAATGAATGGCGGACTCCCACCGGTGCTTCTTGCAGGCCCGCGGTTTTTGAGCCAAACGTCTCTTAGCGTGAGCTCTTGCCAGATTTTTCATTTCCTTCTCCGTCGGCCATTGTGATGTCCAGCTAAATATTTACCCTTCCCAGATTAGCAAAATAGGATGAAATGAAGGCCCTTTGTAGTGCGGGGCCTAAGAACATTCTCACGCCTTCATCAGGACAAAGGGACACATCGGGCAGAGCGACGCCAGCCTGTTACTCATTAGAATGGGGCAAATTCCCCAGGCACTCGTATCCACTACAAACTTCTAGTAAATCTTTATTTTCTATGGTGCCATTAGCGGCCTGCACCATCATGGGGGTTGGGGTTCTCATCTGTAAAACAACCTGCTTAATCCGGCCGAGGGGGGATGGCAGCCTGTTCTGGCAGAAATGGGCACAAGGCAGGACACAACTTTAAATGAGGCAGGACCGGCTCACTTGACACCCCCACACTGCACTCGCAGGGGGGCGAGACGATTTGGAGTTGTGAGTTTTCCTATTTGACATCCTGACAGGTTAAGTTAAGTAAATAAAATTATTATAATGTAGCACATTTAAAAAAAACACAAATGTCATCCAAAGTGCTTTAAAAGAACAAAGTCTAAAACAGAAACTCCGCACAGAACCTAAAATGTCAGCTCTGATGGGGACTGTCATATTGAACATTAAAGATTCAGACGAGAACAAGTTGTGCAGCCCAACCAAGCCCGCCAGCCCTTTCCACTGAATTCTTCTAAAATGACATCAAGTTGAGTTTTGAAAGTCCCTAAAGTCCTCCTGTCCACCACACTACTTGGTCACTTATTCCAGGTGTCTCTGGTTCTCAGTGTGAAGAAAAACTTCCTGATGTTTGTGTGAACTTTCCCCTTCACACAAGTTTCCAACTGTGTCCCCGTGTTCTTGATGAACTCATTTTAAAAAGTCACCGCCTCGATTCACTGGACTAATCCCCTTCATCATTTTAAACACTTCAGTCAGGTCTCCTCTTCATCTTCTTTTGCTTAAACTGTAAAGGTTCAGCTCTTTTAATCTTTCCTCCATAACTCACCCCCTGTAGCCCCCCATAATCAGCCTAGTTGCTCTTCTTTGGACCTTCTCTTGTGCTGTTATATCCTTTTTGTAGCCTGGAGACCAAAACTGCACACAGGACTCCAGATGAGGCCTCACCAGTGTGTTATAAAGCTTAAGCAGAACCTCCTTGGACTTGTACTCAACATATCAAGGCGCTATATAACCCAGCATTCTGTGAGCCTTCTTGTTGGCTTCTGAACACAGTTGATAGTGTCATGTCCACTACGACTCCTATGTCCTTCTCATAAGGTGGACTTTCAATTTTCAGACCCCCATTGCGTATACAGATCTCACATTTTGACTTCCTACATCTAATACTTTACATTTACTGACATTAAATTTCATCTACCCAAACTGGTTTGCTGTTCAAGTCCCTCTGGGATTCTAGATTAGTTGATACCAACCGTGCTGGATTGGCATCTGCCAAACTTAACCAGCTTCTTATTTGATCTGTGGTAGGAGTGATGGATGTATTCAATGTGGAGGTGGGATTACATCAGGGATTGGCTCCGAGCCCTTTCTTATTTGCTATGGTGATGGACTGGTTGACAGAGGAGATGAGACAGGAGTCACCGTGGACTATGATGTTTGCTGAGGACATTGTGATTTGTAGAGATAGTAGGGAGCAGGTTGTGGAGACTCTGGAGAGGTGGAGATATGAGAGGAGAGGAATGAAGGTCAGTAGGACCACCAAGACAGAATATATGTGTGTGAATGAGAGGGAGGTCAGTGGAATGGTGAGGATGCAGGGAGTAGAGTTGGTGAAGGTGGAGGAGTTTAAATACTTGGAATCAACAGTACAGAGTAATGGGGATTGTGGAAGAGAAGTGAAGGAGAGTGCAGGCAGAGTGAAATGGGTGGAGAAGAGTGTCAGGAGTAATTTGTGACAGACGGGGATCATCAAGAGTGACAGAGAAGGTCTACAGGACGGTAGTGAGACCAGCTATGTTATATGGACTGGAGATGGTGGCACAGGAGACAGAGCTGGAGGTGGCAGAGTTAAAGATGCTAAGAGTGGCTTTGGGTGCGACAAGGATGGACAGGATTAGAAATGGGAGACAAAGTCAGAGGCGAGTTTGCTTTGGTTTGGACATGTGCAGAGGAGAGATGCTGGGTATATCGGAAGAAGGATGTTAACGATAGAGCTGCCAGGGAAGAGGAAAAGTGGAAGGCCTAAGAGGAGGTTTATGGATTTGGTGATGAGTGTAACAGAACAAGATGACGAGGACAGGAAGATATGGAAGAAGATGATCCGCTGTGGCAACACCTAACAGGAACAGCTGAAAGAAGAACAAGATTAAAAATGGCAGCGGCCCCAGCACTGACCCCTGCTGGACACAACTATTAATGTCACCCAACGCTGACTAGGTTTCCTGCACCATCACCCTCTGCTTCCTCTGTCGGAGTTATTGCTTCCCCCATCAACACATCACACCCTGATCTCCCACCTCTTTTAGTTGGATGCCCACCCACTCATGTAGGAACTTATCAAATGCGGACCAGTCAATAACTTTAAGAACTTTTGAAAGGTAAACTGTTGTAAAGTCTTAAGTCTGGACTTAAAACCGCAAGTAATGTTACAGCTGTCATTTCTGAGGGTGTGTATGATGGCATAGGTGCCCACAGTTGGCATACTCCCTCAACCCGGGACCATCGATAGCCACGTCTGAGATTGAGCTGAGCAATGAGGAGACATCATACAGCAGAGGCAGGTGCAAAATGAGAAAAGGGCTTTATCATCATCAAACAGTGTTCAAAAAGTGCAGAGCCCGCCATATATTAGTCAATAAATATTGCAGAATTAAAAACAATGCCACTCAGTACTGACTGTAGTCAAAATGTTTGTACCAATCAAATAATAAAAGGCAGAACACAAATAAGCAGAACACTAGCCAAATTACTTTTGTAAAGTTTAAATAAAGTCTACGTAAGACTGTGTTCATTTAAACATTACAAAATAGGAAACCAGAGATTTTATAGTCCTAGAGAGCATTTAGAGATCCCGGAGAACAGAGGGCTCAAAATCAGAGGTACTGGCATTAAAGCACAGAGCCTCTATTCATAATGCAAACGTCTATGCTGGGCATTTTATAGGCAGAGGCTGTGATGTGCCCAATGTGTGCCACTTGCATTGCAGACATACAATCAACATGATGACCACCTCATAAATTGCTGAAACCATTTCAAATCCCCCAGCAGGCCCACCCTCAACCTAATTCTGAATCGCTCACAGATCATAAATCCTGCACCGTGGAATTTTTCCCATATCTCAATACACTGAGCACAGCCAAAGAAGTCATCACCATTTAAAGCGCATGATCTCAGCTTCAAAAGTATTTCACAAGAGCTCTATAAAGTTCATAGGTGCCCATACATGTCGTGCCGAGAAGGAGAACGCATCTCCCCTGTACCGACCGACAAATCGACTTTCATTCCAGGACTTCTACCCTAAATTTAACCATCCAGTCAGTCGGTCAAAGGTCAAGTGGGGTTGGTGGCTTTCAGGGCAGCAATGGAAAGAAGGAGTTGATGCCAAAATAGGCTCCAGCTCCCTGTACTCCTCCATCGAAGAAAGCAGATTGGGATAACGGGTGGAATGTCAGCGGTTTAACCATCTTTAAAACGTTCTTAATATTTCAATTCAAAGATGCTGTGAACCATAAAAGAAGAAGTTGCTGAATTGGATTTGTGAAAGTTCTGGTTGGCCCTACTTAAACTAGCAATGCCAAACAGATGATTGTAGTGCATCAATAAAAGGTAGAGGAGTTTAACATCCTTACCGGTTGGGTGATCAAAGCCGCTAGGAGGACACCATGGGTGCAATTCTTCAAACACACGGTTATCTGCAAAAAAATCAAGAGAATATGTAATATTAGAAACATTAAAATTAATGAAGTGTGACAATTTAATCCTCAGAACGGCTTTGTAGTGTCGCCCACGAGCCTCGAATCTTCACAGATGAAGAGAAGTTGAATGATCTTTCAACAGCGTTATTACATGTGACGGAACAGTGCTTCCAGTACAATCCAGAAACAAAATATGTCAAATTATGAAGTAAAAAAAACATCGAATTCACCACATCACGCTCGCAATTTAAGACCAGGATTGGCCGTTTATTTTAAATAATGTGTTCACCTGCAGAAGGATCAGTCGCAACTTCAAGCCACCATTGTTCCTGTTAATCTGTTAAGTTCCGAGTCACAAGGGTGACACTACATGGCAGTTCTAAATTGTCTCTAACTGAACGTGAAGCAATAATAATGACGACGAAACAAATAATGAAGACATCAAGCCAACACATCCACGGATAGCCGGTCTGCTTTATTGCCCTGCCCGTTCAACTAATTAAACATGGAATTTGTTAAAGGTTAAATTGAAATGAAAAAAAAAAAATAGAAAACATTTAGCATGCGCATAAAAATGCTGATCAAATATTCATGAGTACACCACTTAGGATTTTAAAATATGCCCCTGGGCTCAGGCGATGTCCACACAAGTTGAAAATGATCGGTCTGCACCAACGTTTTTCACATTGTTTTTGAAAGTATCTCGACCCGCACTAAAAACGACCCAAAAATGAATATGGCCGTTCACCTATACTTGCACATTGGGGAAAAAAAAAAAAAAAAAAATCTGAAGGAATGTTCGTGCTATGGGATTTAAAAAAAATCAGTCAAGGGAATGATAACTAAACAAAAGTGAAGCTGGTCAAGTTGTCCGCTTTAAAAGAAAATTGTTTTAAAAGGAAAAACAATCTCAATTCACACGGTTTACAAAAGTATCTCCATTCACAACAAAAAAGCCCATGAAGTAAACATTCACTTATACTGGGCATGCTACCATCAGAGGAAAAATCCATAAAGTGATGGTAATGCTGCCAGCCAAGGGATTCATCACAGAACTGTAGCGAGCGATAAAGTCTTTGAACACCGCATATGTGCACAAAAGGCAAACTGCACAAAACACAATCCATGAAGGGTGACCAATCAGGGAATGAGACATTGTAATGAGTAGTATCCAATCAGAGAAGGGCTACACAATAAGCACGAACCAATCACAGGTCGATTAGACACTGCGCGGTGTAACAAAAAGGTGATATCTCAACGCCTGACCTGACACAGACAGATACGGGAGGCAAACTTATAAAACAAACAAAATGTTTAATTTTTCTTTGCCTGTGGGCAACGCCTTCCCCGCTCCCAGAGGCACAACACAGTCCCAATAAGCACCACCAAACTAATACTACTCTTTCTTTCTCCTCTGCTCCTCTCCATCAGGCTTTGTCTCCTTCCTCCCGACTCTGGCTCTTTTGCTGGGTCTCCACCAGTCCTTGACCCGGAAGTGCTTCTGTCCATGTAACTCGTCAGCACTTCCTGGTCAGATGCAGAACTGTATTTTTCTTCAGCCCGGAAGTACGTCTGTGCTTCTGTCCCTGTGACTTGAGTACTTCCGGGCTATGTACACAGTAGGGACTTCCCCAGTCTCCCTGCAGCGTCTCTGGACGGCACCCAGCAGGGCTATGTTGCCGAACTCCAACTCCCATAGTGCCCTGCGGGCATCTGGGGCACCACTGCAGTCCAGAGAAGCTGCCATCTACCATCCTAGGGGAGCCAGTGTCCCTGATAAGCTGCCCTCCCCCATCCTTCTGTTACTGGGGCGTCCCGGCCGGGATAAACTGCCAGCCATCCCTTACAGCTGTCACACCTCCAAGTTTTCACCCACCCACACCACAACAAAGAGTTGGCATTTTCAGAAGTATACGGGCTCTGGAGAGCATTTTCAAAAGTCTCTAATTTCAGGGATTAAAAATGCCAGGGTCGTGTGGACAAGAGGTGAAAACAAAGTAATGTCTGCATTTTTAAACGAAAATGATTTTGTACTATGATGTAACCTTAGACTACTGGTCCATTTCTCACAGAGCTCGAGTTCAGGAGGTTGAATTGACCCCACTATGGCCATCAGATCCGCTGACGGCTACAAACTCGCAAGCGTTTCGGTCAACAGCTGCTTTCGTGGTGTCTTACGGACTTTCACACCCAGCAGGTTTTGACCTTCAAGTTTGCACAAGGATAGCAGATACTCAGAACTTCACACCCCCCTCTTATTTGGCTGCGACACACGTACACCAGGTGGTCATCTTCCTGGTTTTATCAAGGTAAGTAGTCCCACCTCATAATGAGAGGGGACAACATCACTAACACGGGCTCGGTTTTCCGTCCAAAGTACCAACAGGCAGCACCAGGACGATGCCTAATGCCCACCTTCGGCTCCAAGATGGCCCCATCCCTTCCAGTCTTCCCACTACAAAAACAAACCGTCCACGAAGGATGGCGGCTCATTCTGGAACCAAATGGCCAAAAAGGCGGCGCTCCCTTTAACCCATCGTGTGGTGTATTCTCTTGATGCTGGCCAGTCTGGTCATGAAGTTGATGGCACTCAGGCAGCGCAGCGGCACTAAACTTTTGATTTTCTTCTCCTTTGGCAAATATTTAAATGGGGTAGCCCTGCTGGTGCCCCTCATATTCTTACTGGCTCTCACAGTTCCGTCCACCGGTCACAGGCTATAAAATTTAAAATGCCATGAAATGTCCACTTCTATTAATTACAAGCCAACCAAGTGGAATGCAATGGAAACCACCAACATCACAAATCCACGAGGAAGCAGAGCTGCCCACCATGCCGCCCTGTTTGGAGAACGAAAATTAATTTGTGTGTCTGCTCTGCCTGCCAAACTTCAGAAGACTGGAGTCCTAAAGGCTAGAGATTTAGATGTAATAACGGCTTCCCTATACGGCCATCAATGAGTCATACGGCTCTGTTTTATTGACACATAAAAACAGACAACGCTGTAATTTATCTCATGCTACGCAAAAGGAACTTGAGTGACTGAAATCCGCGACACACGAAACCACATTAAAAACGGCACGACTGCTTTGAACACGGTAACATCCCGAGGGTCTTCGGTACCAGCCAACGGGCCACAGGGCTGGATAGCTCCTTCAGCCCACAAGGATGAGACTCTCACATACAGTCCGCGCTTTCAGGCGATCATCCAAAGCCTCCTCTTTGCATCCAGCTGGGCTCATTTTCCAAAGGTTAACGCCAATATTTCCATGTTGGTGTTGCTATGAATATTACAATAAAAAAATAAAAATAAAAAAATAAGCATTAACACATTTTTCCCTCAAGCACACTGCCAGAGAGGACTAGAAAAAAAAAAAAAAAAAAAAAAAGAAGCAAAGAAAGCAGGCGGCTGTCAAATGCGTACACTGAAGCTCCTCAGGTTCACTGCACAGTTCATTTTGGGAGAGGGTGGAATTAAGGGGCTGTTATGCAACAAAGTACTGGTCATTTAAACCGAACTGCTGAAAAAAATTCAAATGAAACTGCCAAACCGATGAGCACACATGTGCACTTGGGAGACAACTTCATGGCTCATAAATGTAATTCCACTCCCAACCAGGGGTTGGCGCCGTTGCCCAATGCCTCTTCTCTTACTCCTTCTGCAGAAGCAGTGATTGACAGTTGCAATATTAATGAGGTCACTTCTGCGTCCCGATTACCTGAACCCGCCTCTTCCTGCCTTCCAGAGTGAAAACCCGAATGGAGATTCATCTCCGAAAACACTATTTTTTCAATCTGCCAATTATACGGGGTTCACTATGGTGCCCCAACTCTGACGGTACAGACCTATAAATACCTGGGAGTGCAGCTGGATGATAAACTGGACTGAACTGCCAATACTGATGCTCTGTGTAAGAGAGGACAGAGCCGACTATACTTCCTTAGAAGACTGGCGTCCTTCAATATCTGCAATAAGATGCTACAGATGTTCTATCAGACGGTTGTGGCGAGTGCCCTCTTCTATACGGTGGTGTGCTGGGGAGGCAGCATATAGAAGAGGGAGGCCTCACGCCTGGACAAACTGGTGAGGAAGGCAGGCTCTATTGTGGGCATGGAGCTGGACAGTCTGACATCCGTGGCAGAGCAACGGGCGCTGAGCAGACTCCTGTCAATCATGGAGAATCCACTGCATCCACTAAATAGTATCATCTCCAGACAGAGGAGCAGCTTCAGCGACAGACTGCTGTCACCGTCCTGCTCCACTGACAGACTGAGGAGATCGCTCTTCCTTCACACTATGCGACTCTTCAATTCCACCTGGGGGGTTGGGATAAACGTTAACATTATACAAAAGTTACTGTTTGTTATACCTGCATTGTTATCACTCTTTAATTTTATATTGTTATTATCAGTATGCTGCTGCTGGAGTATGGGAATTTCCCCTTGGGATTAATAAAGTATCTCTCTCTCTTTTTGTGATTTATTGTTACAGAAGTGAACTTTGTTCCATCACAGTCTTAATATTTTTCTGTGCTCTTCCTCAAGAGGGTTTGTAGTGCGATTTTGTTTGGGGTTCATTATAATTATTTTAGGAACACTAGTTTGAGACGTTGAATTTACACCATTACGGCCATCAGATCTGCCGACTACTACAAACACAAACATTTTGGGCGATGGCTGCATTCATTGTGTCATATGGACTTTCACACCCGGTAGGATTGGACCATCACGTTTTCACGAGGAGAAGAAATACTCAGGACTTCACTTCCCCCTTATTTGGCTGTCACAGATGTGAGCCTGGCAGGGGTCATCTTCCTGACTTTAAAAATCGAGGTAAGCAGTACCACCCCACAATGAGAAAGGGAGCCATCACTAACTGACTTCTTTTCCTTCCAGTTCTGACAGGCAGATGCCTAGTGCCCGCCTTCAGCGCCGAGATGGCCCCGCCCCTTCCACTCTGCACTTTATATAAAAAAAAAACGAGCCGCCCATGGAGGGTGGCGGCTCATTCTGGAACCAAAAAGCGATGGAGGCGGAGTTTCCTTTAACCCAGTGTGGTGCATTTTCTTGCTGTTGGCCTGGTTTGTTATATCGAGGCAAGCAGTACCACCCCACAACAAGGGGGAGGCTGCCATCACTAACACCGTTTTTTTTTCCCCTCTGACAGATGGACCCTTTCACATTTAAAACGAGTCACAAACCTGCGAGACTTAAACGGCGGGTCACGACGCACCATTTAAGATACTACGTTCTAGAGGCTCTCTGCAGGCCAGACACGAAGAATACCTCGGTCAAAGGCTTCAGACTCCTCGCCCATTGTGCAGGACTTTCTCCAAGGAAAATCCATCCTCGAAGCAGGCCGGCCCTGTGCAAACACTGGAAGCACAAATACGAACTATTGGCAGCCTAAATGGCAGTTTCCTGTTCTATTTAGTGCACAATGAACCATAAATTATGCCAATTTTCTAGTTCAGATTTCATAAATGACCAAAAAAAAAAAAAAAAAAACACTTACAATGGAAAAAATTCCAATCCAGTGTCAGAAAGACAGAACAACACAGACAATATATTTTAGTAGACATGTGGTGTGGTACACTCTTTCACATATTTTATGTTGCAGGTCAAAAAGAACTGTCTGTACAGACAGACAGTGTAGTAGGCAGGATTAGATAGATTAATCTATTACAGTATATAATCTATAATAATATACTGTAATGAGAGAGAGAGATAGATATATAATCTCTATAATCCTGCCAACAACACAATCTCTCTGAATTTAGTGTAGTAGGCAGGATCTCTACATATACACACACACATACACACACAATTTCTTTATTTTATATATACACACATATATATATACATACACACACACACACACACACACATATATATTAGAAATGTACTTGCATGTTTTACTTAGAAATAACACAATGTCTGGCAAACAGTAAAGTAAAAACATATTTAATCTGATTGTGCCCAACAGATATTTAAGAAGAAAAAATGTCTTTAATTGGGATAGAAGACAAACAGGAACAGGCATCCTGGTGTTTTATAAGCTCGACTTCAAGGGCTTTTCAGGCTAATGGCTGCTATTATTTTAGAAGCCTTAACCCCATGGGCAAAAAGGTCAAAGGAGCCCCGCAGCTTTTCCTCTGGCATACTTGTACAGTTAATAAGGCCACTGGGGAGCCGACTTCTAGATTACCAGCGTTTTCTAAAGATACACCTCTTAATGAAGAGTTTAGAGGTTCAGATGGAAAAGGGAAAGGAAAAAAAAAAAAAATGAAGTCAGTCAGTGACCCGCAGCTCCATCCGCCCAACACTGAAGCCAATTACTGCAGTCCAGGGTGTCAACACCAGGATCAGGCTCACAAGTTGTAAAGCACTCTTTTTGCTTTCTTATTATTCCTGGTTAGGACAGCAAGTTGGTACAGGGGTCCAACACAATCCCACACAACCAGTTGTGGACAGCGTCCAGACTCCACATGGAAAGAAAACTCACGTAGACATGTCATCTAAGTACTGCCGTTCTCCACCCACATCCCCAAGGATGCACAGGTCAGGTTAATCGCCAGTTCTAAATGAACATTGTGTGGATGCCTCCGTTAGAAACCTACAGTGTTATCGGAGCCTGCTTAGAACTTCCAAGATGGGCTGCAACTCCTCACTAGCCGAAATGAGATTAACATTCCTTTCATTAATTTAGTAAGGCAGGGTCCGACCCTGGATGGGACATCGCACGGGCAAGTTTATGGGTTAAAACTTGAGGAGATCCTGAAGAGGATTCCTCATTTGAATACAATGAACAAGAAAACACAGTTAAGCTCCACTGCTGCCCATGAAGGAGCATTGTAGATTCGAAGGGTTACGAACTTATTAATTGAATTAGTTGGTGGCAGGGGTGAGACAAGAGGTTCACCAGGCATGGATCAGTCCATTTCATTTTGAGCCTACCAATGGCCTCACTTATGCAGACCACCACCAAGGGACGTTTCCAAAGACAAATAAAACACGCACTCGAGAAAGAAAGCCATGTACAAGTGAATAATAAACAGCTCCCTACCCCAGGTCCTTCTTCAAACCTGTCCCTCCACTTTCACACAAGAAGCCCTCCCTTCCTCACGTCTCTCAAATGGACTACGTGGAACGAATGTCGTCTTTCATGCCTTTACATTCAAGAAGCCACCCTGTTAGGAGGCTCCATCAACCACGGGCATCCCACTTAAAGTCGACGTTTACAAAGAAACATCTGAGCAATGCTCACAACTTTGCCTACATAAAGCTGTGGTTTTACTTCTCCAGTGGACCTTTAGTTATTATGGGGGGCTAAAGCAGCACCAAAACAGAAAATCCACAGGAGCAATGAGCTCAAAATGAGGAGTTCTTGTACGTCAGTGCTTATGGAGCCTTCCGTTTGTGGTCCACACTCCACGTCTTCCTTCTTCTTGAGGATTAGCTGGAGTTCAACATCTTCCATCACCACATGATGTTCTTGGAGAGTGCAACGTCCAGGGATGTGTGGTCTGAATTAGGGATAGGGCTGAAGTGCAGTGGGCCAAAGAGCTCAGCCCCGATGGAAGAGAAGTTCCAACTGGGCAGAACACGACGCTGCTGTGTGGAGCTTAATATTTAAACTTTTGAAACTACTCTCAGACATTCAGATAGAACTTTAATTTCCTTTACACCTAAATTTGCCCATAGAACACAAAAAAGTCTCTGGTCGTATGGATTTTTTTTTCTTTTCTCACCCCATTTCTTCCGTATTTGAAACACTCCCGTCACTTGACTGCATACAAAAGTCTCTAATGAAGTAAATCTAATAAACGCACACCTCACAATACTAAACTCAATTCTCCACATCACAGACTGTAGGCTTACCGTGAAAACGTTTGCATTCACTTTTTGGGAAAAATAAGACCTTCAATGACCGCAAATCCTTAGGCAAAAAATTTCTTTTGTCTTTTTCCGAAAACCTTCGGAAGTGTAATAATGGGCTCCTTTTGAAACTGTAATGGGTTCCTTTCCTGCTGTGACAGATTATGAAGTGACTAAAGGTCAAGTCCAGTTTGGCTACACATTTCAAGAGGGAATTGTCCCCCCCGCCCACATGTCACATAGGAGTCATTACCAACCCATCAACACTTCAGCCGGGACCAAAACATGATAAAGATCAGCTGGCTGCAGGCTGGAGGAGATAAAAATCTACTGAAGAGGAAATCGGTCTCAATGTGCTTTTAGTTTCCGAAATGGTGTGTAGGTTTTTGTTTTACTTTAAAAAAAGGATAAGACCTTTAGGAGCCATCACTTCAGGGCAAGTGTTATGCTCTGCTAGCTTCCAGAAAAAAATTCTAAAAAAATAAATAAATAAATAAAATGTATTTTTTTTCCCAGACAAAATGTTTTAGAAGACTTCGAGTTGGAGGGATTCAAGTTCGAATCCTGGCCCATTCTCTGTACGTCTCTAGGGGGCTGATTACATGTAAAAGTTAAATTAGTCTTATCCAGCCATCCATTTCCTTAAACCACTTCATCCAACACAGGGTTGAAGGTTAATACTGTGTGATTATGAAAAATCGCTAGATTTCCTTTTCTCACCCACTCACCCTCCCACCCCTTTGAGTATCCTGTTCCGTATTTTGTCCCACCCGGAATCTGAACTTTA
The DNA here is from genome assembly GCF_900747795.2 of Erpetoichthys calabaricus. NCBI lineage: Eukaryota > Metazoa > Chordata > Cladistia > Polypteriformes > Polypteridae > Erpetoichthys > Erpetoichthys calabaricus. The sequence continues at coordinate 3,732,692 of NC_041408.2, read as the reverse complement.
GGATGCCTAAGCTCCACCTTTTCTACATCCTTTCATATCCAAGAAAGCCCAAGCTTGGGTTCTGCTTTGGTTGACCCTGCCAGAGAGCATTTGGGAAAAACAGTGGCCTCTTCTGGCAACTAGCAGAACTGCAGGCAACCCAGGGGGAAATTACATGTAGCCTCCAAGCAGAAATGAAAGAGAAAAGCGTAAGATACTCTCGATTCAGACACCCTTCACTTTCCACACAATTTATTGTGCTTTAGATGGATACAAATGACAATTTTATCCATCAATCTACAGTCAATGACAATAAGGACAAATGGAAAACTTGGTTTCTGAAAGGTCTGAAAATGTATTTAAAAAACAAAAAAAAAAAAACACACAAAAAAAAAAAAAAAAAAGGCGGAAAATTCTCTTTTCTAGAAGCAGTGAGACCCTTTACTGTGGCCCTCCACATGGTGGTCAGGTGCCTCCCATCTGCTTTAATTGTCCTTGAGAGGTTTCTAGAATTTGACTGGACTCCATTTGTGACCAACTGAATTTGTTGGACGTCATGTAGAAAGGCACATGTGTACCAGCATATAGAAGGACCTGCAATTCACACTTCACGTCAAAGACAAAAAACTGAGCGATGAAGACCAAGGAACTCTCTAGGATGAAATGGTGGCGAGGCAAAGATCGGGGCGAGAGGAACGTTTGGCAAATTTATTAAAAATCACAAACCGAATGGTCTCATTTCTCGAAGTTTTCAGTCTCCTTTGCCATTTCCGAATGGCAGACCAACCACATACATTACCTGGTAAGTAACCACCCACACAATTCAGGTCGAGACTCGGACTACGAATGCAATGAATGCAAATACTCTGGAACCACAGGCTGTCAAATAAACGAACCACACGCCGTGGCGCAGCGTAAAGGGGCTTCGTCTCCGACGCGGACATCCGAGGTTCGACCCCTAGGAGGGGAGCAGTAGAGTGTGTACGCCTGATGAGCCCAAATGAGGGCGAAACACATGTCGCGTACTCTCCGCATTATCAGACAGTAAACTATGCAAAAATTATATATGACAGACAGGTCCATAAACAGGAACATGGACAAAACTTAATCATAATTATATTGGATAAAGACAGACAGACAGACAGAACACACAGACATAAACAACATAATAGAAGCATATATATGGTCATATATGACCATCAACAGTATATTAAAAAGATAAGAGACAAAATGTATAGTTTGACACATAAGGAATAAACACACACTGTATAAATCAATAGATAAATGGTGCCACGCATGCACATCAAAGGGTCACCTGCCAAGCTTGTCAGACGTAAGCACTACCACCCTGGGACAGCTGGAGGTGCAATTACCGACTCTGTCTCAGAGAAGACGTCCATTGAAGTCAACTGACCCGCCCCTTCTGGTCTATGACCTATAACAACAAGGCGCTCCCAGAAGGAGGAGTCTCATTCTCATGATGAACCACCCACATTGTGGAGCTCCGCCCCTAAAGCCTGACCACTCTCCACAGTCTTTAAGATACGGCTGACAGCCATGTTTTGCTTTTACTTACAGCTCCACCGAGCGCTCATTATTATGGGTCTACTTATTATCATTATTTTGAGTAAATGAGGTGGCTCAGTTGGCACCCCAATATTTCATCTCAACTCCTGTTTTACCCTCGACTGACTACAACAGAAAGTAAAAGATCCCAAATAATCACTGAAGACAGACTATATAAAACAAAACAAAAAAGACGGATATAAAAAGGAGTACAGTATAAGATAATGACAGATACAGAACATGAGGTAAATTATAGGAGGCGGACAAATATGAAAAATAATTTAAATAAAGTAATTTAAACGGGCTTAAAAGTTAATCTACTAGATAGAGAAGAGACCGAGGCAGTAGACACAGACGGACTCAAAAAACATAAGTGGATAAATATGTCAATATTTAAGATAAGAAATGGGCACTCTTAAGAAAAAGAAAAAGACAAACAAAGACAGACAGGCAAATAGGAAGGCCACCAAATACCAGACAGATAAATGGTTATGAAAAGGACTATGTGACAAAAAGAAATGAAAGGCGTTACATGAGAGAGATAAGAAAGATGCTTTATGATAGACACTAAGTGCCCAGAAAGCTATGGATAGAGAGATATGGATAGAGAGAGAGAGAGAGAGAGAGTCTATCATAAATCATCTTTCATATCTACAGTAAGTGCCCAAGGGGATGGACTGGCACCCCAACTGGGTTAAAGGAAGATTTCTGGCCCAGACGGTAAAAGGACAGGTGGAAAGACCACCTGGCTGGACTACACGCTCTCCCGACTGGGCGGACACCCGCAAGGCACACTGGGTATTGTAGTCCCATTAGGGGAGCCTTGTCAGGTTCCAGGGATGCCGATGGGATCAGTCCTGCCTACTTTTAAACACTTCCATCGGCTTTGTGCCCTGGCACCAGATGTACTCCCGGGTCCAACATAAAAAAGGAGCCACTCGCCCTCATCCAGGAGAGTTGGAGTCTGGTGTGGAGGATGGAAGGAGAGATGAAAAGAGAAGATGAAGAATTGTATGGGGATTGTGTTAATCACAGAAGGCATTTGTAAAAATAAACCTTTTTATTCTATCAGGACTTGTGTCATGGTGGTTGTGTCCAAGGTTCGGCAGCAGCACCCCCTAGTGGTCAAAATAGATAAATATAAAACTATGTAATAGATGAACAGAGAGAAAATTTGAAATAAATTAAAGCAGATAATATACGGTGCCTCTTGCGGCCAACATACAGACAGTGAAGCACAAAGCCGGCACGGGGCGGGCAGACAGGCTGGCACTATATGGTAGCTCAACATAAATGGACTGGTAGGTATGACAGGCGCTGTAGTAATGGCATTGATATTGTCACATGCAGACAATTGGCACCGCTCTCCAGTGCCATGATAAACAGCAACTCCTAAGTTCATTTTCTCGAGGAGTATAACAGAGAGGCGTGCAACAAGCTGCGCGTGATGAACAAGCCAACTAAGCGACTGGCGCGCAGCGTAATTGGACATTATCTGTGTTTGTTTAAACTCACATCTGCCAGGAAAGGTTAGTAAATCATTTCAATATAATTATTGCTTGTAGCTCTTCTCAAGTTAACATTTGTTCTTCATTTAAAAATACTTTAACTTTAGAATGAGGAGGGAAGAAAGAAAAAAAAAAAAAAAAAAAAAAAAAAAAAAGGCACATCTGGTTTCTGTATTGTCCACACCTGCAAAACGACAGTCTCACCCACTTCATCAAAGAGAAGAACCATTTGGCAGCGAGGCTCAGCCTTCCAGCGCACTTCTACACTTTCCCGCTCGACGGACGGACGGACGGACGGCCATGTGAAAAATGCCAATTACTTGAAACCTGAGAAGAGCCCGGTGAGTTGTGAATTCAGAATGGAGAAAGAAAACAAAGCCCCTTAATCAAAAGCACGCTGAAATGTGATAGAACGAATCAGCAGATCGTAAAAGAGACCGAGATCAATGCAATTACAAAAGCACATGTGGGTCAGGAATAAGTACGAGGGGGGCACGTGCGAAAGGGGGCAGAGTAGACTTAACTGCTGGGGGGCACTTGTCAGCATTTAAAAAAAATAAAAACACGACGACACCCCCCCCCCCCCCCCAAATCCGTCCATCTCTACATCTGCTCAGGGCCGCAGTAAGCTGCACATACGAGATGGGAACAATCCCTGGACTGGACACCAAACCGTCACCAGTGTATACTGACGATGCCTCGTAACAGGGACGATTTAGAAAAGAAAGAAAAAAGGAAGGGGGGGGTTATAAACTGTAACACTGGCACGATGAGCACATTGTCCGAGAAAACTTTTCCTAAAAATGTTCCCGTTTCACACCAAAGCTGCATGCCTGACTGCTCATTGGAATACAAGGAGCTATAAAAAAAAAGAAAAAGAAGGCACTTGGCTAATGAAATACTTCAGTAAACCTTAAATCATCCAACACCTGGAAAGATTTTCCATAATTATGAAAAACGAAAAAAATAAAAAAATAAAAGTCACTATTTTCCGGGTAGATTTCTAACATCTGGAACAATCAGAACAAAAGGCAGAGAGAGTTTTAACATTTCCATTGTATGTCAGCAATTTATGCATTGCTCCCGAGACGTTATTACCGTTAAATATTTCATTATCATCTTCTTCCTCTGCTATGTGGTGTCGAGGTTTTAAAGATTTTGTGAAATATTTTAAAGGGCTTAAAAAAATTAAAAAAGGTCACATGCTCAATCCAGCGTAAACCAGTCCAGGGTCACAATCAGCAACAGCCTAACCTGGCAGCACTGGGTGCTACACCGTACCATGCAAAAGTACGAAAAATGGCTCCTCTTTCCTGCTAAAAATATATATGGACATACCAAAATTCGATTTTCTTTTACACTGTATCTATAGATTTTTTTTTTTACATCACTGTAAAGAAAAGTCGAATTTGTAATAAATTTATTCAACAAAAAGTCAACATGAATTGCTATGCTCGTTTGTGAAAAAAGTAAGCCCCACCCGCGGCACTGCCCCCAGGCAAGTCTTTCCTAGAAAAGGTCTAGCATAGAGATTGTTAAACTACAGGTCAGGATCCATTTTGGGTTGCATGTTGTCTGAATTTGGGTCGCACAGAGTCGTGATTCACAACAACATTTAATACGGTTGGCGGAGTGTCTGACGATGTGTTGCTGAGGGCAGTTAAAGCGAATGGCATCGCTCCGTTTACGACGTGCATCGGCGATTCTCTAAAGGAGGAATGGGAAGACAGTTGGCAGTGACTATCCAAGAAGAGAAAACGGGATGACACCTATCTTCCAATCTTGGCAGGGTGATAGGACACACTTCAGCAATGTAAACTAAAATGTCGGAGGTGTAAATAAGAGGACCGCTACACCCAAGAGCCTCTCAAATGGCCTTCTAATCGTCTGTGCCAGATTCTAATTGAAGGTACATGAGGTAGGGATCAGGGGAGGATGGCACTTATTTTTTTGTATTTAAAGTTTATCTAAATTATACAAATAACTTAAGGAAAAAGTTAAAATTTAAACAGGCAAATAAGGCCACCAAACAGCTAAATGGTTATGAAAAGGACTACATGACAAACACAAATGAAAGGCTCTACATGATAGATACATAGCGCAGTTGGCAGGATTAGAGAGAGAGAGAGAGAGAGAGAGAGAGAGAGAGAGAGAGAGAGAGAGAGAGAGAGAGAGAGAGAGAGAGAGAGAGAGAGAGAGAGAGAGATATGAAAGATGCTTTATGATGGACACTAAGTGCCCAAGGAGATGGACTGGCACCCCAACTGGGTTGAAGGGTGCACCCACCTGGAGGAGGCATTTCCACAATATGGATGGCGAGAAGCCCCTCAGGATGCAAGACAAGGAACATGCAGACCACACTTCCATACACATTGACCAGCACATCCTTCATCATCCTGTACCCATTTTGCCCAATTCTGGATGAGATTCTGTTTCAACAACATCGGACAAAAGGCAGAAACCAAGCCCAGCCGGGGTGCCAGTCCATTACATTTAAAGCCCAATCGTCTAAGAAAGCCAAACCTCGTGGTTTACGTGACAAATGAACCCAAGTCTCTGGTGCCAGGAAGCAGAATCCCTAACTAATCGGCCGACTGGGTGACCCAGAATGCAGTTTAATAAACCTTAAATGAAGTCTCTGCGCTCACACAGTCATTACAGACTACTAATTTGGCAGCCGATCGCGATCCTGGCCTGTGATTAAGCTCCCCGTCACAGCTAATGGCCCGGAGGTTAACAGGATAAATATGAGTGAAAGTAGGATTAACTCCGCTTTTAGCAGCTCATTATTTCTGACAGCTCTGCCATTTCCCCCCCAACTGACCACTGGAGTCTTTTTTTTTTTCCCCCCTTCTGCTTTGCCTCCCCACCATGCCATTCACAAAGTTGCTTGATCACGTGTAGCACATCTCATGCCAATCGTCACTCCGTCCATTTAGTGAAGCCATTCGATTCGGGTTCTCTTATCCATGTGGGATCTCTATGGATGCTGCAGCTCTTCAAAAATGGGACAAACTGGCCACAAAAGAGACCCCCTAGCAATCGGAAACAAAAATGAGCCTTACTCCATCAGCTCAAGTGACCGGCGTCACACTACAGGACTCCGAGGAGTCGAGAGACATGTATGAGAATTTAAGATGCTCGTCTTACTATAAAGAACAGTAAAAAATAAAATCCAATCAATCATAGGTGTGATCAGCTTCTTCCTTTAAAAATGGCATAAGCTGTCTCATGCCCACAGTCTACCAGGCAATTGTACAAAAAACTAAATAGCTGGTCATTACTTTCCAGCCTCTTGTGCACATTTAAGTCCCTTCACATTACACGACCTTTCTATCGACTGTCGCACACTTCAGTAACAAACTCATCGAGTCGAGGGCCGTCGCGGAGCGGGTTGCTGCAATTAGGGGACACCATATGGTGAAAAAAGTCTAAAAAAACACCCACAAAACATGGGTAGCTTTTCTAGAGATGGACCTCTCCCCAGGCAGCATGACCCCCAAATCCAACAAGCAAGCTTCGGCCCATACAGACCCAAAATGGGACTCGGGCATTAGTCTCCTCAGCGTTCTGTTTAACCCGGAACAACAAGTCAAAGTCTATCCAAGTCTTTTTAAGGGTCCTGGCTTGGACTTTCTTACATAATTTTTGAGGGGTTAGTAGTGGGGGAGGTAAAACAGATGGTCCTCCTCAGCGCTCAAGTGTGGTCCAAGGGGGAAATCGGCAGAGTGAATGTCTAGGAGGTGAATGAAGCAGACGAGACGTGTGGAACCACCTGGAAGGAGGGGTTCAGAATCTGGGGGCAGACAGTGGTGTAGCAAGGCCAAAGAAAAAAAGATGGCGTCATGAGACCCCCCCCCCCCAACCACCCAGGTTGTTACAATACGTATCCATACGCTCTTGTCAAAACTACTGTACACTTCTGAAGATGGAGTTTCTTATAATGAATTAAAATTCCAGAATGCATCTACTTTGTTAAATGGAGGTAAGACGACATGCCATTTCAGGGTAGCGGGGTGTGAAGCCCACCATGACAACACCACATACAAGGCAGGCACCAAACTGGGGATGCACAAGTCAGTCATCCACATACTCCATCCATTCAACACCTTTGAATGAGTTAGTGACAGGACTGCCATATGTACACTGGGAGAACATGCAAGCTCCCTAGTGACCGTGAGCCCTGGAGCCGTGTTCAGATACATCGTTTAGAGTTGTGTTTGGTCAAAAAAAGATTTAAACATAAAGGGGGGGGGCTCACCTGGTTAAACAGATGTAAAAAGAACAGCTCTTCAAAGGACTCCCCAGTCTAACAGACAGCTCCTTGTCTTCCTTGTGGTGATGAAGATATTCCAGAATGTGCGGAATCTAAAAAAGAAAGATCAATGTCAGAGGTGACCTTAGGCACACAAAGAGGACTGTCACTCAGTCTGGGGAGGACACGATTTATCAAGGCATAGGACTTGTAACCGAGTAACTCACAGAGGGACAAATTGACATTTAAGAACTTAAGTACAGACTTTTGAAAGATCAGAGTTATGGAATTACAAAGACAAGAAGGGGAATCCTTTCAGGCCCCCTTTATACCAACAAACAATTACAGTGGGCTATTTAATAAATGACAAATTTAAATAAGCTAAGCCCTGGCCAACATCCCAGCTGAGATGGATGGTGTTCCTTTTCACAGACGGAGCTATGGATGAACAGTTGGGTGGAAAACAGCTTTCCAAGACTGTGTGCTGTGTGGCAGCACTCTTTGATCGGTGAAGCCATACACAAACCAACAAGGCATACTGGGAGTTGTAGTCCCATTAGGCAGCCCTGCTGGGCTCCTTCAGTGTCGATTGGGTGAGCTGCAGGGAAAGCCTGTCCCTTCTCTTAGGGGCTTCCACTTGACTTGAACGTTCATGCAATACCTTGACACTGTTGCCAGACCTACAAATAATTCCAAAGGGGACCCCCCCAGCCATCTCACTTGGTTTGGTCAGAGTCAGAGGACAACACTTGCTAGAGGAGATTTGAGAGAAAGGAAAGGAAGATTAGCGTATTGCGATTTTCTTGTGTATTTATGTCGAAGGTGCAGTCTTCAGAATAAATGGTTATTTGGACCGGTGACTGGTGTGCAGTTTTGTTGAGAGTTCGGGGTCCCGAGGTGTCCCTTACATGCTGTATTATGGATACGGTCAAGCATGTGCACCTGGGGGTCACTTTCCTAGCACTGCTCAGGTAAGCGATACCATTCCAAGTCAAGAGGGGGCACTGTTGTTAGCTCCATCTTCTCTTTTGTCGCAGTTCTGAGAACCTGCCAAGAAGGAGGACACTTAGCCCCACCCAGAGCACCCAGGGAAGGATCCAACCCCTTCCATTTGGACACCAAGGAAACAGGAAGTCCTAGGAAGCTGGGGTCTCATTTTGACCCTTGCCTCACCTGCTGAAGGAACCGTTTCCAAAATGTTAGAAGACAGAGGAGAACCATCTTTAGGTTATGCCACACAATTTTTTTTTTGGTTGTGCCAATTAACTGGGGTAGCCCTGCTGGTGCCCCAGAACATCTCCTGGGTTTGTATGATCTATCCATTGGGTTACCATATTACACATACATATATGTAAAGTGTATGTCCATCCAGTTGCTATGTCTCAGTGATTCTAACAGATGGTGCATGTCAAACATTAACTCTGCTTTGACGAATCCAGTACCAAATGGCATATAACAGACATTTGCATTGCATTTTTTCATTCCAACAGATGGTGCGTCAAACATTAATACTGCATTGACGAATCCCATATCAAATGGCATATAAGAGACATATGTATCACATGGTGCACTGCAAACGTTAATGCTGAGGTCTACGTTTAATATTTGGATTTCAACCCGTGTTAGAGTTGAATGGGTAGCACAGCTAGTAAGGGGAAAATGCACAGAAGAGTCTTTTGCATTTAATGGGGTGGCCCAGTTGGTCCCCATGCTTTTGCAAGAGTCTGAAAACCAGATCTAAAACAACGGTGTTACAATAACTGCTCGGGTTACCAATGCGGCTCCAGGGACTTTATTACTCTGTCCAGTTGATCAGCTTCGGGGTGGTCCGTCATGCAGAAGGTCTGCCTCTCTTACCTGAGGCCACTCCTTTCCAGCTTATCTGTATTTACAGTATAGGACTTGTCTAGAAGGGGCAAGGTTTCCAGGAGTGCTGTGGGCAGGGCACAATAGTTAGCAACAGAGCTCCCTCTCGCCCTGCGGTGGTACTGCTAGCATCAGACGACTCCAATGGGCGCCAGAAGATCTCCTTACTGGTCCGGTCAAGGTATTAACACCACCCCCAGGACGAGAGGGGGCGCTATGGCCAACACTGCCTTCTCCTTCTCTTTGCGCAGCACTGAGAAACTGCCTAGCGAGGGCACTTAACCCACCATAGCCCCTTTTCCATAAGGGCCCCGGATTCCTGGAAGAAGATGTCGTTTGTTATATGTAGGACATGGTAGACGGAGTTCCTTTTAAAGTGCACAATGTTTATGTTAGAAGTTTGGCCAGAAACCCTGGGCATTTCATGAGAGGAGAGACGTTACTTTAAATATTAAAGAAAAATGAACAAAAACAGGACAACCCGATTGGCACCCCAAATTTTGACCCATCAGTCTGTCATTCCTGCACAATGTGTGTGTATGTATAAAATACAGTATATTATAATATATAAATTACACACTTTAATGAACATCAGAGATCGCTAACTAGCAGGATTCAGTCAGCAGTGCTAACCACTGTGCCACCATGCCACCTTGTTATTGTGTGATCTTTGGCGATTTCTCACACAACTGCCTTCTCATTCCCCAGAATCAGATTTCACTCTGACAAATGATTCGTGGTATGTGATCATCACGTTGCTACTGTAAAGGCCATTTTAGTTACGAGGTCTAATCCCACCTACAATGAGACTATACACAGTTTAACATTCGGCTGCATTGTTGTTTGCGAGCACGTACCTCTCCAGCCATGTAAATCTCATTTTGTGCAAGTCCTGTAAATAGATGATGATGAGCAAGGCGGCGGCAGAGAGTATTTATGTGCGACACTGGATATGGCGTTTGCCTGTGGGTGGCCGTCTCCTGGTGTGTTGCCTACTTAGCTCATTATGCCCAATTAAAAGTTTCCCATTAAAATATTCCACAAAAGCTGGGCGGTAAGAGGCCTTCATCACTGAAGCCGCCTTGTATCGCCCTGTTAGTCTAAATTGGATGGTGTGACGTCTCCTGCTCGCTGTCTTTTGGGTACAACCTTCAGCAGTCGTAACTGGGATGGAGTGGGGTGAACCAGCAGACAAGCAAGACTTTTTTTTTTTAATAAACAAAGAGTTAAGTGCCAAACATTGTGCAACAGTTCAAAAAAATAAAAATATCCACCTCCCATGAAAAACGGTCTTAAGAAATCCCAAAGGTCGAGAGTTAAATCTTTTCCTTCTTTTCACAACTTTTGCATTCCATTTACCTCAGAAGTTGGAAGTCGGAGCTGGGAAGGACGTCACACCCGAGTGGCGCGCGTTCCAGTAAAGCAATCAGAAAAATCAACCTCAACCATTAACACTGCTTGGACAAATCTAATACCAAATGGCATATAACAGACATTTGCATTGCATTTTTCATTCCAACAGATGGCACATCACAAACATTAATACTGCTTTTATTATTGGGTTGTATTGTGTTGGGGCAAAGGAGGCATTTAAGTTGAAACTTCCCAGTGGGAACTCAGAAATCCCAACTTCCCAGTTCAAATGGAATGCAGCAAGTGCACATCACGAACAAACAGCCTGCTGGATCCCGGTCTGCCACCTCCATTGGTCACCCACAGTTCCAGACCCGTCACCTTTATTGGTCTCCCCAGGTTTGCCCTTGGCACATATGCCACTGTGTCTTGCACCTCCAGCTTATGATAAGCTCTGGTGGTCCAGCATGACAATGCACCAGGCCAGAAAGCCCAAGTGGTCTTAAACTTAGTTTGAAGAGTATAGCAACGAGTTTAGCATTCTTCAGTGGTCTTCACGGTCGCCAGACCTGAATCTATTAGTACACCTTCGAGATGCGGTGGAATGGGAGAGCCACAGCATGAATGTGCAGAAATTGTGTGATGGACTCGAGTCAACAAGGCCTAGAAACCTCAAAAAGGAACAGCAACAACATCCTGAGGAAATCAAGGCATGAAGAACAAGAACAAAAGGAGGTCCTGGCCAGGATTAGCAAAGTGGTCCTAAGAATCTGCTGAGTGAGTGTAAATGTTGGGAGTATCGGTGAGGAGTAAAAGGAAGGGAGAGAGCGGAACTGGACAAAATGGAGGAGGACGCAGTACCTTAGCAAGGCACACAGACACAGTCCTGGGAACAACATGCCATGATGGATTACAAGGGTAACTGTCCAATTTTTCCACTTTTCTTATTATTCTTTTCCCTCCATAATGTCCTACAAGTCATTTACTGATATTTTTTAAAGCAGACGTTTGGGCCCAAAAAGACAACTTTGCTTGGATTTCAGTCGGATTGCCATCCGTTTCCAATCGCAGTGGCTGCCGGGCTGAATCCGATAACCGCATTTGACAGTTGAGAAGCCGGGAGTCTGAAAGAGAGGCCTCACCAGGGAAGGGGGGGGGGGGGGGGTTAGTAACAGAAGAGCACAGAATGTAATGAAGGGCACAGTCATAAATAAACACACTGGTAAAATTCAAAATATCACTGGTCAATGACCATTTTGCTACTGGGATTCTTTCCTTCGTTCTTTCACAAATTTCACTTGCCGACTGCAAATCTGAAAACCATTTCTCGTCCAGCAGTACGTCCCTTTCCACCCCCCCCCCCCCCCCGCCCATGATGCTCCAGGTCTTGTACAACTAGACTGGACAGTAAAAATGGATAACCATTTTCATAAATACTGGTAATTCTACTAGGGATGCCACACGCTACTAACAGCTGCGAGTGGTTTACCTTGACGTTATTCATTTTATTTAAAAATTATTCATTTTTAATTAGCGGAAAAATATGTTACCTGATTACCAAGACTTATATGACTCTTAAGCAGGGGTCTTCAATCCCAGTCCTGGAGGGCCGCAGTGGCTGCAGGTTTTTGTTCAAACCCAGTTGCTCAATTAGAAAGCAATTCTTGCCAATAATTTCATTTCATGGCTGGTTAGTTGCTTTAACTCTGCCACGTCAGGTCATTCTCATCTCTTAGGATTTTTCTTCCCCTTTCTAAGGATATCATCCAAATGATCTGAAGGCTAAAATGGAGGAGTAATTCTCAGTCCTTCACTTTTTTCTCTTCACTTTCCTTCCAAGTATTTAATTAAACAAAATAGTGCATGATAAACACACACAGAGGTGTAAACGGTAACAAGCTAAATGGAGAAATGCTGGTCTCTTTTGTCATTTGCATCTTATTGCTAATTAGAAGAAATTAAAAACCAAGAACACAGCTGTTTAAGACTAAAATAAGCGATAAGGGTTCAAAATCTGCTTCACTTTAGTGGTCTCGCTCGTAAGAAGTGTTACTGGAGCAATAAGTGCTTCTTATTATGCAACTGGGTTGGAGCAAAAACCTGCAGCCACTGCGGCCCTCCAGGACTGTGATTGAGGACCCCTGCTCTTCAGCATAATGACAACTCCGACTTGACGCTGCACTAGGTAGTCGGTTCTACTGTTTCCTTAACATAACATTGCATTTCAGGACATTTTGTTCATTAGGTTTGCCATTTCTTTGAAAATTTTGTCAAGGCGATGGACAGAAACGTTGACGCGTTTCAGAATTTAAGAAATAAGTTTGGTCTCGAGAAAAGTGAAGCCAAAAACTAAAGAAGGTGTTTTTGTTGGTCTTGAAATCCATGAACTGATGCTTGACGACGAGTTCAAAAGGGAACTGAAGCCCACTGGATCAGCCCCCTCATTCGTGCAGGTTGTTCTTGGCAGTCACAGAGCAGAGAGTTATGCTGAGCTTATGGAGAACATGCTGGTATCGTCTTCTGGTTTGTTTTCAGAATAAAACACATCAAAACAACTTTGGTGGGACAGAGTCCACACTCCAGATATCGTCTTAATACATTGATATTCAAATGTGTCAATGTCAATGATGTGTATCTCAAAAACCAGACGTGCCAGCGTAATTCTGATTTCACATATAAAAATCAGTAAAACACTGAAGAGCTGGTCTGAAGTTCCCAGTAGCAAACAAAAAAAAGTAATTATGTAGACCTGTGTATTCAAAGCAAAAATTCACTTAAAAAGGCGTAGTTCAAAAGAATTGGCTCAGTAAAGTGAATTAAAGACACTGACGAGACCACCTCAATATAAAGAATGAGGGCGGGGCCACTGGAGTGACTTCAAGGTGGCCCCGCCTCTCGAGGTTCCACCCACAAAATACAAGGGACATATTCAGAGTTAAAAGCTAAATACACACTTTATAAATACTAAATCATAAGTAAATAACCACCACCAAAAATTACATAAAGTATATGGGAAATAATTCAGAAACAGGAAAAAGGAAAATAAACTTGAGCCAGGAAATAAACCCCGACATCAAAAATAAACCAGATGGGTAAAAGAGCAGTTTGGTAACTTTGTTCCTTGAATAAAGAAACGGACAGTAGAAGGGGGCAAATACTTTTTCACAGCACCGCACCAAAGGCTTTGTTACATAGAAAAGACCAGTAAACTCGCTGAAATGATCACAGCGATGGCCCCAAGCAATGCATGGAAAAACAGTTCTGATGAGGTTTAGCAAATTAAAAAGAAAAAGAAAAAAGAATTGAAAGGTTGAGTTTACTGCGAGGGGTCTCGAGTGTCCTTGGAATGGAGCTTTAATTATCCAGCACATTAAGAGCGTGTCAGTCCCAGCTAAACATTTGGAAAGGAAATGTTATTTCCTCTATTAATTTGTTCAGCATTCTACAGAAAAGCCACAATGAAGCCATGGAGGACTACACGATTACCGACGAGTAACCTTCAAAGACGTCCTCGGGGAGCGGCGGCCACAAACGCAGTCACATGTGCCGTACGCTTCGGAATGCTAATTATGGAAGGACAGCTCCATGGATTTCGGCACGTTTCTTCTTTATTTTCTTTTAAATACAATCAAATAGGAGCAACTCGTGCTAAACTGCAAACCATTTCCCACCCCCCCCAACTGCCAGACCCCAGAAGGGTACAATCTTAAGTTTTGATTTTATTTTTTTTTTTGTATAATATTTCAGGCCCCTAAATTTCAACCATTCCAAATTTTTTTTTTTTTTTTTAACAGGGTTGATAATCAAGCATCGTCAATACTTACAATCCCAGGTGAATCTGAACGGAATGGCGGGTTTACAAAGCATGAAGGATTACGTGAAGGCTGGCAGGGTGGCACACTGGTCATCTCTGCTGCATGTCTAACATTGGCTTTTTGGGTTGTCTTTACCCATTTTGCAATTCCTAAAAATAGTGTTCTCCCCCCCCCCCCCCCCCCCCCCCCCCATCCTTTTTACTTTCTTGTACACTAAGCACTGGAATCATCCAAAAATTCAATGCTGAGATTTTGATGAATCTCGATGTTTGAGACCTTCCTGACTGACTTTCTCGTATACGAAGTATTGTAATCGTCCACAAATTTGATTTTGAGATTCTGATGAATGTCGCCGTTTTAGACCCTTTGTACAACGCCAGCTCTGTCAGGCAGCCTGTCATCTGCCGCCACAAAATGGGGTTCAATTGGTAAAGCAGATGTGCTTGGTGATTTCAAGACATGGACCAGCAATGGTGGTCGGTAAATCGGACATAACCCATAACTAGAAGTTGGGACATCGGCTTAAGCGGCTGCACTTCAAGCGACAGACCGCTTAGTCTATCTGGTCCGCTGTCAGGGATGGATGCCGGAGATGTTGTTCGGCTGGCAACCGTGCAGCGATGTTTTGTTTCCCCTCCTTCCTTAACTATTCAAGGTGCCTTACATTGTAATTCGAGGGTACCAGGCGTTCCACATGGCGACACATGCCACCCCTTTGTTCTCCAATGAACTGAAAGCTGGTGGATCCTCGAACGCAGGTGTGGACCTGCCGTCACCAAGTAATAAACCCCTTGGGATTAATAAAGTATCTATCTATCTAAACTAGATGTGGAACGCTGTGCCTGAAAGGAAGTTTTTCCACATAAACCATAAATGCAGTAAATTGGACTTTATATGGAAGATGACATACTTGATAAGAAAATACATAAATAAAAAAATTGAATAAACCGGTCCACAAGCACAAGTGACATCAAAGCAGGTATGCAGGTCACCAGACAGTTCTTGCATTTAGCCCCTATTACATATACACATACACACACACACTGCGGCAGGTGTCCATGCCCAGCCGGGACACCCCTGCACATTATATTCAGGGGGAACAGCCCTGGACAGTGCAATACCTCCCCCTGGATGCTAGATGGCTGCCCCCATGGGGTGGAGCAGTGCCTCAGGTTTCCCGGAGGGCTCCCCAGGAATTGGAGTTGGCTGAAGCCCTGTTGGGTCCCGCAGGCACCACCAGGGGGTGCTGTGTTTGGGACACCTGAGCCCGTGTGGGCAGCAGATTCATCACACCTGGAACTCCGTGATCAAGCACCTGGAGCACTTCCGGGTGAACTATAAAAGGAGCCAGAGTCGGGTGGAGGAGGACGAGGTTGCTTGGGAGGAGTGGTGGTGCCAAGGAGAGGTGTGACTACTGCTGGGACTGTGTATTACCTGTGGGTCACAGGGAAGACGTGTGCCCACAGGGGAAGAAAAAGTTTATTTCATTGTACACATGCCTCCATGTCAATCTGTGTCGGGTCAGGCGCTATATAGCGTCAAGCTTAACACACACATACATACACACACACATATACAGATGTCTCAATTTTAAAATGTGGCCGCAATTAAAATCTAAATGTATATAACCTACTAGGGGTCTTTAAAACCATCATTTCAGACCATTCTAATCCTAAAGTGCAGGGAGGCTCAACGTTCTTCCTTTTTAAGGCCTTGCTATTCCCAATGTCCTTTACTTCTCCTAAGAGCAGAGAGAATGCGCCCTGAAGGGGACAAACGTAAAAGCCACAGCCATTCCCAGGACTGACAACTGTAAGACTGCAGGCTCTATTAAGTAAAGACAGTGGGCCACGATGGTTTGGCATCCCATCCGGGTTCTGTCGCAGACGCCAATGCCAACACTGGGCGATCGGCTTCAGGTCATAGACGGGCTCGTTACTTGAGAGCTGAAAATGACCTCCAGCGTGTAAAGAGTCAAAACGTCTGCAGCAAAAGCATTCCAACCTTCCACGCCGTTTTATTAACATTCTTAATTGGTGACAGCACTCAGATATAGGAAACGTTTTGAAAATGATACAATTCCAGATTCCTGCGGTATGAGGTCTGCTTCGGCAGTAGACACGACCAGCTGCTCCTTCGCATCCTGCCTGCGATTACAACTGAGACAGTTGGCCGTGCTTCCACTTGGGAGGACGGAAGACGGGTAATAAAGGTGGACTTGCAAAAAGGAAGGCAGTCAGACTACTTGATGTCTTATTATATAAAAAATAAATTTGAGCAGGAATACGTTTGATTTCCAAGCACTGCATGCGCTTTATTTTTAGTCAAACACATTGTCACGCATGAATGCTTGATCATCTTCAGGGCTCCAACCAAGCAGGTAATACCACTTTGGGACACAAGAGGGCACCATTGCCAACTTTTCGGTTTCTTCCTCCCATAGTTCCGATAAGACTCCAGGTGAGGGAATAGGATGCAAGAGACCCCGCCCCTTTTGGTCCCAGGATTATAAAAGTCGGTCAACCACAGAGAGAGAAGTCATTTCTTGGACCCGAGCCTTGGAGGGCAGAACTCCCGATGACTGACCAGTGGTGTTCTATCGAAACACACAACATATCAAAATGTGCTCAAAAGCTGTTCTGTGCATTTGCAGTATACATGTGTCACCGTACACATCGATTTGAACAACCTTAGAAAATAAAAGGAAAATAAAATTTAAATGACGTTGGCTGGTGGCGAGTAATACCATAACAAACTATCCATTTCAGCGTTTTGACTTAAGAGATGTGAAGTGAAAACCAGAGACAGCATCGATTGCTTCTTGCATGTTTATGCAGTGTCATCGTCAGCTTCTTTATCCGAGATCTCAAAGTAAAAAACGGCGATTGCCCGGTTGGCTCCCCGACTATTCCCTGGAACGCGGTGAAGTTACTTGGGCGATTACAACGTCTGTTTCTAGAAACAGTAAACCTCTTTGTCAGATTTCAAGTCAGGACATAGGAAATGGTTTAATTCAGAGTCTCAGTCTTTCTAAAAGTACAACGAAAAAGAAAAAGTCGAAATTGGCGTAAGCTGCCTTGATTTGGGGTGTTCACAAGAAATGCAAGGATTTACTTCATCAGGGAGAAGAACACAAAACAAACAAAAGGAGAGGTGTCAAATATTTGAAATATTTGAATGCGTTTTAATTTGGAAATATGGTCAATAATTGAAAATTTGTCATTTGTCACCTTCTGATGGAGGTCCACAGAGAGCTAGGCCCCTAGTAAAGGATCAAAAAAAACAGGTATTCGTAATCTCGGACCTTGAAAAGACTCAAAACATGAAACCCCATATACTTGAAATCCATCTTTTTGAACCTTCAGGGAGTGGCTGTTATATGCCTAGGACCACCAGTTAAAAATCAAATACCAAAAAGATCATCATGTTCATGATCGGCAACCTCGAAATAACAAACACTCCACGTAGATTACCAATCCCCACCCCCCAAGGTTGTGTCCCCTCGTACCCCACTTTCATGAATTCCTTCTCAACACTTTAAAATCACTTCACGTTTGGCATCTCCGGATTCATCGGTATGAGAAAAAAAAAACCAAAAAAAAAAAAAAACCCCGTATGAGATATACCGTCGTTCGATTAATCTCGAGGTCCAGTTATACAAGACGTCAAGCTCTTTGGGGTCGCCTCCCATTATTTTTGACCCATTGGACCTGAAAACCTATCATTTTTAGGCCACCTTTGGACCAGATTTTGTGAAGGAAATTAGCAAATTAGGAATTCTTGCCTCAAGTATAATGCGTTTTGGTCGCTGATAACTCACTGTGGTAAGTCTGGGGTGCCATTTGTTTAATTAATTTGTAATTTTGATTGATTTTAACACAACCAGTTTCTTTACATACACCCCGTGTGAGGCACACACATAAACGTGCAGCGGTTTGTTTCATTGTTAGTCACCGTGAAGAGGCATAGTAATCAACAGACACCGACTACAAGTCAAAATGGACCAAAGGGAATGCGGTTAGCACAGAAAGAGTGGAGAACAACAATCGTGAGATGGAGAGGCATCAGGGTGGCGTTTGTCAAGCAGATGAAACAAAGGGAGAGCAAGATGGAGGTTCCCTGGTGTCTCGCAATTTTGTCTGCAGAACAGCAAAGTAGACGGGATTGGACATTAATGCTCTATTCCACTAAAACTTGGAACTCACCGTTTCCATCTCAGACTCTGAAAATGCAAAGAAAAACAAAAACACCCCCCCAAACTCAGGTCTGGTCTCTCAAGTCTGAGTTTCTCAGACTTTAGGATTATCCAATCCAAAAAGGCTGCACACACTTCAAAAAGCAAAAGTACAGTTACACTTTACAGACATTACAAGAATTTACTTTACATTATCGATCTTAATCCATAACACTGAATATTGAGAAGATAAATTGTTAACATTACTCTGCTGCCATTAATGCCAGTCATCAATGTTAACTTGATTTGCGGTACCATTCATAATTCGCACTCTACGGTTGCGTTGGCCAGGCCCTGGCACAGAGCGATCACACTAGTCAAACGAACTAGACTTTGGGGGGGGGTCACGTGCAGACACACATATTTAGGCATAGAACAAAATGAATAATTTGAGTCATCGCTGCTCCATCCTCATGTCCTGGATAAAGGAAGATGCCCAGAGCATCACACACACCCACACAAGCGCTGTAGGCAGTGGTCTGCGTGCAAACTTTGGTAAGACCGTTGAGCACAGGCCATGGGAGAGAGCGATCGCTACCCACCTCTTCTCTCTTCCTCACAACCAAAGGACGAGTCCCGGGACAGACTGCATAACGTCACTACCGGGTAAGATCTTGGAGGTCCTGCCCCTTCCGCCCTGGAAGCCCCTTAAAACAAAAAAGGTACCAGAAGGCATTGTCCATTCAGACGACACTCGCTTGGCGTCAACAGCTCCACAACGGAGAAGCCCTTCTGTCACTTTACGACTGACAAGGACCCAAGACGTTCTTAGTGACAATTTTGCTCTTTGATCTCCTTTATTAAAAACGGGGTACCTGGCCGATCCCCAACCCTTTGATATTCTGCTCCCTTATTTTAACAGAATTACACTTGTCCCAATACAACTCAATTATTTATGAGAAATATTTGGATTAATTGAACCTTAGCGCTGTCAAGATAACAGAAGTCGAAGTGACGCTTTTGTGGCCGCTGCTGCCTAGAATTCTACCATTTGCACCAGTGGCTGCCTTTGTCGTTAAAAGAACCAATTTTACAGAAAATAAAAAAACACCACAGTATATTTAAATCTTTTTAATACAAATCGTGGACTGAAGCGCCTTTCAGAGTACAGCCGAAATAAGGAGTTCAACTAAGTGTGGCAGCTATTAACTCCATTAGTGTACAATTTCACAAAATTTAAGGCAGAGACAAATCTAAAAGGGAAGAAATGTTGGGGAAAAAAAACCTGTGGCCACCACAGCCCTCCAGGACAGCCCTGATATAAAGCCCCCCGGAGTCAATGAAAGCAGCACGCAGGATTTGGTGTTTGATAAAGAAATGAAAACCAGAAGCCACCAGGACCCTGAGAGGCTTTGCTTTTTAAGTAATGGACACGTTTTACTCTTCTGTTCTTTATTTTCTCATAACGTTAAGAGCTCCGGTTCCAGGTTTTTATTTATTTTACTCCGAGAGTTAAATATAAAAAAATAAATAAATTAAAAAAAATAAATAAATAAATTTAAAAAAAAAAAAAAAATAAATAAATAAATAATAACTTGGTATCTCTCACCGCAGAAAATTTCCCCATTTCTGCCTTAAAGCCTCGCTGCTTTCTTCCCCTCGCCTGCTATTTCAAACTCGCGGGCAGCTGTCTCTGTTTGTATAACTGAAATTGTTCAGATGCCATCATGAAGACAGGTGCCGTCTATTAGTTCCAGTGTCTCCAGCCAAGAATGCGGACTCGAGTCGATAGAGTTATCACAGCATGTCACTGGAATGACTCGCCAGATGATCGGCCGGCATTTTGAGCTGGGGCTACAGGAGAAGAATTTCAATTCAACTGGAATGAGAGGGTCTGTGCACGAGTGGGAATTGTGGTCGACTGGCATCCCACCCTCGCTTGGATCCTGACTTGTGCGTGGTGGTGCCAGCCCACCGAAACTCTGAACTGCAAAAAATGTAAGTTTGAAAACCAACGGATGAGAATTCAATGACGCACCCCATTAGACTTTGAGGTCATGCCATTAAACACTTAATTTATAAAATAATGCTAAATGTGTGAACATGTTACCATTGATCCTCACTATGCCATCACAGTGAATTTGCTGGGTTCACCAGTAACAGAGTCCGACAAAATTCTTCCCTGAAAAATTGACATTGTCATATTTCTTTTCCCCAGCACCCCATGATGCTTTGCAAGGCCACTGTAACCATTTATGGATTGGGATGCCACTAAGGGCAACGACTGGCACTGAGTAGGCTCCTGTCAAAATCATGGAGAATCCACTGAACAGGATCATCTCCAGACAGAGGAGCAGCTTCAGCAACAGACTGCCGTCACCGTCCTGCTCCACTGACGGACTGAGGAGATCGTTCCTCCAACACACTATGCGACTCTTCAATTCCACCATGGGGGTGGGGTGGTGGGGGGGGGGACATTAACATTATACAAAGTTACTGTGTTATACCTGCCTGGCACTCTCCACCTTGCACTGCACTTTTATTGCTCATTAATTAATATTGTCTTCATCAGTATTCTGCTACTGGAGTATGTGAATTTCCCCTTGGGGATTAATAAAGTATCTACAGTCGTATGAAAAAGTTTGGGAGCCCCTCTCAGCCTGCATAATAACTGACTCTCCTTTCAACAACAAACAGTGGTATGTCTTTCATTTCCTAGGAACATCTGAGTACTGCTGTGTTTTCCGAACAAAGATTTTTAGTGACGCAGTATTTAGTTGTATGAAATTCAATCAAATGTGAAAAACTGGCTGTGCACAAATGTGGGTCCCCTTGTCATTGTGCTGATTTGAATGTCTGTCACTGCTCAATGGTTGATGAGCTCATTAAGCCTTGAACTTCATAGACAGGTGTGTCCCATCATGAGATATAAAGGTATTTAAGATGGTCAATTACAAGTTGTGCTTCCTTCCCTTTGACTCTCCTCTGAAGAGTGACAGACAGCATGGGATCCTCAAAGCAACTCTCCAAAGATCTGAAAACAAAGATTGTGGAGTCTCCTGGTTTAGGGGAAGGCTACAAAAAGCCATCTCAGAGGTTTAAACTGTCAGTTTCAAGTATAAGGAGTGGAATCAGAAAATGGAAGGCCACAGGCACAGTTGCTGTTAAACCCAGCAGGTCTGGCAGGCCAAGAAAAATACAGGAGTGGCATATGAGCAGGATTGTAAGAATGATGACAGACAACCCACAGATCACCTCTAAAGACCTGCAGGAACATCCTGCTGCAGATGGTGTATCTGTGCATCGTTCTACAATTCAGAACATCAGTATGGCAGGGTGATGAGAAAGAAGCCCTTTCTGCACTCACGCCACAAACAGAGTCGCTTGTTGTATGCCAATGCTCATTTAGACAAGCCCGATTCATTTGGGAACAAAGTGCTTTGGACTGATGAGACACAAATGGAGTTATTTGGTCAGAACAAAAAGCGCTTTGCGTGGCGGAAGAAGAACACCGCATTCCAAGAAAAACACCTGCTACCTACTGTCAAATTTGGTGGAGGTTCCATCAAGCTATGGGGCTGTGTGGCTAGTTCAGGGACTGGGGCCCTTGTTAAAGTCGAGGGTCGGATAAATTTAACAAAATATCAACAAATTCTTCACAAAGTTGAAGTTACACAGGGGTTGGATATTCCAACAAGACAATGACCCAAAACACAGTTTCAAAATCTACAAAAGGCATTCATGCAGAGGGAGAAGTACAATGTTCTGGAATGGCCAGCACAGTCTCCTGACTTGAATATAATCGAAAATCTATGGGATGATTTGAAGCAGGCTGTCCATCAAATTGAACTGAACTGGAGAGATTTTGTATGAAGAATGGTCAACAAGACCTCCATCCAGAATCAGACACTCAGAGGCTATAGAAGGACAGCGTCTAGAGGACAAGAGGAAGCTCAACTAAGTATTGATGTCATATCTCTGTTGTGGGGGCCCAAATTTATGCACCCGTCTAATTTTGTTATGATGCATATTGCACATTTCTGTTAATCCAATAAACTGAATGTCACTGCTGAAATCCTACTGTGTCCATAAGGCATGTCAGATATTAAAAGGAAGTTGCTACTTTGAGAGCTCAGCCAATGAGAAACAAAAATCCAAAGAATTAAGAGGGGTTCCCAAACTTTTTCATAGGACTATCTATCCATATCTACCGGATCTGCACAGAGTCTTTATATCTGTACTTGTAAGAATACCCCACCTCACACTTTACAGTGCTCTCCAATCTGCTCATCTGATACGGATTTACTGCATATACAAGCATGTGTGATGTCACAACCCGATCCGTACTTCAGCTGAATCTGTACCTTGCATGCATTAATAAATTATATATTTTCTTAACTTCATTATTATTAATGAAGCCGAGGAGACCACATAGTATCCGGATGCCATGTACTGACCATGAAGGAATATCCTGAACATTAGAACAATCTGGACCAGAACAGGCCATTCAGCCCAACAAACTCAACGGTCCTATCCATTTACCATATATACTCGCGTATAAAAGTCGGGTCATGAAACACGAAAAAAAAACGATCATAAAAATCAGACCCCAACTTATGCGCCCGTTCAAAAACGCAATGCTTAAAATTTTTGTATTTTTTTTGTTTTAAAAAACAATTTCTCCTCCAATCTCGTATCAGTTTCTCAGATGCATCGAAGTTTGTTGCAGCAGCGCAGTTCCCAATTTCTTTTGCTACTTCAGCGACTTTGAATTTAAAACCACCTTCATATTTTTCTTCTGATCGAACGCTCCATCGTAGATAAGGGATGCTCTTATGATAGAGTGTGTGAGACACAAAAAAAAAAAAAAACAGTGCAAACGGTCGCTCCGGAACAGCTCGGGTATTACCTACCGTGTGGTCACGTAGGCGAGAGAGACAGAGAGGTTAGGAGCACACGCTGATACAGCGCATTGCCACACCCACAAAGAAAATAAAGGCCGTGTGCTCCGCGGTTACTCTCAGGTGGGCGTTGGCATATCATAATCTTTTGGACCAATAGTGCGAGTTTTCCGCGTTTGACTTATATGACTGACATGCTAAAATACTGGAAATTCGGTAAAATCAAGCCCGGACTTATCCGCGGGAGAACTTATCCGTGAGTTTATAGGGTCGAGTCGAGTTTTGAAAGTCCCCAAAGTCTTAATGTCTACCACTCTACTTTACTTCAATCTTGTCACCTCTTCTTTTGCTTAAACTGTAAAGGCTCAGCTCTTTTAATCTTTCCTCATAACTCATCCCCCGTAGCCCTGTCGCTCTTCTCTGGACCTTTTCTAGTGCTGCTATGTCCTTTTCGTAGCCTGGAGACTAAATATCACAACTAAGGTCAGTGTGTACCTACACTGGGCACTGTGTCAACAGTTTGGTGATCCAACAATGGACAAGTGGTACAAGTATATACTGGACGCAGTCGTGGACATGTGGGACAAGACTATTCCCACAGACCGCACCATCACTGCCACCAATAGGCCAGACATCGTGTTCCACGACAAGTAGAACAAGTCGTACATCTTCATCAATAATCCCTGACGACAACAACATCCTGAGCAAGGAGACAAAAGATCATCAAGTGTAAAGATCTAGAGGAGTGTGGAACACCAGGACAAGAGTAGCAGAAGTAGTCATAGGCGCAATCAGAACCATGAAGACTGGGTTCTAAGGGCAGCTAGACAAGCTCCTGCAAGAAAAAGATTAAGATGGCGGCACTCCTCACATTCTTCGACAAGAACTCAGCTGAACAAAAAGCTGAATTCATAGCCTGAGGGGTCTGGTTGACCTCTGGCAAATAAACCAGCATACTGTTGTGCGCTGGAAGGAGGGAATAATAATACTTGCAGTATTTTCATTTGAGGGGTATGTTAGACGAGCATGAGGAGAATGCTATGAAAATACAACAAACAACGTTGATTGTTAACACAGATTCATTACGCTCCTGGCTATGTAGCACAGATCAGGCAGTGGCAGGGACGGCCAATCAAGTAAATGCCACAAATCCCTTGCATCACTGGCTCTGTGGGTGTTAGTTAAGGCCATGCCACATTAGACGATTTTTCAAGCAATTTTTGGCCAAAGCCTTTGCCAACAAAAATCTTGGGCAGTTGGAGGCGGTTGACATCACACTCCCATGAAGCAAATCCTCTAATAGATAGATAGATACTTTATTAATCCCAAGGGGATATTCACATACTCCAGCAGCAGCATACCGACAAAGAACAATACCAAATTAAAGAGTGATAACAATGCAGGTATACAGACAGACAATAACTTTGTATAATTCTAACATTTACCCCCGCCAGGTGGAATTGAAGAGTCGCATAGTGTGACATACCCTACGACTGCGACTAACCAGTTATGATAAAATCAAACCAGTTTGCTTTTATCTTTGGTTGGAGGATAGACTTGATGTGCCAGAGTTGGGAACCAATGAGAGTTTAGCCCACAGTACAAGGCGTAGAATTTGGCGATGAGGAATAAGGAACATGCATGTTTTGAACCTCACAAACACAACAGATGCTCCGTCTGTCTGATGTCTTTTTTTATTATTATTATTATAATATTTTGTGTGTACATGTGAAAGTGTGTATGTCTGCCCAGCCCAGAAGTGCGAGGCCACCACATGAAGCTCAAAGAAATTGACGGTCGTCAAAGTGAAACCGCAGAGGAAAGAGAACCTCACCTTAGCCGCAAATACACAAGTGACTGACTGATCGAAGTGTCAGAAGCCATTGTTTCTAGGAGCCCAGGCTTTTTACAGCACAGGCTTACACAGCTTGTATATATTATATAGTATAGTATATTATAGTATATCTATAAAGCCAGGGACCCAAATCCCATCCCTTATAATATGATCCCGTCTGGGGCGCCTACCAGCGACTGTCCTGGACGTGGCTTTGACATCGTTGGTGAGAAACAGACAGACAGTCAGGCCTGCCAGGATATGAAATACACAACCCTTTAAAAATTGTCACCTACTCGGGTTTTATGTAGTCAGCGCTGTGAAAAAGTATTTGCTCCCTTCCAGATTTCTTCAAGTTTTACTTATTCAGACTGTGGATCTCCCCCCCCCCTTCAATAAATAATTTAAGAAGGAGAAAAAAAAAAAAACCCACCCACCACAACCCCTACATTTTGTGTTTACTCTTTTAGTCATTTGCATTTTACTAAATTTGTTTGAAGATCGGAACAGTTAAGTACAGTTAAGTGTTATGAATAAGCAACAATAGAGGATATCGGGGAGGCAGCAAACATTTCTTCCCGGCGTGTTCTACACGTGGCCTGTCGAGTTCAAATGAATGGCGGCCCATTAGCCACATTAGAACCCAAGATCAAAGTGACAAGAGAATTCTCCCCGGTCTGCTGGTGTCTCCAGTGCTGTATGGTGCGTCTCTCTTGAGGATCTTGTAAATTTTAAAAAGCTGACAGGGGGTTCAAAAGCTGGAATAGATCCCTCAGGGATCACAGGGATGTTTTCCCCATACACTTCAAAACTGGTGCTGAAACTCAAACCTCCGTGCTAAACTCGGGTGGTCAGAGTTGAATGTAGCTGGCGTCCCCAACCTTTGATTGCAAAAAGATGAAATCCACGGAAGAAATGCGCCTTGTATATTCATTTACCAAGCAGTGTAAAAAAAAAAAAATCAACCAATTGGAGCTTAGCATCTAAAGACAAACCCAACAGTCCACGTGCTGCTCAGAGCAGATTCCTGGCCTGTCAGCCGAAGCAAATATTTTCAGCAAGCTTTAGTTTATTTTATTTTAGTTTTGTTCCTTTATTTCAATCTTAAGCCAAAATAAGGTTTTGGCAAATCACTCTGGCGAAATACACAATCTCTTTGGAAAGCGTTCACAAAAAAACACATTCACTTCGGGTTTGTTTCTGCGCCTGAACATTTCACAGAAGAATCAGAGTTCACTAGAGTTCTTCATGAAGGATTTGGGAGGTCAGTTTGCGTTAAAGCATTGGGAGGTACGTGCTAGACGAATGTACCCCACAGCAATGCAGAAAACTCCACCCACGTAGACGTTGCTTAAATACGGACAAGACGACGCAACCTTATAAACCAAAAGGGCGGACTTTCTTACCTATGGGACTTCTAGCATAGTACAGGCGGCCCTCGGGTTATAAACAAATTCTGTTTCCATCAACTTTTAGAACCGAAGTCTGTAAAAGTTTACAAGTTTACAACGGTCCTGGTTAGACCAGACCTTAAACATCCAGCTTCTAGAATGTTAAAGAAAATATTCTATTACTTAAAGATAATTCTGTACAGAGATGCTGAATTTCATAACTTCATATACTTTAATAGCTAATGTGTTAGGTGCCTTGTGTGCATGAGATTGAATATTTATTCTATTTGTTATGTGCATGTGATAATTAAATACTGTAGTGGTTGTGGACACTAGGGGGTGCCAGGGAGCCCAGAACGCCAGACACAACTCCAAGTTCTTTTATTGCATAACAATACCTGGACAGGCTTCTGGGTCAGTCCACGCGGTATAAACCATAAAATCAATGGCCTTCCAGTCTCCTTCCACTTCCACGCCAAGTGCGTTGTCCTTGCCCTCCCGACTCGGACTAACCGAAATGAGGTAAGATGGCTCCTTTTATGTCACAACATAGCATGGTGGCAGCTCCCCAAAGTAGGGAGATCTTTTGCCAGCAGCACCCTGTGGTGCCACCCAGGGACCCCAATAGGGTTGCCCTTCCAAACTACATGTCCCAATGAACCCTGCAGCAGTTAAACTACAAGAGTAGCTTACTTTAAACTTTAAGTTCGGAGACTTGTAGATCGTCTAATTCTTGTTGCCAGTGAGAATTAAGACGTTGGCGCGATATGAAGTCCCGTGAGATGGCGACTTTTGCCATTAGATTCTTTCAGGTCACGCCCTACTTACAACGATTTTCAAACAAGACCACGGTCATCTATCCTCAGCCGTGTGAATGCTTTTGGCAGACACTTCCTGCGCTCTCAGCTCTTAATTTTATCAGGACAATAATAATTTTATACATTTTAGATGACACTTCAACGATAAAGCGAGGAAGAAAGCATGGGTAAACATTCTCTCAAATAAAACCTTTCGAAAGAAACGATATTCACTTACAGGAAGATATATGTTGCGTTGTCACGATGCAAGTCCAAACACGGAATCAAAAATACAATGCGATCTTGAAGAAAAGTTCATTCCAAATATTGTTTTTACTAAAGTTTTAAAGTAAAAAGTGACGATAATGCATATGTAACAATTCCCATGAAAATATCAACCTCTTTAAAATTTTATATCCGGCTAACCAACCCCGTGGGTGAGTGAAGCAAACAGGGGGCGGAGCCCCCCCAGTATTAAAATTAAAAAAAAAAAAATTGGGGGGTGGAGTATTCATTTACATAACAATCATTTTAACAAAGGCCCCTCAAATCCAAATTGTTTTACACTTGGAAGTCCATAATCACAACAGAACCATCTTCACCGGTCTGCGGACGAGTGGGATTTTGCGCAAAGCAAACAGATGCATCTCACAGCTGTTTGCAGTCATGACTAAACGGTTTGGACGGAGGACCATGGGGACGTCGCAGCCAAAGACGAGCTCAGCGGGTCACACGCCTGCCTCTCCTGGAGACTCGCAGAATGCTCGGCTGTGTTTGGGGATTTATGTTGGCCGCAGAACTGAATCGATTCAGTCACTGCACTGCATCAGGCCTTATGAAGGAAGCGATTGTTTCAGTGAGAGGCATCTGGAGGCCTCGCATCAATCAACAAACCAGCTGACGTCATATTTGTCATTCAAAATTAAAATATAACAGACTTTCCAACGCGGCCAAAAAAACAATCAGCTACACGATTCACGAAACATAAAGCTGCTGGCTATTATTAAAAAAAGCACAGACCCCTTTTATTTTAGAATAGGAAAGTTCACGACAGAAAAATAACCCACAAGCTTCACACGGTAAGCAAAGCTAATTTGAGGCAGCCTTGTGGCTAAGGTAACAGATGGCTAACCACAGGGCTGGTGGGTTCCCAATCTTACGGGGCACCGGCAGGGACTCGCTCGACTCCCACTTGGACCCCCTCACACTATACAGCCTGTCCAGTGGTTTGTAGTCACAGCCGTCCTTCGCCAATACTTGCTAACGGCCCCGAAGTGATGAGCCACGACAAAGTCACAGGTCTGATGTCAAATCTCTCCGCTCATTGCGGCATCTTTTCACTCTTTGAAGGCTGAATATTTTTCCGACTGGCAAGAAATCCGCAGCAGAGCAGCTGCTGGCCGCCGGAGTGGTCTACAAATGGGCGCCAGACCACCAGAGCTAAAGGCCAATCTGATGATAGAGCAAAGCGAATTCACAAAGCAAAATACTCCGTAGACAACGTTTTACGTATTAAAATCGCCAAGTTGGGACTTATTGCACCATGATTTTGACGCAAGTGATCTGGAGATCGTCCTCTTCCTTCCGACTTTGACTCCCCTAAAGTGAGGTAAGATGGCTCATTTTATATCAGCCACGGGAACACAAACGATGTCACAATATAGCATGGCAGCAGCTCCTCAAAGTAGGGAGACTTGTGGCGGCACCCAGGGATCCAAAAAGGGTTGCCCTTCTGAACTACAGGTCTCATGGAACCTTGCAACAAAAGTGATGTCCCAGCATCAGCTGATCGGTCCCCTAGTGCTGAACGCGTTCTTTTAGTGGACAGCAGCTGTGTGAAGGTACTACTGTATAGCCGACACCCGCCTCAAAAAAGTTCAATTTAGAAAAAAAACTGCCAATTAAAAGGGGGTACAGATGGTTTTACACTCCAACCGACAATTTCTTCATGCTTATATAATACATAGATATGTGTCACGCACATGCGCATAAGAGACAGTGCAAGGGTTTCTAGCAAATGTAATTACCTGATAGGCCAGGGGTTGGCACTGTTCTCTGATCCTTTCCCTCTCTGCAGAGTGGGTGATTGACAGCCCTACCAGCACTGACATCATCTCCTACGTCCCTCCTCCTGGATCCGCCCTTTCATAAACCGGCAAACCAGTTACCTACTTCAGTTCTGTTTGGACTTGCAGTTGGCTGCAGTGATGGCTTTACAGACGCATGTCTGATCTACTCAAAAAACGGTCAAATTATATGGGGTGACCAAGGTGGATCTCCAAAAACCGTTCAGTTATACAGGGTTACCCCAACTCTGAGTTCTTTGTGTCATTTTACAGCACAAAAACTGAATATTAAGCTCCTATTTGGGAACTGGAATGCAGATTAGGTCATATTAATTCTTTCAGGGCAGATGTCGACTTTTGTCAAAAATTCAGGGGTAGAGGATGGTGATCAGCTGGAGACTGCAACAAAACATGCAATTACATTTTAGTTCGACGCTTGTTGCTAGAAAGAATGTTACCTTTGATGATATGACCTGAATTCCATGTGCAGGCAACCTCTAAAATGGCGTCAACATTTGTCGAGAGACTAAAATACAGTACTCCGTGGACAACATTTTGCATATTATTGCTGAACCGGATTCGGACTTGGCGGACTCCAACTTTGATGGAAGTGATCTGGAGATCGAAAATGAAAGTGATGTACCAGCATCAGCTGGTCAGGGTGCTTAACACGCGTGTTGCAGCTAATGTGCCTACCGAAACGTTCACCTGGGAGGACGGCCACTTACGATGACGAGAGGTACAAACCAGATTGTGTTGCACTATGATCGTCACTGCCGCACATTCCTGCTGCCCATCAAGCCGCCCCCACCCAGCTGCTGCTGCCAGAGATGCTGAAACAGCAGCCACAGCAACAGATGTTATGTTGATTTGTGTGAGTTTTTTGGAAAAAATATTCAGCCCTCAAAGAGTTAAGCTGATATGGTGCATAAGGTGCAATAAAATAAAAGAAACTCATTTATTAAGATATGCCTGCAGGGTTAGGCACGGAATGTCAGTCCATTGTTTTCTAACTTGCTTTTTCTGAACAGGGTCACGGGAGTCTGCATCCCAACTAGCATAGGGTGCAATACAAGGAGCAGACACTGGAGAGGGCGCCAGTGTGTCAGTGGGCACACACAGGCCAATTTAGGACCACCAATACACCTAACCTGCAGGTCTTTGATAGAAACCAGAGCAGCTAGAGGACACCCATGCAGAGACTGGGAGAACACGCAGAGGAAGACCCTGGATGTGAACACTGGTCTCCTTACTACCACTGTGCCACCAGCACAGAATGAAAAATGAAATTCCTTCCAGGTTGCTAAAAGGTTTCTGTATCATTGGCTCCATTAATGTGGGTGATAAGACAAAAGCTACAGTCCATCAAGATAAATGGCATTGGTGCCGACGCTGAACTTGTTATCCAGGAGAAGAATTTCAGCATTAGCACCCAGTCCAGCCAGTGTGCCCCCGCATTCTACTCCCCTCCAACATTCGGCTTGTGCGATAAGCCTTGCAAAGAGATTTTTTCGCCCAACGTTGCGAATTTCTCATCTTCGGACAGACAACCCAAAAATGGAAAACTAATCCGTCTCCACGAAGCACCCAGCGCAACGCACGATAAATCACTAAACTGTAAAGGCCAAATCAGCCTTCTCAAAATAAATAAACACAAAGTGCAATAACATCTTAGGAAACCCCCCAAAACAAGCTAAATGAATGAGAAGGCATCATTTAAAACTATTTAAAAAGAAAAAAAAAAAGTCTCAGGGCTCCTCTTGGGTTACTTTAAAGGGAAAACCAAATGCAAAGCAAAAAGACAGTTAAGCATCAATACAAAAGTGTAGAAACCACAGCACCCTAAAACACGTTGGCCTCTTTAATGTATGAATATACAGTGGTGTCCGAAACTATTCAAGACCCCCTCACTTTCTGCACAATTTATTGTCTTGTATATTTCATTTAAAATGGAGGAATCTGCCATTTTTGCCTGCCAATCTACACTCAATAAACCATCATGAAGACATTTGCACAAAAGGTTCTTTGTGTGATTTTGGGCTACACAGCATTGTTTACCAATGTACTCAAATACATAAACTGAACTGAAATCTCATTCCTGGAAGTATTCAGACCCTTTGCTGTGGCCCTCTACATTAAAAAGGTCAGGTGCTTCCTAATTGATTTAATTCTCCTCAAGAACTTGATTGGCATCCACCGGTGGTCAGCTGAATGGATTGGATGTCATTTAGAAAGGTGGAAGTCCCTGTAGGCCTCTGTGATCAAATTATGGCGAGGCCGAGATCAGGGCGAGAGATTGGCCATACGGCCAGATGGAGTAACTGAACTCAATGGTCACTTGAACAGAGCATCAGAACTCCACTGCTGAGATGGGAGAACTTACTGGAAGGGCGACCATGTCAGCAGCACTCCATCAATCAGGGAGTAATTGTGGACTGGCTGGATTGGAAGCCAATCTTGAGTTCAGGGCATTTAAAGGACTTAGAGAACATAAAGAAAAAGAACCTGTGGTCTGACAGAACAAAAATAACTCTTTGGGCAGAACTCGGAGCTCCATGTCTAGTGAAGAACAGTCACCGATTGTCACCTCTGCAGTGAAGCATACTAGTGGTGGGTGCAGGGACACGGACACTGGTGAAAACTGAACACAGAGAGGTCCTTGAAGAGACCATGCTAGAGTAGAGTATATGCCACCTCAGACTTGGGCGATGGCTCAGCAGGACGATGACCCAAAGCATACACCCAGGACAACAACAAGTGGCTTCAGGACACGTCAGAGTGTCCTCGAGTGGCCCAGATATAGGATACGTGGGGAGAGACCAGAAGGTGGCGGTTTACAGACATGTCCCATCCCATCAAACGGGGTTTCAGAGGATCTGCCAGGAAGAACAGGATAAGCTGCCCAAACCAACGGGTGCCAGAGACTTAAATCCAAGATGACTCAAAGCTGAAACAGCTGCCATAAGGGCCGTCTAGTCTACAAAGTACTGAATTGTGGGTCAGAATAGTTCGATGAATAGGAGATTTTAGTTTTTGATTTTTGAATACATTTGCAAACCTTTCTGACAACGTGTTCACTTGTTCTGGAGGGTAAGATTGATGGGTAAATTTGCCATTTTAGCCCCTTGAGATACGCATTGGGAACAGCTTAAAGACTTAGGTGGTGCTAATTCTCCACCGAGACAGGAGATGGCGCTGTAGGATAATTAGTGCTGGGCGGTAGGACCAAAGTTCTATATCACAATATTTTCAAAATTATACCGGTTTCATGGTATTCCCCAAACCCCCCAAAAAAGTAACGAGTGGATGTTAGCCAGTAATTGCAGTGGAAAATGTGGTTAAGAATGACCTATTCCACGGTCATGAGAATTGTACAAAAAAAATCTTAAATGTGCACACAAGAATTAGTACAGGTTTGCATGGCCCCATAAAGTGATTACCGTATTTACTCGTGTACCACGCGCCCTCGTGTAAGACACGCACCCTAATTTTTACAAAGAAGAAGAAAAAAAAAAAAAAAAAAACAAATCGCAAAAAAAAAATTTTGCCCCGTGTACGACGCGTGTTGTGATTGTATAGGAAGAATTTATTGCACATTTTCCACGAAATGCCCTTCTGTTTTTGTTGCATGACGAAGGTTTCTTTCTTCCGTCAAGCGAGCGAGAGCGAGTGAGCCCAAGCAGAAGTAGTAAACATTACAGAAAAAAAATTTCCTCGTGGTACATGCGTAAATACGGTATTTTCAAGGGGGTGG
This sequence comes from Erpetoichthys calabaricus, assembly GCF_900747795.2. Lineage (NCBI taxonomy): Eukaryota > Metazoa > Chordata > Cladistia > Polypteriformes > Polypteridae > Erpetoichthys > Erpetoichthys calabaricus. The sequence goes on along the minus strand of NC_041408.2, from coordinate 3,699,433 downwards.
CACTAATGAAGAGAAGGAATCACATTGCAGTCAAAATATAGAACCTTTTTATTGAACAATGTTTGCAAACAACTTAAACTATAATTTTGACAACATACTTTCAACCTTCCAAAGAGGCATTTAGACTTAGTCAAATATCCAGAGGTGCTTGTCAACAGTTGTGTTGCACTGAACATGTCTGAGAAAAAGAATAAATAGTAAATATTTTTTGTAAACTAACTACACTTTGTTAATGTTACCAATCTCTGTCCACTGACACATTAGCTACATAGATTGTAATGGTGTTGGTTATCTCGATCCACCGCTTGCTTTTTTTGTCGTAGGCAGTCCTCTAGCAAATGCGTCTACATGGACGTCTGACTCGAGTGTCCTCTCGCTTTTTCAGTTTTACCCGAGGACGTGGCGGGTGCCAGTCTTAGTTCCATACATTCATTGTACCTCGAAGCATGTTTGCGGCTAAGGTGGTGCAGCAAATTACTCGCGATGCCGCCTCTGGTGACAACTTTAGCTCCACAGCATTTGCAGTAAATAGTTGTTTGGTCCACATCCGACCGTTTAAAACCAAAGTATCTCCAGACAACAGACACGGCTCCTTTTTTCGGAAAAAGTTCTTCCGTGTCATCATGTTCAACTTTATCGTCTGCTACAGCTTCAGTTTCGGAATGTTCTCTGTCCATTTTCACCGTGCAATACCTCCATTAACACATCTACTCTGTTGCATGTGTGTTTAGCGGTGTAGCAGTGAAGAGTTCCCCCCTTAAACATTTTCACGTTCCGTACGTTGTTTAGGTTATTTAAACCAGTATATGGATTTTTCTTATACCGCAATAACAAAAATAAACGGTTTTCGGTATGAAACGGTATACCTCCCAGCACTAACAACAATCTCTCTCCTCATCCTTCTGCAGAAAGGAAGATCAACATCTTCCCCACTCGGACATCACTTCCAGGCTCCGTCCTGCCTCTTCCACCCAGAAGGCCCAAAAGGCTGAGAAGCCACCGCCATCTTGGGACAGTCTTAACAGAGACTAAAGTCAAGACGACTTGTTTTGCGTTCATGCTCCAAACTTTTCCTATCAAAAATTACTATGGGGTTGGCCGCAAGGTGCGCCAAAACTTTCCTTTCTTCCGTCAATTTTCCACACCCTTTAAAATCAAATTTACATGACAAAGTGTGCAGAAAGGGACGGGGGCCGGGAGAATTTCTGAATCGATGGTAAAGGGTCGACATGTGCAAGTCCGGTGCGTTCGAGATCACACGGGTTAGTGTGCAAACCAAAGCTTTTGCTCTTTGTCTTTCCGGTTTAGACTTTAGTTGTGGTACTTCGAGTTGGAGTTGGCACCTTCAATTTTGATGGCCTATCAGTTTGCACTTTGAATGATAACAACTGATAAATGAAACGGGCCAAATGCTAGCTTGTCTGCCAGAGTGCAGTTTACTTACCGACTGAGTGGCAGTCGCTTTAATCCTGCAGATGTTCCAAGATGGTGTAAAGTTTAAGAGATAAGAGAACTTGAAGATACGCAAACTGGAGGTGATGGTTCAAATATTAGAACAACTGACTGTGTGAGAGCCATAGCAGGATCCTTACCCAGCTGGGATGCCAATATAATGGAAGGACAAGGGAAGACTGTCCATTCAGGACATTAGTGCGGAAGGAGGAAGGCGAAGCTTGCTGAAGGAGCAGAAGAGAGAAAGAAAGAAAGAAAGAAAGAGACGACAGAGTTGCAGAGTGCTGAACTGGAGAGCGCTTGTGGTGTGGGAAACACTTATAGCACTTAAGAGTTTCTCTCAATAAAAACCCTTTATTCCTTCGTGAACTTGGTGTCTGAGCCTGTGTGTTGGGAATCTGGGGAGCTGCAGCGCCCCCTTGAGACCACGACTCTCCAGATCGACGGGGGTGGTGGTTCAACACATAATCCCACCCTTTAAATCACAAACTTCAAGTGGAAACACTTTGTGATATCTACATAAAAGAGCCTCTCCCTGCACTTTTAATTGGACGGGACATTTTTTGCTCCAAACAGATGAAGCCCAGCTGGTTTTCTCAACAGTCATGGGTTCCACCAGTAACCGGCCGATTCAGCTGCCTGCACGTGGTTTATATTGGGGTGGGGGGGGGGGTGAGAGGGGGGGTTGGAAGAGGGTGTGGAGTTTCTTCCAAACTGAGCAGCAATGGATGGCGGCTGTAGCCAGAGTGCGACCAGCATGTCTTATAAGTGGTTTCAATGCGGTTCTTCTCCACAGTAGACTCACATTTTTGTTTTCTTGCTTGTTTATTTTTTTTAATAAGTTTTAAATGAAAACCAGATTCCATCCACAGATTCTGGCAGTCAGCTAAGCACTCGAAGCGGTCCAAACCTGGAACTCATTTCTGCATATTCTGCCAAAACAATCGTCATCCATTCATTCAGTAGAGTAGCCATGAGGGGTAGGAGGGCTGCAGACTAACCCACCAGCGACAGACACCAAAAGGGAGAGCCCACCCTGGACAGGAGGCCAGCTCACCACAGGGCACATGTACTACTTATTATAAATGAGGCAAAAATAATTCAGAAAGTAACAATGATTTGAAAATTATGTGTTAACCACAACAGAGAAATGAACGCAGTACAACAGATTCACAAAGGCTTATGGGTAGATTGAGCAGGCACAGCGGTCTGCTGTTCATTTAGTTGAAGCCAAGGTCAAGTGAACATGGACGCTTTTTCTGGGAATTTCAGCAGACTTCACTCCCTCTGTGCAAAGAAACCTCACTATGGCGCATCGCTCAACGGTGGTGAAATTCCACCACGGATGAGTATTAATCAGGCCCAAATTACCACACTGGGTGACGCCAACCCTCAAGTACCACTTGTTTTTAAAGAAATGTCTCAGGAATGATGGAGCTCTCCGGGAAAACCAACGTGAACGTAAAAGACAGCTCAGGACTTTCTGAAGGCCCCTCGTATTGTGAATCGTCTGACGATAAAGAGAAGGGGACTTTGAGCTCAAATCCTACAAATGAGGGCGAGGACATGTGTGTCGGGGGATTTAAAACTAAACGGATGGATAAAGATTCCAAATAAAAAAAGTCCTTGAATATGAAATTGGCACATGGGACAGACGCAGACTCGAAATCAGACAAAGCAGGTTATGTAACAAGAGGGGTGGACAACTTCAAGTGACAAGATAACGGACAAACAAAAAGTATGGCCCAAAATCCTAATGGCTGCTGCAGACGAGCAATACTTGAAGTTACACGAGACTCGCATCGGCCAAAACGTCAAAATGGAAAACATCTGTGCCAGCAGGGAAACAAAAAAAAAAAAAAAAAAAAAAAAAATCGGGCGTTGAGGGGAAATGCAGAAGCACACGACACAGAAGAAGAGCACAACATGGAGCTCGAGCATCGCGTCTCTCATACACACACACACACACACACACTAAATAACCCAATTCTATTGAAATTTACATAAATAGACCCAAGTACACCAAACACAGGAAAATCTGCCCACCCTACCATTGTGCAAAACAAGGGGGTAGCCTTTGGTATTTTTTTTTTTATTTTTTTATTTGAAAACATTCAAATTGGTGCCAAGCAATAAAAGTAAACATTTCTTAAAATGTCTTCCGACAATTTAAAAACTTTGGGCCGTCCACTTCCTTAAAACCGACTTTTTCCACTTTGGGGAAGAACAGAATAAAAGGATACCATATAGTTTATATATAAAAAAAAAAAAAAAAAAAGATACACAGATTAGAAGCTGGCACCACACACACACACACATAACGGGTTTTGTTAAAACGGAGATTAAGTAATTTAAAAGGTACGTGGACATAGAAAGAAAACAAAAAAAAAACACCGAGACATGTAGAGCACAGCTCAAATACATGAAACGAGGGATACAATTAAAAAATGAAAATGTTTTGTATAATAAAAGACATACAGTTAAAAGCAACATGGATATGAAAGACTACTATATAAAATTATGTAATCAATAAAGTTACTTTTAAACAAAGCACCTCTGGGTGCTCCAGTTACCTCCCACAGTCCAAAGACATGCAGGTTAGGTGAATTGGCGACCCTGAACTGGCCCGTGTGTGTGTTCATTCGGGACGGACTGGTGTCCCATCCAGGGTTTGCTCCTGCCCTATGCTAGCTGTTCTAAGCTCCAACAGACCCAAACACCCTGTTCATGACTAAGTAGGTTTGAAAAAAACTGATGGACTGACAAAAGGCGCTATAAAATAAAATGCCTACAGAGACGATATACTGTACAGTTAAGAGCTTAACATGGAAGGTGCCACATTATAGGCCATATATAAAAACGTAGGGTTGCACAGTATAGCAGTAATGGAAAAATACTGAAAACGCCCAAATTTAAATATTTACTTATCATAAAGTGGCAGAACGGATAGATATATTTGTGAATTTTGGCAGCATGATGTTATTTCATCCACTAGATGGCAGCAGACTAACGTCCCATGAGTTATTCAGGCCCAACCCTGTAAAGCAGATTGCTACACATCATCCTGAGCCGGACTCGGGCTTAACCGTAATTACATTGAATACCAAGGAGGTTAGCTGATCATTAGACTCAACTGAGCGAACAAAAATAAGACCCAACCACAGCCAGCCTTGTGGAGTCCAAACCTCACCACATCGAGACTCTCGCCATGAGAGTGAAGAGGCCACCACAAGAACACGAGGCCTCAAAGGGAACTCCTGAAGGGACGAGAGGAAAATGTTGACCAAAACGTTTCAAAGCCATTTGTAACTCCACCACAACACAGTGACGGCAGTCATCTCCAAACGGAGAACATTTGGAAAGTGGCAAATCTTCTCGGTGTCAGACACGTGTGAATGGGAGTCAACCAAAGGGCTTGAATAATGGCAATTCCACATCCGACCAGGGGGTTGCAGGGTGCACAAACGGTCCCTCTCAATCCCTTGCAGACCATTCTCAGCAAATCCCACAAGGTTCCGGCCCCACCTCGGATGACCTCACTTCCTCCACTGGCCTTCAAAGCCGCCATTTTGTCTGTATTCATCAGTTCGATTTTGGACTCCGTCGAGTCAATGCTCGGTTCTACTTAAAAGCCTTTTTGCAGCCAGAGGACATTAAACAGGTGGCTGCCCCAAACTTTTACGAATGTCCGAGTCTCGTTCTTATCACACCGGGAAAGGACTCAATAGAGAAATCTGGAAGGTGCCATATCACAAGACGGCAGAGGGGTATCGTAATAGACAGACATGTCTGCGATGTCACATTAGACCAATGTGACAGGCTCCAATAACAGACAGATCATGTGACCAGCATATTAAAGGCATTCTGTAAGATAAGTGAACAGCACAGACACTAAAAACAGTCATTTAATCATAAAGTTATTGCCTTTCATAAGACTGGGACAGTGCAAGGGCTGGCGTTCTTGTCGGGATGGGTTCTGGACCCTTACCTGGCTGGGATTCGGGGTGGGTGGTGACAATGGAACAAGGCTGCATCATCTCCCCGATGCACTAAAAGGCAGCACCCCTGGGTTTCGGTGCCCATTCGGAGACCCGCAGGGTATGTCGGGAACGGTTAGTTCCCCGTGGGGCAACCTCGTCCACTCCCTACTCCGTAGGACTTTCAAACAGCGCCCCCGAAGTATGCCCCGGGTCTTGGATAAAAGGAGCCGCGCTGCCTCACCCTGGTGGATGAAGTGTCAGGACAAAGCCGACCTGGGAGGACTGGAGGAAAAGAAGAAGAGAAATTGCATTGTGCTGAACTACAAATCACGAGACAAAACCCCTGTATTGCATTCAATTTCGCATTTGAACCTGGGACTTGTGCCTGGGGTTTGAGGTGCTGCAACGCCCCCTGCAGGTCACGAGAGATAAAACCTCAAAGACTTCTCTTCTGCTTGACTGCCCCTCCACTTCTACAGCTGGATGTCTCCTCCTCCATGTAGCTGATTAACACATAGAAAGGCCTCTCTTTTTAAAATTGGGACTGTGCACCCCCCCCAACACCCACTCCCGTGGGCATAAAGTAAACCGTTCACATGTAATGGCTATGCTGAAGATTTAAAAGGAGCACTCAGGCAGCCCCCCCGTCATCTCTGCTAACATCTGTTTCTGTTCCAGATGAGGCGGTGGGTCGATTCTTATCTCCTGGGCAGAGCCGCTGGCTGAATGGGCCACTGTTAAAACAGTAGGCGCCCCCTCGATTGCCAGGGCGGGCCGCGCTAAACGAATTACACGCCAAGAAGCCACGGTACACTTTCCTTTACTGAGAGGTAATTAATAAGATAAGCTGAAGACAAAAGCTTTACACAAGGTCGAGGAGAGGGAGGTTTGTTTAGAAATCAAATCAAATCGTAAATCCGAAGAAAACGCCACTATGGAGCCCGGCATTTGCCCCCTGTGAAAACGAGCCCACTTAGGAATTTCTTAACACATACAGAAAGGCCTCATTAATTAAAGTCACGTAGCCACGCGGCTCGACTCGGTGGGACCCGACTTGTGCAAGACGTTCTCCCCCCCCACAAGTCCACAAATCATTCTCAAGGAAAGGTGCCAGGGAGAAGCGTTGGCTCCGTGCTGCGAGCATTCCTACGGGGGGCCGACTTCACCATCAAGGCATTAGGACTTCATGGCTCCCGCTAAAGTTCAGAACAGCCTGAACTCGACATTAAGACGCTTAACTCGCACAACAACAAAAAACATTATTAAGCAGAACTCTCGGCAAAAGAACGTCAGGATAATTCAAGCCATGCTGAAAAAACTTCAAGTGTGTCCTCTACGGAGGAGAAGTGTCCATCATAAACGCCGACTCGGTGGAGAGCTGCAGTGATGTTAGTCCTTCTGGAAGTTTCTGCCTTCTCCACACAGGTTCTCTGCTGCTCAGCTAGAGTGACCATCACATTACTGGTCACCCACTCTTACCAGGTCCCTTCTCCCACAATTGCTCAGTTTGGCTGGGTGGCCATCTCTTGGTCGTTTCAAACTTCTTCCATTTAAGAATTCTGGAGGTTACTGTGCTCAAAAAACTGTTCTGTAGCCTTCGTCAGATCAGTGCCTCATCACAAACCCGTCTCCAGGCCCAGCAAGCAATTCCTCTTGGCTTGGTTTATGCTCAACCGGTGGACCCCTCATAGACAGGTCTGGGTCTTCTCTAAATCAGTCCAGTCCAGTCAAGTCAAGTCAACGGACCCCCAAACGTGGTGTAGAAACATCTCCAGGCAGAGCCAAACTCCAAGGCTTATAGCAAAGGGTCTGAATACTTGAGGATTCCATCCCTCAATTTTAATAAAATTTAAAATTTCCCATTTTTGCTTGGCATGGAGGGTTTGTGGAGGGGAAAAAAAAAAAATAGGATGAAATGTGTGATAAAAGCAGAAGGGCTCCGAAGACTCTCTGAAGGCACCATACACACTTTAGGGATGTGGGAGAAGAATCCAAATACCCAAAGAGAAAAAACTCAAGCAGAAAATAAACAGAAGGTGCAAACGCCACACAGGCGAGAAGGTCAAGGCCTCGATTTGAACTCGGCCTCCTGGTCCTTTCATGTCTCTGGTGGCTAGAGTAGATGGACTGCGAGAACATGGGGGGGGTGTCATGAGGTCATAAAGGGGTGTGTGGAGCTCCAGATATCTGTGCCAAAGGACGAAAGTCTTTATAGAGTCCTGGTGCTCCCAGTTTGGGAGACATGGATGCCATCCAATGACCCGAGATGAAGATTCAACTCCTTCATGTGTGTCTCTTCAGAGAGTCCATGGGTCCCGCTGGTTTGACTTTGTGTTGCTCATGGAGTCCCGAATGAGTCACATTGTCAGGGAACATCACGAGGGTGATCTGGCTGGCAGGACCCTTACTGTGGAGGACCAGGCCAAGAAGTCACCCACGTAACACCTGGCTGTGGCAGGTAGAGGGTCATTTCTGGAGGGTGGGACTGGACCACATGTCTGCCTGGGAGGGTTGCCAACCGGGATCAAGCTCTTTCGTCATGCGGTGGGTGTGCCAATACGTTGTACCAGTGCATGCCCCCTGACCAGACCCGACCCGATGTGACCTCCTAGTCCTTTGAGGCAGAAGCCATTGGGCGGCTCCTTCATTTCATTTGATGCGATTTTACAGGCAAGAACGTAAAAGATGCCCCAAATTTGTGAAAGGTCCGTCACTCAGCTACTGCAGTATATATACAACATTATGACAAGAAGAAGAAGAAGAAGTCGGCGGCTTCAAGTGCTTCACTTACTCTTGTTGACACGCTGCGCTCCTCCTGCGCTCATGGAAAGCAGATGTCTCACCATATGTTGTTTTCACTCCAGCTTCCACGAAGCCTCGCTGGTAAGAAAGCTGTGAAGAGACAAAAATTAAAAATCAACATAAGCCATCTGAAAACACAGATCAAGACATTCAGTGCCCGGGGGTCAAGGCCAACAAAATAAGCACCAAGCGCAGTGCGGGATGGCCGTCAATAGTGGGAGCAGACGCCGGGGGAATTGGGCAACGCAGTGCTGAAGTGCCCGCGGGTGTCAATACGAAACATCTTCCACCGGACGGCTCACTAAGCTCACACCACCGGTTAGGAAAGCCAACTGTGGGTGTCAAGAGTAACGCCAACCTAATGAAGGAACCCTTCAGCCAGAAATGATTATTTTTATGTTTATTTGATAAGCCGATACTTTTCTCCAAAGCGACTTACAAAGGAGATCAGCATGATCGGGTAACTGCAGTCCAGGGCAGACAAGGCTACCATAACAAAAAGAATTGTCAATTAACATGGCAGGCGATATCCACGGAGCAAAAACCGTCATTAGCAGGGTGATGGATATTCACGGCACAGCGGGGTCTGCAGTCGCTTCTTAAACACATTGAGGGAGTCAGCAGTTCTCATGGAGGTGGGCAGCTCGCACCACCCACTAGGGGCTACACATGAACAGAGAGGATACCACGCCGAGGTGGCATCACCAGACGCCCATTCACTGGCAGACCCGAGTGGGCGAGAACAAGCCCAGCACCTCACCAGGGTCTCCCAATAAACGGGTGCCCACCTGCATTGACTACTCTAAGTAAAACATTAAGGATTTGAGACAAAGTAGCGAGTTGGAGAGAGGAGGGATGTGCGTCCATCTTGGCTGGTTGAATACAAGGACAGGCCGTCTCACTTTGGACCGTCTGGAGACGGCGCAAGCGGGTCCCCCTGGGTGGTAGCAAGTTACAGGAATCCAAAGCCTGGACCAGAAGTTGTGCTGCACGCTCTGCCAGATAAGGTCCGATTTTGTGGATGATCTACAGAGTGAAGCTGCATGAACGAGAGACGGTCGGGTCTGTCACTCAGCCTGCGTGGTGTCCGATGATGGCCAGGCTTTCGTGGAGAACGGAGATTTCAAAATTCCTAATACAATGGGCTTCAAAAAAAGAAATGAACCAACACTGTAATGACAGCAAACAAACAAACAAACAAAAAAAATCCGCCCATCAGCTATCCACTCAGTTACAAACATGGCAGAAAGGGGATGGAGGTCCTAAAACAACAAGGGCCACAAAGCAGGCCAGGACATTTACTGACCTGCCCAGATAAGGCCTTTACCCCAGGCAGCCAGCTCCAACTCCAAATGGCAGGCTATCGGCCTAGGACACTGTAACCATAGTGGGGAAAATGACCATGCAATTCTTGGGGGGAGGGGTGGTATTTGTCTTGTTAAAATATTTACAAGTTTAGCTTATGTGTTCTAACATCAGCAAAAAGATATTTTCAGGCAGTTGTGACAAACTTAGGGCTATAAAAATGGGAGGTTGGAGATGCTAACTGCTGCACAGTCCCAATACGACAGTAGGAGGCTTTTCGATAAAACTGTATAGTGTGGATCAGGACAACATTCAAAAGGCTCACTGAAGGGGGTGAATTGGTAAGAATTCATACTTTGCATTGCTCTGTGGAAAGTGTGGCAATAAAAGCTGGTCAGGAGGACCAAAAAGTGCCAGAAGCCCCATCAGCCCAGATGGAACGTCAAATCTGTGCCAAGAGAAATGCCTACAGACTCCTCCGACAAAACCAAAAGAGCGAACGATCATAAAAAGACCCCACTGAAGAACTGAAAGTGAACTGATAGTGGTCCAACAGCTTCTCTTCAGCAGAGATAGATAGATAGCATAGTTGGCAGGATTAGCTAGATAGATAGATTCACCCAAATGGCCAAAGTAGTGCAAGGCCTCCACAAATAGCTAGAGAAGCAGGCTAGAATTCCCACATTGCTGCCAGGAGAAGGTGCACATAAGACAGCCTCGGCTCCCACACCAGTGGCTGGCTTTGGCCTACACACCATGCCCAATAAAGCTTAGCTTCAAAATTTAAAAACACCACACACAACACACACTCGACAGATCCAAAACAGTAGTAAACAAGTTTAACAAAAGTGAACTCTGGGCTTACAGAAACAAACTACCAGGAATCTTCAGAAAAAGAAGATAGAATTGCTTTGTTGACAAATCCTAAGCAAACAAGTTTCAAAACACAATCCAGAAATAAGAATCCTAAAAACAAAAGTACACAAAAACAACTCACCAACCACTAAGAGCTGACAAACTTACCACACAAGGACTGCAATTCCCATGAGCCTTTACAGGGTGGGGAGCTGTCTCTCAATGGAGATTGACAGGTGGCCCCGCCTCTCGAGGAACCACCCACAAAACACATGGCAGAATAAGCATCCACCCAGAAACTGAACAAATAAAAACAGATTAAAAAATTTATATGTATATATCAATTATATAATAAAAAAAACTAAAATAACTGAAGGATCAAAATGACTTAAAAGAAATATGTTTGAGCAAAGGTAAACCTAAACATTATTTTGTATGTTAGAATCTAATTCAGTCTTTTGCTTTATAGCGTATTCCTCATCTTAATATCTCTGCCCCGACTCCTACGAAAGAAAACCACCAAGTTCAAAGCAAGAGCTGCAACTCAGAAAAGGACCCAAATCCCCCAGTCAGGTACACATGCCCAGTAATGGGAAGCTGGCTAGAATGGTCTGAAATACTTCCAGTTGTTCCAAGATATTTAAAATGCCCTTCAAGGCAGTGGATTACCTTAAACCTCTGGATAAAACAGGAGTTTAAATAACAAGAAAGCAAAACACAAGGCAACCCATGTCCAACAAATCCAAAAGACTAGGCAGGAAATCCAAAAAAGCAGAAAAAGACAAAACCAATAAATGATGGCCTACAACACTCAATGACACCCTGACGGCAACGCTTCTTGGGGTTCCACCCAAAGAACACAAGAAACAAAGTTAATAACGCAGTACAGAAAACATTAAACTAAAAGGACATCCCTTATACAGTTAGGTCCATAAATATTTGGACAGAGACAGCGTTTTTCTAATTTTGGTTCTGTACATTACCACAATGAATTTGAAATGAAACAACTCCGATGCAGTTGAAGTGCAGACTTTCAGCTTTAATTCAGTGGGGACAACAAAACGATTGCATAAAAATGTGAGGCCACTAAAGCATTTTTTGAACACAATCCCTTCATTTCAGGGGCTCAAAAGTAATTGGACAATTGACTCTTTGGCTATTTCACGGGCAGGTGTGGTCAAGTCCGTCGTTATGTCATTATCAATGAAGCAGATAAAAGGCCTGGAGGTGATTTGAGGCGTGGTGCTTGCATGTGGAAGATTTTACTGTGAACAGACAACATGCGGTCAAAGGAGCTCTTCATGCAGGTGACAGAAGCCATCCTTAAGCTGCGAAAACAGAAAAAACCCATCCGAGAAATTGCTCCAATATTACGAGTGGCAAAATCTACAGTTTGGTACATCCTGAGAAAGAAAGCAAGCACTGATGAACTCAGCAACGCAAAAAGACCTGGACGTCCATGGAAGACAACAGTGGTGGATGATCAGAATCCTTTCCATGGTGAAGAGAAACCCCTTCACAACAGCCAACCAAGTGACCAACACTCTCCAGGAGGTAGGCGGGCGTATCGATATCCAAGTCTACCATAAAGAGAAGACTGCATGAAAGTAAATCCAGAGGGTGCACTGCAAGGTGCAAGCCACTCATAAGCCTCAAGAACAAAAAGGCTAGATTGGACTTTGCTAAAGAACATCTAAAAAAGCCAGCACAGTTCTGGAAGAACATTCTTTGGACAGATGAAACCAAGATCAACCTCTACCAGAATGATGGCAAGAAAAAAGTATGGAGAAGGCGTGGAACAGCTCATTATCCAACGCACAGCACATCATCTGTAAAACACAGTGGAGGGAGGCAGTGTGATGGCTTGGGCGTGCATGGCTGCCAGTGGCACTGGGACACTCGTGTTTATTGATGATGTGACACAGGACAGAATTCTGAGGTGTTCAGAGACATACTGTCTGCTCAAATCCAGCTAAATACAGCAGTCAAATTGATTCATGATACAGATGGACAATGACCCAAAACATACAGCCAAAGCAACCCAGGAGTTTATTAAAGCAAAGAAGTGGAGAATTCTGGAATGGCCAAGTCAGTCACCTGATCTTAACCCAACTGAGCAGGCATTTCACTTGTTGAAGACTAAACTTCAGACAGAAAGGCCCACAAACAAACAGCAACTGAAAGCCGCTGCAGTAAAGGCCTGGCAGAGCATTAAAAAGGAGGAAACCCAACATCTGGTGATGTCCAGGAGTTCAAGACTTCAGGCTGTCATTGCCAGCAAAGGGTTTTCAACCAAGTATTAAAAATGAACATTTGATTTCCAGTTATTTAATTTGTCCAATTACTTTTGAACCCCTGAAATGAAGGGATTGTGTTCACAAAATGCTTTACTGGCCTCACATTTTAATGTAATCGTTTTGTTCACCCCACTGAATTAAAGCTGAAAGTCTGCACTTCAACTGCATCGGAGTTGTTTCATTTAAAATTCATTGTGGTGATGTACAGAACCAAAATTAGAAAAACGTTGTCTGTCCAAATATTTATGGACCTAACTGTAAATATAAAAATAAATCATCAAGCACCACACACACACACCTGGCAGTAACGGAGCACACCGAGGACATCTCTGCTGTAGGTTTTTGTGCCATCGTGAACTCTGAGGGTTACACACCAGTGCAGCACTTCATGGTTTAAAATCACTCACAGCCACCATTGGTGTGGATTTTTCCCTCCACTTTCAAACAGACAATCCATTTAGAAACAGGCGAGACATCAAGAGAACTCCCTAATTAATAAAGTATCTATCTATCTATCTATCTATCTAATCACGAGCCGACATCTCACCCAATGTTACTGACCAATGCTGCCAGGATAGGCAGTCACGTCCCCACCAAAACCAACACGGGGTAAAGCATAAAACAAAAAAAGGCATTAGAATTATTAAAACAGCCGACTGTAATAATTCAGCGTTAGACGCACTCGCTCTGGAGGAAGGCAGAGGTGTCAGATTGCAGCAAGTCAGGAGGGTTTATTTTTAAGAGCCTGCCAAGTGACTACTTTGGAACAGTTTAAACAAAGCAAACACCTTGCTGATCCCGTTTATTTCCAATATAAATAAAAAAGTGAGATGATTTATCAAAGCACAGACTGGCTAAAAGCCATTACAGTTAAAGAGAGACAGAGACTTCAGAGTGAGTGTGACCTGGTGGCACAGTGATTAGGTCGGACCTCAAACAGCTATAGGGACTTGTGGTGGTGGAGAAAAATGAACCCATTCTTTGGTTATCTGTGCAGCTTTTGTCCAATTACTGGCACTTGTTGACAACAGATCGATAGCGTAGTTGGCAGGACTAGATAGACAGATCGATTGATCTATAAATAGCATAGTAGGCAGGATTCGATAGATACAATAGCGTAGTCAGCAGGAATAGATAATTTTAGTAAGAATGATCATAAAATTACATGTGAAAGGCACTATATAAAAATAGAGATATCGTATAGTGCCTTTATTTATATTAAAGATATTAGGCACCCATCTATAAAAATTGTGCCTAACATATTCTAGATAGATATGAAAGGCATGGTCTTATAGAAAGAACTTCTTTAGTCCCAAGAGCCATCAGCAGAAGCTCCAATAACCACAACTCCCTTAAAGCACACAGAGTTATAAAAACCTGGCTGGGCTACTAATAAAGGGACAGTCACAATGAGGCCTGATAAAGGCCGTCCACCACAAGCACTTAGGACACCCATCAAGGCTCTGAAAAGGTAAGCAGTTCCACTCCACACCAGAAGGGGGCACAATCACCAATGCTTTCTCTCCCAGAAGAACCCACAGAAATGACCTCCCCAGATTAGACGGTATATAAACCAGCCATCCACTAGAAGAGGGTGACTGATGACGGACCAGAATGAAGAAGAGGGAGGTGGAGGTCCTGCCTTGAGGCGGTTACAAGCCAACTGTGTGGTCAAATTCAGTTTGTGTTCCTTGTACCGTTTTTTTCTTTCTGTTGCTCCATTAAACCACAAACCCTTGTCTCGTCCCCTGGTATTGGTAGGTGTATCGCGATTTGGCCACACATCTGCTGTATAATTTGTAATCTGGAAGTCCCCAGTGTGTCAGAGGATGTGTAGCATTGTTCATGATGGCACTCAGTTTTATCTTCATTTTGAACTTCACCACTAGGTGCAGCAGGTGCAGAGGGGAGTCCCAAATCTCAGTCAGCTTTCTTAATCCGCTTGATGGTTCAGTGGGCTTCTCCTGAAGTGATGTTACTGGCCCAGCTTCCCACAGTGGCCAAAAAACAGAGGAGATGCAGAACATACAAAAAGAAAAGCGCAGTGGGTCCAAGGGGTCTTCTACAGTCCAGGACCAGCCTCTCGAAGGTCTTCACAATGCAAGAACCACTGATCTGTAGTTGTTAAGGCCGAGTTATACTTCTGCGTCGTGCCATAATGAGGCAAACCCTTAGCATTTCACAACAAAACATACACATGGCACACACAAAAGTGGACATCAACCAGACCACCAAAGCTGACACGGCACACAACTCGCCTGCAAAGACCGTGAAAAAAAAAAAAAAAAAGAAAGGAGTAGCTTGTAATTTGTCAATCCTGGAATCTGGAAGTGTACTGGAGTGTAATTTAGGGATGGAAACGAAGCGAGGGAGCGGCAATTAGAAATGTGTGAAATCACCGCTTAATTACAGGGAGCAGGCCGTGCTCTCCAGTCAGAGCTACGGCTCCCACAGTCCTGCATGGCATCCAACCAAGAAGCAGGACATCAACGGAAATTCTGCATGCGGGGTACACACTGGGCTCGTGGAACTACAGACAACCAGGATGCAAGCCAAAGTCACTTCCATACAGACAAGGGACAGGAGGTCCGGCAATGGAGGGGCCCATCTATATTATTATTGGTATTTGTGTCAACAGGGACTGACAGACGGCTTTATTCAATTTGGGATCTACACAGAGTGTATGCTTTTTGGGTTAAAAGTACTGAAACCCAGTTTTATTCTTTAAATATTCGCCCATATAACATGACTGACCTTGAGAATTTACAGATAATTAGCTTGGAAGTCCATCCAGTTGCGATGTCTCTGTCATTCCAACAGGTGGCACAACACAAACATTAAACACGGCTGTTACATATCCCATATCAAATTGACGTTCCAAAAAAAATGATGCATCAAACATTGGTAGTAAAATGCATTGCATTTGTCATTCCAACAGATGGCACATCACAAACATTACAACTGCTTTTACAAATACCATGTCAAACGTCATAACACAGACATATGCGTTGCATTTGTTATTCCAATAAAAGACATACATTTATAGTAATAAAATGCATTGAATTTGTAATTCCAACTTGAGCATCACAAACAGTAACACTGGTTTTACAAACCCCACACCAAAGAGTATTTAACAGAGGCATACACATTGCATTTTTCATTCCAACAGATGGCACATCACAAACATTAACTCTGCTTTTAGGAGTCCTATAACAAAAAGGAGTCATTGTATTGGATGGTGCAGTGCACCGTTAACGCGGTGGTCCACGTGGATTACAAACATTATAACACGACGGGAAGCACAGCTATTACTTCATTTTTACTCGCCCTAAGTGTTCTGCTCACTGCAGGAATGTATTTATTTGTACGAAGTTTGTTTGATGGCCGTGTTCCTTGTTGACGTCGCGGTCTCTCTCTGTAAAATCTGCGAATTAACCAAATTTCGGTCTTAAGAGAGCAATTGAACATTTGTTTCTACCACCTTTATTTTAAACAGGTAACAGAACAAAGGATCCAGCGGAGTCCACTGGCTTCTTATATACTATACGTTGGGCTGCCCAAGCCTCTTCTTGAGTCTCCATTTGAGTCAATCCCTTCACATGTTACTTTGATGACAACGCACGTCGGGTATACGGGGGTCTCCTCCACGCATTCCTCGCTGCCCATCCTTCATGCATCCCACTGAATTTAGAACGACAGATCTAATGTTCGAAGTAGCACCTCCACGGGCGGCATTCGCCCTCAATCTTTACCGCACTGCCGGCTATTAACAATAACGGAGCACCTTTGTCCGTCTAGAACTTCGCTAACTTTCCTCCTCGCTCCGGCATGTGCCGTGTAACTGGAGACGGCGGGTGACCAGGCGTTCGCCCTCTGCAGAGATACTTGGATGGTCGGTGTCTCGTAATTCCTCGCGGGATGGAAGTGCCCTCGCCGGCGAGCCGACCCCCTGCCTCTCAGTTCCCCACTGAGGGCGCAACACACAATGAGCCGACTGCACGGAATCAGCGCGCCTGTGCGCAGCCCCGACAACGAGACGAGCGCGATCTCGGCTGAAAGGGCAAGAAAAGGCTTACCTGGCGGCGATCGGGCTCAACTCGGCCATGAGGCTCGTAGGTACCAAACGTCTGGCTGCGGTGCGCCGTCTTCTTGGTTGTTGATGTCTGTTTGCAGAGCTGACCAAACAGGAAGTGAATTCCTGCGGCGTCCATGCAGTGGTGCAGTATCCAGGGCCCACGGATATAGCGTCACAGCGGACGCGCGCGCGCGCGCGGCCGACACGGCCAGGCTGGCCAACGGGGATGCGCATTGGGCGGCGCGCAGGCTGATTTGCAGTTTGTTTGGGGGTGGTGGGTGTTTGTACATTCATATGGGTCACGGCATCAGAAAAAGAAAGCGTGTTGTCACGTACGTATACACATTTTAATGCAGTAAGTTATGGCTCAAGAGTTTTGCAGACCGTTTTATTTCTGCGCCCGTCTGCCTCAGCTGCGCAGATTTCTTTGGGTGGAGACAAAAGACGACGGTGAACGAAGAGCCCCAGAAGCGCCTCTGCGCAGTCCCAACCGGTCGGCCCCCCACGACTAGCCCAGGAAAGCGCAGACACCCATACGACTCCATTGGACGACGAGCGGGACGTGAAAGGTCTGCGGGCGGGTGGCTGCCAACGGACTTGCTTAACAAGAACGGCCCGGGCGATGGTGGGATCGATTAGCGTTTCGAATGAGCCTTCTGATATCAACGACGTAAGGAAAGAAGAGAATGTGTGAAATTAAGTCTTCCATTTTAGTCAGCCACTTCAATCATTCATTTCAATTAAAAAAAAAAATTGCTTCGTACTGAGTGGTAATCACAACTGGCATAGAGGCGGGCACCTTCTAGCGGCGATGGCACATTCACTTGGTGCTGAGCCCCCATTCTGCTTTCTTACCCAGACAATGGCACACAAGCAAATGAGTGGGTGGGTGTCTGAAGGAGTGAACGGGGGATCAAACAAGGACTTGAAAGATGGAATGAAAGAATAAATAAATGAAAAGAAAAAGTATGGAGGAAATGAGTAGCTGAATGAATGAATGAGGGAGAAAACAAACACACAAACAATACATAAACAGAAAAGAAAGTCATAAGTGAATGAATGAGGGATCAAACTAGGACATGAATGGTG
The DNA here is from genome assembly GCF_900747795.2 of Erpetoichthys calabaricus. Lineage (NCBI taxonomy): Eukaryota > Metazoa > Chordata > Cladistia > Polypteriformes > Polypteridae > Erpetoichthys > Erpetoichthys calabaricus. The sequence continues at coordinate 3,681,578 of NC_041408.2, read as the reverse complement.
GAATGAAAGCATAAATAAATCAATAGAAAAAGTATGGAGGGAGTAGTTGAATGAAAAAATGAATGAATTAATGACTGAGGGAATGAATTAATGACGGCGGTGAAGGATGCCGTCAAGCTGAAGAAGGAGTCCTACGGGACCCTTTTGTCCTGTGGGACCCCGGAGGCAGCTGATAGGTACCGGCAGGCCAAGCGGAATGCGGCTTTGGTGGTTGCTGAGGCAAAAACTCGGGCGTGGGAGGAGTTTGGGGAGGCCATGGAGAACGACTTTCAGACGGCTTCAAGGAGATTCTGGTCCACCATCCGGCGTCTCAGGAAGGGGAAGCAGTGCAGTGTCAACACTGTATATGGTGGGGATGGTGCGCTGCTGACCTCGACTCGGGACGTTGTGGGTCGGTGTGGGGAGTACTTCGAAGACCTCCTCAATCCCATTAACATGCCTTCCAATGAGGAAGCAGAGCCTGGGGACTCAGAGGTGGGCTCCCCCATCTCTGGGACTGAGGTCACCGAGGTGGTCAAAAAACTCCTTGGTGGCAGGGCCCCGGGGGTGGATGAGATACGCCTGGAGTTCCTCAAGGCTCTGGATGTTGTAGGACTGTCTTGGCTGACACGCCTCTGCAACATCACATGGACATCAGGGACAGTGCCTCTGGATTGGCAGACCGGGGTGGTGGTCCCCCTCTTTAAGAAGGGGGATCGGAGGGTGTGTTCCAACTACAGAGGGATCACACTCCTCAGCCTCCTTGGAAAAGTCTATTCAGGGGTCCTGGAGAGGAGGGTCCGTCGGATAGTCGAGCCTCGGATTCAGGAGGAACAGTGTGGTTTTCGTCCTGGTCGCGGAACAGTGGACCAGTTCTATACCCTTAGCAGGGTCCTGGAGGGTGCATGGGAGTTTGCCCAACCAGTCTACATGTGTTTTGTGGACTTAGAAAAGGCATTCGACCATGTCCCTCGGGGAATCCTGTGGGGGGTACTCCGAGAGTATGGGGTACCGGCCCCCCTGATAAGGGCTGTTCAGTCCCTGTACGATCAGTGCCAGAGCTTGGTCCGCATTGCCGGCAGTAAGTCGAACCCGTTTCCAGTGAGAGTTGGACTCCGCCAGGACTGCCCTTTGTCACCGATTCTGTTCATAACTTTTATGGACAGAATTTCTAGGCGCAGCCAGGGTGTTGAGGGGGTCCGGTTTGGTGGGCTCAGGATTGGGTCACTGCTTTTTGCAGATGATGTTGTCCTGTTTGCTTCATCAGGCCATGATCTTCAGCTCTCTCTGGATCGGTTCGCAGCCGAGTGTGAAGCGGCTGGGATGAGAATCAGCACCTCCAAATCCGAGACCATGGTCCTCACCTGGAAAAGGGTGGAGTGCCCTCTCAGGGTTGGTAGCGAGATCCTGCCCCAAGTGGAGGAGTTCAAGTATCTCGGGGTCTTGTTCACGAGTGAGGGAAGAATGGAGCGTGAGATCGACAGGCGGATCGGTGCGGCATCCGCAGTAATGCGGGCATTGCATCGGTCTGTCGTGGTGAAAAAGGAGCTGAGCCGCAAGGCGAAGCTCTCAATTTACCAGTCGATCTATGTTCCTACCCTCACCTATGGTCATGAGCTATGGGTAGTGACCGAAAGAACGAGATCGCGAATACAAGCGGCTGAAATGAGTTTCCTCCGCAGGGTGTCTGGGCTTTCCCTTAAAGATAGGGTGAGAAGCTCAGTCATCCGGGAGGGGCTCAGAGTAGAGCCGCTGCTCCTCCGCATCGAGAGGAGTCAGATGAGGTGGCTCGGGCATCTGATCAGGATGCCTCCTGGACGCCTCCCTGGTGAGGTGTTCCGGGCACGTCCAACCGGGAGGAGGCCCCGGGGAAGACCCAGGACACGCTGGAGGGACTATGTCTCTCGACTGGCCTGGGAACGCCTTGGGATTCTCCCGGAAGAGCTAGAAGAAGTGGCCGGGGAGAGGGAAGTCTGGGCATCTCTGCTCAAGCTGCTGCCCCCGCGACCCGACCTCGGATAAGCGGAAGACAATGGATGGATGGATGGATGGATCAAATAAGTACACAAATAGCCAAAAAGCAGAAAAGGAGGAAAGTAATAAGTAACTGAATGAATGAGTAATCAAACTAGGACATGCATGAGTGACTGAGTGAATAAATATGTGTATAGAAAAAGAATGGAGGAAGTGAGCATCTGAATGAATAAATGAATGAGGGATCCAACAAATACACGAATAACTAAATAAATAAATATAAGGAAAATGAGGAAAGAAATGAGAAATTGAATGACTGAATGAAGGAGCAAACAAGCATGTGAATGAATGATGGAATGAAAACATACATCAACAGAAAAAGTATGGAGGAAGTGAGTAGCTGAATGAATAAATGAATCAAACAAACACACAAATAGCTAAATAAATCAATGTCTCCACTTTCCGTCACGTCTTCCTCCCCAACAAGCACAGCATGGCAGCCCACCCGCCCATCACTGTTGTGTTTAAAGCCTTTGTCACTGGGCTTTAGTGGCCATTTCTTTGTCTTAACATCATGGTGGTGCTCCTAAAGTCAGCACAATGATGGCAGCAGGGTGGCATCGCTGTTCTTCATTAGCAGTTCAGTCCTAACTAGATGGCCAGTATTTGAGAAGTTCCTGCGTGAGTTTCATCATCCGGAGATTCTGCTGGCTGCTCTCAGGATGATTGCACATCCATCAGTTTTTTTTAAACCCTTGTTTAATATTACAGGGTCCACAGAAGCCAGAGAACCCTCAAGTAGCATGAAGGGCTGAGCAGGGAGCAGGATGATCTTCACGCACACAGGGGCTGGTTTGGGGTCCTCCATAAACCCAATCTGCACGTGCCTGGCAGGAAGCCTCAGAGAAAACCCCGGGGTGGAGTGGGACCCTGCTCCTGGAGTTGGGAGGCAGCAGCATTAACCACTGTGCCACCTGTTGATAAGCGCCTGCAGATTGCGCCAGTGTGTAAGCACTGGTTTATGTGGCCCCAGCATAATCTTGATTGGGTCATCGATACAAAGAAAACATCAACAGAAATAGCGACTAAGACACTCGGCTTTTACATGCAGAGCTCGACTTTCTGGGTGCTGCTTTGGCGTCCTTGCACATAAAGAGGCGACAGTGTGCTGAGTGGAAAAGATCTGGGGGTCTCACTGTGCCACCCTACATGGCGTGTTTTTATTTCATTAAAACCTTATATTAAATCTTGCGGTTGGTTTTGAGATTTTGCCAGTTGAACACAAAGCCGCGTTGACCCTGAAAGGCTCCTCTGTTGCGACCCAAAGGCTCCTCCGGCATTTCATGTCTGACATTTGAGGAAAAAATAAGAAAATTAATTTCCTGAGTGTGAAGGAGACAACGCTCACCTGGCGTTATGTTATGTGAGCAACGTGTGGAGGGTCCACTTTATGAAGTCCTCCTGTCTAGAAGCAGATCTTCTGGCCTCCGCCACTCACTAAATGGCCAAAGCTGTTTGTGCTTTCCGTTGCGTTCTCTTGTTATAAAGTGTTTTTCTTAATCTTTGATAAAGATGCAGTGTGTGTCTTTATAACTAGCCAGGGGTTTGACGGTAATTCCCCCTCTAGTGGACATTTTGGAGATTTTTCGTGACTCTCTGTGGTCTCTTTAAAGGCTCACGTCACTTTGGTACTCACGAAGCACAACACTGTTGACGCTCCTCGACTCCGACACAACGGCTAATCAGCAATCAAGCAGAACTGCCACAAATAGGACCCTGACGTCAGGTACGCCACTTGGTGGGCTTTTCAGTGTGGAACGCGGCCCTGATTACCTGCTGTAACAACTCTAATGGAAAGCGACGACCAGAGTTGCATTTGCCTTAAAACCAAACACATGCCACAATTTTCCAACACGATCACCGAGCTCCTGTGTCGGATTATCCTGCCAGCTTTGTTTTCATGGAGCAGATGAAAATGGCACGGAATGAACCGTCAGCCTCTGATTGGCTGGCACGATTCACGGACCCCCGACAGACATTTAATGGGGGTATTACTGTAATTGTGGGCATCTGTTGGCCTCGAAAATCCAAGATTAGGAAGGGATTTTTTTTTTATTTATTAATTTTTTTACTACACATGGCACACTGTTTGAGATGGTGTAGCTTCAGGACGTTAACGTCGCACACTTTACTATTCCACAAATATGAATCAAGTGAATGGTTACAGTGAAATGTGGGGTGAAACGCGCGTGTAGGATATCGGAAAGACACCCACCAGGCAGGAGAGCGGAAAGGGTGATGCACATCTCGACATGCCATCTGAGAAATGCACCCATTGACCGTTTGGCGAGATCCACCTACTCATGAACACCAATCACCTGCTCCTTGAAAAGAGCCAGCCAATCAATCAGGTGGTTACAACTCAATGTAAGCAACATGGAGACGCATTCAAGGGCTTTAGTTGTTGGTCAATCACACGTTAGTATGGGTGGGAGGTCTGACCTGAGCCACTGGGATGGTGGTCTGTTGGTGCCGGATGTGATGGTCCAGCTGCCCCCCACTGGGATGTTCATGCATTGCAGTCTCCCAGACCAGTGCCTTTCATTCTTAGCGCATGGCAAACCTCCAAGATCTTCTCAAGCATAACAGGCCTGTGGGTTTACATAGGAGAGCAGCAGAAGACCAAACTGCCACATTTACATTCATAATGCACACTTTTAACGAAAGATTTTCTACATTAAGCGACTCCCATATGACAATTTCTTTGATGTTAGGTCAAATGTAAATAGATCTCTGCCAAGTGGACTAAAATAATTATAAAAAAAGAACCACAACATGGTCGATAAGATAACCCCGTTTAATCTGTGAACCCTAAATCCTTACTGGCGCAGCCCAATTAGAGCACACCTATATATATACAGTATATATATATATATATATAAACAAAGAATGCTTTCAGAAATATAAATAATGATTGTTTATTGTTATCAATTTACAAAATGCAAAGTGAGCGAACAAAAGAAAAATCGAAATCAAATCAATATTTGGTGTTCCTACCTTTCGCCTTCACACCAACATCAATTCTTATAGGTCCACTTGCACAAAGTCAGGGATTTTGTAGGATTCTAGTCAGGTGTCTGATCAACCAATTCTACCAAACAGGTGCTAATGATCATCAATGTCACACGTAGGTTGAAACTCAGTCATTAACTGAAACAGAAACAGCTGTGTAGGAGGCTTCAAACTGGGTGAGGAACAGCCAAACTCTGCTACCAAGGTGAGGTTGTGAAGACAGTTTCATGTCATGGCAAGATTGAGCACAGCAACAAGACACAAGGTAGTTCTACTGCATCAGCAAGGTCTCTCCCAGACAAAGATTTCAAAGCAGACTGGGGTTTCAAGATGTGCTGTTCAAGATATTTTGAAGAAGCACAAAGAAACGGGCAACGTTGAGGATCGTAGACGCAGTGGTCGGCCAAGGAAACTTAGTGCAGCAGATGAAAGACATATCAAGCTTATTACCCTTCGAAATCAGAAGATGTCCAGCAGTGCTATCAGCTCAGAACTGGTAGAAACCAGTGGGACCCAGGTACACCCATCTACTGTCTGGAGAAGTCTGGCCAGAAGTGGTCTTCACGGAAGAGTTGCAGCCAAAAAGCCGTACCTCCGATGTGGAAACAAGGCCAAGTGACTCAAGTATGTACGAAAACATAGGAACTGGGGTGCAGAAAAATGGCAGCAGGTGCTCTGGACTGATGAGTCAAAATTTGAAATATTTGGCTGTAGCAGAAGGCAGTTTGTTTGTCGAAGAGCTGGAGAGCGGTACAATAATGAGTGTCTGCAGGCAACAGTGAAGCGTGGTGGAGGTTCCTTGAACGTTTGAGGCTGCATTTCTGCAAATGGAGTTGGAGATTTGGTCAGGATTAATGGTGTTCTCAATGCTGAGAAATACAGGCAGATACTTATCCATCATGCAATACCATCAGGGAGGCGTATGATTGGCCCCAAATGTATTCTGCAGCAGGACAACGACTCTAAACATACAGCCAAAGTCATTAAGAACTATCTTCAGCGTAAAGAAGAACAAGAAGTCCTGGAAGTGATGGTATGGCCTCTACAGAGCCCTGATCTCAACATCATCGAGTGTGTCTGGGATTACATGAAGAGACAGAAGGATGTGAGGAAGCTGACATCCACAGAAGATCTGGGGTTAGTTCTCCAAGATGTTTGGAAGCAACCTACCAGCCGAGTTCCTTCAAAAACTGTGTGCAAGTGTACCTAGAAGAATTGATGCTGTTTTGAAGGCAAAGGGTGGTCACACCAAATATTGATTTGATTTAGATTTCTCTTTTGTTCATTCACTGCATTTTGTTGATTGATGAAAATAAATGATTAACACGTCCATTTTGGAAAGCATTCTTTGTTTACAGCATTTTTTCACACCTGCCTAAAACGTTTGCACAGTACTGTAAATATATATATTGTGGCAAATGGCCATGGCCCTTACTAGGCTGGGATATTCTCATTAAGGAAGGACTGGGGGCGAGAGTCAATTTAAAGCCTATTTCACCCCCAGACCGACAGAGGGCAGCCCGTTTGGTCTCCAGCAGGGCCATGGGTCACGAGCGTGGGAGCCCAACCCTGCTGGGTCCCGTGGCCACCGCCAAGGGGGCGCATGGACGTTTTCAGGGCCCTATTTGGCAGAAGTGCGACCGGAAGAAGCTCGTTGGGCATCTGGAGTCCTTCCGGGTGCCCTATACAAAGGGGGCCAGTGCCCACCATTAAACGGCTGGAGTCAGAAGTAAGTGAACGAAGCCTGAGGAGGAGTGGATGTGGAAGGACGGGCGGCAAAGAAGGGACTGTGGGCTGCTCTATCTCGTGCTGCGAACTGTAAATAATTCGTCTGTGTGGGCAAAACTCATCTCTCTACCTGTCTGTGCCAGGTTGGGGTGGCTGTACACGTTCTGGGGCTCCACAATATATATATATTTATTTATATATACACATATATACAGTATGTACTCTATATAAAATCCTAAGCCTAAAAATGCAACGTTTTTTGTCACGCTTTAAATCAGGCTTATTTTAAAACCTCTCTATATATATATATGTTTGGTATCATTCTTTTCAGAATTTATCAAAGTTTAAATTATAAACTAAAATATCAAGAACGTTGTGGGCAAGCCTGCTAGGCCACAATTGTGGGTTGGGCGCTGAAGGCACCAGGGGGGCTTGAATCATATCTTTAAATACAATCGCTTTCTCTAACAGAGCGGCTCAGCTGTGGGATAAATGGGGGTGCAGCACCCGCCCTCGGGTTTGGTGAGCAGTGGGCGGAGCCTCCTAGTATATATATATATAGCTTATCCTGGCCGACACATCCATGCCGCTAGATGGAGTCCTCCATGTAGCATAGAGGTGCCCCGGATTCCTGCAGGGCATCATGGGAGATGGAGTTTGGATTCACAACCCTACTGGGGACCGTGGGTGCCACCGTGTGACACTGCAGGGAAACGCAGGGATTTTTATTTTCCCTACAGCCCGGAAGAACTCCCAAATCACAGGGATGGAAGAACAGAAGTACTTCCGGGCTAAAGAGAAATATAAGTCTTCATCTGACCCGGAAGTGCTATTGAATCACATGGACTGAAGGACAGGAGCACTTCCAGGTCAAGGACTATTTAAAGGATTATGTGAGACCCAGCAAGCAGAGCCGGAGTTGGGAGGAAGAGTGACGGAGCTGCTGGGAGAGGAGGATTGCTTTATTGTATTGTGATTATTGATTTATTGTTTATTGGGGATGATTGTGGTGCCTACTGTGGCACAATATCAGAAAGAAGAAATAAAAAATATTTTTAGTGCTTTTACTTGGTGTCTTTGACGTTTGTCTGTGTGTTTTGAGGAGCAACAGCGCCCTCTGGTATCACAATATATATATATATATATATATATATATATATATATATATATATATATATCTCTATTATAAAAAAAAATCTTGGAAGGCTTGGCAGGAGACGAGACGTGATTTTCTCGAAGACATTTTAATGTCCTGCGAGACAAGGCAGTCAGACAAAAAGACAGCTGCTGTACAGGCTCTTAAATGATCGACGCGCAGTGTGACAAGTAAAACACACAGCTCGGTAGCAGCAGCAGCAGGACAGCAGCTGATCCGACCGCATCTCCTTAACGTGCGTTCAGTCCCCCCCTTCACAACTCGAGTGGCAAAGACGCGAAGAACCCCTTTGGGACGAGTGAAGCGAGCAGGGGGCAAAGCCCCCTAGTATACAGTATATACAGTATATATATACAGTATGTATGCAGGACGGTAAATCAAAAACTAACGGCCATTTGAAAACTACCCGGTAACTGCAACAGACAGAAGCTGACACAGTGGCTTATGGGTACTTTCAGTTAATCCCACAATCCCAGGGCAGTGTGTCCATTGTGACCAGGAGGCGGCGTTGCAGCACCCCAAACCCCAGACACACCTTCATAGACACAAGTCCCAGGTGCAGATATTAATTGAGATTATTAATGAAATGACCGTCACAAAGGCTTTTTTAATAAACACAATCCCTTCTCCAATTCCTCCACTCCTCCCCGGCGAGCTTGGTCCTCTTCATTCCAAACTCCAACTCGCCTGAATGGGCTCGAGCTCGAGCTCCTTTTATCTTAGACCCGGAACGTTCCACAGAGTAGGGATCACATATCCCTGCAACACCCCTTGGGCTGCCACCCGTGGCACCTGACAAGGCTACCCAATGAGACTCCGGTTCCCAGCATGCCTTGCGGGTGCCCGCACTACTAGCATTACCCAACCAAGCATCCTCCACTGGCCTATGCCCCGCTGGGATCCTAATGTGCCCACCTGCAAATTGGCAATGTTTGATCAGACTTCTGGCAAGGGCAGAGAACATCTTGCGTTACTTTGTGCCCACCTTGCCAGAGAACATCTTGCCTTTCTTTGTGCCTACTTACTGCCATGACCTCTTGGCCAGTGTCATCCACCACACCATGTGCATCTGGCTTTGACTACAGTAGAGTAACATAACGGCAGAGCGCTGTGCTATGCTGTGTGTGTTCAGACGACCCCATAAGCCATCGCCAACGTGTTCTGTCCGGCTAATTTTCATCTTCTCTTCACTTCCTAAAAGAAATCCTTGAACTGCGAGGCATCATCATCATCATCATTTTCAGAGCTCCACACCTAGTCGTCCACAACACTACAACCACCGAGGCCAATGCCTCACCCACCTGGCATGAAGTCCAAGTCTGTCTGCAGGAGTTCTCCACTTTGGCAGTTTGGCTTAGCCCATAAATCCCCCCCCCCCCCCCCCCCCCGAATTGTGATCTAAGCCCCCCCCCCCCCTTTTGTAATCAGCAGCGCCCGTTTGAAGCCATAATGACTCTTTGGGTTAATGATTTCCTCCTTCTCCAGCGGAGTTTTCTTTGCAGGCCTGGCGCGGACAGTTTACTGACTCGCCCGCTGACGGCAGTAAGCAATTGAGAATTCTGCACAAGTACCCCGTCTGAGAATTAGGTTTAAAAATAAGACCGGGGAACACGCATTTGTGTAATTATTTCTGTTCTTTTTTTCCATCCTAATGATGAAGCAATTACTTCAGGCATCGGTGGTCACTTGGGCGGGGGGGTGCAGGTATTGGGAATTTGCTGCAGGCATGAAGTGAGGACATCAAGCTCAGGTCAGGTCCGGTTGGGGAGCGTGTGTGTTCTCTCTGCTTTATTTTTAATCTCTCCGTCGGGTGACCCCTTCACTTTCTACACACTTTACCGTCTTGGACATTTCGGTTTAACTCTTTGAGGGCTGAATATTTTTTGCAGGCAACTTTGTTTTCTGAAAAGCACACAAAGCAAAGGTTTCCCATGTAAATCAACATAAAGCGTCCGCTGCTGTGGCTGCTGTCGACGCCTGTTCCGTGCCTCTGGTGGCTGAGTATGGACAGCTCGGTGGACGGTCAGAATGTGTGGAGGGCCGGCTGCCTGGCCTGTCTTTGAGTGGCAGTGTGACACAGTCTGGTTTGTACCTCCTGTCATTGTACAGGTGCTGGTCATAAAATTAGAATATCATGACAAAGTTGATTTATTTCAGTAATTCCATTCAAAAAATTGAAACTTGTATATTAGATTCATTCATTACACACAGACTGATGTATTTCAAATGTTTATTTCTTTTAATGTTGATGATTATAATTGACAACTAATGAAAGCCCCCGGTCCTTAATTGGGGGTCTACGGACGAATCGGTGGACGCCCAGCTTCTGATTCTCCAACTTTACGCCGGAAAAAAAAAAAGCTGTCACGATGGTAACGAAAAACGACACTCAACGTGACAAGCTAGAATCCAAATCGTGACGGGAGGGATTAAATACATACATACATATATATATATATTTTTTTTTTTTTTTTTTTTTTTTGCCACTAAAGTCATTATTTTAGCAAAAGTTTTGTTTTTTTTTATTCCTTCTGGAGGTTCGCAAATATTGTTCCACAATAACTAAATTCAAAAAGCTGATAAGGAAAAAAATCCTTCAAAAGTATAAAAGTGCGCGTTGATCAAAACTATAAACAGAGTAAGTCACGATACCTCCTCGAGATTCGTTGGTTTTAGCGATTGGCATGGCGGATGATTTTTATTTAATAAAATAGATATAAGCGAAGAAGTGAAGCAGTCAAACCCTTACTCCAAAATTTTAAAAACCTTTACTTGCGTTTCAATACAATGATTAATTAAGAATAAAAGGTATACTTGCTCAGGATTTCTTCATGTGACGAGGTGGCCGAGTGGTTAAGGCGATGGACTGCTAATCCATTGTGCTCTGCACGCGTGGGTTCGAATCCCATCCTCGTCGAAAATTAATTTAATTCTTACTATTTTTTAAAATAGTGAATCGTTGCACTCAACAACGTGCGCTTGTAATCGATGCAGCCGTGGAAAAAATGAACGATTTAATATGTTTTTGACATTTTAATATTTTTAGGTTTTTCCCATTTTAAAATATCGGAACAGCCCGTCGCGCTCTTCAAGTGAAAGGAATGTCTTTGCTGCCACCCAGTGGACAAAATGTAAAACGTTAGCGCACTGACACCAGAAGCGGATCTTTTTATTTTCGAAAACCACAACTATTACACAATATGCTACTCAAGCAAGCACATAATAGCGTGACCCGTACGACCATTTGATTTAAAATGAAGAAACGAAACAACCGTTATCTCCTTTGCAAAGGGTTCATTTTGCCATGGGCCAATGGTGAATATGGAATCGATTAAATATGTATGGGAGGATAAGTGAGGATTACGCCGATTTGCTTTAAAGCAATGTAAAACAAACAGAATAAATTAATCAGCGGATGACAAACATGATAAAAGCACCTAAGTGATGATGCAAATCATAAGGCTGGACGGTTGCATCCATCGACTTTCTAAACCCGGGGAGTAAGGAACCCCAGAGCAAATCCTAGCAAGCATCAGGCAGAAGGCAGGAACAATCCCGGGACAGGGCGCCTGTCCATCGCAAGGTGAACATTTTTTCCTACGTCATTCACCATCTCGTACACATATGATGGATGACAAGCTCAAAATCAGGCGTTCAGACACATCAGACTAAGAGCGGCAAGCTGACCCCCTCAGCAAAGCGAATCATTAACCCCCCATTGTCTAAACCTGCTTTATCCTGAGCAGAATCATGAGGAGCTGAAGCCTATACCATCAAGCATTGGGTACAAGGCGGGAAAACCTCTGGATAGGATACCAGCAGATCAATGGGTGAACACACACACACACACACACACACATGTAGAAACACATTCATCAGGAGCCAGATTACCACCCAGCCATCTTCCTAACCTGCTAGTCCAGGGCAGGCTAAATCTGTGAGGCACAAGCCATAAGCACAGCTCTTTTCCTGTTTACCGGCTACCCCTCAGACTTTAGAGACAATACCACATCATGACTTTTAAGATCATGTTAGATCTATTGGCAGTGGGCAGAATAAAAAAGACAGGACACTAGTGGAGGACTTTGTTGAATAACTCAACCGCCTGCAGCTCAACATCTGTAAGATAAACCAGAGGATGAAGCCCACCCAGTCCCCAGTTCTCAATGATGTGCTATATGTCACTGTATACCCCTCCGTGTGTGTACATATATGTGACAAATAAGATCTAAATCTGCCTCGTGGGGGGAATCTGAACAACAGGCCTGAGTGGAGTACCAACACCAATACTGTATGACAGAAGGGTGAGAGTCGCCTCGATTTCCTGAGGAGGTTGAGGTCGCCTGGTGTATGCAGGCCACTCTTTCGTTTTCTAACAGTCTGAAGTGTGCTGGGGAAGTGGCATGAGAGCGAGTGATGCCAACAGACTAAACAAACTGATTAAAACGTCTGGGTCGACCGTCGGAGTCGGTGGTGGAACAGACGGTCACTCGGGATGCCGCTTACCCTCCTGGACAAGGACACTCACCTCTGTACGAGGAGCACCTTCAGGAGCAGACTGGGACAACTGTGAGGTCGTTACTACCCTCAGCCATCCGGCTCTAAAACGAGGCACCCCTCAGCCAAGGTGGTCTTGTCCTCTGTGTGCTGAGTGGTACTGAGACGGTCTACCAGACATCTTAACTGACAATGATGCCAGATAGTGAACAGTTTCAGGAATAATGTCACAAAAAAATACATTTATCATCTGCATTCATTTTATATTGAAAAACAGTCATTACCGGTTAAATTCGATGAATTATTTTTCATGTGACCTCCTTAGTTTTATAGTACTTATTGATTATGAATGAATCTGTTATCCAAATAAAGAATCCCAGCACCACGTAACGGCAACAAGTGGTTATCTCGCAGTAACGACCTGAAAAATCAATTATCACAGCTAAAACTTAGAATATGCTTTCCCTGAAATGCAAGGTGTAAATGCTTTAAATATTTCCATTGGACTATTACCACAACCTTTTAAAAGAGTCATTATTTCTTTAGGAATTGTTTATAGTACAGTACAAAATTCATCATGTTATACTGACCAATAAACTCCTTATAATAATAAATTATCAGATAAAGTATCTATCTATCTAATTATCATTTACTGCGGTGGGCTGGCGCCCTGCCCGGGGTTTGTTTCCTGCCTTGCGCCCTGTGCTGGCTGGGGTTGGCTCCAGCAGACCCCCGTGACCCTGTGTTCGGCTATAGCGGGTTGGATAATGACCGACTGACTGACATTTATCGTTTATTATTTGTTTAGCCAAAAATATTAACTCAGTTTTCAACAAACAAAGTAAATCAATTGTTCTAAATTGTAAATCCATGAAGGGAAAAGTTATGTTTATACATAAGCAGAACTTGTTTATGGAAACTAGCAAACTTCAAAGGAATTTTTCCAACTCAAAATTGTATTAAAGCAGAAATTCTATAGCACCGACTTTTTGAAATACTAGATATACCATATATTATTCTTATTTTTCAAATATTTTTTATTTTTAAAATTGCATTGGCGGTTTAAAAGTCTAAAGCATGTAAGCCCGTTAGTGGGCGACGTGCAATATCTCTAGCATTACCAGTTTATAAATTTGAAGCATTTAGCCAGTGGACGACAAAAACTTTAAATAAATTAAAATAACGGGATTTACTCCTCCACGTTAAATTACAAATTCTAAAATCCATTTTTCAGTAAGTGATGTTGGTACAGCTAAACAAATCACAGCTCCCAGCACGACCACTCCAAATGCTGCAGTCTCTCCATTTGACGCGTCATTATAACGCGCCCGGCCAGGCAGGAGTCCTTGCGGCTTTTTTTTTAGCACCGCGAGATGTAAATCTTTGTCTTCAGCCAATCACAGCCCGTGTTTGTTGGACTCGGAGTTATATAATCTGATACAGCCCGCCTAAAGCACTCATTAAGAAAGGTTGGATAATAGTAGTAGGACTGTGCTGACTGGCTCGTAGATCCGTGCTGTTAGCTGATTTTTTTAAAACAAATATATTTATTGTAATTTGAAATAATTTGGATTTCAAAATGTTTGAGTTTAGGGTACAAAAAGCGGTAAGTTATTGACAATCACGGTATTGTCATTTGATCAGGCGGCCAACGCCCCCTTTACTCTTTCGAAATGTCCGCCCCCCTGCATCCAGTCACTCAGGTTGCCTTCTATTTTTAAGAAACGTTTCTTATTTATTTATTTACATTACATACATGTAGAATGGCGGTAATTTCCAACTACCGAAAAATGCGTTCGCTTACACTTAAACAGGCAAATGAATGAAAAAAAGCAGCGGCTGGGTGTTGCACTTGTGTCTTTACACTGGCAGTCTGCGTCTGTAGTGCACACAGACGCCCACCCGCATTTCGAATCATTGCATGTGAACGAGTTAATTACTGGATAAGAGCCTGACTTTAAATCAGTGCAGTTTTACCAACATTCATCCACGAATTCAAAGGCATGGCTACACACATTAGATTTTTTTTGCCAGTTTTCCCAGTTCAGTGCTTCTTCCAGCACCATTGAGCACAACACAGGGACCTGTCCGTTCTCATCCAGCGACAGATTAGCGTCCTAAATTAACACACTGCCGGGACAAGGTGTAATTGTGCACATCTGATCAGACCTTGTTAACTCGAAGCTGCTGCCAAAGCTCAAGTTTTATTTTATTGCACTGCTTTGTGCTTTATTAACTGTGAATTCAAAATAGTGGAACACTGAAAATAAGCCGCCTAATCCTATTAATATATCGATATAATTATGCGCTAAAATCAATACATTTGGCCAACACTGTCTTGATCATTCATTTTAGTTCCCACTATCTTTGTAAAGTTGTCTAGTCCACAATGCCTATGAAGCTACTGCTGGCCGTCACATATCATGGAGGTCAGCTAAGTCAACACCAATTATAAAGCATCTTCCATCTTATTTAGTACCCTTGATTATACTGTGGTCCAGAGTTCAGGACATGTTATCAAAATGAAGAAAAAAAATAAATAAATATTAGCAAATCATAAATAATACGTTGCACAGAAAAAAGAGCAGATTGCAAACATAAGAAATACACATTAGGACGTGCTGCAGGTCACCTTGGAGGAGGAAAGCGAAACTCTGAAGCAGTGAAAATTGTGAAGAAAATAAAGCCGTAAAACAGTCAAAAACTGGCCAGCCTGCCAGTAACATGACCACATAACCTGCCCAAAGAGGGGCAGAAAAAGACCAGGAACCTCAACTGTGCTGAGCACCTCGGGCATGAAGTTGGCATTCAGTAGCAGGGCCTCCCATCGAGACACGGTGCCAGTCTTAGTTACAAGATGTGACACTGAAAAGTGTACACAGATAGATAGATAGATAGATAGATAGATAGATAGATAGATAGATAGATAGATAGATAGATATATAAAAGGCACTATATGATAGGACAGAAAATGTAAAGTATAATATGTAGATAAAGTACTATATACAGATACAGTAGAAAGAAATGAAAGACACTATATAACAGATTGGTGTGAAATTTATTACAGATGGATGTGAAAGGCATCCTATAATATATGGATAAAGAAGTGTAAAAGTGAAAGGCACTATATAATAAATAGATGTAAAATGGATTGTAAATTTCGCTATACAAGGAAATGAAGCAGATTATAAAATAGATAAACAGATGTAAAAGGTGCTCTATAATAAAGGGACATGAAAGTCATTACAAACAGATGGACAGGGATGATGCTATGTAATAGACAGACAGATGTGAATGTCATTACTGACAGACAGACAGACAAATATGAAAAGGACTATACAACAGATTGATATGAAGGTCATTATAAATAGGGATGAAAATTACTATATAATACATGTATATATATATATATATACAGTATATATAATACAGTAATTAATTGCAAAGTATCGATATATTAAATGTAAAACTCATTACCAATATATAGACAGAAGGTTGCCAGTTCAAATCACATTACTGCCAGAAGGGATTCTTCTCCGTTGGGCCCTTGAGCAGGGTCCTTAACCTGCAATCGCTCCAGGGGGTGCTGTACAATAGATCACCCAGTGATGTGACCCCCAAGGGGTATCCGATGAGTACATTTCGTTGTACCTGTACAATGACAGTAAAGTTGGATCATAAGTAGCAGAGGCCATACAACAATGCACCAGGCTGACGAATTAAAAGTAAACACACCATTACAGATCCACCTTTTATTATTACTATAATTAACTTTTGTTCTTTGGTATTTTTATTTACTTACTTATCTCACATAATTGTATTAGGGGCATTATGATGTATTTTTTTCATGTATTATGTCCATGCTAAAGGAGAATGAACCAAAGTGTGTGTTACACAAACAGACAGACAATAGTACTGCTCTATATGGTATGCACATACATTACATAGTTGTGAAAGGCGCTATATAACAGACAGACCAACAAGTGCATGACACGGCCTGGACTATTTGCCCTCCACACAGTATTGGCACTCTGTACCTCGGTAGCCTGTTAACCATTTTGGTGGACAGCAGGACGTCCACCGGCACCCCCAAGTTTATCAGAAGCCCTCCATTGTGTTGCTACTGTACCTAATATTGTTACTTCTTTTGATGCAATATCTACTTAAATCTGAATTTTATCCAGGTGTAACCAGTTTTGTTTTCGGACGGGTGACATTTCCATCTCGAGGTGCTCAAACTCTGGTCCTGTCCTCGACAAGGACGAGCGAAACACGGGGGTCTTAGCCAGTCGAGCCAAAGGACAGCTTCTTCAGCACAAGTGGGGTCTTGACTTCAAGGTTATCTTTTCTGTAGCCGGCTCACTCCATTAGGCTCTGCTACACAGGTCCTTCTGTGGTGATTTTGTCTGATTTGAGAATATTTGCTAATCCAGTGTCATTTGCAATTGTACCCAACTCATTTTTTGAAATTTTATTCTCACCTATTTCTTATAATTAAAAAAAACTCAGCAACCTCAGCACTGGCTGCAATGGCACCCCACCTCTGAACACAATGTCCTCAATTTAACCTGACGCACTCTGTGTTCTTCACTCCATGCCCTTAACCCCAGCCCCTTGTAGGTTCCTGATTTATGTTTCCCTGTTTCTTCATATCATGGGTGACATTCCGCCTTCCACTGCTGTCCATTACTTTGATTGCCTCCTGGTGCGAAAGTGTGGACCAGCGGAGGACTTTAAACCATAAAGCTCGGCCACTGCCTTTTATTTGCTGGGTGCTGTCAATCGAGTCCCCTCACTTGCCCTGAGCGCTAATGGAAAAATGATGCAGAGTGTGCAGCTCCATGAACCTGCGCTTTCAGGAACAGGCCTGGCAAGGCTAAAATTACAAAAAGCAATTCATGGCTTCCCTTTGGTGCTAAGCAGTGGCTAGTACTGCGGCCACTTGGCTTCATCAGCCTGCCCTGCGTTATGATTATGGGTTATTTTGATCAGTTTTTACCGTTTACATACGTGTTTCTTATGGAGCCTATGAAGTTACAAAAACTTCTGCATGCGTACAAAGTTTTACACTTTTGAAGTATCTTGTGGGCACGCACATCTTTCTTCAGCTATCTCTTATTGCCCTTTTTTTCTTTGCACGTGTCCCTTTAGGGGCTCCGTAGTTTTTAGTATTTTTTCATAGGAAACCAATATTGGTTGTTTATTTGGTTCTCTTTGTTCATTTTAAAGCTGTTAATATTTTTTAATGTAATTTTGACGAGATCAACTCTGGCCCACCCAATACCTTCAACTGGAGAGTCTTATATCATCTTTCATGTTAAAATTCAATTAACAAAACAAATTGCAACACATTGATGAGTTTGTACCCCTAAAGATCTCTTATATGGATGAACTCCCACCGTATTCAAAACTGTTGAGACAATGCATAATACTGAACCCTGACCCATTGTTTTTACAAATAAACTTGGCATTCAGTTAATAAAATCATCACTTCAAGCCTGGATGGACCCCCAGCCCATCATAGGATCATTTACTCGCACACACACACACACACACACACACTCATACTCGAAAATCTACCAATAAATCTTACCATGCATGCTGCTCAGGGTGACAGACCCCTCAGAACCGTAATCCTTCCCGAGATGGCAGGGGTTCAAACTCGACCCACCGGATTACACAACAGCCCTCTCAGCCTACGCCCACACTGCTTTGTTTTCATTGACAAACTTGGATATTCCTCTTCGTTTTTGACTTTTGTCCACACTGCCTTGCCGTTTTTAACCCCCAAAAAATGGAGACTTTTGAAGACGATCTCCAGGGCCGTATGTTTTTGAAAACGCTCACTCGCCGTTTTGATGCAGATGGATGAAAACACAGGATTTCGAAAATACAGACTCTTAATAAGCACTCGGATTTTTTGGCGAGTATTACATAGCCCTTCCCCGATTGGATCCTGCCCATCACAACATCTCATTCACCCTTCAAGGAAGAAAAATATTCTAACATAGCTGGGCATAGAGGAGTAGCTATCATGGTCGCTTGTTGTGTTGCTTACCTGTCTGCATCTAAATTGTGTTTTGTACGGTTTGAATGTTGCACACGTGCGCACAAGGCAAATAATTTACTGTTTGCTACAGCTTTGCAATAAATCCTGTGGCCAGCCATGTTACCAATTGTTTTAAGGATTTTACCACTGATGCATGTATGCTCATTGTAGGCAAACATCCATGTCATATGCGCTTTTGGACATTTAAGTGTGGGTGGAGGTACTTTAATAAACGATGTGAAAATGCCAGTGTGGACGGAGATCGTTTTTGTCTGAAAATGATATTTAAAATGTCAACATAGTAATGTGGACATTAAATTAGAATGGCCCAGTCAGGCTATAGTAGGACCTCTTACACTTGGCCCTCCGATTGCACTCAACTCTAGGGGCGGAGTGGTGGCTCTGAGGCTAAGGATCTGCGCTGGTACCCAGAAGGTTGCTGGGTTCGAATCCCCGTCACTGCCAAAAGAGATCCTTGAGCAAGACCCTTAACCTGGAATTGCTCCATGGGTACTGTATAATGGCTGACCCTGCGCTCTGACCCCAAGGGGTATGCGAAAACTAACAAAATCCTAATACAAGAAACTGTATAAGGTGAAATATAGAACACTGGTTACAATGATATTTAAAATGTCAACATAGTAATGTGGACATTAAATTAGAATGGCCCAGTCAGGCTACAGTAGGACCTCTTACACTTAAGGCGAAATAAAGAACAAAAAAAAAAACTCTCCCGAGGTTACATCATCAGGAATTTGCCCAGGATACCCCCTTTAAAGTTCTTATCTTCCCTTGGGCAGCTGCTTTCGGCCGCTGTACTAAAGGAGAACACTTGTCAGCCTAGGGAAAAAGAAGTGGCCCGAGATTTTGTGTCCTGCTGCCTCCATCTCAGGGAGGACAGCAGAAGTGAAGAGGAGAATCGCCCACCCGGGGTGAATACCTTAGCACAGACCTCTCAACTCTGCTCCCTCGGACCCAGCAATGGAAGAAAATACACAAATAATCGGGAACCGTTACCATTTATCTTATAAGTCACCATTGCTTAAAGGTTAAACCTTCACCGACTGTCCCCACACACATCCCTATGGGACAGTCATGCATCTCTCTCCCCATTTCTTATTACTTCCATTAAAAGATGTTACGATTGAAATGAGAAATGCTAAGGGTGTGCCTAATGTTTGTTTTGATGGTTCACATGTGTCTTGTTCCCGTGTGTTTTGTAGGTCTTGCATCCTTGGAAGGAAAAATGCAAAAAAGAACCACCCTTTGACCCCATTTTCCACTTCGATCACACCAGGTTAATTCTACTTTCTTTTCTTTTGCCTTTCATTTGTATTTGTTCACCTTAAGAAGGTCACTGATAATTCTTGTGTACATACATACTGTGCATTTTTGATTGTCTTGCGTGTTATTTTGCGTTGTGCCTTCAGTTGTGCTGTATTTGAGTGGTTACATTTGTTGGTGTGCAGCTCCAGAGTCTCGCCGCCGTTTGCATGGAGTCTGCATGCTTTTCCTATGTGTCTGTCCTCCTGCTTCCTCCCTTGAGAGGCATCTCATAAGTTGATTAGTAACTCTAAACTGTCAAGCTCTGTGCTTCATAACCGATTGGTGTCCTATCCAGGCCTGGTTGCTACATTGACCACAGAAAGGTCCCAAGCCATCCCTACTTTTATGGAAACCCTCTGTTGGAATAAAAACAGTGCAGTGCTTTGAATTGAACTGAGGTAAATGAATCAGGTCCTTGGCTTACTCCAACCCTATGATTTGAGCTGTCTTCACTTTGCTTCTTTAATTTCAGCCAGCCAGTAGATCAATGACATAATAAATATTTTAGTAATATAACTTGTGGAGAGTCACAATGGTTAGCACAGATAACAGATTAAGCTATATCCAGCCTGATCGTCGTCAAAGTCGAGGTGCCGCGTCTCAATGGGTTTTTCCTTGGTCATTTTCCACCCATATCCCCCAAGATCTGCACATCAGGCCCCTTTGAGAGCGAGTGTGTGTTTATAAATATCAAATCAAATTTTATTTGTCACAATTATAAATTATACACACAGTCAGAGCTGGCTGTGCAAGAAATTTTTGAATTGAAGACCTGCCATTCCCCCTCAGTCATTGGTTAAGAGTGCTGCCTTCAATTCAAAAGTGCAATCCCGTGTGAAGGGACTTCCTGATTGTAGACTAGTAGTTATTTATCTAGAAATATTTTAGCAAAGAATACATGCATTAGGCATGTTGTGAGCAAATACCTTGACGACCCGACGTGAATTATTCGACATGACCATCAGGAAATGTTTTTGATATTGTTTGCTGTTGTCAGGCCTTAGTTATGTTTGGGTCCCATTCCATTAGAATCTTTGTTAGGTTCATGCACCATGAAAACTTAAAATAAAAACAGTTTTATTTTCTATCACTACAACACTACACCGGGCAAGTAAGATGTCAAAAAGATTTTGTTTTTGGGTGCATTTAGAGTGTGTGTGAAAGGATGGATGAATGTAGTGCCTGAAATGTCAGAATTAAAAGTATAAAAATAATTAATGGACGTAGTTGATTGTACAGTGTACCAGATGTTCACTAGATTCCCTGCAAGTCACAGAGGAAAATATTTCATAATTGTCACCGGTGTGAAATTGCTTGGGGCCATAAGCCTCTCCATCTCATGTAATCCCAAGCCCAGGACCTCAGAGTCAGTAGGTGGCAGCAGCTCATCATGTTGCCCAAAAGGAGAACTGCTTTTGGCAAAATTTGCAAACAACGTTCTGACTTCTAAACTGCAAGGGTCTCCAATGACACAGCAGCAGGCTCTGTCTCTCTCGCTCCTTCTCTCAGCCATATTGCCACACCACTTCACTCATCTCTCCTCTGAGTGATCCAAGAAAGGCCTTTCAAATGTCTCTCCATTTCATGTTCTGGCTGCAAACCTGGGGCCTCTGGGTCAGTAAGCTGCCGTTGCCATTGGGATATGCATAAAGAAGGGTGCTCTGCCATCCTAAGGTACCAACCCACTCAGACTCAGTGGCATTTCAGGAAGGTGAGGCGCTGACAGGGCTCAATGTCCTGAGCAAATCTCTCACCAAAGAAAAATGGTGCAGAGACCTGGTTTGAAGTTTTGTTAATTATTTTCTGGTTAGAATCATTTTACTCTTTTTGTTACATCAAAGAACATTTTGGAATCATTAAGTGCATTTACGTGCACTTTAATAACCTGGTTTCGAAAATGCCTTGTATACCGTTATTCCGGTAAGAGAAACTGATATAATGGTCTCTGAGAAAGCAGGTTAACGTACGTAGATTTCTTTGCAAGAAACCAGGTTAAGTGGCCACGTAAATAAACCCTTAACCAGGTTGCAGTTAAGGATTTTGTATTCTGAGCATGTCTTTACTCCACGCACCTATCCAGCAGCCACAAGTAGAGAACAGTGGAAGCGTCCACAAAGATAAACTCCTAATTCTCCTGACTGAAATAATCTGTCTTAATATTTTAAAAATTGCTAAATTTATAATGATGATCTGAATGAACAGCGCTAAGCTCAGCAGCACAATCTCAGGCGAAAACAGGCTCCATGCTCGTTTTCAAATTCACAACAGATAAATAAATAACGTTTATTTTTCTTCTTATAGATCGCTTTTTTGACATTGGAGTGTTTTGCCAAAAGAGAACTCCGTAAATGGGCTTGAGAAAGTAAACAGGCTTTTTAAGAAACCGGATTCCCGCCTTAACCGGGTTACTCACCTTATCCTGGTTTTGTGTGTGCATGTAAAGGCACTTATGTTGTTTTTACACACTCCCCATCATGTTTTGGCACCAGTACTATGGCATGACTACCCTTTGCCAAAAGTCACGCTGTTTGTTGTAATCTCTGCAATGGTATATATTATGTCCATCAGCATCCGAGATTGCAGATGAGAAAAAAATGAAAATAAAAAAATGTTCTCATCAGTTCACCTGTAGGGTTTTGAATTTTGCTTTTGTTTTTTAAATTTGATTCTTGATTAGTGATTTGAATGTATGACTCAGTTTAAATGATTTTTCCAGTTTTGACTCTGCACGTTTCAGAATTTCATGTCATCTCCCAGTCAGTTTTGTCTTCTTGGCCTGCCACACTTCATTGTGTGGCATAACACGTGGGTCCATTTGGGGTGTGGGTGAATGAAACAGGAGGGGATGAATGCTGAGACATGAGGGGTCATGGGGTATAATGTTCCTGAGGTCGCTTAATTTTCCGAGTTTGTAGATTTCTCAAATGAAAACAAAAGTTACTTCAAATTTGGTATTCCTATTTTGTCTGATCTCTTTCTTTCTTTGGTATTTGACTATGAGTTTCTTGTTGTACTGTTTTCTTTCGTTTTGTTTGTTGTTCCTACAAAGTCAAAAGTACATGTTGTATATGAATTATAGGGTTTTGAATCCCAGGGAAGATGATTTTCACATTCATTTGTTGCTTTATACAATAGTTGAATTTTGATAATGTCTTATCCAGGGCACTTCCAGGATTTGATGGTATCAGGTTCTAATCCCACTTTAAGGAGGTGTAGGAGTATTCTACTGCAAGATCTTGGACTCTCATTTAACCACAAAATATCTTACCCTGCTTGAAGTGGAACCATATTACTGTTGGGTCTCCGTTTTGTTGGCGTCTTGTTCCTCCTTGCGATGCATTTTCAATTTTACTCAACTATCTTGTCTGCCCCTCTCCAAGTTTCCAGCGCATGGAGAAGAGTGAGGGGTGAGGTTTGGGGGTGGCTCAGGTTTGCTGATATACCTATAATGTTGCAAGGAGTGAGATTCATCTCTTACTTGCTCAACTTTG
The DNA here is from genome assembly GCF_900747795.2 of Erpetoichthys calabaricus. Classification (NCBI taxonomy): domain Eukaryota; kingdom Metazoa; phylum Chordata; class Cladistia; order Polypteriformes; family Polypteridae; genus Erpetoichthys; species Erpetoichthys calabaricus. The sequence goes on along the minus strand of NC_041408.2, from coordinate 3,658,306 downwards.
GTTAAATGATTGCACTCTTGTGCAGGGAGTTATCCCTTGGGGTTAAATCAATGCTTGTGGGAGTTTGGTCTCCTTGGGGCTTAGCTGTATATATATATATATAAGTGGCTTAAGCCTCTGAAGCAGTAATGCCACCGACCTTATTGTGATGCCATATTGTTTATTGTGGAGCACAATGATGTTGTGAATGGCATCAATTTTTTCCTAGAATCACAGCAGTATGCAACGTGTGACACCATAGGATTCCCGTATTGGTATGCACTGCTCATTTTTGTTTCTCTATTCCTGGTAACATACTAATATTTTTCTTAACCTTGACGACAGGTCTTTTCTGGTTTTGAACTCCTGCCTGTTGTCTCAACTATGTCTCTTCTCTTAAAAGCTTTTGCTGTCTTGAGTCAGGACAACTTAGATGCCATTTTGGGTTTTGTCGCTTTGATCGGTTATCAGTCTGCACTTTGTTTGGACTCCCCCTCTTACCTCTTGGTCCTTTCACTTGCCCTTGTAGCATTATGTGTGACACATGATGTCATTACTTCAATGGTATGAAGGTCGTTGTTGCACATTTCTTGGTTGTTGAACACTGGATCCAAACGGTGCAGACTTAAAGTTATTTCTGGCCTTTACTTTTGAGCTTTCATTGTCCAGTTTTTTTCAAAATCACCTATTTGGCCCTGATTTTGTGTACTTTTTTTGGTGTTGAACTACTTCACGTTGTTTTTGGCTATGATTCTGGTTACGCATCTTGGATTATGTTTACTAAAGTTCAATATTTGACATGTCCATACTTCTTCTGAATCTGATTCCATTTTCTGTCTTAACTGAAGTTGCCCTGTGCCAACAGTACACCCTTTCAGTCAGAAACTTGGCCAAGGAAGTTCTCCTTTATCTACACTGGCTGTACAGGGTGTTCTGTAATGCAAAGGTATCAAGTTCACATCAACAAGTGGCTGAGATGGATGGTAGCATCACCACAAGTGATTTTCCTCCCTCAAAGACAATAATGTAAAAAATAAAAATGGAAAAGTATTCTAACTATATTGCCTTTTGTCATTAGATTGATGCCAAAGGTTGCAACGTATAGAAACAAACTTGGACAACTTGGCCCATCACCAGAGGTTACCATGTACTCTACAGCAGACCTTCACAGACTATGGACGAATGCTCAGCCCACGGACAAAAAAGCAGAGACTACCTGTGTCCGTGAAAAAGATCTAGAAAGGGAACAAGAGAAATGGGCAAGGGTACGTGACACTGGTGACATTTCAGTTTATACATTTTGACACTTTAGATATATTCTTAAATGGCTGCGTCATTTTATCCTAGTTTTCAGTGCGTGGCATTAGCCTTTCATAATAAGCAACTTTAAGGCTGCCTTCCCTCTTAATACTAATGCTGCTGACTCCTCTTTTGCTTCAATTACACCAACTCAGAACCATCCATCCATCATCCAACACGCTATATCCTAACTATAGGGTCACGGGGGTCTGCAGGAGCCAATCCCAACCAACACAAGGGCACAAGGCAGGAAACAAACCCTGGGCACACACACTGACCAAGCACACACACTAGGGACAATTTAGGATTGCCAATCCACCTAACCTGCATGTCTTTGGACTGTGGGAAGAAACCCACACAGACACGGGGAGAACATGCAAACTCCATGCAGGGAGGACCCGGGAAGCGAACCCGGGTCAACTCAGAACCTTAAGACGATTTTTGCATCCCAGCTCATTGTCCATTTTATGACTGATTTTATGAAAATTTCTCCTTTTGTGCTCCTAGGAAGCAGAGGAAGAGTGGAAGGCTCATCATACACACACTGCTCGGCCAGACAGGAGAAATGAAAGTGAACTGGAAATAGAAAAAAGGAAAGAAAGAGAGAATATTCTCCGAAGAGCCGATGAAATGATGATGGAGAGGGAGCAGGAAATCATGAGACTGAATACGGTAAAGGCTGGGCTTTCAAAGGGGTTTAGACTCTGTGTGTTCATGCTATTGGATCTCACCAATGGTTTGCGTGCATGCAGTATTGATTTGTGTAAATGTGTCACTGGACTGTCATAAATGTCACCTTCATGTCCTTCAGAATGCATTCAGGCACCTTCACTTTTTTCACATTTTGTTGTGTTGTGGTGTTGTACTAAAATTATTTATATCCATTTTTTTCGCTCATCAAACAACAATAAATACCCCAGAATGACAAAGCAAAGCCCATTTTTTGCAATTTTTTAAAGAAATATCACATTCTGAGACCGTTTACTGTGACACTTGAAATCTGGATCAGGTGTATCGCTTTCTATTTATCATTGCTGTGATGATTCCATTCCTTGTTTGGAGTTTACCAGTGATGAATTCAATTGAGAGACACACACCTGCCTATAGAAGGTCCCACAGTTGAGAAAAATCAACCTATGAGGTCAAAGGAAATGCCAGCAGAACACAGAGACAGGATTATGTTGGGTCACAGATCTGGGGAAGGTTATAAAGAAACTCCTGCAGCACTGAAGGCCCTCAACAGCACAGTTACCTCCATCATTCTTAAAAGGGAGGAGTTTGGAACAACCATGACTCTGCCTAGAGCTTGCCACCCGGCCAAACTAAGTAGTCATGGGAGGAGAGCCATGGTAAGAGAGGTGACCAAGAAACTGATAGTCACTTTGGCTGAGTGCCAGAGAACCTAAGTGGGGAGTGCAAAATCTTCCAGAAGGAAAACTACCAGTGCTTCATTAATCTGGGCTTTATGGCAGAGTGGCCAAGTGACATATGAAAGGTGCCTTTGCAAAAAGCGACCTAAGGGACACTCATAGACAATGAGAACAAGATTTGTCTGGTCTGATGAAACCGAGATTGAATTGATTCAAAGCATCATGTCTGATTGAAACCAGGCACTACTCATCACCTGCGCAATACAACTCCAGTAGTAAGGCACGGTGGTGGCCGCATCATGCGGTGGGGTTGTTTATTGGCAGCAGGGACTGGGGGCTAGTCAGCGTTGAGGCAAAGCTGAAAAGAGCAAAGTTTAGAGATGTCCTTAATGAACACCTGCTCTAGAATGCTCCGGACCTCAGACTGGGACAAAGGTTCACCTTCTAAAAGGACAAAGCAAATACAATACAGGAGTGGCTTAGGGACAACTCTGTAAATTAACTCGAGTCACTCAGGCAGAGCTTGAACTTGAAGCCAATCAAACATCTCTAGAAAAACCTGAAAACAGTTGTCCACTGACACTCTGATGTGCACCTGACAGAGCTTAAGAGGCCCTGCAGAAAAGATTGTCTCAAAAATCCCCTAATAAAGGTGTGCAAAGCTTGTTGTGTCAAAACTAAGAAGACTCCAGGCTACCAAAGGGGCTTCAACAACATCATACACGTTACGTTTGCAAATCAGTAAAAACACACAGAAACCAATAGTATGAACATGAAAAAACAATATAGTACAGGAGGAAATGCTTCCAACTATGACCTGCTGAGTCCATCACATTGCTCTCGGCTCACAATCCTTGCTGATTCTTCTACTCATTTGGCATTTTTTTTCCCTTTTGCTATTTCTCAGCTTCTTCTAGCTGCTCAGTGCCATGCTGTGCAAGAAGATCAAAAAGTCCTCAAAAAACAAATGCAAAAAGTAACCGAAGCAGAAGAGATGAGGATACACAATTTGATGGAGGATGAACGGCGAAAAGCCATTAAAAAGGAGGAGCAAAAGATGGCCCTGAGGAGACAGCAGATGGTCGAGTACGTATGAATATTCACTTTCTCCCCCCCACGCTTGTTGTTTTTCCACTGAGAGGAAAAGGCAGGTTAGTTTACCTAAGGGGTTGGGAGGTAAAATGTGAGTTAAGAAACCAGGCCATGTTCAGTACCAGAATATCAATACATCATCAGGCCTAACCCCAAAGCACTACACCAAAACTCTTAAGATAAGAAATAAAGAGTAGCCTTCCTAAGTCATGTGACTGTGACAGACATGATCATTACATTACTAGAAGTGTCCTGTACAAATATGGCAGAGTGTCCACAGTGGTTAAACAATGTTTCTCTACATTCTCATAATTGATTGTTAGCGTTACTTCAAATAGGCCTAAAATTTAGATTATTTATTTGGTTCTGTTATAATCTGGGATCTTTACTTTTTATGAATCTCATTCAGGTTCTGATGTTTATTTTTCCACTTTTGTCCATACTTTAATGGCTGTTTAATTGTTTGCCCCACTTGAGCCACCATTTTGTTTCCTTAATTTTTTGCTCACTTGAGCCACCATTTTGTTTTCTTAGCAGTTCTGGACACCTCTTGTTAGGACAATGCTCTTTGTTTTTAAGGGTGTGTCCTTAGAAGTTGGGATCAGAGGGGTAATCAACACAATGAGTTAAAATGTTGGCTGATCGCAGGGCCATCTTAACATGTGGGCACAATGGGCATTGGCCAGGGCCCCCAAATGTTTCTGATGTCTATGTGTGTTTGTGTTTTGCTATTAAAACATGGCATTTTTGCTGCTAAGACGGCCCTGGGAAAGTTAATTTCCTCATACGAGTTGGTATCCAACACCTTAATTTTTTTTTTAAAACGTCCTTTTGCTGAAAGCGTATTTTGGCTTTGTCTTTCTGGATTCAGCACTTGTTCTAACACATTTTATCTCTCATTTTGTTTTTTGTAACCTCCTAGTTTTGACCTTTTTTCGTTCTATATGTCTGTCTTCTGGCTTGCTCTGAAATCTTTCGGATCTGTCAGAACAGGTTTGCAACTTATTTTCATTCTAGACTCACCAATTTTGCATGCAGCCCATGACTACTAGAGTAAATAAATAAATTAATGAAAATAAATGAATCCCGTTCGTTTAGGAATACGCCCATATTGGTTGCATGATCACATTAAACTTACAGAGAAAACAAACCGTAAGAAAGTGCGAAATACCACGACTGCGGAAATTAAAGCTAGATGTATACTTAGTGTATTCAGTAGGACAAACAGGAGATCCAAAGGAACAAAGATGGTGGGTAAGTGGCACATTTTTAAGGTTTTGTGTAGGAATTAGCAAGAAACTGATTGGGGCGTTCGGTACAAAGCAATTGTTAAAAGTTTCTCAACATGCTTTAAGCATAATACCAGAATGCAAACTACAAAATGAGACAAACTGAGATCGATTAAAAGTGAACATGACTCACCAATTGTGAACTTGGTTAAAATAATCACCTGCAGCCACTGGGATTCTGGCAATGGTGCTAGTAATAACCCAGAGATCAGGATTTGATTCTCTTATCTATCAACTGTCTGTGTGGAACTGTCATCCTCCAGTCTTGTCCATAAGGACTTTACGGTAGCTACTCTGGTTTCCTCCTACATCCTCTATAGCAGGGGTGCCCAACTCCAGTCCTGGAGGGCCGCAGTGGCTGCAGGTTTTAATTCTCACCCTTTTCTTAATGAGTGACCGGTTTTTGCTGCTAATTAACTTCTTTTGAATTCATTTTATTTGACTTGCTCAGACTCAGACCCCTTTTCTTTTTCCTTAATTAGCAGCCAAACAATAATGAGATACAAAATGAGCCAAAACAGGACCAGCAACTTGTGACCATCATACAATATCTGAAAATAAAGAAAGGTGAAGGTCTCAGGAATGCTGATCTGCTCTTAGAAAGAGAAAATCCACAATTTTGGACATGTCTGCTATTGCACAATGAGAGCCACAACAAGCCATGCAATTAAAGAACGATTTTAATTAACGACGAGACTGGGCACCTCATTAAGCAACTGGTTGGAGTGAAATTGGTTGGAGTTTGAGGCCCTGACTTAGTTGGTCTTCTGTTGGCTCCCACATTTCACATTTCACTTCTGTTTGGGTGCCATTGAAGGAAGAAATTAAGCAATTAAGAAATTCAGGGAAACAAATCTTAAAAAAAAACAAAGTCAATTAAAATGAATTCAAAAGAAGTTAATTAGCAGCACAAACAGATCACTAATTAAGAAAAGGGTTAGAATGAAAACCTGCAGCCATTGCGGCCCTCCAGGACTGGAGTTGGGCACCCCTGCTCTACAGGGTTCATTATCAACTCCCAGTTTGCCCAGTATGGTGAATGTGATGGTGTATGCTCTATGACAAACTGGGAGCCCATGCAGGGTCGTTTCTGCTCTGCACCCAACACAGCTGGAATAAATTTTAAGAAAACTGCAGGACAGATGAATGAGTTAGTGGTGAGACTTCTTTGTTAAGACATGACTGCCTGTGTCGTTTCCCATTTTTTAGGCTTGGAAAATTTCAAAGACAACAAATGCAGGAGAAGAGAGAACAAATCGAAAGAGACAAACAGTTTGAGAGGGAGTTTCATAAGACCGACATTGGCAGACAGGTACTGATGCAGTTACACCTTGAAAGTTAAGGATATATTACTGAGAGTGGCTGAATATTCGAATATTTTGTGCTGCAATTGGTTTCCTTTTTCAGAATACATTGATCTCCCATTCTGGATTTACAAAAGAACTAGAATGGTTATGTGATGAACAAAAAAAGATGCAAGAATTAGACGACTACAGACGTGCTCAGACGGAATCTCCTTGTGTATATTTCAGCAGAGAGAAAAGGTATACTTATCATTTTTAAATGATATTAGGCATCTGGGACTAAACATATTAATTCTTACTGATCACAATGTTTGGCAATGTTGAGTTAACTTCAAGAATATTTCTGTTAATTTTTTTCAACACTTTTATTTTTTTAAGTGATTTGATTACGATATTTTGTGCAATTTTTTCATGGGCGGCATCATATTGCTTAATGTTTCTGTGAGCAGTTGTCGGTCACCAAACACGTGTTGTGCTACATCTCATGTCACGGCTCAATTATTGAGAAAATACTGGGGCACGTGAATGACAGCATCTGAGTTTTAGGATTTCTAAATGATTCAAAATTCTTGAGCTTATTTAATTTTTTAAATTTAATAAACGCGGGTGGCACGGTGCACACCTTGCAGTAAGGAGACTTGGGTTGACATCCCAGGTCCTTCCTGCATGGAGTTTGCATGTTGTTCCCGTGCCTGCGTGGGTTTCCTCCCACAGTCCAGAGACAGGCAGGTTAGGTGAATTGGTAATCCTAAATTGGCCCTAGTGTGTGTGTGTGTGTTCACCTTGTGATGGACTGGCGTCCTGTCCAGGGTTTGTTCCTGTCTTGCTTCCTATGCTAGCTGGGATGGTCTCCATCAGACACCCACTACTCCATTCAGGACTCAGCAGGTTAGTAAATGACTGACTGATTATGCAACACAAGTTATTTGAGAATTTGTTGTGGATGTTTTAATATTGTTTGCTCCGTTGAAATCCACTATATCAGGAATTTTTAATCACTGTTCTCATTTTTTCCTCATCCATTACTAGAAACCACATGAGGTAAGTGTGCTGCTACCATTAAGGCAGCCACAATAGAAATTAGAAAGACCAGATCAGTCAAAACGCGCATTAATGTCTGTAACAAGAAAATCAGCTTACCCAGGAGAAAAAGCCGAGACACAACAGACAACTCAAGAGTCAAAAGAATCCAAAATTCAAAAATTTAGATGAGGATCTAGGAGAATACTGTGTGTATTCAGCAGGTTTGTCCTTAAATTATCACCCGGTATCTGCAAAAAAATAACAGGAATTGAAATGGTTTTAGAAGACTGTCAGGTCTGGCTGAAGATGAGGCATCTTGTGCCTGTCACAAAGCTTCTTTTAAGTCAGGGGTTTGTCCTCACCTGAAGTTGATTGTAAAATGAACTCCAACTTCCAGTGTCCGGGTTCCTTATAGAGAAGAATGACTGAAAAGGGTGGAAGTGACAGAAAAGATGTCCTCTTCCATTCAAAGGGCAAAGTAGTGATGATCACTTTGATTCACTTTACTGATTTGATATTTAAAAACTACCAGATTAACTGAATCAATTCATTTGATTCAATAAATATAAAAACAAAACCGTTCAGGAGGTCTCCCCATGAATGAATCACAAATTATTTATTTAATGAGAATATATAATTCATATCTCTCTATTTTAATAAAAAAAACTTGGGTCGAGACGTGATCTTCTCGGAAGACACTTTGAACTCCTGTGAGACTACTTGCACGTCACGTCCTACTTACAAACAATTTCTCGGAGACACTTTAACGTCCCGTGAGACAAGGAAGTGAGACAAAAGGACAGCTGCTGTACAGGCTTTTAAATGATCGACACGCAGCGCGACATGCAGATCACGCAGAACAGATCAAGCAGCAGCTGCAGGGCCGTTCTTAGGCATAGGCAAAGTAGGCGACCGCCTAGAGTCCCCACTGCCAAAGGGCCATGCCCAGCCTTTTTTTTTTTTTAGCCATAACCAAATACAACTTACAGGTCCATATTTCAGAAGTACAAATTTTCAGTGGGAGAATTATCAGTATGGTTACATGTGAGCAGAAAGGAAACAGTGACAACAGGCAGCGGTGGGTCCTGGGGTAGTGGGTGGGTCCCCAATGGGAGGACAGATCATGCTCCTCACCTGCCAGGGCGTCTGCACATCAGATCGATTATAATGGCTTAGTATTAATATCAGTTGAGCACAAAGTCATCGACTCCCTTGATTATTCACACTTAATGTGACTTATTATTATTTATTATTAATCAAAGACTTTGCAAAAATGAAAGAAAGAACGCAAGGTATTTTTACATTAAAGGTTTGATTTACATGCTACGTTAGCTTTAGTCAGTAGGTTCCTTTGACATGTTCCTCTCAAATCTGGTATATATAATATGCAGTATAATCATAAAATGATAAGCTTTACCTCACTAATTGTTACACATTTATATGGATAAAATAATTACTATGCATTCATATGGATAAAATAATTATCATACATTCATACGGATAGAAACAGCATGGCCCCAACAGGTACCTTTGCCTAGGGCTCCCAAAAACCTAAGAACGGCCCTGGCAGCTGGCTTTAACGACATAACTCATTCACTATAGTTTTATTACTGGCAAATATCAAGAAATAAGAAATGCATGAAAATGAATGAAATGAAAAAAAAAACAATCTCTTTAAATTGTATATCTGGTTAACCAAACCCAGGAGTTGACGAGCGAAGCCCCAAAGTTTAATAAATTATAAATGCTAGTAATTCATACTGTATGATATTAACCTCTTTGAAAACAAGACATGGTAAAAAACCTTAATTAAAATACGACTAAGTTGGAAACTGAAAAAAGTTATCAACAACTGTGCGACTCGTTCCCAGGTGGTGGTTCAATAATTTACTTTGCAAATTTCATAAATGAGAAACCTGTAACTCGTTCTCTGGTAATGATTTGGTGAGGTTTGCAAATCAAAAGAATGAGAATCATGTGACTTGGTTGCAAATTAAATGAACGAGAATCACGGGACTCCTCTGTGAATCAAAGTAACAAGTATTGCGTGACTCATTGATAATAATTGGGTGATTCATGTTGTGAATTAAATTGAACGAGAACTGTGAGACGCATTCGTGAATCAGACGAATGAGAACTGTGTGACTCGTTCTTGGGTAATGACTCATTTCAAACTCGAAAGAATTACTTAATGAAATATGCTTGATGCCTTCAATGAGTTGTTAGAAAAGTGTGCTAAAGGAAAGCTAAAAGCAATTTAATTGTCAGGAATTAGAATATTTCTATAAGGTTCAGTTTTGTGTGACTAATTTTGCTGAAAGTACAAAGAAACATAATCATATCAGGTTAATATGTTGTTTATATATTCTGTTTAAAACTATCCTAATAAGGAATTGTACAAAAGAAACAAATGAAACATTCTAATATAAATGTGGCATTATTGTATTGTACTTGCATGATGAACAAGAGAATGATCAATGAAGGAATGTTCATTTGCCGATAATGTTCTAACCAGAAAGAATCACAAGTGAAGTGAACGAGATTCATGAATCAGATGAGCGTTACTCATTCGCTTTAAATGTCCCATTGAGCACAACTGAACTAATTCATTTGTGCTCAAGAACTGATTCTATAATTCACTGATAAGAGTCATTCAAAAAGAACAAATTGTTCATGACTCTCCCATCACTACAGCAAAGTGGGAAGGGAAGCTACAGAGAGTGTCGCACCTTTATGCTTCTCCCCGGGTCAATGAAACTCTATAAACTCACGTATCTGACAGCATATTGCATTGTCATACTGTTAAGAACTCCACCATACTCTATACACATAGCAATAAGTTTAAACTCGAATTTGAACAAATTACAAAACAAAAAAAAAAGTAAACATTGTGCAATTTCTCTTTTTTTCTCTGTTTTTCTGTTCCAGGAATTTGAAATTTCTCTCTGGATCATTTTTTACTTTGCCAACAGCTGACATAATGATGGCTATAATTCCAAATTGTAATTTTGCGTCTCAATCTAATTTACCTCTGCAGGTCAATGCATGACGCTCTCACATACGAGAGGGAAAAAGAGGACAGACACAGAAATGACGACCAGAAATACATGCAAGATAAATGGAGGCAGCCAAAGAAAAAGTCAGAGGAGGCAAATATCTGGGATCAACGCCTGAGGGAGACCATGACGAAAAAGCTCAAATATATGAAGTAAGAACTTTGGAGTAGAAACAGCTATTGGCATCCATCCATGCATCATTCTGAACCAATTCAATTCACTTTATTCTTGTCTAACTCAGAGCTCTGAACATAAGGGATGTTGGCTGAAATAACTGCCCACCCTTCTGTCCCCTGCTTTATCTCATCCCAGCAGCACTGGGTACAAAATAGAACCCAAAAGCGACAGTCACACTCACAATCGCCACCATGTTGAGTGCCTTGATTAGAGGAATAAACCTCGGTTGACCAACATGACATGGCATTGCCATCACCACACAGTAAGCAGCTAAGCTATTGAGCCGCATCATAAACATTTTTTAAAAAGTCTGATGGCCTGCATTATACAGGTACTGAAATTCAAACAAGCTACACATTACAGTATAATGGACGGGTGGAGTGGTGGCTCTGAGGCTAGGGATCTACACTGGCAATCGGAAGCTTGCCGGTCCGAATCCAGTAAATGCCAATAGGAACTCTGCTCTGTTGGGCCCTTAAGCAAGGCCCTTAACCTACAATTGCTGATTGCTTTGAGTAGTGAGAAAAGCACTATATAAATGCAAATAATAATTATTATTATTATAATAATGTCTTAAAGAGGAACATCTATAACTATTATACATAATTATAAATGTGCTGTATATATTTTATGTAAATATCATGATCACCAGGGGGCCTGCATGAGACATCCCTGAACCCAAAATGACACAAAAGAAGCCAAACTATATAAAAAGGTTATGTAAAAACTGAATCTAGACAAAAAGAGAAGAGCACAAACTACAGAATGAAGAAAATAATACGTCTGTGATGGACATAATGGATGAGAAAAATGCAACTCAGCACTCTTAACAATTACACAAATGCAATTTAAATAGAAAAAAGTGACATATCACACAAGGTTAATGGATAGCTATAGGAGATTATGTTCCTGTAGATGAAGAAGGGTCAGCTGAGGCGGAGGTTTCTCGTTGTGGGGCTGGCGTATTTTTACGCTGCAGAAACATTGTGATACTGTATATAATATTTTTGTACTAACTCAATCAACAAAGCTGTGTAAGGTGTTAAAACGTCCTAAGAGATTCTCCTTGAATGTCATTACATGAAGGAAGTTTTCGTCACATTCGTAGAAGTCCACAAGGCATCTAGCCTCATGTAATGCCTTGTCTAGGTGTTCCAACCCAAGCTTTTTCGCTTCTTGTGGTTGCAAGACTAAGGGTTGGGGCTCAGGAAGTGACGGCAACTGCTTTTCGCAAATACTCGATTCTGCAGATGCAATTCCCGTGAGTACGGAGACCTGACAGTACCAGGGCCAGATTAAGACAAAATTGGGCCTGATGCTGCAGCGCAAAAAAGGCCTATTTTTTCTCGGCATTGGTGCATGTGCACTCGACACTCACCGAACATGCGCACTCAGACTGACCAAGGAGCCTTAATTACTTGCGATACAACCAGCCAGACTTTATTGAACATGAATAATAATAACGATGTAGTATCATAATGTAACTCGAGATTAACATCAAACTATGTAACATCAACATTCAATAGCAATTGTCTGAAAAGTGCACTTAATGCAGAAAAGGCTAATAAATAATAAAGTGGCAAGAATCCCCAAGATATTGCAAGAAAAACGCAGCTAAATTACTAAGTAAACTGTAACTTGAAATCTTCGGTTAACAATAAACACAACATTACAGTTACGTCACAGCGCAAAGAACAATAGTAACTGTATAATAAGTAACGCTGTGTCTAGGCGTCCAAAAGTCGGACTCCAAATTTCATTCCAAGAATTATTTTGAGGTTAATATAGCAAAGGAAAACTGTTCAGCTTCCGGAAAATTCTCATCTGTTTTCATCTGGGCCTATTTCAGGAATGGGCCTAATGCTGCAGCATCAATAGCACCCACCTTAATCCGGCCATGGACAGTACTCGTACCGTACATGTGACAGTAATGACCCTATAAATCTAATCATATACGAGGGACGTTCAAATAGTTTCCGCACTTTTTTTTTTTTAACTCTATCCAGAATTTCAAAAGCAAATGACATCCCTTTTCTACACAGTCACCTTCCTTTGCGATGCAGTTTTCCCAGCGTCATACCAACGTTTTAAAGCCATCAGCAAAAAAATGTTTTTGGTTGAGCGCGTAGCCACTGATGCACTGCTGCTTTCACATCAGGGTTCTTTCTTCATTCCTCGTGGTCGTGGCTGTAGCTGGACATCCAGAGTGCTCTGCTTCCGTCACACTAGTATGGCGATTTTCGAACATTTCAATCCACTCATAGACGACTCTATGACAGAGAACTTTATCCCCATATTGAGCACACATGCGGAGATGAATTTGTACTCGCCTTCTGCCCACAAAAAGCGTACAACAGAACACGGTTCCTCTTTATATGTTTCACAGCCATCTTCATCACAGGGTGACAACTCTTACACTAAACTGCAAGGGCAGCTTGCCAGGCAGAACTAGTCACATGACACTCTCTGACATGACCAATTACTACTCCTCCCGCATACACTGGTTCCAATGAAAATATAAAAGTGCGGAAACTTTTTGAATGTCCCTTGTAAAATACAATACAACAGTACAAAATGGGTAGGTAGCAAAACTAAGGTCATAGCTTTTTAAGTATATCCATCTATTTGGATCATTTGTAGGGTACATGGAAGAAAAACCACTTACTAGTACAGAAGCAGGAACCTCCGCAAATCCATGTGTTAATTTATTTTTATTTTTTTAGGAAGGCTTACCCTAAAGCTCCTGTATACAAGTGTACGAGTCAACAGCCACCTACAGAATGAGGTCCTCCTTTCTTCTGTCCAGATAGCAAACTGAGACCTCTTTCTGTTGGGTGGTTCGCATACTTTTGATGGGAAGCCGTCCCACATTCAGTTCGGTGTCCCTGTGGAGGGGAAGTGATGAGTGATTGTGTTTAAGAGGCAGAGTTGGAGGGGGATTAATGAAGGCACAATCTGAGGCCTGCTTATGCCGACCTTTCTATTCAAACCAGGAAGCAACAGGAACCCGAGTCAGAGGCTAGATGTAGCAGGCATTTCTCTATTAGCCGCAAAAAGCGTTTAAAGGTGGCATTACTTGTAAACAGTGAGTTTATCCAGGTACAAGGTATGGAGGGAATTTGTGTGGTGTTTATGTTGCTGTACGTTCTCTCATTTTAGTTACTATTTCTTTTTTCTCAGCCCTGACTTATACAGCGTAAATCTTGGTGCTCTATTCCAAGATTTTCAAAAATTCAAAGGCATCAATAATGTTGATCCTTCAGAATTCTTTCATTTAAACAGTCAATCATGTGGTAGAGGACACCTAGAGGAAATGAGGGAAAGATCTAATCCAGGGAGCACTTCCTTCATGTGAAAGGGCGAGAGATTTTCGGATCAAACAGCCAAGTCATGTAGCTGAAGGGAAAAACCTGTTAACATTTTTTGAAACATCTGTAAGAAATATTAGCACAATGTAGCTATTAGCTAACCAAATCAACTAGATGGTTACACTGTTATGAACTCCTTTAATAATATTAATAGGCTTTACAGCAGACCCTCAATTTAACGGACTAAAAGTCAGTTAAATCAAATGTGTTTCAATAACACATATTAATAATGACCAGGACAAGCTCAAGCTTTTTTTGCTGCCCCAGTCGAAGGTGAAAATGTTGCACCCAAACTCAGGAGTCCTGAAGGCAATTGCAACACATGTATCGCACGGAAGAGCTAAGGAGGTCCCTTTTGTTGTGTTTCGAGTGCACAGTAATTATACAGAAATTTTGACCACAGTCCTGTGGGTTAGGGGGATAACCCTTGGAGTTTCGAGCAGGATGTTACATCACAGATAATATAATTTCGAAAAGCTGTTCCCCCTTAGCGTTGTATTAAGTTCGGGTGTTTGTCGCGCTGGGCCCATCATGGTAATCAAAATCCATCCATCCATTTTCCAACCCGCTGAATCCGAACACAGGGTCACGGGGGTCTGCTGGAGCCAATCCCAGCCAACACAGGGCACAAGGCAGGAACCAATCCCGAGCAGGGTGCCAACCCACCGCAGGGTAATCAAAATCTCCCCCCAAAACTAATGTTTAAGCTAGCCCTGTTAACAAAATTATAATGTACAGGATTTATTAAAATGTTACTATAATGTAAGGTATAAATAACTAGGGGGATCCCTGCTCGCTTCGCTTGCCAACCCCCGGGTGGGTGCTACGCGCTAGCCACTTCACAACTCTGCCACTCACATATGGGAAAGCGTTTGTTATTTTCATGGGAATTGTTACTTATGCATAATAGAACTAACTATTTTATGTTACAGCGAGTAATTAACCATATTTAAAAATAGCAAAATGTAATAAATTGCAAGAAAATTATATTTCATGCTGCGTTAGAGGTATTCATTGTATTATACCTTTTCGTTCTGTTTGGCTTTGAAATTAACATGCAAATACTTTTTAAACTTACACTTTTACCCTTAAAACTTCAGAAAAAATTTTTGAATTCACTTTTTGTCAATATCGCTTTTAGTTTTGATTCCGTGTTTGGACTTATGTCATGAAAATGCAACGTATAACTGCCCATGAGTGAATATCGTTTCTTTCCCTCTAATAAATAAATCGATTTTTTAGAATGTTTGTCCCTGTGATTTGTTAATTGTCATAGCAAAAGCTATCGTAATGGGAAACTGTAAACGTTTTAATACATATGGCGTATCAAGATCTCCTTTGGTGTCTAATGTTATCCCCTGAAGATGTACTACATTACCTTTCTTGTCGCCTGTTAAAATTTAACATGTCGACCAATTTTGAATACATAGCCCATCACTCAGACATAAATTACGCAATAACATTAAGATACATCCTTCTTTCAACAGTAATTCAGCTGGTAGAAGACCGGATGGTGTTAACACTTGTAGATATTCTTTGTGATATTATAAGTTGATGTTTTCATCTTCTGCACCATCACCACCAACTGATTCAGCAGTCTATTGATACGCATTTAACCAATTTGCTGTGTAACCAATCGACAATTTTCACGTTAATTTGTTTGACTTCATCGTTTCTCTGTGCTAGGATTGCCCGTGTACTCATTTCTTCTGTAGATAACCCTTCGGGATGAAATTCTTCAATAAGATTTAAACATAATGAGTCTTCTATTAATGGGAACTAAAAGTGAGGAAAACATTAAAACTTATAAGAGCGGAGAGCACAGGAACTGAGTGTGTCTGACAAAAGCATTCACACCAATGAGAGGTGAGAAGACCACAGGTGTAGTTAAAAATGGCTGAGCGGAGGGCAGGACTTGAAGAAATCTCTTGGCAATAGTCTTGTCTCAAGATTTTCTTTTATATATATATATATATATATAATAATAATAATAATAATAATAGACAGATATATTATAATGTACAATGAGTTGTATATTTCCATCATTGGGCACATCTTTCCACAGGATATGAGCAGGGACACAGGGCCATAATGCTCACTTCATTATAATTCATCTTTCCTCTCTGAAACAGAAAGCTCTTTTTCACGTTCTATTTACAGTAGGAAATTTTCCCTTCGGGACTTCCATTTTCTGTACATTAAATCTGAAATCAGTAAAATTGGCGTCCATTAAATGGAGGGTCTACTGTATTTATATCACACAGTAGTGCCACACCACATAAATTCTTGCTGTTAATTAAACCCGTTATTTAATTCCATGGCTTGTTGCTGCTCTCATTCTGTCACAGCACACATTTGTTGTTTTTCTGTTCTTTCTAAGAGCACCGTCACAATGTTTTGGTGACCTGAGAGATCAACCTTACCAAGACCATCACCTCTCTTTAATTTCAGATATTGTGTGAGGGGCACAGGGGAGCTGATCATGTGGTGGCTCGTTTTGTGTCTCATTATTGTTTGGCTGCTAATTAAAGACAAAGAAACAACTATGGGGCCTAAATCAAGTGAATTAAAAGAAGTAATCAGCAGCAAAAAACTGGTCACTAATGAAGAAGATGGTAAGAATGAAAACCTGCAGCCACTGTGGCCCTCGAGGCCTGGAGTTTGCCACCCTTGTCATAGTCTAAAACAGGGGTCCTCAATCACGGTCCTGGAGGGCCGCAGTGGGTACCGGATTTTTGCTCCAACCCAATTGCTTAATAAGAAACACTTATTGCTCAAGTGACACTTCTGCTTCACTTTAGTTGTCTCGCTTGTTAAGATTTTGAACCCTTATTGCTTATTTTAGTCTCAAACAGCTGTAGTCTTGGTTTTTAATTGCTCCTAATTAGCAATAACATGCAAATGACAAAAGAGACCAGCATTTCTCCATTTAGCTTACCACCATTGACACCTGTGTGTATTTTTCATGCACTATTGGGTTTAACGAAATACTTGGAAGTAAAGTGAAGAGGAAAAAGTGAAGGACTGAGAATTACTCGTCCATTTTAGCCTTCAAATCATTTGGATGATATCCGTAGAAAGGGGAAGAAAATCGAGGATATGAGAATGACCTGACATAGCAGAGTTAAAGCACTAACAAGCCATGAAATTAAATTATTGGCAAGAATTGCTTTCTAATTAAGCAAACAGGTTAGAACAAAAACCTGCAGCCACTGCGGCCCTCCAGGACTGTAATTGAGGACCTCTGGTCTAAAATAAGTCACCTGCCTGATCACATTCTGGATTTGCAGGACTGACTATCGGCAGAACGCTTGACTAATATTGTCCATCCATACAGACAGTGATGATTGGGTTCACCTAATCCAACAGAGTCTAACCCAACAGAGTCAGGTACGAGTTAGAAATCCAAGCAGATGCAAAAGAGTTTGTTCTCAAAAGAGACAAAATGATATACAAAAATTAAGAAAACAAAAAAATACACTACCGATCAAAAACATTTAGCCTCCTTCAACAGAGCTAGCAATTGGGAACAAGAAGATAAAAAGAGTCTGATTAGGGGTCTTGGAGTCCATGACAGAGTTCATTTTCTTTATCATAACCAAGTGAGCCCCACAATTGATGTGAATGAGTTCAGAGTGAGGGCGGCACGGTGGCGCAGTGGGTAGCGCTGCTGCCTTGCAGTTGGGAGACCTGTGGTTCGCTTCCCGGGTCCTCCCTGCGTGGAGTTTGCATGTTCTCCCCATGTCTGCATGGGTTTCCTCCGGGCGCTCCAGTTTCCTCTCACAGTCCAAAGATATGCAGGTTAGGTGGACTGGCGATTCTAAATTGGCCCGTGGGTGTCCTGCGGTGGGTTGGCATGGATTGGTTCCTGCCTTGTGCTCTGTGTTGGCTGGGATTGGCTCCAGCAGACCCCCGTGACCGTGGTCGGATTCAGCGGGTTGGAAAATGGATGAATGGATGGATGGATGGATGGAGTTCAGAGTGCCACAAAATGGTGGTGCTTGTGGTGGTGGGGTGTTCCACCTGGTTTGTATAGTTTAATAATAAAAACCACTGGAGATGGAGTTCATCACCAAAACAAGCTATTTATGTCTGCTGCCCAAATTATGGATGTTTGTGTTGTAAACCGTGCTCTGGGATTTTTCAGGTAAGGACGACAAGGAGTCCGAGGTAAGGTTGTTGTACTTGTTAATCATGGAGCTGGAGAGAGTCAGGGTGTTGTATGTTGATTTGCACATATAAGGAAGATGTTCGCTGTACACAGGGCAGTAATAAGCCTATAAATTTAACCTGTTAATAGCTGTTCTCTTTAAAAATGTGTTTCACTAAAAATAAATATATCTAAACAGAAATATACAAGGGAAGACGGGTTTCATTTATTCTGGAATATTTCTGCGGTTAATTTGTATTTATAATGTTTCTACTGCACCGTGATTATTTATTATCAAATTCATGTTGCCGATAGGTGGTGTGATGTTATGACTCCTGTTACCGGGATGCTGTTCCCGGTTGCCGAGGGTCGTGGGTTCATACGTCACATCTTTCATCATCAGCATGACGCCTTAAATACCGGCGAGACGGTTCATTCATTCCAAATCAAACGTAATATGAATTTCTCTTTTGAATTCCTGGTTTTCGATCTTACTGATTTCCCCTTCAACTTTGAGTTTTGGTTGGCAGTTAGACATGGTGCAAAACTAACATCTTCTGAGTTTCGATTTGTCTTTTATTTTGACTGTGTTTCATCACCTGGTCCTCTTCCAGCCTTTTGGGCAAAACCAACGTGCTTTACATGCCATTGTGTATTGTGTTTGCGCATTTTACAGAAAGCGGCATTATCAAGAGATTTGACTGCAGTTGTTGTAACAGCCTCCAGCTCCCTGCAAAGCTCACCTACACCAACTGAACTCCGAAAATGGATGGATGTGTCTAGAACTAATTCAATATCACATTTTCCAATTAGTTTTATTTTTTTTAATGATTTTAAAAAAGTAAAACAACACTGCATGTGAGCTGGGTGGCATAAGCTAACAAAGGTTAAATCACGTGACCGTGATTACAATATCAAAGACTCATTACCAATTGTACATTTTACATGAGTGATATATTTAAACCAAAATTTCTTTTTTCAGGGATGTTGGTCTTGAAGACAGACACCTTGCTGCTGTGAAAAGGAAGCTCCATTTCCTTCCACCATTATAAGAATGGGAAATGGTTGCTGAAAAGCTGGAGCAAATGGGAGAAACATTCAGCGCTGGAGCACTGCTGCTTTCTGGTAGCACAAGCGTCCCTTTTTTATGAGGTAATACTCTTAGTTTAGCTCATTCTTCTCAATATTAGTACAATTAAACAATCCTTTTACTAGTTTACTAGCTGTTGCCCTGCTAAACCCACCAGACAGGACACACGTGTAAAAAGCACCAAGAAGATTTCTTTAATATTTTTCTTCAAATAAAGTGCACAAAGCACTGCACACTCCACAATTCACAAATCAATAATAATAACAATAATCCTACTCTCCTCCCAGCAGCTCCGTCACTCTACCACCCAACTCTGGCTCCCCTTGCTGGGATTCCCCAAGTCCTTTAAATAGTCCATGACCCAGAAGTGTTCCTTCTCCGGGTCAAATGCCACATCATCCTTTTGAAGTAGCCCGGAAGTACTGTGGGCTTCCGTCCTCATGACTCCAAAGTACTTCTGGGTTGTCATAAGAGTAATAGTCCCCAGGTTCTTTATGAGCTACCCCTGGTGGCACCCACGGCACCCAACAGGGCTGAGGAAACGGACTCCACATCTCAGCATGCTTTGAGGGAATCTGGGGAACTGTTCCCGTCCAGGGGAGCTGCCACCTAGCGTCCTGGGGGATCCAGTGTCCTGAAAAGGCTGCTTACCTAAACACAGTTTGCAATCAATCACAGAAGTGTCTGCCGCCATCCTAAATAGGAGTGCGGCAACTGACAGCACAAGCTCAGTAAACATGTGAGGAACAAAAGAGTCACTGCTAGAAACAACATAGCAGCACCGCAACAACAAGAAACAACTAGTGAAGTGTGTTCAGGCACAATCGTGGTTTTGAATGTGCTATGATTGGATCCCTCTTTAATTTTTTTGTGCAACCCCTGCTCTCTTCGCTCACCAACCCTCGTGCCTGTGCTACGCGCTAGCCTCTTTGCGGTTCTGCAGCTCGCATATGGGAATGCGGATGTACAATTTACTAACTATTTTACATTACAGCGAGTAATTAACCATATTAAAAAATAGTAAAACATAACAATTTGAAAGTAAATTATGTTTCATGTTGCGTAATATAATTTCGTTCTGTTTGGCTTTGAAAGTAACACACAAAAACTTTTTAAACTTACGCTTTTACCATAAAACTTCAGTAATATCGTCAATATCGTAATGAATTTTGATTCTGTGGACTTTCATCATGACAACACTACGTATAACTTCCCGTGATTGAATTTCGTTTCTTTCTCTCTATTAAATAAAACGACTTTTCCGAATGTTTGGCTCTGAGATTTGTTAATTGTCTTTGCCAAAGCTATTCTAACAGGAAACTGTTAATGTTTTAAAACAAATGATATATCAAGATCTGCTTTGTTGTGTAATGTTATCTGTGGAAGATGTACTACATTACCTTCCTTGGATACATCCTTTCTACAGTAATTCGTGCGGAGGAAGACCGTACGGCAGGGGTCCTCAAACACAGTCTTGGAGAGCTGCAGATTTTTGTTCTAACCCTTTGGCTTAATTAGAAAGCAATTCTTGCCAATAATTTAATTTCATGGCTCGTTAGTGCTTCAACTCTGCCATGTCAGCTCATTCTCATATCCTCGATTTTCTTCCCCTTTCTAAGGATATCATCCAAATGATCTGAAGGCTAAAACGGATGAGCAATTCTCAGTCCTTCACTTTTTTCTCTTCACTTACCTTCCAAGTATTTAATTAAACTCAATAGTGCATGATAAATACACACAGGTGTCAATGGTAACAAGCTAAATGGAGAAATGCTGGTCTCTTTTGTCGTTTGCATGTTATTGCTAATTATGAGCAACTAAAAACTGAGAATACAGCTGTTTAAGACTAAAATAAGCCATAAGGGTTCAAAATTTTGACAAGTGAGACAACTAAAGTGAAGCAGAAGTGTCACTTGAGCAATAAGGGTTCTTATTAAGCAATTGTGTTGGAGCAAAAACCTGCATCCACTGCGGCCCTCCAGGACCGTGATTGAGGACCCCTGCCATACGGTGTTAATAGTTGTAGATATTCTACAGGATATTGTAAGTTGATGTTTTCATTTTCCGCACGATCACCACCAACTGTTTCAGCAGTCTATTGATACACATTTAATGAATTTGCAGTGTAACCGATCAACATTTTTGGTGTTAATTTGTTTGACTTCATTGTTTCTCAGTGCTAGGATTGCCCAAGTACTCATTTTTACTGTTGATTTACCCTTCGTGATGGAACTTTTCAATAAGATTTGGACATAATACGTCTTCTTTAATTGGGAACTTAAAGTGAGGAAAATGTAAAAATTTATAAGAGCTGAGAGAGCAGAAATCGTGTCTGTCACATTCACACAAATGAGTGTTGAGAGGACCGTGTGTGTGGTTCAGAGGAGGTGGTGACTTGAAATCATCTCATGGCCAAAGTCTCGACTCGTGGGACTTGAAAAAATCTTCCAAAAAGTCTCATCTTGTCTAATCGTAGGATTTTTTTTATATAACAAGAGAGATTTTCTATAGTGGTCATGGTCTTCAGAGTGTCTTTTCTGGGGTTTTTAATTCAGACCCAAGGAACTAATTTCTGTCATTTGTTTTTTAACTCTTAAAGCTTTATTAAAACGAATAATTTTTATATTTCATAACTAGCTGCGCTACCCACCTAAGATGGGTTGAAATCTAAGTAATTAACATGGACCTCAGTGTTAAGTTTTGCAGTGTAAATGCAGTGCAAATGTTTCTGTTATATGTCATTTAGTGTTAAGTAGTGTAAGATGCCATCTGTTGGAATGACAAATGCAATGCATTCTACTATTCAAAATGTTTTGTTATGCATCTTTTGGAATGACAGATGCACAGCAAGCACACAGACAGATATACAGATACTTTTCCCTTTATTAAGGTGGATATTTATATTTCATTATGTAGATAATGTCTCCCACAATTCACCGGGATGACGTGACCATTTAAGGATCACCTTTTTTAGCTCTACTTTATCCGAAACTAGATAAAAGCCCGTGAACTCCTTTTTGATCATTTTTTAAAATTTTTTAACTTTCGTCTTTCCAGCTTTTGACCACGATTCTGGGTTTGCCATTTTTGTTTTGACAAACAATAGGCCTGCCTTCTGGTTAACAAACTTTGCACGTCTCTGACTGTTTTCTCTTCCAGTCCCTCTCAAAAATCTTTCTGTCTACCTTAGGCAGAACAGAACTGAAGTTGCCAAAAATCTTGTCTTCAGTTCAAAAGTTCATTCTGATTTGAGCACGCTTTACTGTTGCACATGAGACAATTTTCCAGAAATGGTTTATTTCACAATATTTTAGCAAGAAATACACGCATTTGGGATGTTGTTGATATACGACTGGATAGCTGACACTTGAATTATGTGACATTTGAATTATGTGACACAAGTAAATTGAGATTTTTCATTGACCTGTTTGATATTGTTTGCTGTTGTTAAATAGGGTCCTTATTGAAGCCCAGCACATCAGGAAGTTTATCTCCATTCTCCAATGTAAACATGAATAAAAAAACAAAATCCTCAGCCATCAGGTGAGTAATAAATTTAAAAGTTATAATTATTATATACTACGGGGCTTTGCCCCCTCCTCGCTTCGCTCGCCAACCCCCCTGCCTACGCTACCCGCCAGCAACTTCGCATCTCTGCCACTTGCAAACAAATCTTTTAATTCTCATGGATATGCCACTTCATTGGGAAGAAACTTTACTCTTCCCTGATGGCAACACGAATTAGAAAATCTACAATTCTCCAACTTAAAGTTTAAATCCGAACAATATCTACATATTTCTGTCATATCACCTATCTCCATTTATTCAATCTCTTTTCGCTGTTCCATTATTTCACTGATCATTTATTGTGATCTTTACTATCATTTTTTTTTTTGAGGCTTTCAAATTTGAGTACTTTCATTATCTGTAACCTGCTCTGCATTTGTACCACACCAACATTTTTTGAACCTCTTTACGATGTTCTACTTGTCATCTACTTTTTGTCTTTTATTTCTGGCCCCGGGCCTGGTTAAATCTCTTGGCACAAAGTCTTATCTCATGGGACATGAAATTATCTCTCTGAAAAAGTCACGTGTCGTCCCAGGGTTTTTTTTTTTATATAATAGAGAGATGTATATTCTTTTACTAAACAAACATTGAATACTGAATAAAAATAAAAAGTGACTATAATGCAAACTATACCCAGATCCAGTGAATATTGGACAGACAGACAGACAGATAGAATGTGTTATATGTAATAATTACACTTCTCTTCAGAAAAATTACTTACACAGTATTGAATTTACGTGTAACTAACATGACTACAATATGTCACAAACGTTTCAAATTATTACATTATATATATTTAAAAAAAATTTTTTCAAGTAATAATAGAACATTAGAACAATTTTAATGAGAGCAGGCCGTTTAACCTAAAAGCTCAACAATTCTGTTCACCTAATTTCTCCATCAGAGCATCAAGTCAAAATTTGAAGTCCCTAAATTTCTAAAATCGCTGCCACACGACTTGTCGATTTTTTGTTATCATTATTTCTATTTCCATTTCTGATAAGTGGCTGCAGTGCTTGTTCTTTTCAAATACAGGATAATGGTGCAGGACGTTTGTTTCGGATGCTCTGAACAGTTAGTCAGTGTTCACGGAAGAGGAGATAGTAAAGGATACTGGGCTTCTTCATCTCGGCTGCAAAGTCTCAACCAGGTATGAGGAGCTGGTATTACGTTTGTTCTGTTTCCTCCACAACGCCATTACAGTACAATCCCTCTTTACCGGCCACCTCTGGACTGGACCCATGGCTGGTTGCCGTTTTGGCCGGTTAATCCGACGAATACTTATTTTCATGTAGAAAAATATTTCTAAGGTATGTACTGTACCTCTTCGACGTTCTTGAAGAAACCATATCCACAAGGCTTCATCTACAATTTTGCATACGGGTTTTTTTCTCGTACAACGACTGGACAGTGTGGTGTAGCGGGTCCACAGCTCAAATCAAAAAGGCCGCTTTTTAAATAAATAATCGCCGCACTCGCACCTCCGTGATAAATAGAAGCGTGAGGCCGCTAGGAGGAGAACAGGAAAGAATGGGAGGTTAATGGAGAAGGAAGCAGGAGAGCAAGCGAGCATGCAAGAGAGAGAGACAGCAGATTCGATGGAGCAAAGGCAGGCACCTTGGAGGTGAACCCCTGCAGATGAGTGTTTGGCCGTAACTCAGTCGGGCTGAAGATAGCGGTCTCTCCAGCTGAGCGATCAAGGAGCTGGAGTGTCCGGTATTGAAGACGACTGGCCATCGAAAGGCAGCGGCAGTCATGGAGGCTTTGGGCTGGTTTAGCCCCAGCGTGAGCGCCCTGGCTGCTGGGGAAAGAACACAAGTCTCGGTCCGGATAGAGCCCAACGTAGCCAAGGATCGGAGGGCTACTGGACCAGTGTGGAAGGCAGCTGCACCTGCAGGTAAGGCGACTCCCATGTTGCAAAGCCCGATGGGAGAAGCAGGGGAGCCGCCAGGTAGAAAGAAGGCAGCACCGTGGAAAATTCATAAAGGAAAATGTAAACGGAAATTACTCTGAGCGTAGGAGCCCTCACACCTTCCAGGAAAGAAAGAAAGTGCATACATATAATATAAAGGGATTAAAAAAAAGTTAAATTTATTTTAACAGGTCAGTTAATCCGTCGGCCAGTTTATGCGAGGCCAGTTAAGTGGGATTGTACTGTAATTGTTTAAAACTATTCATGACTGTGATTTCATGAGAATGGCGCTGATTTCCTTCACTTTTGAGTCTTTGTCTTGGGTGTTCATATCATTTATCACTCTTGTACGTCACGATGTAGTATGTATTTTCCTCTTCGACCTCTTTAGCGTCTCATTTTTTTTTTATACCTATGTCTGCCTCATCCTATATGGCATTTGGCAGGGGTGGTGCCAGTATTGGGCCCCGTGGACCTACAATTGGCTCACCCACATTTCTCATTGGCCCGCCATTTAATTAGCTTTTTCATTTTTTCTTTCTCAAATACAAAATACTCAATACTGCATGCATGCATTTTAGAGAAAGTTTTATTTAAGGGCCGTAAAAAGTGAAGATTCAGCTAATGAAGGTGGGCTTCTTTCCTGTCCTATTGTTCCAGTAAGACCCACATGATTATATTAGAATGAGTACATTGCAAAAAAATATCTCGTTTTCAGTCTCTTCCTTTCCAGGATGCCAGTTATTGCAGTGGATTCCTTGAAGCCCAAGACCTGAATGGATTAGGAACAAATATCTACTTTGTGTGCCAAGATATTTCTGCAGGAGGAAAAGGGACTTCAAGAGAGTAATGGGATACTGACTGCTGCAATCCTGTGTCTTCAAACTGGATGGATCCCTTCATCTACTGGAAACTTTACAGTAAGTCTTGAACATTTTTTCTTTTACTTAATTAATTAAAGAACACTCTTCTGCCATTTCTTCTTCCCTCAGGCTCCATACGCATATTCTGATTTGTCAATCATGTCATTTCCTTCTAAAGTTGCCCTTGCTGTCTGGGTGCATTTTGGTGTTTCCTCTCTCATACCTACAGTACAATGAGATCTTCGTAACTGGCTCACCCAGCAGGAGTTTTTGTACAGTGCCTTCTGTGAGATGACTGGCACAGTTGCTCCTCCATCATCTTTACAACACCCTCCCCAGAGAAGTTGACTCCTGGAGTAGGCCTTTTGGCTTCACAGTTTTCCAATGGTCACCCCCCCTCTTTGCTGATTCATCGATTAGTCCATGGCATCCTAGAAATGCTCAACAGCATATCCGGCGTCCTGGAGTTAATCCCTCAGCCGCTCAGGTCTGCACACTTCTCAGTTCTTTGTTGCAAGTTTGGCTTTGCCACCGGTAACTTCTTTTCAGAGATATCCATCTGCCTGCCAGAGGCTGGTTGGGGGTCTGTTATGACCATCTCTGGGAATATGAGCTGCCTTTTCAGATCTGTCTGTATGTCCCAGTTACCTGCTGTGGCCAGGACCCCTTTGACAGCAAACTTCTACTGTGCGTGCCAGATACACCACCCTTCTGATATGGGACAAGGTTTTTGGAAAGCATTTGGAAGTCAATCAGGCTCTTCTTATCAATGTAAGTATATAATCACTGGCTAATTCTGAAAACCCATAATGTAACCATATAAAGCCTACTTAGTCCAATTCAGATTTGTGTGGTGTTGAAGCCCATTCAGGTAGCACTGGGTGCTGGACAGGACTACAGTCTCTCACAAGGTCCACTCACACATACACCGACATTCACATAAATGAATTTGCTTTCTGTCTGCACTCACAAACCTCCTTAGGCACTCAAGGATAAATGTTATCTGGTCCCAGTGATTTGTAAAATTTCAGTTTTCTCCCTCAACAATTTCCAAATCGTTAAATGCCTCCTTAGTAGCCCTTGCAACTGCTCAGAGGTTATTCAATACTTGTGGGCTACACTGTGCCATCCTTGTAGTGTTCTTGTTGTGCCAGCCAGGCATCCCTTCACCACTGTAAGTATTACTGGGGTCGTCCTCTACCTTAATCCTATTTCAGGCCTACAGTATACCTGACTTTTTCACCTGGTAGTCATTTCTGCCTGCCAATTACACAACTCTTACAAAGTGCCTGAAAAAGCTGTAGGGTTTCTGCTGACTTTCAAATCACCTATGCTCACTGAAAGGGTGATAAAATTACAGCTCCGTACAACAAGCAAAGTAAAACTATATTCATTCACATACCGTAAAAGATGCACAGACATGTCTGATTTAGGGATCCAGATTCACTTGCACAACACCGTTTACCTGAATTACCAAACATTTAATTTTCTGAAATCTGTCATAGTGTGAGCTGCTCTTGTCTACCCCAGCCTTCATTCACTGTAAGGCAATTTACTTTTTTGCTGAACCGCCCATCACAATTTCTGCCTGTCTGACTCATTTCAGTTGTTTTCTCAGCCCATTCTACTGCTTTAAAACTTTTAAAATGTGAACTTCTTTATTCAAGATTCAGAATGACAGGAAAATGGAAGGTGTATGGATGTCAAAGAATATGTCAGAATGTTTTAAGATCCAATGCAACACTTATAGTAAAAGAAACTACATTACCAGAAAAGGGATTAAGGAGTGTCTGCCAAGACGCATAATATCTGTAACTGGCATGCTGCGTGTCTCAGCAATCACGGAGTCATGGAGCCATCTGAGAAGTGAGGAGGTAAAATGTGCCATCTTGTTTATGCGGCATTGCACAACAGTTATTCCAAAAAAATTGCCTTATTTGCAGATTTCTCCTTAAAAAAGTGATTTCTGGGTGGAATTGTCCATCCATCCATCCCACTATATTCGAACTACTGGGTCACGGGGGTCTGCTGGAGCCAATCCCAGCCAACACAGGGTGCAAGACAGGAAACAAACCCCTGGCAGGGCGCCAACCCACCGCAGGGCACGCGCACACACATACACCAAGCACACACCAGGGACAATTTAGAATTGCCAATGCACCTAACCTGCATGTCTTTGGACTGTGGGAGGAAACCCATGCAGACACAGGGAGAACATGCAAACTCCACACAGGGAGGACCCGGGAAGCAAACCACAGGTCTCCTTACCCACTGCGCCGAATTGTGTTGAATAAAAATTGTGATGCCACAGTAGTATTCTTTGTAAATAATTATTGCTTCCTGGATACTACTAAAGCAAAAAGGAATCTCTTACCACTTCATTTTCTGAACAACCTCTTTTGCCTTTCCAGGGTCACAGGGAGCCGGATCTCTACCAGAAGCATCAGGTATAAGGCAGAGGACAGCTGCAGCTGGGGCACTAACCTGTCACTGTACATATGCACTGGCACACTCAACTTCCACTTATGCCAGCTCCAAACCCACATTTACTCAGACTGGGTCAATATAAAGTCATCATTCAATCTGCATATTTTTGGCATGTATGAAGAGACCAGAGTATCCCAAAACAATACACATCTACAGGGGAAGAACATGCAAACTCCATACAAGCAGTGACTGGGCTGGTAAAAGCTCACCACTGCTTCATCACCATGAAGCAAAATGGGAAACTCACACTCAGTAAACAAAAAGTGTCTTATTGTACAAATAAGGGGATAAATTAATAATGAACAATAACTATCACAAGCAAACAAGAACATCAGGCCCATCTTCCCTTCCTGGGCTAAATCCCTAAGTGGCTTACTGAGGTGGTCTCCTCACTGCTTTTCTTCCAATACTCTGTCATTCTCAAATCTCTGAACCTTTTACTTCCTAACCATTGACTACGTGGCTCCAAGTCACCCGTTTTCAAACTCCACCCAGGGTGACTCTCTCTGATACTTTATCGAGGCTTGTCCACAGTGCCCTGTGGCAACACGTTAGAAACTACTATCCTCCTTTCTCTAAATTTGCAGTTGCCTATTGTTACTTCCAGGTTAGTCTCTTACAGGATTTATAGGGTCATTATTGTCAAGTGTACAGAGTACGGTGAGATTCTTACTTGCATGTGCCAATCAACATGCAACAACTCTCCTTTGTGTGTCGTCTGTTGTGTGTCCTTCCCAGATTATTAAGGAATAATTATTAGTTTCCACTCTGTAGACCAGTCTTTTTGCCTTCTTCCCTTCAAAGTTCTAGCTGCTCCCCCTGGGACATGGCATAAATAGGAGAGTGTCTGTAAAGGGCACACTAGGGACCAGTGAAAGCTTTAAAGACAATTTACTTGGCTGAAAGAAGTGTACAGCCATTGTCATAATGAATTAAGAGGTTTCAGTATTCCCACATTCATTATGTCATAAGGAAGTAGAATATACTTAAATTCATTTTGATATAAACAACTACAGTATGTGCATTCTGTTCAGACCTGGAACTGTAGACCAGTTCTCCTATTTGGTGCAGTTGTTGGAGTGAGCGTGGGAGTTTCATTACCCAGTCTACATTTATCTTGTAGATTTGGAAAAAGCTTATGATCATGTCCCTCAGCATGTGTTGTGGGAAGTGCTACAGGAATAGAGGGTAACTGGGCTCCTCTTGCAGGTTATTCTTTCCCTGTATGAATGCTGCGAGGGCGGCATCCAAATACTTGACATTAAGTTGAATTTCTTCACTGGGGGTGTCGGACACCATCAAGCCTGTGTCGTGTCACTAATCCCAGTTGTGGTTTTCATGGACTGGATATCAAGGAGCACCTGACGACGTCAGGGTGTCCAGTTAGGGAGGCTGGTGTAGCATCGTCGCTTTATGCAGATAATGTTGTCCTCTTTGTTTCACCCGACCGTGACCCTTGGCACGCACTCGAGTGACTTGCCACCAAGTGCAAAGCGGATGGGATGAGGATCAGCACCTCCCAAGTCTGAGGTCATGGTTCTCTCTCAGCAAAGAGTGGACTGGACTGCTCTCCCCAAGTGAGGCAGGAAAACAACTGACCTTAGTTGAGCAATTCAAGTACCTCCGGCTCTTGTTCACGAGTGATGGAAAAAAAGAACATGCTATCAACAAGTAGTGGCAGCTGTTCTTTGGGCACTGTATCAATTTGTGATGGTGAAGCAGGAGCTGAGGCTAAAGACAAAGCTCTCAGTTTACCGGTTTATCTACATCCCTGTCCTCACCTATGGTCATGAGCTGTGGGTAATGAAAGAAAGAATGAGATCTCGGGTACAAGAGGTAAAAACAATATTTTTTTTCAGGGCCACTGAGCTAACACTCCATGATAGGATGAGAAGCTCAGCAATTCGAGAGAGCCTCAGAGGAGTCACTGATCCATCAGATTGAGGTGAGACAGTTTAATGGTGTTCTGGAGAGGTTGTATGGATGCCCCCATTATTGCTCCTCAGTAGAGCTCCAGGCATGTCCCACTGTGTGGAGATCCTGTGGCAGACCCCAAACATGTCAGTGGGATTATATATCTCAGCTGGCTTGCAAGGACCTGGGAATTCTCCAGAATGAGCTGGAATCTGTAGCTGGGGATAGGGAAGTCTAGGCTGACCTGCTGCCACCACAACCCTCACCTGGATAAGAGGTATTGGAAAATGAGACGAGTATGCCCATATCCATTTCAATATAAGACATTACAGGTAAGGGTAAGGTGTTAACATATGCCCATATCCATTTCTTTGCCCTTCAGCTCTAAAGTAACAGGAATCAAAGATTTGGATGTTAGGCTGAATGACATTTCTAAATTGATCTTGGGATGTGAATGTGAAAAACAACTGTGTAGAGAATGGGCAGCGAGGCACTCAGAGATGCACCCTGCTGCTGTGTTACATGACACCCTCTCCACTGCTTCAGACATGAAGAGGACTGCTTGGCTTGTTCAGCCTAGTGAGAGAAATTCTCTTTAGCGATGCTGGATAAGGCATTCATTTCTGACTTGATGACCCTGAAAGTCAGAGAAGCCCCATCTGCCAGTTATTGACAGAATAAAGTTCCACACACAGCTGGATCACACCAGGAGTCCCATACTACCAGCTATTGACAGAATAAAGTTCCATGCACAGCTGGATCACACCTGGAGTCCCATACTCCCAGCATGAGCTTTAGCTTCCTGGGAGTGTGTAACGGACTAAGCTGGTATGATGGATTGAAAAATGTAATTCTTTAATACGTGTGGAATTTGCAGGATCTCTTGAGGGTTCTAGTTAGATAGATTATGGAAATGTAGCCTATGGCCATGTTACATTAGACATCTTTTCCATTTGTATCCTTCATTTACATCATTTCAGTGAGTTTGAGGCAGTCAGTGACACGCTTCCACGAAGGGCTGTCATCTAATGTGACATATCCCATGACTCGTCGTGAAAAATTCAAACAGGTTTAATTTTGTCTTTAGTTGTAGGGCTCTGTGCATGGACGCTGACAATCACTGAAAGTTCACCTAAAATTTCATTGCATATATGTTATAATGAACAAATGTGGGATGTGGGCATTTTGGGCCTCGCAAACAGAAGATAAGCTCATCTGTGTGATTTACATACCACAACTAAATGGGAAAAAAGGGTAAAGATTGCAGCTGAACTTGCTGTCCTGTCAATCCTTTGTACAACACCAGCTCCATCAGGCAGCATGCTATTGGTTATCACAAAAACCGGCAAGAATGAATGTGGAAATTTGGCACACTGCTGGTAACTTAGCATGCTCAGTGATTTTAAGTCATGTAAGCTGACATGGTCCAGTGATGAGTTCAACAACTTCAGCAAATATGACATCTCCAATGATTAGATGTCATATTTGCTTAAATTATAAGTTCTTCCCCATGCCACAGACATGCAGCTGGATGGCTGGAAAGTTTTAATTGGCCAGTGGTGTGTGGTTATGTGACTGACATCTGGGGTCATTTTCAGATTTGCACTCAATCTTTTGAAGCCTAAGCTCTGGCTCCCTCGATCCCTGTACTAGACAGGCTCAGAAAAGCTTTTCATGTAGTACTGATGTCTCGGTCTCAAAAGTCCACAATTAAACTTCATAAAAACCTTTGCTATACTCGCTCTTTTCTTTCAGGGTCTGGCATCCATAACAGTGGACACCCTACAAAAACAGTGGGTCGGGTAATTCCTACATGGCGTGAGACATGGCTGCATCAAATCGCCTCACCCTGGGAGCAGAGTTTACTCTTGGGGAAAAGAAACCCTGGACTTGCTTCTGGAAGCTTCTATTTCTTAACGGCATTTGATTGTGATATTTGATTCACTGGCATCAGTAAAGAGTTTTTTTGTCTGAAACTTCATAGGCTTTGATCAGAAGTTACCCACTGTGGCTGCTTCACTGAAGCTTTAAGAAACTTGCTTTCCTTATGATGACATACAGTGGTGCTATGATGTTTGTGAACCCTTTAGGACTTATGACCTAAAACATGACCAAATTCTTCTGCAAGTCCTAAAACTAGATAAACAGAACCTAATTAAACAAACGACACA
The DNA here is from genome assembly GCF_900747795.2 of Erpetoichthys calabaricus. Taxonomy (NCBI): domain Eukaryota; kingdom Metazoa; phylum Chordata; class Cladistia; order Polypteriformes; family Polypteridae; genus Erpetoichthys; species Erpetoichthys calabaricus. The sequence goes on along the minus strand of NC_041408.2, from coordinate 3,626,192 downwards.
CAAACATGAATACCTGCTCATTTATTTATTGAGAGAAATGATCCAATGTGTGTGAAGATTTGCTTTCAGTAACTGGTGGGACCCCTTTGTGCAGCAAGAACTTAAAATAAATGTTTCCGGTGACTGTTGACCAGCCCTGCACATCGGCTTGAAGCAATTTTCACCCATTCCTCATAGCACAACTGTTTCAACTCAGGGATGTTGGTGGGCTTCCTTGCACGAATTGCTTGCACATCATTTCTATAAGATAATAGTCAGGACTTTGACTTGGCCATTGCAGATTCTTTGGTAGAATAACTTGTATGTTATATGTTTTAAGGCTGTTGTCTTCATGACTCACTTTCTTTTGAGCTTCCGTTCACAGATTGCATCTTCCCATAGAATTTGCTAATCCATTTCAGAATTCATAGTTCCATCAATGATGGCAAGCCACCCTAGCCCAAAGGATGCAAAGCAGACCCAAATCATGATCCTGCCACCACCATGTTTCACATATGGAATAAGGTTATTATACTGGAACACTTTTGCCAAACACAACATTTCTCATTCAAGCCAAAAAAATACATTTTGGACTCATCTATATACAGAATAACTGTGTGTCTTATCCACGTGGTCTTTAGCAAACTTTAGATGAGCAGCAATGTTCTTCTTGGAGAATAATGGTTTTCTATTTAAACACCATTGTTGTTCAGTCTACACCTGATGGTGGACTCACTAACAATGCAATTAGCCAATGCAAGAATGGCCTTAAAAACCTTAGACATTACTCTGGGGTTCTTTGTGACCTGGAATATTACACACCCTCCTCTCAGAGCAATCTTTGTTGGTCAGCTACTCTAGGTGGAGGGGAACAGTGGTGTCAAATTTCCTCCAGTTGTACACAGTCTACCTGACAGTGGATTGGTAGAATCCAAAATCTTGAGAAATGGATCCGTCACCTTTTCCAGACTGGTGAGTATCAACAACTTGTTTTCGGAGGTCCTCAGAAATATCGTTTGATCAAGGCACGACACACTTCCACAAACCTATATGGTGAAGATCAGACCTTCATAGTGAAGACCTCAACTCATGAACCTCCCACACTCACACATGTCACTCCATTCATTGAAATTCATGACTTGAAATGGACTGATAATCCTATAGGTGCACATACTTTTTCCACACACAGATATGTAACACTAAATTATTTCCGTTAAAACATAAATGAACAACTATAATACATTTTGTGTCATTTGTTTAATTAGGTTCTCTTTAACTAGCTTTGGTCCTTACAAAATCTGACCAGAGTTTTAAGTCATATTTATGTAGAAACAGATAATTCTAAAAAGGTTCCCAAACTTTCCAGCATGACTGTACATATCAGTTTAACAGTAAACCATATATTACTGTTTGGAAGTGCAGGAAGAATGCTCAACTCAATCGGGGTTATAACATAGCATGACATAGTTGGCAGCTGAATGGAGGTTTGCAGGCCTACACCAAACCCATTAAGCCACACTACCTGAATTGCTCACAAACTGTCCCAAATAAAATTCCAAAAAGTTAAAATATTATGTGGGAAGATGATCAACTATGTGAAGGTGGAGTCACATGCTACGTTTCAGCCAATCATCTACAAACCCAGGATTTACAAGCTGGCCTGGCATATCCTTGGCTTCCTTCACTCAAGCATGGAAAGGAAATTAACCTCTGTATTATCTCTCTATTATAAAAAAAAAAAATCGTGATACGATACGTGATTTTCTCGAAGACATTTTCACGTCCTGCGACACAAGACTTTGTGCCAAGACATTTAACCACGCCTGGGGCCAGAAATAAAAGGGAAAAAAAAAGATGACAAAGTAGAACATTGTAAAGAATTCAAAAATGTTGGCGCGATACATTTGCAGAGCAGGTTAGAGATAATGGAAGTACGAAAATTCGAAAGTCTCACATTAGCGCAAATAAAGGGAAATTATTACTCGGTGAAATAACGGAACAGCGAAAAGAGATCAAATATATTGTTCGGATTTAAAATTTAAGTCAGAGACTTGTAGATCGTCTACCTCGTGTTGCCATCAGGAAAAAGTAGTGTTTCCTCCCAATGAGGAGGCGTATCCATGAGAATTAAAATATGAGATTGTTGTTGTCCCCGGACAGTCTTGCGTGGACTTTTAACATGGAATTCTTTCAAGTCACGCCCTACTTACAACCATTTTTAAATAAGATCATGGACATCTAAACTCTCAGTCGTGTAAAGGCTTTTATCAGACACACGTCCTATGCTCACAGCTCTTATAAATACTTTCTAGATGACATGTCAATGACTAAGCGAAGAAAGAGCAGCACGTGCAGATCGCATGCCACGGCAGCAGCAAGCTAGCAGCTGATCGCTGTATTTGTTTACCATTGTATCACAATTTACGAGGGGGTTCCAGAGGAGCGACTGCGTCTCCTTGAGGTGTGTTCAGCCCTCCTCTTCACGCGAAGTGGCTGGCAAGTAGCACTGGCCAGAAAGGGGTGTGTGTGTGTGTGTGTGGGTGAGCGAAATGAGTGGAGGGCACAGCACCCTAGTATAACAAAAAATGGTGAACTCTATTGAGTGAAAGGTTGCTGGGCTAAACATTTGTATCACACCATCAAGTAAAACAATTCAATAACAGGAATTAGGGGTGGGGGGCTTTAAAAAAATTGGACAGCTTTTAGAACAGAATTAGCAGGTGGCCCTAACAGGAACAACTGAAGAGGTAAGATGAAGTAAACTTCGAAAATGGAACCCATCCCAAGTGGCTTTGTAAGTACAGTGTAGTGCGATAGATTTAATGCGCTTAAACCAAATGGTTGTCCAACATGTGAAGTGCTGGGCAGTAGTGTCAGGGTGACACAGTGAGTCAGTACTGGGGTTCAACCCAGCATCCTTGGTGTTTGCAGTCCATCATGTTAGCCCCTAGGTCACACCACCTGGTCACAAACAACCTTATCCTCTTTAATAAAATCCCTGTGTGCGTCCAGGTGTCCGTATGTGTGTCTTCTGGTGAAGTGCGCATGCGCGGGGCATGGGTGCTATGCGCGATATTACTGTCAGAGAAAGTTAGAGGTGTTTTACGGAAATACAAACCAGTATTACTGCGAGAGGAAATTAAAGGTACACAATACAGTGACGCTTATTACAGCCACATACAAGCCAGTATTACTGTCAGAGGAGATTAAAGGCATATTACCGACACACACGCCTGTATTACCGCCAGAGAAAATTAAAGGTATATTACAGACGTTCAAGCCAGCGGACGTACAAGCCAGTATTACTGTCACAGAAAATTAAAGACACACAATACACGGCGGCAGCCCACGAAGAACGGTCAGCTCAGCAAGTAAAACATCAACAAAAGAAAGGCTGAAAGAAAGAAAAATACGACAAACAAAAAGAATGAGGTCAAAGTCCCTTGCCATTTAATACAGACTGTTCCTACTAATGTTTATGCACTACTGTTCTAGCGCCCGTTATTGTAACGGGCTAAATGACTAGTCTAATATAATGCCCTTTCTACAATGAATAACATTTAATGTCGTGGAATATATCTCTCTATTATATAAAAAAATCCTGCGATGCGGAAAGACTTTTTGGAAGATTTTTTCCAAGTCCCGCATGATGAAACTTTGGCCATGAGATTTTTTTCAAGTCACATCCCCCTCTCAACCATTTTCAACCACGCACACAGTAATCTCACCACTCATTCGTGTGAATGCTTTTGTCAGACACAGTTCCTTCTCTCTCAGCTCTTATAAATTTTAACGTTTTCCTCACTAATTTCCTAATTAAAGAAGATGTATTATGTCCGAATCTTATTGAAGAATTTCATCACGAAGGGGTATCAACAATAAAAATTAGTACATGGGCAATCGTAGCAACGAGAAATGATGAAGTCAAATAATAATAATAATAATAATTATTTGCATTTACTGTATATAGCGCTTTTCTCACTACTCAATGCGCTTAGCAAATTGCAGGTTAAGGGCCTTGCTCATGGGCCCAACAGAGCAGAGTCACTTTTGGCATTTTATGGGATTCGAACCGGCAACCTTCCAGTTGCAAGTGCAGATCCCTAGCCTCAGAGCCACCACTCCACGGAATAATTGAATAAATGAATAATTAATGCCAAACATGTTGATCCATTACATAGCAAATTGGTTAAATGCATATTAATAGACTATGCTGAAACAGTTGGTGGTGATGGTGCGGAAGATGAAAACACCAACTTACAATATCACGAAGAATATCTACAATCGTTAACACTGTTTGGTCTTCCTCCGCACGAATTACTGTAGAAAGAAGGATGTATCCAAGAAAGGTAATGTAGTAGATCTTCAGGGGTTAACATTAGACAACAAAGCAGATCTTGATATGCCATTTGTATTATAACGTTTACAGTTTCCTGTTAGAATTGCTTTTGCAAAGACAATTAACAAATCTCAGCGCCAAACATTCGAAAAAGCCATTTTATTTAATAGAAACGAAATTCAATCACGGGCAGTGGTACGTTGTGTTGTCACGATGAAAGTCCAAACACAGAATCAAAATTCAATGTGATATCGATGAAAATACTTCAAAAAATTGTTTTTATTTAAGTTTTACACTAAAAGTGTAAGTTTAAAAAATTTTTGCATGTTAATTTCAAAGCCAAACAAAACAAAATTGTATTACGCAACATGAAACATAATTTACTTTCAAATTATTACGTTCTAATATGTTAATTACTCGCTGTAATTTAAAATAGTTCTGTTATTCATATGTAACAATTCCCATGAAAATAACAATTTGTTTATATTGTACAACTGCATTCCCATACACGAGCAGCAGAACTACAAAGAGGCTAGTGTGTAGCAGAGGCAGGTGGGTTGGCAAGCAAAGCGAGCAGGGGGCAAAGCCCTCTAGTATTTCCATAAATGTTTCACAAATGAAACCCTGGTAGGTGAAGTGACTTAGACCTTTCACAATGAGTCAGCATTTACAGGCCACACTTTTTCTTTTTTTTTTAAATATAGCACCTTTGTGCTGTGAACACTACCTCAGGGTGCCTAAGGAGATCAAAGCCATCTTCTAATTTTGCAGTCTATTTTAATGATACATGGCTTGGTCCCTCAATGCTGGAGACTGAACAAGCTTTCTTGGTGTTTACAAGCCACCACGTTAGCAGCTAGGTTACTACACCTGGTTACAAACAACCTTGCCTGATACAGTGCGTGTAGAATTCTGAGGAAAAAAATTAATTTAATCCATTTTGGAATAAGGCTGTATCATAACAAAATGTGGAAAAAGTGATGCGCTGTGAATACTTTCCGGATGCACTGTATGTTGCCTTTTTTATAGCGACTAACATTTCAAAGTGGTTCTGAATGTACGTTTTCTTACATTTTTCACAACTGCAGAAACTGGAAGGTAAAGTAACTTAAGAGTTTCACAATGAATCAGCATTTACAGGTCACACACTTACTTCACATTGTGCCTTTCTATAATGATTACTACCTCGGGGTGCTTAACAAGTTTAAACCTATTTTTCAGTATATTTTAATGACACATGGGGAGGTTCATTCAGGTGCTGGAGAATGAATCGGCTACCTCGTGGATAATAAGCCACAACATCAGACACTACTACTGCTTCTTTATGTCAAGGAGAGACAGTTCACTGAGTTTGGGTATAGCAGATGAAGTGCACTGAGAGAACACCCAGGAAAAGATGCAGACTATGCTAAATGGAATTAAATCTCTCAACTGGCCTGGATGCATCTGGGAATTCTACAAGACCACCTGGAAGAAGGTGCTAAGGATAGAGTAACCTGGTCAGCCCAGCTCAGTATTATTATAATATATATATATATATATAATAATTATAATATTATATTCAGTATGTACAGTATACATACAGCCAGTGGGATCCTCACCAGAAAAAGCTGCATCTATGAATGAATGAGACAGTAGACCCTTTATTTCATACAGCATTATTCAGCAGTGAATCTCATTTGCTCTTTGTCACAATGTGAGTCTATGTTGGGAACTGAATCGGTAGTCTTCAATTTTTCCATCCTCAATTTCATGACCTATTATGGCGCTGGGTGCAGGGGTCCCCCGTGAAGTCCAGGATCACTTCAAAGAAATTGGGGTTTTCAAGATAGGACTTGTTGGGTCCCCCTGTCAAGTTCTGATTGTACAGAAGCGTGTCCATTTTTTTAACTGGGAAATATACAAAATGTACTTTTTTCCACAACTGTGTTAGTCAGTGTCAAAGGAAATTGGTACTGGAAGACAAATCCCCCCCAACATCCTGAAATGCTGGTAATACACCATTTTAAAATTTGTGTTTCCCAGTACGTTTCCAGTACCGGTGTACCGCACAACCCTAGTCTGAAATCTTATTTTTATGTACCATAACAGAATGGAGAGAAAAAAACGAATGGCCAAGATTGCATCTGAACTCGCTGTGCCCATTTACCCTTCGTACAGAGCCGCCGTTGTTAGGTAAACTGAAATGGTTCTGCAACGAGATCCCTGACTGCATTCGACAAGTTTGACATACCTTACAGCTAGAAAACACATAATGTGGCATTGGCTTTAGGTTCATTGAGTGACTTCAAATTGGCTCTGTAAAGGTCAGTTCCCTGCCTGCTCAACATCTATGGAGTTAACTCTATGCATTAGCCCTTTACTGGGCTGACACTGCCATATTGATACCACTGACAAAACGGACTACAGTTACTGTGGTTAAGACCCTATCACTTTTTTACTCAGCAACTTTAGTCACACTTCACTTGTATAATTTTAGCAAGTAAGAGACATAACCTCAAACCTGTGAACACTGTTAAAATGGTGTTTTATCTTTTTTTATTTTACTTAATAAAAATGAAAAAGAATATTGAATAAACAATGAAAGAAAAACTATTGAACAAATAACACACAGGCAGAAACCCACATGAAAAAACCCCAACAGCGATAATTAACTTAATATGGATACAAAAAAACAAAAAAAAAAAAAACATGACACACACTAAACACAAACACAGTTCAGAACTATGAAAAACACATCAAGATTGTCCTACCTTGATTCTGAATGTCTGATAAGGGATTTGTAACATTAGGAAGCATGATGAATGGATGATGACTTCCAATCCAGATGAAACCACATGAACAAGCCAGGCACAGGACACAAATCCTTAAGGTATGGGTAATCATATTCCAAAATAAATGGTTTGCTGCTGATGATCACAATAAAACTTTGCTGGACTCTCATGGCTTCCATTAATATTCCAGTGCCTCATCTTCTTTTTCCCAGCAGTCCCAGAGTATACATCTGAAGTTGCCCAGGGGTGTTGCAATCCTGATGCTGCTGGGAATTGCAGTCCAGTCATACAGAGTTACTGTAAGTTTGCCATCCCCAGTAACTCGGTCAGACTAGTCTGCAACTCGGTCCGACAAAATCAAACAGGTCTATGTCATCGCAATTGCTGGAGGTGGCACCCAAGGAATACTCAAAAAGAAGTACAATGTGTACAGTACAGTTATGAGGAATAAGGAATGCGTGTGTTTTGGATCCTGCAAACAGAAAACAGGCTCATCTGTCTGATGTCTCAAGTTTTACATACCATGACAGAAAAACAAAAATGAGAAGAGATTGTGCTCTCAGGCTGTAATACATTATTGGTTCTTGTGAGCTTGTGAAGTCATTGTAGTTTGTCCTCCTAATCATATAATCTGACATCAAGGCAATGAGATTAGAAACTGCAGTCTTTAAGTTCAACTTCCCATCAAACTAGAAACTGTGTCCCCGTGCGTGACAACCCTCAAGTAGCTCTCTCCTTCGCATCCATGAAAGTAATTTAGGAAATGTAAATCTGGGATGAAAAAAACATAAGAGTTTTGCTTTTTTTGTGTAATATGAAGCCAGTTTAAGAGACGAAATATGAGTGGCTGGAGTTGTATTTTCGTATGGTATTTGTATTGTCTTCTTCAGGACATTGGTTTCATGTGGGGCTGTTACCACTTCACTGTATTGTCTTTTAGAGTAACTGCTCTCCACTTCAGTCTAACCCTTGCATTGATCACTCTCCTTGTGATTTTCCCTACGTATGTGGGCTTTCATTATCTGTTACGTTAGCCCTATGTCATTGTAGTGCCTTGTGATGTGTTGACAGTCATAACCAGAACTGGTTACTGTCGTGTGCCTGATGCCAGTGGGACAGGTGTCAGCTCTCCAATGGAAACCACTCTGGAGTAGTGTATTTGGAGTTATGATGGTCAATGAATTTTTTAAAGATGCCAGATGTCATGTTAAAAGACTGTCTTCCATGATGGTAATTGCAGAAATCCCAATGGAAATTTACCTTCTAAGAATGGAATCTTAAAAGATGATGGCTTGATGCCAAGAAAATCAGTTGGTCTTAACTCAGTGAAGAGTGGAATGAACGAAAGATGAAGGATGGACAGCTTGAATATATTTTACAATTTGACCAAAATCATTTTCTGATCAACTGCCTTTAGCAGTTCATTTTATATTGACTGTATTCAATTTTTAAATAGTCCCAAGTGTGATCATACAAACCAATTTAACAAGTGGTGGGAATTATCCTGCTTTGTACATTTCTACTGTCCATTACATGAATTAAACCGGTATTTAATACACCTCAGATCTAGTATGAATTATATGCCTAAGGCTATGCCCCACAAGCAGCAACAAAACTGTACAGTTGACTATTAAATAGAACAGTCTATTAAAAGAACAATCCAGGCTAAACCCACATGATCATATATTACACTATATGCGGCAGTGTTATGACCACAATCTATACATATGAACTTCCAAAATAAAAATCCAGTTGCTCACATTTGGTCATGTTCTACAAATTTAAGAATGGCTTCCCTCTCAGATATAAAGAGGCTGAAGAGCCAATTTGAAGTAAGTTGAGCATTCAGTGGCGTGGCAGTAGAGAAGGAATCCTAGCCCGATTTCTATTGTTTAACCAGTCAAGAACAGCACATTCAAAATGAAAGTATTGTTATTTAGCCATTTGTACATGTGTAATTTTGTCTATATCTGAGGTTTAGTCATATTTTGTGTGGCTGAGTGGTGCAATAGAAGCATTGCTCCCTCGCCGTAAGGAGACCTGGGTTCACATCCTGTGCATTCCCTGCATGGAGTTTCCTTATGGTGTTTCAGTTTCCATTTAAAGCCATACAGAGTAAGCGAATTAGACTTTCTATATAGACCCCAGTGTGTGTCTGCCTTAGGTGGGCTGGTACCCTATGCTTGCTGAGATAGGCTTCAGCTGTCCCACAATCCTGCTCTGGAATAGATGGTTAGAAAAAATCATGACTTTCGATTTTTTAAAGCAAATTAAAAAAATTTGTCTTATCTTTATTTACACAATGTCTTTGAATTTGTTCGCACGACTCTAGCATGTCATTTAAAGCACACATTACAAAGTTGTCCAAATCATGTTTCTTCCATCTTAAAAATGTTGGGAAATTAAGGCGCTTTCTAAATAAACAGGATTCTGAGAAATTCATTCATGCATTTATTTCTAGTAGGATTGACTACTGCAATGCAGTGTTCACTGGATGTTCAAACTGTTCTTTATACAGCCTCCAGTTAATCGAAAATACTGCTGCAAGAATTATTACAAGAACAAGAAAATATGAATACATAACTCCAGTTCTTAAATCCTTACACTGGCTCCCGTTAAGTTTAGGGCAAATTTAAAAATCTTTTTTTTAACATATAAAGCATTAAATGGCCGAGGTCTGGCTTACTTGACTGAACTTATCATGAATTACAAACCTGAGCGCACATTAAGATCTCAAGATGCTGGTCTGCTTATGATAACAAGGATTAATAAAATAACAGTGGGAGGTCAAGCTTTTAGTTACAGGGCCCCTAAACTGTGGATTGGTCTACCTGCTACTATAAGAGATGCCCCTTCAGTCTCAGCTTTTAAATCCCGGCTGAAGACTCACGACTTCAGTTTGGCATATCCTGACTAGAGCTGCTGATTAACTGTACAGACTGCATCTCTGTTGTTAGTCATTAGCACTAAAACATAAGTAACATGATAGTTAGAATTTGTTACTAACCCTCACCTACTCCATTTCTCTTCTCGGTACTCAAATGTGGCACTTGCTGCCATGGCCCACCTCCCAAGTTGTTTTGCCTGCCTAAGGTAAAGTCATCCCTGATGGAGGAGCACAGGAATCGTGGGGTAGAGGGGTCCTTTCATCAGATTGGCTGGCTCAGCGCTGTTTCAGTTGTGGAATGGCCAAACGGGGGAGCCAGTGTGATGGCTGAGGTCTCCAGGACTCTAAACAAATCCAATTCATATTATGTGATATCTACTGTTAAATTCTGGTCCGTAATTGTAAAATTTTTATTTTTTTACTGTAGTGAGGATTTGTTCTGTGTATTGTATTGACCCCCTTCTTTTTGACACCCACTGCATGCCCAATGTACCTGGAAAGGGTTCTCTTTTTGAACTGCATTTCCCAAGGTTTCTTCCATTTTTTTCCCTACAAGGGTTTTTTGGGAGTTTTTCCTTGTCTTCTTAGAGAGGCAAGGCTGGGGGGGCCCGTCAAGAGGCAGGGCCTGTTAAAGCCCATTGTAGTACTTCTTGTGTGATTTTGGGCTATACAAAAATAAATTGTATTTTACAAATTGTATGACCATGATCAATATGGCGATCAAGGGAAGTTAAGAGTATGAAATAAGGTGGTAATCTCAGGCCTGCAAGAGCTGTGGTCGTATTTATCAAGTGTCTACGAGTCAGAAAGCAGTCCTAACTGGCTCAAATATCACAGAGCAGCACCTATTTTTTTTCACCACAGTGAAACTGCAGCTTTGAAACAGAGATGCCACAATCAATCATTTTTGAATTTTCAACCAATCATTGAACGCCCTTTCAACGTGTGAGGTAATACACAAATTTATAGTTGCCTCGAAAGCTTGCATATTGTAATCTTTTTAGTTAGCCAATAAAAGGTGTCATTTTGCTTGGCTTTTCTCTACATTCATAATTGGCTATCACGGTACAACACCCTAGTCCCACCAATCCACACATTCATGCAAATTACTGATTTTACTTGTGTTGTTCATGGATCGATTGTACGCACATAAAGATTATTGCCCCAAGTGTGGACAAGTGCATGGACGCCCTGGATAAAATGTAAGCAAATGTCACGCTCCTCTTCACACTCCGCTGCAAGCAACCCCAGTGCACACCCGAGTCACCACCCAATGTAACCAACTGGACCATATCATGTGCAAAAAAGTGTGATCCTAAAGGTCACTGTATTTGACCCCCTACACCTGTTGCTGAGCCTAGATATTCATTCCATAAAAATTAACAGGACTTTTGATCAAAGGCAACCTTGCTGGAGTCTCACTCTGACCAGAAATGGATTAGATTTATTGTCAGCAATGCAAACCAGCCCATGAAAACAGGCCTAGTACCCCATATTCCCAAAACACTATCCCACAGGATACCCAGACAGATACAGACATACTCAGAAATGCTTGGGAGGGTGAAGAGCTTGTCCAGTGTTCTACTGGTGGGACAAAATCCACATTAGTGCAGCTGTGGATTCCAGACCAACACATGGAACCTCTTTTCTAGCACCCTGGTATATACCTTTCCCAGGTAGATAGCAGTATCATTCTGCCTTAAGTTGGTGCAAACCTTTCGGTCCCAGTAGGGAGTAGAAGTCTTTTGTTTTGCCCTTGTCAATGATGTCGTATGTATGAGACACATTGACATTTGTGCTGGCTCCAGTGTTCCAATGGCCTCTATTCTGGTTGGGTGGTCACCAGATTTTCTTCCTTTCTCGAGGCCACTATTGCTCTTCTCTGTTCTTTTTGCTAGAAAACATAACTGGATTTGATAGTGGAGTCCATCCTTTCAACTTTTGATTGTGTCATGGATAGTCCCAGGATGTTACGACAGAGGCAGTAGGGAAATCTCAAAACATGACTGGCAGGTAGAGGCACCTATCACTAGACTATAACTGAAAAGAAATCATGTAACTTATTTCTATTGAAACCTCAAAGCCAAATACCCTTGCTTCATGAAAAGAAGTATATATGGTCGAACATTTGACAATCAAGATATTTAGAAGTGAAATGTCAGCCATTCAAAAAAGATTTTCAATTTTTGTCAAATGCACAATATCACCGTAATATTTAAAAACAAAAAAGAAATGAACAGTTAGAAATATTGTAATTTTTATTATATACATAAAAACACATTTCTCCATTTGAATGGAAAGAAAACCCTAACTTGCCTAACAGACTCCAGTTTGAATACACAAATACAATTTACTTATTGTCAACTTTTCCAACTTTTGACAGTGCCTATGGTTACAATGTCAGTCTCCAGCTTTTCTAAAACACTTACCTGAGAGAACGCAGGAATAGTGGTGTGACAGCTGCATTTCAGTAATAAAAGCCATCATAAGTAAACAAAATGTTACAGAAACTGATTAATTTGATAATTCAATTCAACATGGTCAAACTGTACCAACTGAAATAAACTCATTTTTAACACTGCTTTAAATGTAGGATGGCTAATTTAATTTTGGGGAACATACGAATCATTAAACAGGACTTTCAAATTCTTTTAGATGCTGCTATTTCTCAACCTCACTAATTTCAACTGTATTGTTCGGTAAATTTAACCATGCCAATATCCGATGAAAAGAAGGCTGGGGAAATTAAAAGAAGGCACATCATTTGGGCGAGTCATAAAGACACAAGGCTCACATATGTGAATTTCCCCTTGGGATTAATAAAGTCTATCTCTCAATGTAGATACTAGTTTCTGCCATGTAGACATTTCTTACCAAGGATGAAGAGGTAAATATGAATATAAGGACACTAGAATTGTAGACACTAGAGACTTTCCCAGATTCATACAATACACTGGGATGGATTCAGGTGAAAAAGCACTAAAGCTGAAGGAATAAATAAAGTGATCAGGGTAATAGACAAATTAAAGACATGAAAGCAAAAGAAAAATAGTCAAAACAGTCAATTGGGCAAAACACGCATAAAATAACATTCTGGTGCATAATGCAGCTAAGCAGTTATAAAAGTGGGATTACATTTTTGTAGTTACTTCATGAAAGTTATCACACTTTAGTTTATAACTAATGTTTGTGACAATGAGTCATATTAAAAAATAACAGTGAAAAAAAAATTGTGATAATGTGTTAATAGACTACATTAAACAAGTGTTTTAAAAAACTAAGCTTAAATAGGCTTATTGTTTTAAAAAGGCATTCCCTAATGTGTGTTAGTGATGGAGGGTCTTAAAGATTTTATTATCAGTCTCAAGATATACAGTAACAGAAGCAGCTCTTCAGATGGATAAAGTGTAAGCCCAAACTTAGTGTCAGATGTTTCACAACTAAGTAATTCTTTCAGCATGCCACAGTTCTGCTTTGTCCTTGCTATCTGTGGCCTTGTCACTTACCAACAAGCTTATACCACAGCAATGTCCACATCATAGGACCAGTGGCTCTGATTTTTTGCTTGCATATCAACTGCACCTTTTAAAACCTATGTGGTTTGTATAACTTAGGGGAGCTCCACTATTCTCTTGTAATTAATGATTTCAAATACTGTTTATCTGCAGGTTCTTTACAACAATAATCTGCAGATAAATAGCTCAGTCAATTTAGTCTTAAATATTCTTACATATTTGCTTCCCCTTCCATTTGTTTCCAGAGATTAATTTTTTTTTTTTGGATACTTTTTAAAGTTAACTTACTTAAAGCAGCTGAGAAAGGTGCTGCTGTGTGAACTGCTTGCACGTGCCTTTTCCCTGGCATTTTATTAGAGATACATGCAGCAGGCCGATACGTAAAAGAGGAAAATATACAAGCTGGTCCACTGTCAAGTTAAAATCGAAACAGTAAATGTATTTGTAGTTGATGACACACAAGACTGTTCTTTTGTTTTAAGAGATCAGTTTGCAGATTTGGCAATGCTTTTCAATGAGATTTTGAAATTTCAAAACTTAAAACAACAAATTTCTAAAAAAAATAAAAACACAAAAAAACACCAAAATTAAAACTAAACAATGTTACTAACTTTTGAATGTTACCAAACGGACAAGGTCATATTTTAATTTCTAGATACAGTAATCCCTCGCTATATCGCGCTTCGACTTTCGTGGCTTCACTCTATCGCGGATTTTATATGTAAGCATATTTAAATATATATCGCAGATTTTTCGCTGGTTCGTGGGTTTCAGTGGACAATGGGTCTTTTAATTTCTGGTACATGCCTCCTCAGTTGGTTTGCCCAGTTGATTTCATACAAGGGACGCTATTGGCAGATGGCTGAGAATCTACCCAATCAGAGCACGTATTATGTATTAAATAAAACTCCTCAAATATATTGTGAGCAGGGGGGCTGTTCGCACCCCTAGAGGATACCGACGCTCCTCAAAAAAAGCTGAAAGACTACCTTCACATTGCTCCCTTCCTTGCTGGGCTTACCTGCCACTGCTTTGTCAAGCAATATGCTTACCGCACGGTGCTTCGCATACTTAAAAGCGCGAACACCACCGATCAGTTTTTGATTGTTTGCTTTTCTCTCTCTCTCTGACATTCTCTGCTCCTGACGCACACTCCTTTGAAGAGGAAGATATGTTTGCATTCTTTTAATTGTGAGATGGAACTCTCATCTCTGTCTTGTCATGAAGCATGTTTAAACTTTTGAAAAAGAGACAAATGTTTGTTTGCAGTGTTTGAATAAAGTTCCTGTCTCTCTACAACCTCCTGTGTTTGTGTGCAAATCTGTGAACCAAGTGTGACAATAGAAAAATAACCATATAAAGATATGGTTTTTACTTCACGAATTTTCACCTATCGCAGGGGGCTCTGGAACGTAACCCTCGCGATAGGCGAGGGATGACTGTATATAACAAAATTGATTTAGAGTTACTGACACCTGGCAATAAAATAAGACTGAGATGAAGCAAGCATCACAACACAAGCTGCCAACATTAAACATATAATATCAATATAAATGCCAACAGGTTTATTTCAGCATCATACCTCAGAATTGATCTGGAATTACAAAACAGGTAATATTACCACTTTGAAGGAACTAGAGTAAGTAAATTCTGAATAATCCCATCCCCAAACAGCTTCCTAAAGTTTTCTCACCTCTTGTAGGTTTCTAGAAGGGCACTCCACTCCCATGGTGTGGGAATTCCACATGGTTACTTGCCGGTTCCGGAGATGATATCATCTTCAACACTAAATTACATTGATGCTTAAAAATCAGAATGTTAGGAAACAAAGTGATCACATGTAGCTGTACATACAGTATCCACATTTTGTTAATGCTTTACAACATTCTTAATTTGGAACTGCAGATGACAACAGCATATCATACTTGTTGCATTTCAGAATATTTCATCCATTTTTATCTCACTGTGCTAAATGCCCATAATGGGTATTACCGGCTACAAATGGCAAATCTTTTGCAGTATTACATTTCTGACAGCTTCAAACTGAGTAATAACTGGCTACAAGACTCTTAGTCAATTCTCTTTATTCATAAAGCACTTGTTACAGCAATGTTAGGGCGAGGATCAGCACTCTTCTCCAAGGGTTTTGAGGAACATCTGTTTATATCATTCTCTAGAAATAACGAAATACACCACCTAGGTCACTTGGCCAGGTTTCAAAGCAGATGGTGTGACCAGTCTATTTCTCTTCTACCTGGACTAAGTACTATTGTCAATCATTATCATAGTATCCAAGGAGCCTGTACCTGCACACAAGTCACTGTCATTATGGGACAAGGGCTCCAGGATTATTGTGAGTGACTGAAAAGAACAGAAGCTAATGCAAACCAGAATCTGAGACACTTGCCACTTTACAGATGGCCTCTATAAACTGTTATAATAAACACCTATCTTATTTAAGTCCATTGATTCTTACCTTTTATCTGAAGAATTAAGTTCTTAAGGTGGTATCATGTCAACATTTCTGGCTCAACCAAACTGGACCATAGGAGTGGTTCAATCCACAACCTCTGGTGAATTTCACCCAGATGCCTGGTGTCAGACATCAGGGAGGGTTATATTTTTTTATAAAACTTGTGACGCAAAAAAAAAAAAAAAAAAAAAAAAAGGTGGCTCAAAACACATACATGCAACCTTC